>NC_086249.1:100754413-101451913 GCF_021018805.1 Prinia subflava | reverse complement strand
CCCAAACCTACAATTACATTGTTGCATGTTTAAAGGACTCCTTAGCTATGAGCCAATGCAAAAGAAAATTTGTGAAAATAATCCATTTTTATATTTACTTGTAACTGAGAATTTATTTTGGAAAGGATCCACCTTGGAGGATCCCAACGGTGATGAAGTTTCCTCCTAGTCTGGTTTTCACTTGTCTTTTAGAAGGGAAGGGTTGCTACACCTATTATAGGCAAAATGTTTTTGTTAATTACAAACTGCATTATGCATGTCACACCTGTATACGTAATTTCTTAATTCCTCTATGGAGCTTAATTCCTGATAAATAGTTGTTTAGATCAAGAGTTCATTTGGTACCTGTGGAGAATGTTACAGACTCAGAAACTCTGCTGAGACCTTGAATGGACACAGCAAATGGCACCACAAGCTTTCTTTGCCTTTCCAAAAGTATTTTCTCCATGGAAAAGAGCCAGTTCCTACTGCAGTTTATTACTTGCCTACTTTATGGACAATAGCACAACAGTGAAGAACTTCTTTTATACAGGGAAAATACAAATGTGAATTCTCATTTAAGCAAGGAGCAGTAAGCTGCAGAGGCTCCAAATCCCCGTCATGTTTAAAAATGGTACTGCTTATTTAGAAGAAAACTTGAAAACCATAACAGTTTTAATTTTGAATAATCAAGTTTTACACAAAGTGTTCCAGAGTTATCTCAGCCTTTGTTGTTGTGTATGTGTAGTTAAGTATCTATATATGTAAGCACACTGTTATTTCTTCAGCATTAAAGTAACATGCATTATTAATTAAACAAGAAATGCAGGCAGTTTTGAGGAAGAAAACAACATTGTATAAATTGTATAACCCATCTGGTAAAAATGAATTAAACCATGATGGTATTTTCCTATAAAACTCTTCATTACATCCACAAGGTTTGTCTTGGAAAAAAGACATTCAGGCTGGAATTAAAAAAACAAAAGCTCCATCTTCAAGTTCTAACACACATACATAAACCACCCTTACACACTGTAATCCCTATGGATTCTTACGGGCATTATAATATTTTTCTGCAAGTAACTGTGCTGCTGAGTCCTACGTAATAATTTTTAAAGATCACATGGAAACAAAATATGGTAATGATCACATCATGGCAACAATGTGATGTCAAAAATAACTACAACATTCAGCTTCCAACGAAATACGCGCATTCCTCCTACACGAAAAACAAAACCACAACATTTCACACTAAAGAAGCAACAAAAATATGTACAAGTATTCCCTTTTAAAAAACTTTTTCTACAAAGGTAGAAAGAGTTTCTGAGCTGAGCACTACGGAAATGCACTCTTTGATTTATGATCATTTCCTTTATCCTGAAAGGCGTTCACTTAACACACAGATTTTTAACAATATAGAGTTCAGGTTTAAGCTATGTTCTATATGAATCTATGCCTTTGACTCTAGGGAAAATGTGCTTTTACAAACGAGAGCCCTCCACCAGTGACACGGCCAGGAAGGCTCCTGAGTGCCCCCAGGAGCAAACTGAAGCTGTACCTGAGTGGAGTTGGATAGTTGGTTTTTCCACGGCTCCTCTGCGCTGCTGGTCAGGTTTGTGCGGTTATGAGGTAGAGAGAGTGCGTTTTGCTGCAGGTAAGGCACGTTTCCATTACTTCCACTTTCTGTTATGTGATTATTGCCTATCAAAAGAGTGTCTGTACTACCCAGCGTTCTTGCTGTGCTGCAGGGAACGGGGCCTGCCGGGAAGGGTCCATTAGCCAGAGGCTGCCCGGGGCAGGCGGGACGGATTCCACGCTGAGCGACGTTAGGCACTCTGGTCAGGGCAACCTGCGGCTGCTGGCCAGAGACGGAGTTTGTAGGCAGTGATGAATCAGCTGTTGGCCCGTTAGGAATTCCAGTAGATCGTACCTGTGCAACTCCTGTTTGTCTCATCTGATGGGACACGAACAAAGCACAGCAACGTTGGCTCGGAACCGACAAAGGAAGGGGAAGAACAAGGCTTGTGGGTTTTACTGCACTGGTCAGTTCCCAATTTTATGCGCATTTTAAGATCGTCACAGTTGCTTTTGATGACTTTCAGAATCGTAAAAATGCTGATTAAATTTTAAGTAAAGCTATCAGCACACTTTTTTTTCTTGGCTCCTCAGTCTGAGTGTATTACTGACAGACATGGACAGAGAAGTGAACAATGACAGGACAAGAAAAATAATTTTCAAGCATTTTCAAGCAGGACTGCTTTTAGATATGTCCACTCACTTCACTTTGAAAGTGTGGCTTGAAAACTTTGATATTAACCAGCTGTCCTATAAAAAAACACAGCTAAAACTCAATATGTTTCAACCACAACTATCCTTTATCCAAAAAAAATTAGCATAACGTAGCGAGGGGCATGGGAACTCTGCACAGCAGAAATTCTTTAGAATTCTAGAAACACAACAGTCTCCACTACTGACAAAAGTGGTGTAGATAAGAAAAATATTTTTGTTCTTACCTGCTGGTGTTGCTGCATCAAGACAAACTGACTCTCCAGCTGTTCCAGCATAAGTTTCTGTGCTGGATTTAGATTATTTCGGTTTGCACGCAGCTGTTCCAAGTGCTAAAAAACAGCAGTGTGGTTCATAATCATTAAAATTGCATGGGATTTTTAATAACTTTCTTGCACAAAACACTAAAAAGTATCCATGAAGACAAGACTTGTAAAGTTGAAAATAATCAAGATTTCTGTTGCAGATTCAAACATCTTTCCATACACTCTCTTGCAAACAAATCTTATTACTAGTTACTAAAACTAAAGAGACTCTAAATTATTTGAGTCTATAATTATTATTGCCACATTAAAATTAAGTGTGCTGGTACCATAAAAGAAAACTACATTCAAGTATGATTATATAGAATTCTTATCATAATTGTGTACATTTGAACACCTTTTTGTATTGTGCTAATTTTGTATTGTATCAATTTTATTAATACCTTCCATGACAAAGTGAATTAAACCTATAGGCACACATGAAAATGTCTCCTGAAAATGTAAAAAAAAACCCAAAACAAAACAGAAAATTGTATGATTTAACTAGTGAGAGTAATGTCTTAATTTACAATATTGATCTCATTTGCAATTGATAAATTTAGGTAACTATTACCAAAAATCTGATCTCTGTACTCATTTAAAAATACTCAGCACCCTGCATTATTCTATCAGTAAGTCTGCTGCTGCTAAGTGGTATGACTTAAAAAGCAGATGAAGATGGTTCATGCCAAAATCCCTGGATTAACAGTACCTTCCATTCTGAGTTCCCTCTGGAGGGGAGTGCAATAAATAATACATATATATATACACACACAGAGATATATGCACGTATATTTACATGCCATATCCATCCAGCCTTTGAGCTGCCAATTTTGAAAGGCCAACTTTGAAGATGCAATAAAGGCTTTTTTATTCACTCTCTTCTTGCATCATGCATTTTTGGCTTTCTTTTTGTATGTGCTGGAACCTTGTCAAACTATTGCCAGCACAGAGGCCTACTGAGGTTCTGCTTAGATCTGGAAAAAGGTGAGACTGAAAAGGGGAAAAAGTAGCAAAATATAAAATAAGCAGAGGAAATAATGAGAATGCTTGGAAAGGGAGGGAGAAAGAGAGAGAGAGAGAGAGAGAGGGAGGGAGAGAGAGAGAGAGAGAGAGAGAGAGAGAGAGAGAGAGAGAGAGGGGAAGAACCAAAGGAGTGGGGAAGTAGGAGAAAGAGGAAGGGAAAATTATACAGTATAATAAAGCCAATATTGTTCAGACACAGAAACAGCTGAAGAACTGTACTGGAATTGAGGGGAACACTGCTCAGTTAATGAGAATGCTTTCTGCCTCTGCACTGTGCTCCCTTCTATTTCTCTCTGCATCCAAAGCATGTGCTATGCATGGATAATATTTTCCATCAGGGCTTGATTTTCAATATATGCAATTCCTGCTGAAGCTCACTGCATGCCCTAATGAACTACAGACAACAAAACTTCCTGACAAAAAAAAACCACCCAAAATGACATTTCCAAACTAAAATCTAGCATTACATACAATTGTGCTAGGTGACACAAAATGCAGAAAAGCAGCAGCAGATTTCATTTGAGTAATCATTTTGTAGAATGTGCTTATTTGTTTATGCAATTTGATACAAGAAGCAACCTCAGAGGAAGGGATGATGTTACAGTAATACCTCTACACCTCTTTCAATATCCCCCACATTAGAGCAAGTCACAAAACTTACTCTGCACATGAGTGTGACAATTTGCATATCTGTCTTTAAAACATCTTATGAAAAAAGAGTTACTGAATGTTCTTACTTTATAAATGATAGAATTCATACAGTGTAAGTGTTCAGTTTCTGATAGAGATCATTTAGTTTACTACTAGAACTTATCTCACATAGAGAGGCCACAAATATTAGAAGAACTTGAACTACATCCTAGGAATTATTTGGGAAGTATTTTACACTGAATTTCAGGAATGTGAAACAAGAACACGTTCCAGGTTTATTTTCTTAAAAGGAAGAAGGAAAGAAACAAAATATTTAACAGAGCTTCTGAAGATCTCCCATACATACCTGTATTTTCTGTGGTGTCAAGCACCAAGAATGAATTTGTTGTTGTACAGGAGGATGTGACACTGTATGGCCACTGCTCCAAACATCTGAAGTATTCTGAGAGAAAATGTTAAATTAAAATGTGTGACTATCAAAGGGCCAACATAATTTCTTTTACTATCTAGATTTTTTTCTTATTTATGAAAGAACTAGTAATTGTTTCAAGAATAATAATATAAAAATATCTCCTAGTAAGAATGTACTAAAATAACCAAGTCTCATTCTACTATTCTCAACAGTATCAGAGTAGTCTGAAGAAAAACTTAATTATACCTAATACCGTAAGGAGAAACAAGCAAATCAAATTATGCAATTAACTTAAATGTATGCTGCTTTTAAAACTGAATACTTTATCTACTGTAACACTATTACATGATGATGAAACACTTGAATTCTAAATATAAGCAAAGGCAATAGACAGGATGACATGATTGTCTCCCTCTCAACCATCAGGCTACAATTGTACTTCTCCACTGACACAACTACAACTGCAGTATAGTGCCACCAATCTGCACTGCCCTTATGCACCTCCTGTCTGAGCTGGACTCTGATTAAATACAACACTGAAAAACGTTTTTTTAAAATTTCTAAGAACATTCCCCACCTTGATGCCAAAGGATTAAAATTTACAGCACAAATTCTGTGCATGCTGCATCATTTCAATGCATATTTCCACATAATTTTGGTAGGGGGCTCTAGTTCATTGGAATATATACCTTTGTTGGACTAGATGTTCTTTTCCTCTTGGCAGGACTGGTCAGGTCATCTACTTGGCTAGAAGGAATCATGTGTAGTGGCAAGGATTGCTGTGAAATTGGTGTTTGAGTGAGGCCTAGTACAGGTTCAGTATTTGGATGATGAGGTTTACAAGCCTAAGAATCACAGAAGGAAGACAAAAATATGGTTCTATATATTCTTAATGCTTTCCTTTCAATTTCATAATTTTAACAGCCCACATACTTTAAAAGGGCCGAGTAGATATTCTGAAGCTGATCTCAATAACTGAAAAATCAGTTTCCATATGGTCATCAACGGAGGAATGTGTACCTTTCACGGGATTATTAAACCACTGCAGCACTTCTATTTAAGATGAAATCTTTTAAAATCATGAATATCCACAAAGGTTCTAAATTGGTACCCCCATATTTCTCCCACATTATAGGGAGCTCCTTGATCTAATATCCCTCTGCAAATAAAATCAAAGGCTTCTTTTAATAAAAGCCAAATCCTGTGCTCAATAAAATAAGCTTGACCACTACCGATTGTAAAGAACCCTTAAAGCTGGGCACCTGCAGAACATAACCCAACTTCTCACCTGCTGTGCTGTGTTCATGGCACCCTGCCTGGAGGTAAGCTCTGCGGGGATTGGTAGGCTCCATGCCTCCTCAATACTAGGAAGTAATTTAGTTTTATTCTGTAGACTACCTTGTGGAAGGTTACACAACTGAGCCTAGGAAAAATTATGTAAAAAGCAAATTTAACACAAGCCTACTTTAGTAAGAGCAAGTCCATGAAATCTTCCTAAATGCTGTAGCTAATTATGTCTTAAAGAGAGGATAGATTTAAAATTTTGGGATTTAGAAAGGTGCTAGGTATAAAGAGGGTAACCAGAATATAAACCTTTGTGAGAATCAGAACAAAGATGAGCTCTGGATTCAGAGGTCTCATAATTCCTTTTTTCTGAAATTGCAAACAAGAGTGAAAGATAGTGTGTTGCATATTCTCACTATATGTTATGAGAACTTAAAAATGTAGACAAATACAAAGAAAAAAACAAAATGATGTAAAACAGTATGCTTTGATTAAATGTGCAAAATAGGGTTTATAAGGAATTAAGTTCCACTTAAAAATGAAGAAATAAAATATTACAGGCTATGATATGCTTACAGTACACATGAAAACAGGTTAAACACACCACAAACAACTGCAAGTTAAACTCGTGTGTGACTTCTCCCCTCCCCTCTGCTGTGTCTTTGTAGAGTATTTCCCCTGCTTAAAACGTTCGTTTTACCTGTAAATACTTTATCCGTGCTGCAAGGGCAGAGGTATTACTACAATTTTTGCTCCTAGTTGCATTTAAGTAGCATTTAATGGCATCCTGAGGCTGGTTGCAGGACTCATAGAGTGTGCCTAGGTCCATCCAGGCTGCAGCATGGCCATGGTCCAATTGTACAGCACAGATATAGGCCTGTAAAGCATCCATAGGCTGATTTTGCTGTTGGTACAGCACACTGAATAGAAAGATTAGTGAAGTTGAGAATTAATAACAAAGTCAAGACAGAAGCAACTCAAATATACACATCCCTCCCACAAGCCCTTAATAAATCTTGGCATTATATAAACCACAGTTGTAAGAGTATAAAACTTTAACATGTAAAATTCACGTATGTAACATATTCTGTATTTTAAAACATTGAGAAAGCAAATATTAATTCAGTATTTAAACTTCAAATCAGACAAGTCTGACAACGTGGGTGTATAAATAAAAAAGACTTTACAGTCCCTCTGAGTACACAAAAGAGTTAAAAAAGCTGATATTCTTTATATATATTAGCATAGAATTATATCATTGTATTACCCTGAATCATCCTTACCCTATTGAACACCATGTATCTGCACTTGCTTCTGATTTATCAATAGATTGCCTATAAGATATAAAGGCATCCTGAACTTTCCCAATACTTGAATAGCACCTGGGAGAAGAAAAAAAAGAACTTTGGTAGTATTTATAAAAGATAATCATTAAGCATGGCTTACCAAGACTGATCTGATAAATGTTAAGTCATGCAAATACACACTCAACATTTGCTGTTTCTGAATGCCAGGCACAAGCAGATCAAACATCTCAAAGTGTATTACTAATTATTTATTTAAGCACCCCAAAACTGCTAAACCCTGGATTACTACATTTGTAAAGAAAACAATCATCCCACATTTGACAGACTTGCATTTCTTTCACTTGTGATCACTTATCAGTCAATAAAAACAGTATTTATCTACAGATAGCATTAGAGTGAAACAATTAAGTTACCAATTTTATCAAACAAATGGTTATAAAACTTAATGTTCTACAAAAGAGAATTATTGAGAGATACTGACCAACTCGACCAGGATGGCCCCTGACTGCCTGGGAGGCTTTTTATGTGCATTTCTTGCATCTCAATCATATTTAAGTAACAAACAAACCAGTCAGTTGTACTGCATATACAGAGTATCACATTTTGTAAAATGTTGTGTGATTCTGTATTTTTTAATATGTCTTACTTTAATTCCTCATGTACAAATTCAAAGGTATTCTGGCATTAAAGAGAACTACAATTTTACCACAAGGAACAATAGCTACAGTTCTAAAATTAAAAGCTGCAAATAAAGCGAAGATCAAATATCCATCTATATATATTTACTAATTTAATCAACAATAACTGTGTCTTGTATTGTTTGTAACAACTTTCCCTGTTGGAAAAAGAACTGACAACTTTCAAAACACATAAGTAACAACAGAACATTTATTCTAGTAAACAATAAAAAACAAGCAGAACAATACAGGCAAAGGTTTGTCAAACATGCTACACCCTTTCAAATATTTTTAGGCACACTAGGAAAGGAATACAATAAAATATAGCATTACTTTGCCTGAAATCATCCATTAAGTCTGAATACAGTGTTTCAGGAGATTGTTTTAATGACAATTTAACCCAATATCCAACAGGCACGTTTCACTCTGCCTGTGTATCACACACGTAAAGCTTCTCTTTAGGGCAGCACTAACATTAGGCCTCACAAACTTTGGCAGATGGAGTTTTTCCAGTGGGAGAGAAAGGAGGTGGTGATGTATTTTGAAAGATAGCTTTAAACCAACCTCTTATCTGGTTTGAACAACCAGCAGAGGAAGGAATAGCACAAGGGAATACATGAGGAGGGGAAAAGGAGTGAATGCACAACCCCATGTTCTCCTCCTCCTGACAGAGTATGGACTGGAGAAATGGGGCACAGAAATATTTTAGCTCTAGTCCTCCCTGTAAAGCAAACCAGGGAGGACTAAATAAAATTTAGTGCTCCCACTAAATTTTCCACCCCATTTCCTGGATTCTGCCCCTTGTCTGCAGGGTCCTAGGCTTCATCCTGACCACCTGAGAGCAGAGCAGAGCACAGCAGCTGCATGTGTGAAGAGCTCCAGCTCTGTCCTGCCTGAGAACTCAGCTTGCTCAAGGTACCTGGAATGGGACTACAGAAGAAAAACCAGGGTTTCAGCCCAGTGGAAGATGCACAAGATGATCCCTGGCTCATTTTCCCTCTTCCCTCCACAGCTGCCCTGCCCCTCTGCCCCACATGCTCGGTGCTGGCTGGAAATCTGTCTTACAGGAACAGCTGGAGAAATATTATTAGCATGACAAAATCAAAAATAGGTTCCAGCTGTATGTGACCAGAATCCCCAAGAATGTCAGCTGGAAGACACTGAGGTTAGGATATTAATTTTATTTTTGCCTCATTCTTTTTAAATCTATTCCTCAACAGAACTGATGTGTTCACACACGGACTTGAATTGCCCCCAAAGCTTTCTCCAAAACTTGAGTATTTCAATAGTTACTGCTGGCTTAAGTGAAGTACTCTATTTTCTTAAAAAGGAGACCAGAAAAAGTCATCCAATTTGTATGATTTACATGTGGGAATGTTATTTTTCAAGTAAAAAAAATACTGTCAAAGGCTAAAAAATTCACTGAACACTAAGTCATTAGAATAGATCAGTCTGAGCTATGGATTGCTGTGTACACCCTTTAAAAATGGATGTCTGCCTGGGAAAACATTTGTATTTCAGTGCAAAAACTGAGATTAAGAGGGAGATTCTGAGAAAATAAAGAGGGAAAGAATTATGAAAAAGGTATGAAGAAAAGTAACAACCTTCACAGAGGATTTATAAAGAAAGAGGGAGAGAAACAGGTAAAACCAGGCCAGATATATTCATATTACTGTAAATATGTAGAGTGAATAATAACTACACAAAAGCAAAGCCACTTGGGTAGCACACTTCATTTCAACTTCTAATCTTTATTCATCCCAAATATGTTAGCACTTTGTCTTTTCATACACTCCCCAGAAAACTGAAGACTTCAGTAGATAAATATATACTTTCCCTTCATTTTTCCTCTGATGGGATTAAGAAGAAAAACAGTGTAAGATACTCACAATAATGAGTATCCTCAAAAAAAATTACCAGTACAGTTACAGTGTTTATAAAGTCTTTTCTCACCTTCCAAGGAAATACCAGGATTGACCAGAATTTGGATCTGCTTCTAGAGATTTCTGGAGATACTGTATAGCATAGCTTTCCTTGGTTGCCTTGTCTCCAAGCTGATCCACGGTGTGATGCATCCAGCCTACAAAAACAATCCACAAATGGGAGAAGTGAAATTCCCCAAGACCATTTAAGACTCTGGCACAGCAGGGCTTTGTAGCATTGGTGCCTCTCTAAAAATAAGAATGTCAAGCAATAAAACCACTTATATATACATTACGAAGTTTTAAAAACTTTTAAAGGTCTATACTAAATCTACTTTCATGCAGTTTTAAAGCACATTTTTGGGTTTAAATAATGTTCTAAGAGATTAGGAGCACAATTATGAACTGCTCCTTATTTATAGTCTCCTACTATAAAAGTGAATGTTAACTCTTTCCTCCTCTGAACACAGACATCTTCCCTGACATTGTGAAAAATGCCACCATTCTCCCTGTCACACAAAGCAATTATGTTTTCTATACATATATATATATATCTCTAACATGTATAACATCTATATATTACCTTGTTTACTCTTTTTCTTCTAAATCCTTGTATTTGTCCCATATTTACATTTGGACTAAGAATTTTTGCATCTCCACTTGAATCTTACATTGTCATTTCCACCTCATTAATACAACGTACTTTCCATTCACCTTGACAAATGCCATCACCTCTCATCTACATAACAAATTCATCTCACCACACGTCATATTCCTTCAAATGCCTTTTCTTCCTTCATTACATTAGACAAATTATTCACCCCACTTGAAAGGCCTCCCACAACCCATCCTCCCCAATAATATTTTACATGCTATTAAAACAAATCTCTGCTCTAGCACTGATGCAAAGCTTGGTTACCACTTCAAACAAAGCACCTTCATCACCTTCTCCAGATGCTCCTCATCTGCTTCTATGCTCAGATGGAATTCCTTCAAGCAGCCACAAAACTATCTCACTGCTGTTCACACAATGAGTACAAACAAGGAAATCTTTTGTGGCCAGCAGCTGGCTTGCTGAAATCACTGCATACCACAGTGCTCAGCAATGTCTTGATGTTTGCTCAATAACCATGTATTTGTCTTAACAAGACACTGCTCTTCAGAGAACATTTGTAAAATGTAAGATGTGACAAAGGAGTGTCCCTTGTGGAACACTATGACACTAATTTCATAAACTACCCAAGGTTTGCATAAAGTTCTGGTTGATGGCAGAGTTGAGCACACACCTGCACTGTCCATTTCAAACCTCTGAGAGCTGCACTTTCAGCACTCTAAATTTGTGCTTTTTGATAAAGTCAAACTGCACCGACAGGCAAGACTGAGAACTGAACTCATGAGTATTTGCAGGCTCACCTCGCTCTCTGTAGTTACACTTTCCTTTATGGTTTTTATTCTCGCTGTTCTATATAGCCCATTTTTTTATTCTGTGGGCTCACATTTGTTAACACACTACACTTCTGCAGATGGAAAGCAAACATCCAAACTTTAACAAAGGCAGTTGAAAACAAAATCACAGCTACTGCACAACATTTGCCTGAGGTGGTCTAAGAAATATCACTTGAAAATTGTGGTCACAAGCAGAAGTTTGAATATTTCATGGACTGCAAGAAATGTCAGGTAAGGAGTCAAGTGGTTACAGTGCTGAAAAAAGTACTTAACCTTGACTGGAAATTGATCAAGTAAAAAAATCTACCAATCAGGAGACAAAAAAAAAAGATAAAACCCCTGAAGGATTCTTGCAGTTACATAGCACAACTTTGGGTCATTAAATTGATAAACAAACTACAATTTTGATTGAAATCTCAAGCCTCTGAAGTTGTTCAGCATACAGAAAACATTCATGCTTTAAGAAAAAAAGGCTTCTCTGAGGTTGGAATTCACCTGAGTAACTATACATTAAGGATATATGTACCAGGTGCTGTTGCAAAGCCTGAGATAAAGATAATAGTTCAGGGATTATGAACAAGGGTAAAAAAAGACATTAAACAATTTCCTCTATCTTTAGAAATGTTGTGCACCTATTTTCTGTTTCATCAGAACCTTGCTGGATTGAAAAATAACATGTTGTATCTTTGTGAGATCTTTATTGAGGTTCACTGATAAAAAAGAACAAGTCTATTTCTAGAAGACAGAAATGAAAACCAGCAATTCCTATCTGGTTTCTCTGTTGAAACAAGGGTTGCTTCCCAATTTTATCTTCCTGCACAGGGAGTTGAAAAAGGCAGAAAGCACGAAAGGGAGAGCAAACAAAACTTTTCCACTAGAATAGCACAGGCAGAGGAAACTGGATCTGCTCTTGAGCATAAACCATGAAGGAATAAAGAAGGTGATGGAAAACCCCTAAGCTGTGCAGTTTCCCATTTGCAAGACCTACCTCTACCTCAAATTCTCAACTAACCTAACTGACCACTTTTCCACTGCTGGGACATTTTTAATATGATCAACCAAACCACAGATCTCGTCCACAGTTCACAAATGTTCCATGCTCTTTTGCAGATCTTTGCAATCTGATTTGGAACAGATTTGGAACAAATCCCTCTGATGTGCTAGCCCAGCTCATGATCTTTTTTTCATGCTTATCAATCATTCTCACACTTTTTCTTTAGTATATGTGTGTATTTCTGCAGACATGAACTTATTCCCTATTTCAGCACCTCAGATGCCTCATCCAATTATACAGACACCATCTAAGAATGCTCCTAGCCAAAAATCATTGGGAGAGCACTTTGGGAACTCTAAGCAGATGTTTATGTTGTTCTTACACTCTTCCTTATGCAAGAGCTGAGTACAACTGGAGAAAGAATACAGGGACAGACTTGATCTTCAGTCTCATTAATTTATTGTCATTTTGGGCAAAGTGGTGAAAAGAATTGTTGTCTGGAAAGCAAATGGAACAGCACAGAGAGGGAAGGAAGAAACTGTTTCTATCCACCTGCAGATATCTTACTGTGATGTCTACCTGAACTAGTCAGCATCCATCAGCTCAGCTGGGAACGTGTTTATCAGGGAATCACAAAGTTCTCCTCCACAGTCCAAAGTCACAGCTTTGGAAACCAGTAACAGGAGCAAAGATTTTAGTAACTCTCTCACAAGATATCTGAACTTGCCTAAATTCCAGTCTGGCTCAATAAACATTAACTAGCGAAGGAAAATAAACAAAAGCTATTTTCAAACTGATTTTTTCTGTCAAAGTGAAAAAAAATAAAAAAAAAGAAGAGTTCAATATACAAATACAAATATGTTTTGACTGGGTTTTGCAAGTAGCATTCTGGCAGATGGCAGGTATTCTCTATTCTTTTTTCTAAGCAGCAGTACACCACCCGGAATGTGCTTCCTGAGGAGGTGTTTTTATTACCAGCTGCTAAAGACTAAATCTGTGATAAACACCAGACTGATAAATACCACTGCTAACAGAGAGGAGCAAAGGAAAAGGCATTATTCCTTCAATGTTCCAGTTAAGACCACTCTATCCCTTTCTCCACACAGAAGCTACCCACACAACAAAACTGGGTGGCCTATGCTGATTGAATAAAGAGAGTTAATCCAGTTTTCAGACAGCAGATAATTCTCAAAGTCGCTGCTCTTACTGCTAGCACAGAGACCTGTGGCAGCACTTTATTAGTACAGCCATGTGCCTTTGCTTCTATTGTGGCAACATACATCAAACAGATGAAAAAGAGCTGGTCAGCTCTTTTGAGAAGCCTGTCTTCCACTGAGCAGATGCACAGCCTTCCTGGATGAAACTGCTGACAATTTATACTAGGTGACATAATACCAAGCTAAAAAAATATATATATTCAAAGGGCTTACTGAGATGTAAGCAACACTGTCCTGTGACAGCAAAAAGAGCAACAGCCAGAGTCCTGCAGCAAACTCCTCGTGCAGTTTCACTTGAGATTTCACAGAGATGACTTAAAATTAGCCCACTGATTTTGACATTTTTGTCACAGAGCACAAATTATCCCACTTCAAATCCATACACAACCTGCATCACAGAAAAAGAAAGCACTGTGGTCATAATTTAATGCCAGCTACAAAAATGACCACTATGTGAAGAGAGAAAAAAATAAAAATGGGCAGAAGCAGGCTAAATTAATATTTAGAATAATAAATTAGATGAAGAACATGGAGGTGAATGAAGCAGTTCTGTACTGGGTTGAACAATTTTAACAAAATATTCTGGAACTACTTTTATATGGTATAGAGGACAAAAGCATTTTATTCTATCCACTTTTTAGAAATTCTTGTCTAAAAATTTTTATCAGCTTTCTATAAACATGGAAAATGACAATTACAAAAAAATTCCTTTTCACTTTTTATATGTTTTTTTATGGAACCTGCTGATAAACCTTTTAGTTACAGAAGCTGGTTTTCATTACATGGTATAATTATAGAGAAAGAAAAGGTGAATTTTTCAGTTGCCATGCCTTCTAGTCTGACACAGAGTATTTAGGTTTACTGCATTTCACCTGGCCATTTTCAAGGGATGTTAACAGAGGCAGAACAGAGAACACAGAACTCCAGCTGCTGCCTTTCTTCTCTGGAAGACCACCCTCTCATTGCCCAAAATCTAACACACAAGAGCTTTTTAATTTTGTTAGGTTTTATAAAAATATTTTCCTTCCCTCTTATTTACTTGATTATCTACTGCTACATGTTCTATTTGGGTGAAAAATCTCACGTACCATGTGCAGTGTGTCTAAGACTTGCTTTGGAAATGAAGCCTTAAAAAACACTGCTGAAGGCAAAGATGGCAAAAATGAAACACAGAGGAAAATAAAAGTTAATTTTACATACCTAACTGCTGTAAGACAGTTGCTTTTACTTGTGCAGGAAGGTTTTCGATCTGCAAAAGCTGTTCATAAGCTTCCTTTGCAGAGTGATACTTTCTCTGCAAAAGGAAAAAAGTAAATGGATTAATCATAGAGCTTACAACAGATCACCAATAGCAACGATTTCACAGCACTGACAGCACACAAACACATTGACAAAAAATTCTAGATTTGGTTTTTTTTTTGCATACAGTGCATATGAAAGCTTTAATGAGTGATGTATATATAGAGTAAGAGAATCACTTCCATAAATAGAGTATTTCATAGAAACTGGCTACTTAAAATAATTGAGGGAAATTTGTAAATTATTAAATTTTGTCAACTCCTCATATATGTGCTATGCTTCTTACACTACAATAAATATTCTGGTTTTAAGGGGAATACTTGAATGTGAATTCACATCTGAGGAAAGCCCACACAAAGTCCTTCCAGGAGATTTGTAACAAAACCAAAGATCATCAGTAATTGGTGGCTGGTATAATTTTGCCTCTTTCCTTGCTTTGGTATATTTGAACTGCCTCTTTCAAGATATTAGTTGTGCTGGTAAGAGTCCCACCACATGTAGAATTAAAAGGTTTATGCCTAGATAATAAAGGTACAACATCTTATTATCTGCTGCATAGTTTAGGTGTTCCTACAGTCTGGAAATTCAATTTTCAATTCTCTATACAAACAGGTGTTGGTCGAAAAAACACATTTCCAGGTTAGGATTGGGGTCTTTATTGACTTCTGTGAACTGTATGAGCTGTTTTGTGTATATGAAAGGTTAAGACTTCTCAATAATTATTGGATGAATTATTTGGTAATAACATCAGCATTTATTTTTGCATTCCCTAGCAACAGTTGCATAAAAGTGAATGTATTTTAAATGTTCAACTGTTCTGTGCCTCCTCTTCCACAAATTTGCTTTTAGACAATTCAACATTAGGCTCCATTCTGGCAAACAGATGAAGAAGCATTAAAATAAATGGGGCCACCTAAATGCAAATGACTGTGGCTTAATTAAATTTTTAAGAAAGGAGTACACAGTAATCAGTATTGGTGTTTTGAAGGGAAAACTGGGAAGAAAACTCTAAACAATTAAATACCTACTAGAATTTAAAAATGTTATCAGGTTTTTGAAATCTCAATATCACAAAAGAAAACTCTGGTGATTTAAAATCCTTATTCTAGCCAGGAAGAAAAAATAAAGCAGCAATTACATACTTTCAAATGGAACAAGGGGAAGTTGGTAGAAAAGATTTTTAATTGGTGTTCATGAAATGCAGACAACTGGTAAGAAAACAAATAATATAAATAAATAAAATATCCATGTCCAGCAAAAGAAAAACAATCAGGAAAAGATTTTAAATTTAGCACTGGGAACAAAATTTGTAGTTTATGACTATGAATGTTAAGCAAATGAACAGAAGTTCACCGTAGAGCATGACAGCAGAGGCAGCAATATAGATGTCCAATTAGGTAAATATTAGTGCCTAATATTCACACTTTGAAAAATATGTTTACAGGCTCAGGAGGTTTCAGAAAGGCCTTTTAAAACAGAGCATGTTTTCCAGACCTGCAGTATTTTTTACTTTTGTTATTTATTGTAGCATTTATCCTTTACAAGTCCAATTACTACGTGCCTTAAAATACTAACAAAACTTGTCACAATGTTAACATTTGGTTTTATTTCATGGAATCAGAATGGTTTGGGTTGGAAAGTACCTAAAAGATCATCTAATTCCAACCTCCTGCCATGGGCAGGGTCACCTTGCACTAGAGGAGGTGGCTCAGAGCTCTGACTTGGCCTTGGACACTTCCAGGGACAGAGCAGCCACAGCTACTCTGGGCAACCTGTCCAGAGCCTCACCACCCTCACAGGGAAGAACTTTATATCTCTGTGCTAATTCCAAAGTCCTTGATGTTTGGCTGCATCATGAATGGTCTTAGAAATGGAAAAGGGGAGGAGAACCCAACCCAGCATCTTTCTTTAGGCACCGTGCAAGCCATCTCACTTCCAGAGGTGAAATATTAGAAACCGGCATTAAACAGCATAAAAACCACTGCTAATTCTCATCAGCACCAGGCTTGTCTCTTGTCCACAGCCTGGCAATCCATCACTTAAAGTGTAGTACCGTGGTACTTAATTTAGGAATGAATTAACTTCTTCATTAATATTAAGAGAGTAGATAGTTTTCAAATATATGGAGGGTTCAAAAAACTGTTTCACTGTGTCCTGTAAAAGAAAACAAGTAACCAGCCTGTCTCCAAAACCTCTCTGGTTGTGTCAGAGGTAATATCCAGAAGGAAGCCAGGACTCTTTGGGTTGTCAGTTTGCCAGATTCCAGAAAACAAGATACCCCTCCCAACCAGAACTGTGGGACAAACCAAACCTAAGAGCAGAATGCACCAAAACTTTTTGCTCTGGCTTGAATTAAAACAAAGCTCCTGCTGCCTGCAATTGTCAGCCAGAAAGCACAGGCTGAGCACAGCTAACACTGGTCTCACACAGGACACCTGGCACAGTGACCTGGGGTGTTTAACAACTTCTGATCTGCTGGAGTAAACCAGAACTGATGTGCTGAATGGAATCTGGATGGCAGCCAAGTAAGAACCACAACAATCCATAAAGTTGCTTAATGGTGCATTGGGATGGGAGATTTCTGTCCTGTCATGCTTTGCACCAACAGCATTCAAAAGAAAAATACTCTGTTCATCAGATTTTTATCTTTTATTTGTATAGAAATACTTAAGGCCATTTTTCACTGTGCCATCAAAAGACAGCACTTACTTTCTAAGTGACTGAAAATATAGTTTATGTCTGTCATCCATTTCATTTACAACAGGTTTTGTTTTCATGTCACATCCCTTCCTCAGTCATATGATACCTATAAATGTGGTAAAAGGGCACAACATCCAATTATGTAACCAGTCAGTCAAATCTCAAATATACCACAGCTATCTCAGTAGCCACTTGGTTTCAATTGATTTATATTCTGGAAGCACAGGAAGTTCTGTGATTTCCCAAATGATTCACCTGAAAAGCTCTGTTGTAGGATTTGACACCAAATTAGTAACACAGTTTATTGGCTGTTGACTGCAACAACTGTTGATGCCTAATTCCACATGCATCAATTTCATTTGAAAATCGAAAAACTTTTAAAATTGAACATAAAATTGAAAATTTCATGTCAAATATACCACATATACTTGAAAGGTATATGGGCAAATGGCTGGAATTGATTTTGTGTGTGTATATGAGAAACAGTATAAATATATATACATATACATACATACATATATATATATATATGAATGAATGAATTAAGAAACTTCATATTTTTAGATTTACATATAACCTTTTAAATCTAAATAGAATCTCCTAAAAGAATTTTCCTGGAAGTTGCATTGTGGATTTTTTTTTTGCACTCAAATTGGGAGATTGGTAAATACATGCTTATTAAGATAGCTATTCCACATTATATCATGATGCTCCACACAAAAAATATTATTAATTTAGCCAAAGCAAACCAAATTTCTTGATTCAAGGCTTTAGTCTAACTTTACTAAGGCATCTATAATCTAAATTCCACAGACTGATTACATCACACAGTTCGAAACTCAACCACACTTTATGAAAATGAGCTTAAAGCTTACCTGGATTTCATATAAGTGGGCAATGTGAAACTGAACTGTAAGAGTGGGAAAATCAAAATTATTAGTTTTAATGAAAAACAGCAATTACAACGTTTTGAAATTAGGGATAAACAACGTTTCAAATTTATCAATGCAAACCCAAGGGAAATTACATTGTGAAGATACCAAAAAGTACTTTTTTACATTGATATTTTACACTTAATATACCAGACCTGACAGAAAATGAATATCCTAACAAAGCACAAGAACAGCAAACAGATATTGAGAAAAGCAGTCCATGGATTTTATTTGTATTCTGAAACAGAGAGTCCATTAACCTTTCAGTAAACTTAGCAATAAAATCTACTGAAGCTGAGGTAAGAGAACACAGGTAGTATTTTCTGTACATAACCAAGCTAGAAATAAACATTTTTATTCAGCTGGGTTACAGAACATTATGTTACACATAGCCAGTTTTATAGGGCATCTTAAATTAGGGTGTTTTTACTTCCTTTTTAGGAATTGTCTTTCCCTTGTTAAACTAAATCAGAAGTGTTAATTACAGGTGATACTCTGATTGTTACTGTTAAGCATTTCCAATTCCTCATACAAATTGTCCAGAATGCCATAATTCCAGCAGCCTGTGCAGGCAAGAAATTGCTGGCTGGAGAAAGAAAAATGGAAGTTGTTCAAGAGTAAAAGCAGAGGGAAAATTACCCTCACGTTGCTCAAATCATCACAGAAAAGACTTGAGAACTGTAACCTGGACTATCCATGGAGTGGTAGATGGCTAAAGCTGATTGAGATGAATGCAATCCTCATTCTGCTTCGATGAGGAAAGAAAAGTTCCTTTGAGACAGACTTTTGCTCCATGTTCGTGAGCATTACAAGTAAGAAGACACCTGTGTTTGAGCCAAGCTCAATTTATTTCAATTACACAGATTTCTTTCCCTTAAAGCTACAGAATAGTGTGACACCAAATTACCACACATACAGGTAATATGGAGTTCAGGCTTTCACTCTGGGTCATAAGGGAGGGAAAAAAATCTCCCTTTGTGTATTGCTTTGTCCTCCTCTATAAAGAAGGAAGCCGAGTGCACTTTGGAAACCAGGTCAGAATGAAATGCATCGTCTAAAATTTTAATAAACTTTTTGTGTTCCTTGCTAAAGAGCACATAACACACCCATTATGCTCACTGCATCATCAAACCTCACTCTGTACTGATGAAAGAAAAGCCCTGTTTTTGTTTCAGGAGTTCATTATCTAAAAAACCCCCTCTCTCTTATTTTTTCCCATCCTAACAAAACCCTTTCAGTGTGAAGCTTCAAAATGAAATGATGCCTTGGAGGGGAAAGGAAAATTAAAGGTGTTGGATTAGAGACTGTCTAAATAGGAAGAAGAGGTGTTTATTACTCCAACATTTCTGCTGGGAACACACTCAGTGTAATGCTGTTACCCCCCCAGCCCTGAGAAATGCAAGGGGGAGGATTAAATGGAG
This sequence comes from Prinia subflava, assembly GCF_021018805.1. Classification (NCBI taxonomy): domain Eukaryota; kingdom Metazoa; phylum Chordata; class Aves; order Passeriformes; family Cisticolidae; genus Prinia; species Prinia subflava. Next base: position 101,432,058 of record NC_086249.1, on the reverse strand, counting down.
CATTTAGTGAGGATACCCAACACCCTGGGGCAGAGAGATCAGTTCTCCTTCCTAGAAGAAGCACAGGGGACCTGCCCAAGCACCCCTCAGTCCCCTTCTCTCTCCTCCTTTGGGTTTCTCAGGCAGTGAAGCCTTTTCATGGGGCCACCCCTCCACACAAATCTGAGGGCACAGGGGACTGGAGGGGAAGGGTTAGGAAAACCTTACAGAAATTCAGAGATTTAGTGAAAACCGATAAAGATAGTGAGAAACAATATGAGCAAACACGAAATACAATAAAGAATCACATGTCTTGTAGAAAAGTAATAAAAGCCTATTGACTCAGGAAGAATTCTGCAAATTTTTACAAAATTATCTGTGCCTGTTCCTGATAAGTGACAAAGCTTTGAAGACAGCCTTGAAGAACAGCTGGCTCCTTGATACAGCCAGTGGTTTCAGCCATGTGAACAAACTCCCTTTCACTACCTTGCTGATACAATATTCACAATTCCATCCAGTTTTCAAAGAAATGCTTTAAATATTTTATCCAATGCCTCTGAAGTGAGACTTGGGCGGTAGCTTAAGCTCAACATGAATAACAACTTAAGCTCAAGCATGAAGGTACCTTAAAAACTGAAGGAGTAGCTTCCTTCACAACTCTCTGCCTTTAAATTCTTACAGACTCCAAAACACGAGAAACACACATTTATTCTTGCACACAATTCCACTTACTATGGATAAATACCTGCAGGCCCTCTGTTACACCTACAGTGCATTGTGCCTATGATAGATCACACTGCACTAAAGATTAACATGTTCAACTAGACCAATACATACCTGACATCAAAAAAACCCTAAAGTCAAATATGGGGTTTTCTTTCTTATTTTTACAGTAAAACTGATGCTGAATTTTGGATCTATAAATTTAAATGGCATGAAAATAATCACTGAAAATTGACAGATTATCAAGATGACGAACGTTTTAAATAATTGTTATTAAATGTGTGCCATGGTACAAGCATCAGGTTTATAAATTAAAAAAAACCCAAACAGTCAAATAATAAGTTTCCTCCAGAATTCAAGCCTTCGGATGATGAATAAGCTAAGTCTCAATTTTTACTTATTCCATTTACTAAAAGAATTCACAATTCCACTGGAACACCTGAGAGAGGGAGACAGGTTTTGTAGTCTCCCTCTCTCAGTACCAATTCTTTTGATTTTGAAGACCTGGTTCATTAAAAATTCATACAGTTGCAAGCATAAGACTTAAAAAAAATCCACAACAAAATAAATACTTCTTGGTTACTTACTTTCAGCGTTAGACAAAGTGCAGGGATTGCAGTCAATCAAAGCTAACTGAAAATGCTGGAAAGAAAAAAGAATTATTTGCTTTTCAAACAAAGTAATACTAGCACTTGGGCAAACTACTAAGAGTAAATCAATTTTGTACTTGAAAATCAATACTGCATGTTACCACTTGTCTTAAAAAAAACAATTTTCAATTTCTGTTCAACTGCTTACTAGAGAAAAGTAAATTTTTTTTATTGCAAACATTGCAATGCTTCTAGTAATCTAAGATGGCAACAGATCTTCACAGAACAACTGGGGTTGCATCTGAAAGGATAAAGGCATCAAACGAATGGTCAAAATTGGAAGATCAAGTTTTTAAACAAACAACTGGGACTGCAGACACAGCAGCTCTTAGCCTCATGGAGATAAATATCTAAGACTCAATCTATCTAGAAAAACAGAACACTCTCCCTACAAACTGAGTGATTTTAGGTTTTTAGAAAACTCCACTCTTGTCAAAAAGCATTTAATATGAATACCTCTACATTAAAACATGAGTTCATAGGTTCTCGCATCTTCTCCTCCAGATGTTGAGAAAACTTTAGTTAAACATTGAAACTTGTTTAATTTTAATCACTTCTCTTTAAGGAATACAAAAAATACCTTTTAAAACATTCTAGGTGCTGAGGTAAGTTTTTCACTCATCTATAAAAAGAGTCACAGAATCAGAGCAATGAAGTCTGTCTGCAAGTGTCATGTTAATGCACTGATCACTATTTAGTGTATAAAAATGAGAACAGGCACAGAAACTCCAGTGCCTGAGCTTTTCCATAAACTTTTGAGAAAATCTCCCACACAGGGTGAAATTTTGATGGACATATTAGTACAACAGAGAATAAGGCCTAGGAATACAGGAGCCTAAGAGCTACCCTATGAAATACTACTGTTAATAAACACAGTTGTTTACAAAACACAGTGTCAGGTGATTTCTAATACACAAAACATGACTGACACTTTAGTATACTTTATTTTCTTAGCATAAAAATGATAGTTTAGATCAAACTATTCAGGATGCCAAACTAGGTGGCACTGGGAGCCTACTGCTGTAGATGGGAAGAGAAAAAGTCTGTATCAATGGATATGTGCAACACACTTTCAGTATTGTAGTACTCAGAGCTATTAGATGCTACCTAACTTTCCTCATGGTCATAATATCTCCTTGAGTACAAATCTTACAAAGATCTGTAAGACTTTATCAGATGATCACATTTTAAAAAACCCTAATTTTAATAGGGACAAAAATTAGAAAATTAATGTAGTATCCATAACAAGCCATAAGAGGAATGCTGACACTTCCATAAGCTCTGACATACACTGATGCACCTTCCTCCTCACTCACTTCATCAACATCATTTGTAGCATACACCAGCATTTAAAAAATGAACCAAAGTTGAATAACAATACAAATTCACAATTTATAATGAACATTTTAGTAACATCCCCCCAGAAGAGAAGACAAAAACCAATGGATTCACACTGTAAAATAACTCCTCAACTTTAGCGCAAGCATTAAGTAATAGCTTACAAATATTAATTATTAGCTTATTTCTCTGCTGTGTCTGCTCCTTTCCCTACTGCTCAGCAGGCAGACAACTTACAGTCTCCCCTCACTTACATTGCAATGCAGGTTGAGTGCCTCAGAGACATCCTTTAGTCTGTTACCATAGTGATTCTACTAAGCAGACAACTTAAAAAAAAAACCCTAAATAAAAATAAAATGCTCTATCTTAAATTGCATTTTGACTGCCAAAAGAAAGAAAAAAAAAAGGCTCTGGCCTGTACAACTGAAAAGGTACAAAATCCTTCCTGTACAGATGTGTCATCTTGCACCATCACTTACAATTACTATGGAAAGATAAAGCAGAATGGAACAGATTTGATCTCACCTAGCAATGCTATTATAAAAATTAAGCAGATCTAAAGAAACAAGATTGACAACTGTTCTGCAACAGCTCTTCTGAAGGGTTATTGCAGTGAGACTCAGTGAGAGAAAGCAGACAACCATATAAGAATATCTAACCATTTTAATATATAAGTATGCCAATAGTATCAAGTGCTATACAGTAAAAAAAAGCAGAAATATTCTCAGTAATGCCTCCTAAAAAATTAAATATTCACTCCTACAGCAGCCAACTTTGGAAATTCAAAAAGCCACATTATGAAAATTTTCTTAGTGTGGTAAATTTCTACTAGCACTATTCACTAATCTACAAACGGTAAAGAAATTGATAAACCAAAGCCAGTAACTACAGACAAACACTCTGCTTGCACTAGATAATTATCACAGTCAAAAGCAATACAAAGCCCAGAACCTTTCAAACCAAGAACCTCTGAAATACACACACACACGAGCAAACCTACACCTCTTGCCGGATAAATAATACATAGCTCCCCGTTCAGTACTCAAAATCAGACAAAAAAATCCCCCATGCATGCATTTCTAACGCATCAACCTGGTCAGCCAAAAGCAGATCCACTAATCAGAATTACCAGCACCAAAAAATTAAAAAAATAGTAATAATTTCCAACTTCCATTTCTGCAACCGACAGCAGCGGCTGGCAAACATCTGCACCCCTCTCAAATATTGCAGCACTGAGCTGGCTACTGCTGTGTGCAATAGTTGTTATGCAGGAGAGGCCGCTGCAGCTCAGAGACGACACACAATACCTCAAGGCAGACAGCAGTCTATAGAAATTCAAATCCCCAGTAAGAGGATTTACCTAGAAGGCAGTGTTGTGAATGTTAAAAACTAACAGGCTCTCCTCAAGGGCTGCGGCTCAAGGCGCAATCACAGAATCGTTTAGGTTGGAAAAGACCTTTAAGATCAGCCGAGCCCTAAATCACCTTCATTTGTACCCATCTGTAATTGCAGTTATCTACAGCTCATTCCATCTCCTCTGGAGTCCTTGGCTTGCCTCTGATTGCGGAAACAATTCCAAAGATAACCTTTCCAAGGATGAGAGGTACAGTGGATTCCACAGAAAGAGAACTGATGAAAGCACTAGGTCTGGTAGTAAAGTAACAGGAATCTGACGCTGATTTAGGTAACTTAATATGCTTTCTCTCACAGATTTAACACCGATTCTTTACAATGTAACAGGCAAGTACCCAAGGTTTTGTTGTTTCTTTAATCAATAAATGACAAAAGCAAAACGAGCCCTTTTCTTTTCAGTGCAAGATTTTCAGTGCTGTCTCTGTTTACATCCAAACCTGAGACCTCAGTGTAGTGATTCTACTCCCTCCTCCTCTCCAGGGTGACATCAGCAAGTTTAATAGCTCTCGGCTCTGCGTTTATTCAGCAAGCAAGGCAAGCCATCATCTGAAACCTGACAATCCTCACCGACTTACCACGAAGGAAAGCTCCATCATGACTCAGTAAAATTCTGTCAGGAGATGGCTTTTTCTGCCTGTGTGACCTAGGTGTGCTGCCCGTGCTGCTCAGAGCAGCTTTTGTTGGGATAAGTAGGGCACGCAGAGCCTTGTGTAACCAGCCGGGGCACAGTGCCAAGCCTCCATTTGCCAGGCATCTCTGGGACCAGGGGAGAGGGTCAGGAGAGGACACGCTCCGTGCGCTGCTACAGCAGCTCATCCTGCTGCTCTCCGAGCTCACAACAAATTCAGCTTGCGAGATAAAGGTTTGTGTAGTGTAAACACTCGGGTACTTTAGTCCAACATTCAAAAAAAGCCAACTAACAGACGGGAGAAAAAAAAAAAACTGCTGGAGGACAGAAGGAACAAAGGCCACATATACATATACAGTGAATAGCTGCAGTGTGCTCCGAAAAATCTCTTGTTCTGGCAAGCTCCAAGAGAAAAATCATTTTTAAACAGAAAGACCATACAAGCCGTATTTCTGTGAGCCAAAAAAAGAGGCTGCATCAGAATTTACTGACCAATATCTTCCACGGCGATTTTCACAAAGCTATCTCCCGTTTGCCTTCACCTTTTATGCATTTTTTCTGCGACATCAGAACTCATCTATTCCTGTGCTAACAGCCTGAAAGGCTGCCAGCGGCAAGAGAATGCCTGGATGTGCCGCCACCGCCGCAGCACGGCACGGCCGCGGAGCGGAGCCTCCAGCCCCGGAGCCGCCCAGGCTGCGCGGGCGGCGCAGCTCAGGCCGAGCTGTGGCTGCACGGCGAGGATTCCTGCGTGCCCTGAACGCCCAGCCTGCAGTTACACCCCATAAAAATGGATCTGTCCTGATGGAGATGCCTCTGAAGGAGAAGGTCCATGAATGAAGTGCAGCAGGATCACTGAATATCCTGAGCTGGAAAGGACCCACAGGGATCACTGAATTCAACTCCTGGCCCTGCACAGAACCATCCTCAAGACTCACACCATGTACCCGATAGCACTGACCAAACACTCCTTGAGTCAGGCTGGTGCTGTGACCACTGCCCTGGGGAGCCTGTTCAGTGCCCAAACACCCTCTGGGGGAAGAATCCTTTCCTAATATCCAACCTAAACCTGCCCTGACACAGCTCCAGGCCATTCCCTCGGGTCCTGTCAGTGTCAGCACAGAGCAGAGATCAGTGCCTGCCCCTGCTCTTCCCCTCAGGAGGAAGCTGTGCCTGCACTGAGGTCTCCCCTCAGTCTCCTCCAGGCTGGACAGACCAAGTGTCCCCAGCTGCTCCTCACAGAGCTTCCCCTCAAGGCCCTTCACCACCCCTGTGGCCTCCTCTGGACATTCTCTAAGAGTCTCACACCCTTCTTATGTCGTGGCACCCAGAACTGCCCCAGCACTGGAGGTGAGGCTGCCCCAGCCCAGAGCAGAGCAGGACAATCCCCTCCCTTGCCCGGCTGGCCATGTCCTCATGTCCCTCAGGACAGGGATGTCCCTCCTGGCTCATGTTCAGCTCTCCACTGACCAGGACTGGCCTCTTTCCACAGCACTCCTCTTCACCATATCATTCCCTGGTGTGTCCATACATCCAGGGTTTCCCCACTCAGCACCAACATCCTTAGACTGAATACTCAGCTTCTGAATCACCTATTCCTCCTCCCAGGCTGTGTTCTTCCCCACCTCCCAAAAGACTGAAGATTCCACACACCATGGTAATTCAGGTTTAGCACTTACTCCTCTTTGTAATCGTGACATTTCTAAAAAACACCTGTAATTCTCTTTTACAGGAATTAGTCAAAAACCCAAGTGAAACTAGGTAAGAGAGAACAAAAGAGATCACTCTGTAGGCCAGACATTGTGGTATCATTATCCACTGTCAAAACCAGTCACATTAACAACTCTCCTGCAGTTTCATTACAGTGCAATGCTGCATTAAAAACTGCCATGGATTTACTTCTTGTATGTGTATTTCCACCACTGACATCTGCAAACAACAAAGACTAAGGGAGACATTTCAATCCCAAATGCTGCTTTCCATCCACTTACACTTTTATTGACATTATCTTTTGATTCGTTTCATTTTGCTTTCCACAAAATGTTTTTTTGTGTGCAGCACTTGAAATCTTGGATATCCAACTCACAAGAGCCAAAGACTTTCACCTTGTTTTTTTACCTAAAAAAGCACCTGTTCCTCATAGAATTAAATACATAAAACTCGACATAAGAAACTAAAACTTCTCCTAACTGCATGTATTTTGACTAGTTATTTTTAATAAATAAAATACGTCAGGTTTCAATGTACAATGCTTAAACTTAAAAATCACTAATATAAGCCCATACGAGAAAGATAACTAGGTGGAAAAACAGCACATGAAGGCTTGAAATCACAACTTTTCATTTTCCTAAATTCTTGTTTATTTATTACTCAGAGAAAGAACATAAAAAATGAATGACATGTCTCTAACAGTTACATGTTGGCATATAATAGCTGCACTAGCTAAAAATATCTTTCATAAGTATATATACAGGAGAAATATTTGAATAAGTGGTAGAAAAGTGTCTGACTGACTATAAATAAGTACTTCAAGCTGTTCATCGGTGCATCAGTATTTAATTTCTTCATAATGCATGCATATTCATACAATTCATGCACATTTTAATTCTTTTGCAGCCTTTTTCTTATCCTAATATAAGCAGCATGTCTTAACATTACTAACAAATGAGAATCTTTAGAAGAATAATTAAAAAATTAAAATTGTATTTAAATTGATGATTTACGGGCAAGATGAAAGCATAAGCCTGAAGCAAACTACTGAAATAACTGTTTTGTGTATAAAGAAGGAGGAAAAATTTCTGTAAGTGAAAGACAGAATTAGTATTTCTACTAGAAGGCAGATAATTGAAAACACGAGAAATTGAGTTCTCATTCTTCTAAAGGTTTTGTTACTGAGTACAGGGTGCACCTGTAATAAAATAAAATTCTCAAAGCAAAAATATTATTTGCTATAAACCAACCTCTTATGTCCAGCATTCCTACTGACCACCCTTTAAAAAAAAAACACCCCACAAACCAAACAAAATCCAACAAAACCCACACAATTCCCCCACCACAAATCTCCAAATAAAAGCAAACAAGGCTTCCCCTCATAAAAGCAAACCTCAGAAAATTTGCCCCCTGGCCCCCACTGTTCCCTCAGTGTTATCAATCTAATAAATACAAAAAACAAAGATTTTTTTTTCCCCTAAGTATGAATTCTGCATTCAAATGGCTTTCATGATTATGGCTCTAAATCCCCACTAAAACTTCAACACCACCAAGCAGGATGAGCACCAGGAGGGAGACTGGTTTTCCACAGCTGCCACCTGGGGCTCAGCTCCCACATCTCAGAAGGCTCTGGAGCAGGATGTCATGCAGGAACATCCTCCAAAATTCTCTTTGAAATCTTTCATTCCCACGTATTTTCTAGAAATTGTTTAAGATTCAACAGTACTTAAGAGAAGAACTGAGACACACATGCGAGACAAGATGATTACATGCGCTTATAAAAAAGGAGGCCAAATTAAAAAATATATATTCAATAAATAGGAAAATGACCATGACAGCGAGTGACATCAGAAATAATGTGGCACATGCTGAGAAGTATGAATATTTTTTCCGACTACATTTACCCAATGAATAAAAAGATAGATTATAGAGACCTTGCTTTATTCTCCTTTCATATCACAGCCACCATCATCAACCACAATATTCCTTGTGTCAGTTGTAGGAAATGGTAAACAGGAGAAGGGCAGCAGGATATAATAAACTGAAAAAGTTGGGCTGTGAGGTAAACCTTAGTAGCATGTCGTTGCTACGGTCATCAATTTATAAAAAGGAATCCATCCCCCAAGCCACTGCCAGTATATTTTGGAATTAATTGTACTTTTCTGATGAATGAGAGCTTTCATGTCTCACCTCTGAAGCCAACACTGCCCCATCTGCCAGGTTACACAAGGACTGTTATCTTTTCAACTAGAAGGGACACTTTTTTTTCCCTTAATGTAAGCCTGAAGGCCAAGTAATTTTCAACAGCATTGGTGTTGCAAGAGTTTATGGCAATGGGGTAACAGAGAAAGTCAAGGATTCTCATAGTAATTTGCAAGTCTTAACTGCAGAACAGGCAAAACCAGTAATTGATTTTGAAAAAAGACTGAGTTGATTTTATGCTTGTTAAACAGCACTCCAGCAATTACCTTGATCATCAACATCTTAAAATAGTAAAAATTAATTTTGTGCTTAAATTGCTTACATAAAATACAGATGATTTATGTTAATGCTTTAAAATTGTGAAAAACATGGAATATATGACCTTCAGACTTCCATCTTCCCCCTTTGCCTGAAGACTCTTACTGACAATGACTCTTACTGACAGTGACTCATCTGTTGGCAATGGTTTATTCTTGGCAATTATAGACTTAACATGAATGTTTAAATACCATCAAAAACATTATGATATTTCAAAGTACTTTAATGCAACGTTGGTATAATCTGTGAAATCCAGAGCAGTCACAAGTGAGCACCAGATGAAAAGTTATTTCCACTTTCTATCTCCGTGTGAATGGGGAGCTCAAACTGGGCAAAGAGCCCCAGGAAAAGAGTCTGTGCTCAAGGCCAGTCATAGGCAGGCTGGATCCCAACCCCCTTAATTACCCTCTAAAATCCTGGATCCTTTCAAAAAGGTCCACAAAACCAAAAAAGGCACAACAAGACAACTCTGTCTTTTCACTGCTTTGGGTTTATTATCTTTCTTTTGTTCAAAGATGAGACACTCTGTGTCTCAGAGAACGAGACAGACATTGTGTGAAAACATCCCTTCACACTTTCCTCACATCCCTTCTCCATTTTACTCTCCCCATGTTTGAGCATAACCAGTGTATCAGCACTTCCCTTCGTTCTCTTCACTAAGGAAGCATTTTCTGACTTGCCTCTCATTCCCATCACACTTTCTGGTTTAAGGTGTGTTTTTTTTAAAGATTGGCTTTTAAAGAAGCTACAGCCCTGTTCTACTTATTTTTCTCCTCAACTGACACATTGTGATGTTTAAACTGATAAGTTTCAACCAGTAACACTTTGTTTTCAACCAAAGTAGGTAAATCCTTGGGCTGTACCTAAATTAAATCCACAGCTCAGCTGAACTGGAAACAGCTCAAAGTGTTCATGACTGAGTTCCACTAGGTCTTTTCTTTTATTCCTCACTGTCATTCTTTACTCAGAATTGCAGCCTCCACAGCAAAGGAAGTAACCCAGAAACTCTGCTTTAGGTGTCTCAGTTGGTACTTCCAGAGCAGTTTCTCATTACGTTTTGAACCAGAAGAGGAGAAGACAGCTCTGTCCCCTCCTTCCCATTCCATCAGCCTTGCACTGGATGTACCAACTGGGCACTCTCAAGCTGAGCTGGCTTAGACCTCTGATCCACCTCAGTCTGCAAATGAGGAAAAGCAACAAAATGAAAAATCATCGATTCCACGTGGCTGAGAGTGCTGAACGAGGTCACCAGGATTGCAAGGTGGAAATGAGACAAACTTTTAGGAATGAGCTGCAGGAATGCAGCTTTTAGGAATGAATTGCTTTAAGAAAAACATGAAACCATCTTTAATGCAAACCCTCATCATGTTCATTTCACCATCCTTTGAAGACCATCCCTCTGCCCCAGGGTAACCTGCTTCATTTGTGGCCATTTGTTTTGTGGCCATGTGACTTAACCACATGCCACATAAAAGCAATAGAATCAAGATAATTTTACATTAGAAAGGTTAATTTCTTTCTGTTTTCAAAATACTTCTTTGGTGTTCTTCCCATTTGTAGCTGGTGTTCTGAAAACTTGAGGTTTGGTATAATGAAAATCCTCATGGTAAGTGACTGATTTGTTTTGCAAAATTCTGAACATCAAACACAAGAAATGATTTAGATTGAATCATCATAATATTTATTTAAATACCTGATTCACTGACAGAATTGCAAATTCTATGGCACACCAGAAAAAGGTTATCTATTTCTTGATCAATTTATATCAAAATTAAAATCATATAATCAACTAGGCTGGAAAAGACCTTTAGAGATCATTGAGTTTCCTCTACTACTTGATTACAAGATGACCACCTCCTTGTAATACTCCTTGTAATTTCCTTGTAAATTTAATATTTTCTCCCAGCTTCTTTAAAAATAAAACCAAAATGTACTTCAGCACTTCTTTTATTCTCTATATGTCATAACATACCAAGTCTGTGCCAAAGTATAACGAAATAGGATCACTCAAGCTCACACACAATCCCTTTCTCAACCTCTAGCTCTCCTTGCTCTCTTTCACTGTTCATTGCATGGAATCTTTTCTACTCCTCTGCACAATTCCCAGCTCCACCAATCTCTGTAGGTGAAACCTTGGGCTCTGGATGAAAAGGGAAGCCTGGGGAGAGAACTGCTTCCCTCCATCACAAAAGCTGAAAGGAAAAATTGAGAGGAACACTCTGCTCTTTCAAGTCTCGGACAATGTGATTCTAACAACCCAAGAAAACAATCTGGCAAGAAAAGGACGCCGTAAGATTCTTGAAAACAAAACACTTATTGTTTTTTCAGAAATTTTTAGGAAAGATTAATATGCAGAAATATGTTAATAAATTACACCTAATTACAAAATTCTCAGCCCTGCAGGTGTATTTCCCACCACGTGCAACTCTCTTAAAAGAATACTTCCTTTTTACAAGACACAGCTAAATTTAGAGGCCAGGAAAGAAAGGACATGCGGGTAAAGTAAAAAATGAAAGAGGAAAAACATGGGCAAATGTGCTGAACAGAGGGAGATAAAATGACAGATTACAATCAGAGACCAGAAAAGAATGTTAATAGTAAGGAATTTGAAAAAGTACAAAAGAAACAAAGCGCTGTGTTACCATAAACCATTTCCAATTGATTAGCCAGCAACTGTTGCCTTAGAAGCTGACTCTCAAGCCAGGAAATGAAAGAATAATTAACTACTAGAAAAGTAACAATTACATTAAAAAAAGACATAATTTTGCATGAAAACTTTGTAGTTCACTAATTCCAAGAACTTCCAGTTTGCAACAGGGAAAAAAAAAAAGAAATATAAAAATAAAATATCAAATAATCGAAGTTGCTATTTTTTTCCCTTAGCTTTCAGTTCAACCTCAGTCTCCTCCAAGATTCACTATTTTAACAAGAGCCCTTTTTTCAACAAATTTTTCATCTGGAGTACAGCACCTCACACATCTCAACCCTATCCTTCTGTTTAGACTGAGACACTTCACATTAAAGCGCTTCAAGTTCTATAGCAGGTGGTCTGTGCTTATGCATTCCTTGCAGCTTTAACATGCAACACACAACTTGTAAGAAATGTTAATTCAATTTTAAAGGACTTAAACCTACCTTTAAACTAGACTCATAGTCTGTGTTCACTTTGAACATAAGTCCAAGTCGCAAATGAATTTCCTTGGCTCGACAAAAGCTGGGATCAACATAAAGCGCCTCCTGAAATGCTTTAATTGCCCTGAAAGAAAAACACAGATTAAAAAAATTATTTTTTACTGAAGTATTACTCTATAATTGATGTTTTTTATATTGCTAACAAAGTGGATCAGAAGGTATTGTTACAGAAGAACATACAAAATAATGGTTTACATGTAACACTTCTGGTGCACGGCTTTTGATTCTTCAAGCACTGGGTAATTTTGAACTCCAGATATCCTCATCTATTTGAAAGTCTGATCTTTTCTAATGATTTACAGAAACTAATTTGCCGCATGAAATACACCAACATATCTGATATCTCAGAGAAGATGACTCACAAATTAGTTACAAAATTGGTGCAAGTTCACTTACAACAGCCAGGCTGCTTTTGACCCCCAAGAAGCAGCAGAACATGCGGCCTTGGAGAGATCACACACATCTCCCCACTGCACCTACCTGCTGCTTTTTCCACTTTCTCCTCCTTTCCTGGCACCAGTGCCATGCAAGGACTCAAATAATACCAGTTGCTCCATTATTTCTGAATACAGACATAAAACCTGCCACCTCCTCACACAGTAGCTTTCCCTCATGTTCCTATGATAAGTGAAGATGGCTCTGATTCTACTTCCTTACCTTTAAATCCTCTCTCACTTGTCCCTGTTCATGGTGGCACTGTACCAGGAAAAACAGAAATGCCATCTAACAACTCCATCTTGGAGCAGAAAAAAGTGACTAAACAGGACTGTTTTGCCTCTCAGGCCACTGCATAAAACTAGGACAGCTGAAATGCAACTAAAAGATAATAGAATTAAAGTCACAGAGGAATTAAGAAAGCGGTTAAGTCTCATTGTTGCCTGAAATCTAATGACAGCTTGAAACAAAATCCTTTCCCATCCACCACTGGTCCCACAACAAGAGAAATCAGAAGCAGCCTCAGTCAGGGTTTGAGATTTGAGATTTGAGCCCTAGACCAGAGAACACAATCCCTCTGCTGTCCCAGGAAACTCCACAGGTCGATGCCAAGTGGGCAGGTGACAGGACAATCTATGCAGAGAACTGGACCTGCTGTGGAGCAGCACAGGGACAGGGGATGGGATTAACTACAGAGCTTAAAATCACTCTCTTCAGGCACATTGATTTCATTCCTACTCTCCAAGTGCAGTATTATTTATAAGGACAAAAGGCTGGTTACCAGATGCAATACAAAATTCAACAAATATTTTTCACAGACTTTTTTACTCACAACATACATAAATTATCATTTTTGAATCCTTCAGCAAAAAGACTTCTGCTCTAAAATTCTTACAGGCTCTTTTCTCATCAATGACAAAGCAAATCAAAGGCATAGAACTTCCTCTGGACAATGAAACTGCATGTACCTGAAGCATAATCGAACTTCTTTAAACAGAACTTAGGAGCAGAAAGGTTTAAAACAAGTATTTAATTTTTACTGTGGAGCTGAAGCTTCCCCTATTACAATCCTTCAGGAAGGCTCTCCTTACCCAGTACCCTACTTTTCTGCCAGCACATGGAAAATGAGCAAGTGAAGCACTGAAGGGACAAACCTGCACCAGAGCTAAGCTCTCTCACATCTCATCTAAATTTCCCTGACATCCTATGGTGGAAGTGAATCACACCCCCCATATCTACACTGAATTCATAACAAACACCCTTGTCTCAGTGTGCTCATCTTCATGATTTACAGACACAGTGATCAAACTGAAAGGCCAAAAATTGGGCTGATCACTAAAAATCTGCACCTATTTTAAGCCAGGCTTTTGCTACACCAGAAATCAGATTCTATTATTGTGTATTTGCATTTCTTGTCTTAACTATAATATGGGCACTGGGTATGTTAGGACTGGTATTTAAAAACCATTACCTGTATCTTGTTCAAAGACAGTATCATAAGACTCAAAAAGGGGGAAAACCACTGTCTATGATTCCAATCAAAGAAAAGACAAAAATTGGGAATAAAGACATAGCAGTTCTATAGCACATCACACAGTGTGACCACGCTAACACTCTCTAGAATTCATGTTCCTCATTTAGCCATCCTTGCTTGGTCAGAAAATAGTATTTCCATATTTCCCCTGTGTCATGACCCCATTGAAAAGATCATCAATAAGTGGATTTCTAAAAAAGTTTCAGAGAATCTGAGCGCAAGAAGAAGATTTCTGTAGTCTCTTTCTCACTGAACAGGAAATATTAATCATTGCCACTGCTGGGCAATGGACTAAAAGAAAGCCACAAGTATAATAAAAAACTTTCCAGGACAGTTTTTTAATTTAGTTTGAATATATACTACCCTTCATTCAAAAAACCAAGCGTGTTGCCTACTCCAGTCTTTCAGAGGAGCACAGCACTTAATAACCTGTAAATTATCATCAGTAGACAACATGAAATATTGTGTCACATTTGGCTCAAAAACTGGTCATGGAGAGGCCCTCTCCAAGCTTTGAGTAAGGTTTACCTCAAGGCAGACTAACCTAAATAAAATCAAATTTTACCTTCTACTTAAAACTTTCCATATTGGTTTTACAATTTGTAGTTTTTCCAGGATGACAAGCATAAATAATAAAAAATAGAAACTACTTCCACCCCTGTGAAAAGGGGAATCATCACAATTTCCTCAATGAAGTGATCTGAAAGAGCATTTTCAACATTTTTTACCAGTGGTAGGTACTCATGTCTAATTCAATAACTACAACCTCATTTAAATACTCAGCAGAATTTTTATAGAATAAAATACTCAAGCCCTGAAAAGACATTTACTTATTAACTCTTACAGACAGACAAGCAATTTTACATCACAGCTAAATTAATATTGATGTAATTTTGCCTGCAGGAAACATTTAAACAAAATAGCAACGTGCTCACAATTACAGGGCACATCAAGAACGTGGACTACAACAAAAACCTCTGCCTGTTTTCCACTGCCATGCCCAGAGCTGCAGACTCATTCCCTTTCTATCAAACAGGAGAACATCTGCAGCAGCACTGACACCACTCCAGAGCTGGGCCTTCCTGACACTGCAGGACTCACTTGATTCTTGTACAGATCTTTCTTTACTCTCAAACATCTCTAATCCCATTTCAGTTCTCTGTCCAAGCCTACACCCAGAAAGATGCGAGTCTGGAGGATCCAAGGCATCCAAGTTATCCAGATGTTTTCCCTCAAAGCCCTTGTATGGCTTGACCAAAACCAGAAGTGTAGATATAACCCAAGAGCTTCCTCCAGGGGTGATGGCACAGAGCCTTCCTCCACTAAAGAACTGCCCTCCATGCACAGACAGAACTTCTCTTCTCACTCCTTCAGCAGACTAAACACACACCAGTCCAAAGGGAAAACTACCAAATGAAAGGCCAGGAGCTCTCAAACTGCAGAAATAAGTAACAGCCATCTGAATTCAGCAAGAAACAACTTTCCTTTTGTTCTCTGATGATACTGACACTTGCGTGGTGAGACACAATGCTGGTTGAGTCTACTGGAACTTATTGAAATTAAATCAGGATTTTCTCCAAGAATGAGGGCATTTCTCTTAACAGGCAGGAAAGGCTATTCCAACAACAAAATGGGAAAGCAGGAGTGGAAAACAGACACTCCAGAAAACGAAAAGCACCTCTGGACTTTCATTTTACACAGCATTGCTACAGCAATTCAGGAAAAATAAAAATGACATCTCCAAATCAAGCTTGCCAGAATCAATTCTGCAGCTACTGTCCCACCCACTAATCTATACAACAATGCCTACCATTATGAAAGTGAAGAAACCAGGTGAATAATAATTAATGGATGATTATATTAAACATTTAGTGAACTCTCATAAGACTTTTATTGGATGGTTTTGCTTGAATAGACTGTGAATAAAATCAGCTTTGTACTAGGTAAAAAAATATAATAAAAGAGCATAATTTAACTATTCAGAAGTTATCACTTGTATATTTCAAACAAAACCCATGAAAATCAGAGTAAGCGTAAAAGAAATAATATAATAAAAGAACTGACATTATTCTAATATGTCACTTGATGCAGTTGGAGTGAAACTTCCTTCATTTTATTCTTACCCTCTTGCAATTTTCTGACCACCTATTCTAAGCCTCACATCATTTCATTAGTCTTATTAATAAAGTGATGTGATGCTATCAAGGACAAATTTCTATTTGAAACTCAGTCATAGTTTGAACATAAACAAAATGCAAATACACAGCAGTGGTCAGGACACTGCAGTTTATGAAACACTTTTACAGTCTTAGCTACAACTCTGTCCAGAGGACTGCAACAGTTGAATGGCAAAATATTTTGTGCAGCACAGTCTTGAAACTTTTCTCTAGAACAGCAGCTGGGAGTAGTTTTTTTCATAGCATTAGCAGGGTTTCCATCAATCCAAGAGTAGTTTGTTATGAAATCACAGCGAGATAAAGATAATGAAAAGAGAGTTAACTGCTCACTTTGTTACTGGTTACTTGCTATGAGCACGTGTACTCTCCATGTACATTCCCATTTTATATACCTGAAAAATACATACAAATAGACCCAGGTCCTGAAACCTGAGAAATATTTGATAAAGTGTACCTACAGACTGTGTGTTTAAATTCTTGGAGGTCTCCACTTGGCAGTGTGCATTCCAACACACCCCACTACAAACCTGACTTTCTGTGTGGAGGAACCCAGTCAGAAGCAGAGATGGTGGGTTTAGATATCTTTAGATATTGAACAGATGATGACAGTGCTCCTGCTCTGGGAAGGATCAGGAGGTAGAGGGGCCAGGGAGTTCCACTCAGGAAAGATTGGTTTTCCACAGCAGTCTTTAGTCATGATGGAGGGGAGGAGAAGGGTCTGGATCATCTCCTGTGGGTCTTTGGCTTTTTTCAGGGTCAGTGCTGAAGGACTGAGTTTTTCATTAAACTCAACTTCCACAGCTGGTGAGGAATCCCTAAACTGAGGAGCCTCAGGGCAAAGAGCCCAAATGGGGCAATAGGGGTGACTGATCTCAGTCTCCTGTTGGTGTTTCTGAGGAACCCAGAGCCCTTCTCACAGATGTTGTCCAGCAATTTGCAAGGTCACTGAAAACAATGCAGGCTGGCCTTGGAGCACCACAGTTCCTACACTGGGATCCACAGGGTGAAATTCAGTTTCAGGACTACGTGTCAGAGCCTGGGCTCCATCTTTTCATCTTGATGGAAGGCAGTGGAATCAGTACATGATAAACCAGTCAGGCTCAGAATCCTCACTGAAGTGGAGAAAAAATTTGGTATGCAAGCCACGACACCTGGGTGCAGGTATTTCACAGAAATGCAAGGTAGCCTTGGACTAACTGCTGAGATTCCTTAATCAAGTTCAATCTAAAACACGGCTAGGGAGGGCATAAAATTATTAAAGTTACGTGAATATCTCATTCTACTGGTTTTCTACTCTAAGTGAGAAACAGGGAAACAACAGTAAAAATGAACCAACTACTGCTTGATGATAAATGGCGTAAAAGAAGGGAGGGAGTATCAAAATTTCACATCCTTAAGACCTGTTGTATATTACTCAATTCAACTTATGAAGATAATTCCTTATGACACATTTTATTATGATAATTGTGTGAAATAGGTTTGGTCTGATCACACTATTGCAAGGTTCATGTATATATTGAGGACTTTTAATTCCTACATGAACAGTTACACGAAATCACCAGCATAAAATAATGTAACAGATAAGATTTGTACTTAAGATAATGCTGCAAAGCTGCACTAGTATATAAAAATATGTACAATATTGAATTACAGTGAACTGCATTATGCATCTTGGAGCCAATACAACACATCCTTTTATGAAAGCTGGAAAACTTTAAAAATAATATAAAATATATGAACAATAACTCTGAAGCTGATCTTATTCCCACTTGCTTTTTTAATTATCTCTGTTTATATGAGACACGAAAAAACCTCAATACTTCTCACCCGTTCCTTTTAGGAGGATTATGTACTTCCCTCTTGTTAAAATCTCTGAATATCTGAAGCAGTGGTGTTAAAAAAAATGAGTTCATGGATGAATCAGAATAAATAAACCACCTTAAACAGTCTTGAGATCTCCTCTGCCTTCTAGAAATATTGAGATCCATGTCCTCTATGAGCACAAACAGATGGAATAAATGCAGCAGGAAGACAAATTTGCATTTCACTCTAAAAGAGGACTCTCCTGGCCATCTGTGAGAGTTCTATGGAGGATTAAGGTCTTCAAAGAAGAACACCTATAGTAAATGACTTGCTATCATCTCTAAGTCTATTCTGATTTTGTCACACCTGAACACCAACAACCCCATATCCCTCTGCTCTTGTCTCCAAGAAATTACAGAGAAGTGGGCAGAAAGGCACTCAAAGGGATTAAAAATCAGAACTGCACACAAAAGTGTAAGATTTTACCTACACTGGATTTTCATCCTTTAAAAATTCTACCCAATACTTTAATGATACACAATGCCCTTAGCACCACACTGTGCAAAACTTTGTTGTATGAATGAAATGGAAAATACAATTATTCTACTCAAGCTTAATATAAGCTCTCTGTGCTGTTCTGTAAGTTAGGACATCAGCTTACACTCGTGTTGTCAACAAGTAAAAAATAATCTAAATTAATTCAAAGCTCTGATTTAGAAACACTAAACATGATCTGCTGATGGCAAAAGTCTATGTTGAACAGGTGGCTTTTGAAGAAATTAATTACTCTAAATCTAACTGCTTTGTCTTATTTATCTTACAGTTTATCTACCATTTTCACAGTGCAAACTGTAACAAGATACAGCTTGCAAGAAATGGTGCACAAAATACTTTTGAATGCTAAGTGATGAAGACAAGACTGAATAACAACTAGAATGTTCTGAAACTTAGTAAAATTCAACCAAGTCTCATCACAATCTTAAAACAGTGGATTCTCAGGCTTTCTGAAAACTTTTCTGTTCTTCTCTTGTTAATTAAGAATGCAACAGAATTGCATGCCCTGTACAATACAACAAATCAATGGCATTCATTCCACCACTATCAATGAAGAAAGCAGTAAACTGCAAGACAAAATAATCCATGTTTTGAGCTCGTGATTTAACCAACTTATTTTAATTTGAAGAATAAAAGTTTGTGTACGTTATCCTGAGGCAAGGATAAATCTTTTGTCTTAGAGATACATAGGAACAATTTAAGGAGAGGGGTGGAGGGAGAAATCCTGCTTCATTGCTCCCAGCCACCAGTCAGTGGTCACTCACTGCATCCATAACTGCAATCAGGCTTATTTTAGTAACACAGTGGAACTTTTAATAATCAATCAAGTAGTGAAGTCACACTTACTGTACTAACAGTCTCCACACTGAGTGTAAAAAAGCACTGGCCTGAACATTGTACCTCTCTGACTTTTTCCCCATGAATTAACTCTTATCTCCACAGGATTAACACCAATAAAAGTCTGAGGACCGTTCAATAGAACCCCTGTGACTGAATCCATTCCATTCACCAATCTCATCACTGATAAAGTAAAACCAAAACCCCAACTGGAACCCAACCCTGCCCCCAACCTTAACAAAAGCCCCACTCAGTCCTCTAAGCCCTGACAGAAATCACAGCTCTTTTAACCCCAAGTTTTTACACCAGATTGAAACACTGATTCCATCTGAGCTTATTGTTCCTCACATCCAAACCCCTCACCTAATGCAGCTCTGTCAAAATTTCTGCCCACCAAGCAAAATGAAAACCAGCCTCATTTACCACCTCTCTCCGAGAATGTGTTTTATAACAGGATTTCCAACAAACCCAGGCTACAGACTATGAATGACAAATATTCCCCAAAGCCTGTTGAGTCACTGCTCCAGCCCCAGTGCTGAATTGTGTTAAAGGGAGCGCAAACTCTTTTCCTGAAGTGCTTTATGGAACTGTTGGGGCTGCCCCAAATATGTTACAGTAAGACAGATACTGACCAAGGACAGTAACATCTGCAAACACCATATCTGTAATAAAATCAAACTGCTTTAACTCACACTGAACTGATGGGACACCACACAATACTGACACCGTCAGCTTATTCCAACTTACCATTGAAAGGCATTGTAATGGAAGTAGACCAAACCAAGGCCATATAAAAAGGCAGCATTCTGTAAAGGAAAGAAACAATGTTTAAAACCAGGTAAGAGTGAGTTTCTGATATTTTATCCATCCTTTGATATTATATTTCCATTATAAGACAGATATATTTAAAATTTGCCTTGAACAGGAAGAGGCAAAAAGAAGCAATGAAAAGACAGGCAGACACTAAAAAAATAAGCAGTGGTTCTCCATGGTCACAAAAAAGGGGATATTCTGGTGGAAGAATAACTACAATACTCAATTACTTTTACATCAGAGAAAGTGATGTGCTCTGTTCTACTTGTGCAACAGCAGGGAAGGAAATGATGGAGTAGAAATCTTTGGCAATTTAATATAAGGAAAATAAATAGTTTATGACCAAGCACCGTTTCGTAGTCACAATAATTTATACTGACATAAAAGAAAACAAAGCTACACATTCTAATTCCAGTGTCTGATGTAGAACACTAATTAAATGAACCTGAAAATATGCTTAAGGAGATTTCACTTTTCTGAATACCAAAATATACAGACTATCAACTTCAAACCTATGACAATCATATTTCTTCACCATAAATCCAATTTCTATTTCCTATCCCCCTATCTGCAAAAGGTAAAAACTAAAGCATAACAACAAAAATCATTCTGGAAATCTATTTTCCCTCCATTTTCTTTTCATGTAAGCTATGACTTAGTTCTAAAGTGAAATTACTAACAATATTTAATGAATGTTTAACTATCCAGTTCCACAAATAATTATTACATATTTCCTAAATTAGGAAAAATAAACAAATTGCTTTTCCTTTTGTCAAGTTATGCCACAGCACATTTGTTTTTTATGGAGCAGAACAATTCCATTATTTACAGGGGACATTGTACATGCTGCCTAAGACACATTTTCAGGCTTTTCTCATCTATAATTCTGATTCTGAGAAACCAGGAATGCACCCCTAAGCTCTGACACATGGACAAGAGCTGGAATTTCAATTGTTGAAGACTGCACTTCAAGATAACCTCTCTGCCACTTGTATGCAGTTCTTTAACAAGTCAAATTTCTAAGGACTTCCACAAAAGGAATACTAATTATGACTTAAACCCAATCCAAATATAAGTTATAACCAAGTTTTTCCTATAAAATATTCAGTAACCAGAAGACAATTCAAAGAGCAGCATTCATCAGAAACAGGATCCAGTATGACAATTTCATGATCCCTCATTTGCATCTTCTAAATGCAAATTAAAACCAGGGGAAATGTCAGAGATCCTTTCATGAATGCAGCTGGATCATAGCTTCAGCAATGGACAGCTTCCAGGAAAACGCTGTGGTGTGACCAGACACTCCAGCAATCAGAGCACTGCAAGATGTTAACAGGAGGAGTGGAGAGAGAAGTGCATAAACAAGAGAAGAGGATACTTTAATACTACTGTAAACCCACATTCCTGTTTCATGGAACAAAAGCACAACACAGACATCATAAAGATAAAAGATCTCCAATCCCATGTTCTTTACACGTTCTAAGTGTGCTCTGGCAGCAGGAAGATCAGGAAGAAGGCCAGCTCAAAAGCTGAGCACACGCAATGCCCTGACTGAAAAGTCAATTTAAACAAAGAAATAAGATAGATTTTCATGTGTGCAACATGCAAGCCTACAAAATACAGCCTGCCAGGAGCTTTCACTATCTTCAGGCCAGCTTGTTTTTCAGACAGAACCTAACAGGACTGTCCAGTGTTTCCTCTGATATTTCACATCTCGACAAAGTTTAGTTCACTGTAGAGACTGAGAACAACAGTGATCACAAAAATCCCTCATCGCCACACTGCAAAATTCAAACAAAAATGTGCCAGACAACTAAAAACTCTTCAATCATAAAGAATTTGACATCCTCTTATGAAATCTATTAGAATTCACAGTCCAAGAAACAGATTCAGAAAAATCCCTGATATTTTGATGCTAAGGATTAACAACAATCAACTTGAAAGGCACAACAGAACCAAGATGCAGGTGATTTGTCAAAATTTAAGTTATGTATCAAGTTCACACAAAGCTTTCAGATGGTCCTCACAGCACTACAAATAAACCATCACTGTTCTGTCCTTTGTTCTGTGCCTGGTTTCCCCTTTCTCTCTCATTCTCCTTTGGCCCTAAGTCTTTTGAGACTGACCTTAAAAATATCTTAAGATGATGCTCTCTTCTCAATAAAATACAGGGCAAGACTTATTATTTGTACCTGTAACACTTCACTTCAAATGCAAAGGGGCAGATTTTGAAATGTCAGTATGGATCATGAATTAATCTGTTCTGAAATAATACAGCTCTAACCATATGCACCACCAGGTATCAACTGTTTTTTGATAACATTAATATATAATAAGCTAAGATTAAAAACTTAATTAAACTTTTAAACTGCATTTGATCATGGACAGGACTCATAAGGGCTGGAAGACATCACAGTGTCCCAATGTATGGCTGCACTTTGCCACAAAGAATTCAAGGTGAGATCCACATAAAGTTCATTACTTTTGCAGAATACCATCAGGTTCCTACTGGCAACAGCCAATATGAAATGCCATCACAGCTTAATGCAGATCAGGACCAAGCAGGATCACTACCCAAATCTTCATCTATAAAATGTCCTTTTGAAAATCGTGTTTGTTAGGAACACACCCCACCTTAAGAAATCAGTTTTCAGTTTGCTCCATTAGTTTTGACAAGTTTCTCCCAAAGAAAACCATTCCATGTGTTCCAGTAAAGATCACTCCTGTGATTTAGTCCCTGCTATAAATAGCTACAAATAGAATTTAAGGTCTCTTCTGCTTTCCAAACATTTTTCAGTGAAAAGCAGAAAACAAAATTATCTTATTACAGTCCTTTCCTTGAACTTTCTAACAACCCTCAAAATTCATGAAGATCTCATGCTAGCAAAATGCATTCTTTGGCTACTAACTTCTAATTTAATTTTGGTGTTATCAGATATCTCTTTTCACTAGAATCTTGAGTGAAACGAAATACAAATCCAAACAGACTGTGCCTCAAATCTGAAGCTGAATGCTTGGGGTTTTTTTATTCTACTGCCAAGCTACAAAACACTGATAAATCAGAAATGCTATTTCCAAGCTGACATAATTTACATTTTCTATGAACTATCAAAAAACATTAAAATGTTTCATACCAACCACTAGATGGCTCAAATATCTCTTTCCATTTTCCACGCTTATGCAATTTAAGGAAATTGTCAAGTTGATATTGTGCATTCTGCTATTACACGCACTATTTAATGCCGAGCAACATTTCAATTTTATTTTCTAAAAGAATGTGGTCTACACATTTTGTCAACAGGTAACTCAGAAGGCAAAAATGTATTTGCATGCATCTTTTTATGTATCTGGTATGAATAAGCCCATGGAAGACTTTTTGGTCTTGTTTAAGTGATCAAGGAAACAAAAAATTCAGCAATGACAAGGACTCCACCCATCTCACAGGCCTTCTATCAAAACTCAACCCATTTATAGGCTCTTTGAAGCAGAAGATGGAAATAATCCCCAAAGTTCCCTGTGTTCTGTTCTCCAGGCATTTCAGGCCAAGTCCACATAAAGCCTTTTTTTCTGTCTTTCAAGGGTGCAGCCAGCAGGTCCCACAGAAATCCCTCAGCCCAGGCCACCAGTGACACTTCTCTACAAGCACAGGGGCACAGAAATGCACCTGTCCTGGCCACCCCCACATTCAGGTCACCCACAGCCATCTCACACTCGCTCTGCCAATGTGTGGCTGCCACATCTGGGCCCAGATGTTTTTCACCAGTAATGCTCTTATCTGCCACACACAAACTGAGACCCTGTTCCAGACTCCAAACTGGTGTTCTATAAACACAGGAATTAACTTTAAAGCTATGCTTGCAAATTAAAATCTCTTCAACAGGCACATCTAGAGAGTCAGAGTAGAAAAAGACATTAAAAACTCAAAGCAGTCTCTGGGCAGCATCCAGCCAGGTCTTTGCAATTTAAAAATGAAAAGTTTTTGCCATAGTTCCCAGCACTGCTGATTCATAAACATTCCCTAGCACTGCCTCTCTCACTTGTGCTGACACAATCATCTTTGCAGTACTACAGCCAGCTGGATGCCAGAAGTGATCTGAATTATTAGTATCTAAATAAAAAGAATTTTTTAACTGGATCAGTTTCCCAGGCAATTTCATTTGTGGACCCCCATTAACAACAGCGTTACCACAAGTAAAAGCTTTTTAAGTCTACACTGCTCCCACCAAAATGTCTTTCAAACCTACAATGACCTCCTAAATATCACTGAAACCTCGGAAGTCACATGGAAATACTTCACTTGAGAGAAAGCAACATCTATGGGTCAGTACAAGGTGGATAAAAACATGAGATAACATCACAGCCTCCAGCCAGCCTTCTTCATGCAGGTCCTTAGCCAGTGACACACACAGGCAAATGCATCAGCTCTTCTATCCTTACATATGAATATCTCCAAGGTGGGTGCCAGGAGGATGGTGCCAGACTCTTTTCAATGGTGCCCAGCAACAGGACAAGGAGCAATGGGCATAAAATAAAACACGGGAAGTTCCACCTCAACACGAGATAGAACTTCCTTCCATGGAGGGTGGCAGAGCTCTGGAACAGCTGCCCAGGGAGGGTGTGGAGTTTCCCTCTCTGGAGACATTCCAGACCCACCTGGACACGTTCCTGTGTCACCTGCTCTGGGTGGCCCTGCCTTGGAAGGAGGTTGGACTGGATGATCTCCAGAGGTCCCTCCAACCCTGACTATTCTGTGATTCTTTGTGACTCTATGGAGAAGGGACAGATGCAGGTAAAATAAACCTTTCATTTAATTAGAAAGTTGGTATTTAGT
This sequence comes from Prinia subflava, assembly GCF_021018805.1. NCBI lineage: Eukaryota > Metazoa > Chordata > Aves > Passeriformes > Cisticolidae > Prinia > Prinia subflava. The sequence continues at coordinate 101,406,920 of NC_086249.1, read as the reverse complement.
CAGAAAACAAAGTGTATCCCACCATACTATATAATAACCAAAACAGGAGAAAAAGTTCCCATGTAGTTGGTTAATGGAAGCCTGAAGAAAAACTACGGAAAAAAGATAACATTCAGCATCCTTGTGAGAGATCAGTGACTGCTTTTCATTTGCTTGCTACTGACAGGAATCAGAGAGTCTTTGATGAATATTTAGATTGCCTCTAGAAGGGTCTGACTGGCCCCTCCTGAGCTGCCCCGAGCAGTGGAACCCTGAGCCCAGGCCACATCACACCAGGCTGCAGAACACACACGTGGGCAGGCAGCCACTGCTCCTCAGAAAACCTAACCAGGAAAACAAGGTTTTACAGTTTATGCAGCATCCTGTGGTCACAGGGTCTCTCAGCCACCTGTTCAAAGCAAAAGAACAGTTTTTGTGCTTAAACGTGCGAATATGTTTATTTCTTTACTAAAATAAAAATAATAAAAAAAAAGAAAGATGAAGTTTTGACACTCTGGTGCCTAATTCTTCCTCCTGACACTACTCAATACATAGTAACAGCTCCCTAGAGAGCTTGTACCAAATAAAAAATTCCACTTAGGTCCCTGTGCACAAACAGCTCCAGGCCTTTGGGAGCTGACAGGCTCTAGCACAGAGATTATACGTGCTCAGGAGAAGGAGGGGAGCATCCAAATAAAATTTGTTTAGAATTGTATAAACACGAAAAAGAGAGCTATCTATCTACATGTGCTGCAAGTTCCAATCACGTGCAAAAATACTAATATCCTTGTGTGTATCACAAATTAGGATCACTAGTTTTGTCTTCTTCAAGGTCTTCAGGAAGCTTTATAGTACAGTAAAAATCATCACATTTATAAAAGATTTTTAAATACAGCTGTTTTTAACATGTTTGCATGACTCTGGTTCTTGAGCAATACTCACAGTATTCCAAAATTTGTTACTGTGTCTACATCCCAGTAGCCATGTGAAAGCAATTAAAATATAAAAGTCATTATTCCTGTGACAAATATATTCTGTCATATGTAATATCTTGGTAAATAGCTACAAAGTAATTCCTCATTTTCTTGAAGTAGATCTTTTCTGAGAGTAAATATTGCCAAAATACACCTACTACTTCCAGAAGAAATCCATCTTTCTTAATTCATAAAAACTACTTTTCTTCATATGACAGAAAAATTCTTACTAGAAATTAAGCCAAAATAAAAACAAATAGAAATCTAATAAAAACTCCACATCATCTACAAATTGTGAGTTTCTTTCCCATTGTAAGTAGTACCTAACTCTGAAATTACTATGCTGTCTTGGTCATCATACCCATCTCCTCTTTAGGAAAGAGTACATTTATCCTTTGCAGTTTCCCACCAGTGCTGCATTTCCACATTCCCTGCAGCTCCCCTCTGCATGAAAACCTCTCTTTTAATTTCTTGGGAACACGGCTGCCCCACTGAAACACTTCTGTGTGCTTTAGTCCCTGAGTAAAAGTGTGGGGACCACTTTTACTCAGGGACTAAAACACACATCTGTGTGAACAAGCTCAAGTGGGAGCCTTGTTACCCTCCAAGTGGCTTTCCAGCACTACCTGTAAATAAAAGCTTCTTGACACACAGAGAAGGACAGGTACATCAAGACAAGACTACTGAAAAATTATTGAAACCCACAAACTGTAATTAATTCAACAGACATTCATTATTTCAAACCCTCCTGAACAATAAATTGTGTTACAACTACCTTGTGGGGAGCACTGTCCTATGAAAATGACAAGCTGACAAAACAACATTAACTAACTCAAATCTTCTTCACTGATGATGGAATTTATGCAGTTTTGTAAATCATGTATTTCTTTATCCATAAATTAACCTAGGTTCATTGGCAAATGGGACTTCTGATCAACTAGTGAACCTCCAAATTGGCCACACAAACAGCCAAGCAGTGTCTAAATTGTGATCATTGCTATGGGCACCTGACTTACAAGCCTTAAAATATTTCACTTTGATGTAAACATCTTCACTTTTCACTTGGTACAAATATTCTCAATAATTTAAGTATTTTAAAAGGAAACAGTATTTTTCTGACATGAATCAAGTGAGCAAAGGTGTTGTGCAACACACAAAGGATTAAATTCACCTTGACAGACATTTTATACAGATGATTCATCTAACCAAATATAATAGTCTCCCTACAGATTCCCTGAATGCTGTTAACAATCACAAAGCTTCTAATTTATTTTGTATGATACATGACTTTATGAAAAAACACCCCCTGTAGCTCCAAACAGAAAGCCATGCTTGACACTGGATGCTTTATAACTAAACCAATTTATCAAATGTTTGCACAAAAAGAGACAATCTCTCTGGAGATCACCTAGTCCAACCCTCTTGTCAAGGAAGGGACAACTAGAACATTCCAAGGATGATGTCCAATTGAATTTTGACTGTCCCCAAGGACACAGGCCCCACAAACCCTCTAGGCAACCTTCTCCACTGTTCAATCATCTTCGCAATTAAAGAAATAAATACATTTTCATGTGTTTAATAAGAATTTTGTGTTTTCCATTTGTGTCTGCTGCTTTTCCTTCTTTGATTATGCAAGACCAAGAAGATTCTAGCTCTGTTTATTTGTAAAATTGAATAAGACACTCCTGAGGCTTCTCCAGGCTGAACAAACTCAGCTCTCTCAGCCTCCAGTGCCTGCATGAGAGATGTTCTGTGCCTTCACACATCCTCCTGGCCCTTTGCTGGGCTTGCTCCACTACCTCCCCACTCCACTCTACTCGGGAGCCCAGCACCAGACCCAGAACTCTGCAAGCAGCTCAGCAGAGAGGAAAGATCATCCTTTAAAGTGGTGGCCATGCTGTTCCTCACACAGCCCAGGATGCCACTGGCTGCCTTTGCTGGCTCACGGTCACCTCATGCACCAGGACCCCCAGGTCCTTTCCTCTAAAGCTGTTCTCCAGCCTGGGCTGCTGCACTGGGTTGTTTCTCCAGAGACAAAGGACTTGGCCTCTGTTGAGCACCAGGAGGCTCCTGGGGGTGCTCAGCTCCCTCTGAACAGCAGCACAGCTGTGTCACCTCTCCCCACCTCGGTTCTGTCCGCAGCCCTGCTGAAGGTGCACTCTACCCTCTAACACAGGTCATCAACCCAAGGTGCTAAAGAGCACTGGTCCCCTCTGAAACCAAGGGTAAACCACAGATGGCTGGCCTCCAGCTGGACTTTGTGCTATCTGCTGGTTTTGGCTGCAATAGAGTTCATTTTCTTCTCAGCAGCCACTGCAGCGCTGTGCTTTGGATTCAGGACAGGAATAATGCAAACACACACACGTTTCAGTTGTTACTGAGTGGTGCTCACCCTAAACCCAGACTTTTCCCTTCTCAGGGAGGCAGAAGGCTTGGGACAGCTGATCCAAAGTGGGCACAGGGATATCCCATCCCACACAAAGTCATGTGCAGTACATCAGCACAGAGGGGTTGGCCAGGAGGGAATGATCCCTCCTCTGACTGCTCAGTGCGTGGTGAGCAATTTTATTGTTCAGTGATTGTTTTTCTTGGGTTTTTCCTTTCTCTCTTTTTTTTGTTAAAATCATCATTATTGTTAACATTAGTATTACTATTATTGTGTCTTAATTCATTTCACTTTAAACAAACTGTTTTTATCTCAGCCCACTTCGTTTTACCCTTTCTTTTTCCCCAATTCTTCTTCCCACCATCAGTAAAGGAGGTAGTGAGCAAGTGGCTGTGTGGTACTGAAGTTGCCTTCTGGGGTTTGACCATGACAGATGCTGATCACAATCCTCTGAGTCCAGGTGAGCCAATTTTCAATCTATCTCACTGACCACCTATCTAGTCTGTATTTCATCAGTCTGTCTGTGAGCATATTATAGCAGACAGTGTGGAAAGCCTTACTAAAATAAACACAAACCAAGTTACTCACTGGGTTGCAGACAGCTATCAGGTTCATCAAGCATTATTTCTCCTTCATAAATTCATGGTGATTGCTTCCAGTGACTTGCCTGCCCTGAATGTGCTGGAAACAGTTTCCAGGATAATTTGCTCTGCCACCTTTGCAAGGATGGAGGTGAAGCTGACTGGCCTGTAGCTCCCATGATATTCCTTCTTGTCATTCTTGAGGGCAGGAGTGAAATTTGCTTTATTCCAGGCCTCAGGAACCTTCCCCATCACCATAACCTTAACAGGATAACTGAGAGTAGTCTCACAGTGGCAGAGATCAGCTCCCTCAGCAGTCACTGATGTATCCCAGCAGGTCCCATGGACTGGTAGATATTTTTTAAATGTTCCCAAATTTGATCCTGTTTTAAGAAGAAATCTTCCTGGGTCTAGACCTGATGAACCATCTCAAGGGTCTTGAAGGTGAGTCCTACCAGTAAAGCCCTTAAGCTGCCAATATGAAGTACCTCAGTGTTTCCCATATCCTGTGTCATCTGCCTTATTTAGTGGCAGACCTGCATATTCTTCCATCTTCCTTTTGCTGCTGATACCCTTGCAGAAGCTCTCTTGTTGCCCTTCACATCCCTCACCAAATTCAACTCCATGTGGGCTTTGGCTTTCCTTATGAGATCCCTGGATGCCTGGATCATCTCTCTATATTTCTCCAGAGCCATCTATCCTTGCTTCTGCCTCCTGTATGCTTCTTTTTTATGCCTTAGTTCTGTCAGGAGCATCTTGTTCATCCATGCAGGATTCCTTTCCCTTTTACACAACTTCCCTCGAGTCAGGATGAACTGTTCTTGAGCTTGGGGAAATTTATTATCAAAAACAAATGTGCACTGAAGAAGACAGATTCTCCCCATCATGCTGTCCTGTAGGCACTTCCTTATTTTGCCAATACCCTTGAGGTGGGGCCCAAATATTCATCAGCACAAGCAAATTAAACACTGAGCAGGTCTTCTCAAAAACCTCTGCTTTTCTTTGGTGAGTACTGCTCTTATTTCATACTCACTAAAGGATTTAGCTTTCCTTTTCACCATCTAGATATACTGACCTCACAGAAACTATTAGATCTCCTCACAAATATTTTCTAAGTACAGAAACTAATGCTGGCTCATGTGTACACACAAACACTTCTGAAACACCTTTTTTGGACTATGACATCTGGACAGTTTATTGAAATGTTTTATTCTCTTTCATATGGTAAGTGATCATCACCATTTACATCCATCATCTTCAAAACATTTTACGAGGTAGAACTACTAGCATGGAATTTTCTGTCCTTGATTCACCGTTTTTCCAGCCCATTCCAGCAAAGATAGGAATCCCACTGAGTTGACAAGTAGCCCCATTATTTCCCTGTCACTTTCTCACTGCTGGAGAATCACTAGTGTTGGAAAAATGCCTTACTATCATTAATTGCACAGCTGCTCTACCTCAGGCACTCCGTAGAAAATGGGAGTGGACAAGCTGAATGTACTAAGGCATGATTGACTATGAAGAGATTCAAATACACACAAACAGACCAAAAACCAAAGGAAAATAATCACAAAAATTAAATTACAAAACTCTCTATGGTTGTTCCCCTTGAATCTTAAGCCACATTACGCCGGGCAGTAACAAAAACCCAGCTGAATCCGGACCTCTGCTTAATGGAAAAATTCAAAGGTTAATTTTTAACCAAGTCCCCTAAGAATGCTGTTGCTGCTTTTATGTTGTTCTTTCCAGCTGAGTAACTCTTGAACCTGTTAAGCTGCCTTCAAATGAGTTTTAGAGAAAGCAAGACTTCCCAAAGTTGAAAAACTGAAGTAATGTCACTGCAAATGCCTGTTGGGTAGGAAAATGAACCCCCAAGCCAAGGCCTACTTTCAGAAAGCACACAGAGGTTAATTACTCTCTCCTCTTTGGGAAAAAACACTTAGATCAAGCATGTGTTTTTCCTGCTCAGAGATGCTGTAGGAAACAAGATGTCATTCAGGATGCTTCACAAGGAAAACTAGAGGAGTTTCAGTTTGTGTGTGCTTAAGTGGGGGAAGGAAGGACAGGAGGTGTGAAAGGACAACAGACACCAGCCCCTCATTGTCCAGCCTTCATTAGCTCCAGCATAAGAACAGTTTGTTCTGTAAACTGTAAACTGAACAAATCCCACATTTGCAACAAAATTCTGAGTATCAGCTTTAGAAAAAACCTCTCTAGCTGTTTCAATCTTGACTTTATTTTTACAATTATCAGTAACATCTAAAAAATATAAGTGTTATTGATAGCATATTTTAGGGCATATATTTTATGTATTCTTACAAATGTTTCAAAAATTTAAACAAGAATGTGTCAATTTTTAAAGGCTTGTTTTAGGAACTGAAATGCAAGATCATTGATTAATGGTTGCTAGTTAGGGATCAATCAATTATTACTGGAAATGATTGTTCAATTAAGACAGTAGCTGGTTAAGCAGTGATGGCTAATTGGTGTTCTAATTGGTGATTTGCTGTTTTATTTGTTAGAATGTACAAATACTTAAAATGGGATCCAAGAGCCAAGGCAGCAGGCCCACATGACAGGCAGCTGGGGGAGCAGACTGGATGGCCAGCAGCCAAGAGCAGAGCAAAGCAGCTGGGCAGCCCACCAACCATTCCCACAGAGCATTTCAATTCCATCAAATCATCATTTCTGAACAGAAAACTGTACCTCAGTAAATTTTCAGCCCACTCTGTGAATATATAGACTAGTGAGTTTAAGAGCTGTCAGTTTCTAGAGGCAAAACAAAGCAAGAAAAAATACAAACAAGCCAAATGACAGGACACTTCTTTCACCCTCCCTATCTCTGCTTATCCTGCACTGCAGCTCTTCCCTCCTCTGATCCAGAGCTCAGGTTTCCTCATCCTCCCTCACAAATCCCTTTTCTTCTTACCATTGCATCACTGCTGCTGTACCTGACTTTACTTAATTACTTCTGTCAACAGTTTAATTTCTGAGAAATTAACTCGGACAAACTGCAAATGGAAACACCACGACTGTCTCGTATTGGGAACTGAAACATTTTTTAAATCCACTAGTGTTTCCTCACTTCTGACTACTACCTCACCATACTAGGTAAGAAACATCTCCAAGTTGGTAGCTTTAAAAACTTTTCCTCTGTCAGTTTATTCCTAAACTCAGCTGACAGCCTGAAAGAAGAGAGATAAGAGAAAAAGGGCAAATTAACCAACACCATCGAATGAGGATTTTCTCCCCCTCTCTTAATTCAACGTCCTTTTGCAAATCTCAGAGAGCTCTTATTTAAAGACACCTTGCTGAGTTTCACAAATTAATTTTAGTTCTAATTGCTGCTCCTTGGTGTGACTGGACACCCCCTTACACTTGCAAGAGTGAGCAGAATCCCTTTTTAACCTGTCTACATGGTAGGTGTAGAGTCACCCTCCCTCCTGTCTGTCTCCTCTGCAAACAGTTCTTGGATATGCTTTGATCATTTATCTGAAATTTCATTCTTCTGTTCTGCTTTAGAGAGGAGGATGATTGGATTCTAGAAAAATGTCACACTGAACTATACTTATCCTTTATATAAGACCATCCTTTCCTGTACAGGCTTCTATATTGTTCTTTATTAAACCAAATACTGTCTGGGCTTTTAGCTTTTTTTCATACTCTACTTTTTCTGATACTAAGGCCAGTTCCCTCAAGACTGTGAGCTGTGAGATGGTGGATACAAATACTTTCAAATACTGCTGCTTAAAAATATCAACATGCCATATGAAACTGAATTTGATATAATTCTCCAAAATCTTTTTCTGTACTTTAAATCTGTATCATTCAACACATAAAATTTATTTTCTATTTTACAGTACAAATACTCACTTTCACTTCCAATCATTAAAATCATCATATCAGCCCCACATTTACAACTTTTCCATGACACTGTCTGATATACACCAATTTATATTTATTTTCTTAGATCAAAAATGTGGGAATTTTCTTCCTCATCTTCTCTGAATGTGTGATCGCAGTGTAATCCAAATCTACCTTCTCATTTAGAGTAAAATTTAACAAAATAATTTACAGCTTTCTTACACTTTCTTCTCAAGTCCAGTTGTCTATTATCAAGCAATTTCAGGACCATTTCTCAATTGCAGATATCAAAGATGAAGTAAGTCAGAGCCACACAAAGACAGTTCCAGACCATGGAGACAAAGATGTGAGCAGCTTCATAAACCTGGGATCATCACCTTGTGGTCACTTAGATCTAAAAATGGGAAGGCATAATCATCCTACCTGGAAATTACTAATCTCTTTACAGTTCTTTGCTTAACAAAAGAAGAAATCTGTCTCTCAAATCTACTGGAGAACAAGTACTAGCACAGGAAGATATGAGAATTAAGGGTACCTAAGTACTGCTCTGCCAGAAAGAACTCCCAACATAAAATACAACAAATTTACTCCTTGAGAGTTAAACCACAGCCACAGAATGCCTGCTCTGACAGACAGGGAACACAGCAGGCAGGGAGCATAAAAAGGTCTCTTAATGATCAACATCAAGGCAAAGAAGAAAATACAATTTCTTCTTTCTAATTTTCTGGAAGGTCCAATTTGCTTGAAGTCTTAACAGAAGCATTTAGGATAGGAAGTTTTGTGCTGCTTCTCTCTTTTTACCATATTTTCAATATTACATTTGATCCTGTTCTTAAACTCAAACACATCCACTTCAAGATGTGCTTTAAGCAGTCCACGGCATATTTAATTGTTTAAGGTGATAATTACTTATCTAATTCTACCATTTTTTACTTCTCAGCTTCTCTTAATAATATACCATGTCTCTCAAGCACTTTTAAACCTGTTTAGTGTCTTCACTATGTGTCTGGCCTCCAACAAGTACTTTTCAGGCCTAAAATTCACATTCTTTTCAGTAAACAAACAGATTATTAGCCTGATGTTTCTTTTTAAGTCCTGTCTTATTTACCTGCATTGAAGTGGGAGTTTCTGTATCAAGGTTTTTACCTTAACCTGGCTTTATGAAAACTGTGACTTCATTAGACACAGCCACCCCACTCTTCAACATCTCTTTCTAGAAGCCAAATCCACCTAAGTGCCTCAGGAGAAAATCAACCTCTGGGTTTAGCTGGGTTTGATAGCCCGGACCAATGAATTGTTTTTTATCTCACACTTGACTGCCACAGCACAGGAATTTTTTTTCCACTTAGGACAGAGTAATCCCTTGTGGACAAGGCAGATTATTTGGGACATTCTTCCCAGTGATTACAAAACTGTCGACCACCTTCTTTTCACAGCCAGAACAATGAGTCACCATGGAACAAATCAGTGCTTCAAGACACTGCTCAACACCTCAGAGATTCCCTGGGTTCCAGACACCTAATAAACCCCTAGCCCTGGCACTTGCTCCTGAGCCTCAATCAGCAAAACATCTCAAACACACACATCCCCCAGTTTGTATGTACAGGCTGTAAGACTAAGAATACACAACCAGAATTCCAGGGGAAGATAAAAAAATCAAGGTTCAGGAGGTTAGTTAACAGGGAACACAGAAAGATGCCACAGGAATTAGGAGATACATGTCTAGCAAAACACTAGAATTAGGAAAATCGCTGAACAGAAGTACATTAAAAATTTCCAAAAATATCAGTTGTGTTCCTTTAGAGCCATTTGCATTTTGTACTGTTTTTCCAGTCAGCACTTAATATTTATTCTCAGTTTAAGACAAGTTGCCTTCCTGTGACAGCACCCATCTGGGTTTGTCTTGACCTCCCAAGTGACACTCATCATCTGTTTGCTTCAGTTTGCTCTTTAATGAAAGCCCAGGTCAGGAAAAATCTCCAGCAAGCAGAACCTACAGGTTCTCTATAAAAGACAGCACTACAGCCATGGTGACCCAGGAGAGACTCTCAAGGAATGTGTCTGACAACAATGCACAGGGAAGAAAGCTGAGGAGAGAAAAAGGTTTACATTCCTCTGAATCTCACTCACCCTGAGTGAAATGAAGTTGCCTTCAAGACAAGCTTTTCTTATGTAATTCAGACAGACAGAGGGCTCTGTTTGCCCAGATTTTGAGATCAAAACCAGAATTGAGACAGGATTATAATGCTCCATTATGAACCAGACGGATGATTTCATTTATTTTACTGTGTTTTTATGGATTTCAGGGGGAGAAAAGAGATCATGTACTGAAATTCTTGATTCTTGTATAGCTTCACGGAGTAATTCTGCTCCAGACAACATCCAATGACTGCATTTAAATCAATCATCCTTCCTGTGTCACAGGTAAAGGCTATGTGAGTAAATGGAAACACAACAATGGGTAGGTGATCCTGGAGGGAAGGGACAAGCTATCATACAATTTAGAAGTAACACTGAATTTTTAAAATGTTGCTGTTGCACTTACATGTAAGTGTAACTTCATTCCCTTTCCCACCATTAGTTTAAGCCTTCCCCTAGCAAAAATACCATCCTAACTTAGAGTGATTTGTGGTTCAAAGGTTTCTAAAGCTAAACAAAATGTCTTTGTATCTAATTGCTTTTAATGGATTTTTCTTCCCTGAATTTGTTCAGTTGCTTTTTGAAACAATTAAAACTGTGAGTCTGCAGCCTTCTGCAAAACTAACCCAACTTCCCATACAAGCAGTGATACAAAACCTTCTGGAAGATGCAGTAGGCAGGAATTTCCTGCAGCAGATGACAACAGAACAGAAAATAAAGACATTCCCCCTTCTCTGTCACCCCTATGGGTTTCTAGCTCTTAGCTTTAACAAAAATATTTCAGAATTATTATCAGCTCATCATCTTCTTTCCTTTCTAAACTGCAGGTATGACTGAAACCCAGTCATTTCCCTTTCCACAGTGTTTATTAGGATTGGAATCAGATTTTCCAGCTTGTTTTCAGCAAAAGTTCATGAAGTTCTGATTACATCATTAAGATCCCTGGAAACAGATCTGTGCCTGATCCCAATAATCAAGAGTCCAATATGTAAATAAATTAAATGGAACCCAATATTCCTTGGGAGGAAAGAAAAACAAGACCTGAAGTATCTTTAGAAAATATGTTAATCAGCGTTAGCTGTTATATCTGCTAACACAGCTTTATTGCTGCTTTTCTGATGACCCTGAGAATTCTGAAGAGTTTGAATCAATGCTTCAATAAGAAAAATACTAAGTAAACTTAATCCAAAAAGAAAGACTGAATGAGGAAAAAAGGGAAAACAGCTACATTTATTTCAGAGCACAGTCATGCTCAAACACTAATCTAAAACCATTTTGAATTATCTGCCTTTTCTTCAAAGCATGAACTTAATTGCCTCACACAGGCTACTCAGGGACTCTTTAAGGAGACCCAAGCTCCTTGTGTCCCAACCTTCCCACCTGCTGCCTTCTCCATCTCTTTGCACCAGATCCACTCACACTTCCACCACTCACACCCACCACATGGAAGAGGCTGAATCTGCATCCTTCAGAAAAGGAGGAAAGCATGCAAGCTCAATACTTTTATTAGGTATATGCATGAAAGAGTATTTAAAAAAAACCAGAATTGAGATGACAGTTCCGGAGAGAGCAAATTCAAAAACACACAACTTGCAAAATGAAGCAATTCTTTGTTTCTAAAACTCAGCAAACATTTCCTCTTCTTAAAGAATGGATCTGAAAATGTGAAAGAACCATTTCTGAAGAAAAGCCGTTCATTAATGAGCCACTGTATCAAGTTACAGATCAAACAGGAATCTACAAACTAGAAATATGAAAACCAGGGCAGTGGGGTTTAACTTTTTCCATGCAAGGAACAAGCAATCACACAGAGCACCAAGTCACTACTGTGGCTTCTGCACACAACAGGCTTTTGAAAAAGCATCACAAGCATTTCCAAACTAATTGCTTATATTTAGAAAGAGAGACATTTGGTCACTCAGTGCTACCAACATTCAAGTATTATTCCTGCCTGCTGGAGATGCATCCCCCATTCGAGTCAGAATGTTCTACTCAACTAAAAACGCCTCTCTCCGAGCATTTGGGATTGATGGAACTCCACTGCCACACTCCAGCACATCTAATATTTCTGCATCCTGAATCCTCATCCCAGGGACTGAACAAGGGAAGCATGCTATTAATCTAAATACTAGCACATGAATGATGACAGTTTTTATTCTGCACAAAGGAAACTTCTGCAGCAGGAGAATTCAACGTGAATAAAAAGCTTTTCTGAAGAGACTTTTCCATCAATCCTCATGATACTTTTGTTTGGGCTTCAAGACAGAGATCACACATACAGAGGTGCAAGAGCTGCATTCCTGCTGAATTTCCAGGGTGAAGTCCCCATAAGAAAATGTAATGAACATTGTCTGGGAACAACTGGCATTTCCAGGGTGAGGGGAGAGTGTTCTCTCTGAGATTGTCTTGCCTCCTCCTCCTCCTGGCTCCAAAAAAATTTCTCCCCAAAGCATATTATTTCCTCCTTAACATTTTCAGTATACTAGATTTTTCAAACTTCTGTGTTCTCATTAATCCATTGATTAAAAGGGAGGATTAGCTTAATGAATGAATAGACATTAAAAAAAAAAATCAGAACTGCAGACACTGAAATAATGTGGGTTTTTTTCTAATTTAGGACAAATGCAAAGTATTTCTAATCAGAGAGCAACATGAGTGCTCCCTAAAAGCATCTACAGCTTGTTGGGATGCAAACAGATGCATGAGGTTTACATGTGGAAGGGAATTCCCCTGTTTTGTGTGATAACAGTTAATAGAAAGAGACATTTTAAAAAGCTAATTTATCAAATTTATCATGAGGTCAAAGACAACATGTCAAAATGTATTAATTAAATTTGCCAGTCATAGTCTTTTTAAGATTTTACACCTTGTCTTGATACCTTTCAAGGAGAGGGAAGACACCCTCCTGTCATAATCTCATTACATAATTCATCTAGTAAGAGTTAATTATTAGATCCCTGTATAGTTTTCCTGTACACAAAATTGGACATGCTACACTATTTGTTTATATTATCAATTATCATGGTTTGATGGGACTACCTCAGAATCCTCTGTGTTTAAGCTGACAGACGGACTGAATTTCAGACACACCCATATCCACACCTCCCCCACAATACACAAAACCCCAACCTATAACTCTGAAGATTTATTACTCCTTAAGAAATACCTGGATAAACATATGTTCTTCTCTAAACTAGAAATAAGTTGTGCTTTCCTCTAATTAAACAGCATAAAATAACAACACATTTCCTTCTTAATCTTTCTCGCTGGCATTAATTTAACAACATTTCATTAAAAAAAAAAAAAGATACTTCTTTCAACTTGTCTGCTTTACTTTCAAAAACCTATGTTTATTTTTAGCATGCAATACTAAAACATCTTTTTCTTAAACCCCAATACAGTTATTAATTTGCTCTATTTTTTGTACATTTTATAAATAACCAAGTGTTACTGGCAACACAATCTCATTACCTTTCCAGCATTTCCCTTTATTTATTAATAAATTTCTCTTAAGTATTTTGAAAAGATATGCCTAATTCATTAAGAGACAGAATCCCAGCCTTGATAAACACAAAAGTTTGCATTTAAAAATCCCAATTTTTTCATGTCACAGATTAATCACACTAACTGATCACAGCTATGGGATTGCTGACATAACCCCATTTACAGCATTACCAAAGCTTCCAAGCATTTCAATAGAGAAGACATTATAAGGTGCACAATTCATAAATTTAGCCCTTCATTTAGTAGTCTTCATACTCCAAATTTCTCCTGGGTCTGGTTCTTTTAACAACTTTTCTGTCTTTTCCTCTATCATCTTAAATGCAGTTTCCCTCCACTATGACATCTAAAGGGACAAGCTCACGATATAAAATCATTAATCTTTCAAAATCTGTTATTATGATGAAGCTGTATCTGCTGCATTTCATTTTTCCCACTCTTTTTGTTTTGCCAGTATAGCTCAGGATCAAAGTGCAGTTTTCACCAGAACTGCTCTCATCCACTGCCCCCCCAAAACCTAATTATTATGGCAAATATGCTCTCTTCTATTTTTTATCAGCATTTCAGTAAAAGACTTGGTGCACTTGCTAGATCCTTTATTACTGTAAACCACTTTATTTTGTGACAGTAAATTGTTAAGCTATCACCATCTGCAGTAGCAGCTACATACATTAAAAAAATCTTTGTTGTTTAATTACTGAGAGTGGAGTCTCGGTCATCTTAACTCACTCCTCCCCCTTGCCAGGGGCTCTCCAGCAAGGTCAGGGCACAAAGCTCAGTTTTACCAGTTGAAGTCTTTTGTTCCACTCTAAACATCCCTGATTTTTATGATCTGTTTATCTGGTTCCCTGAGTAATCCTCAGTGTTTCACACTCTAGTTTCTTATTCCTTCCTCAAAACAGAGGCCATCCAGGCCCTTTGATGGAGGATGATACTGGACTCCTCACCTGAACAGTTAAAAAAGAAAAATCCAAGGAAGGCTTTTTTTAATTATTATTTTATTTGTAATCTCTCCCAGCATGCCCAGTGAATTTATGACACAGAGATTGCTTTTAGGGAGAAAGCTGGTAAAAGTTTCAGATCAGATGTCTCACAACCACTCTGGTATTATTCTATATATACCTTCCTCCCTTCTCCCCATATGCTCTTAGCCCTAAAGTTTGAGCTTTCTTTTCTCATCTTCTTTTCATTCTAATTATCAGCAAGACCAGAAATTTCCTTCCCCCACATCCTGCCATTCTTCCTTCTAGACACATTTTCCTCTTCCTCATATTATTTGTTCAATCTCACTTGGCCTTACAGATTTTTCTCTCCTCAACCTTTCCCCTCCCCTTTTCTGCTTTTCTTTTTTATGGACATGATCATTTCCCCCATCCTGTTTTATCACCCACTATCAGACTCAGACTATTTTCAGACTGCTTTCCATAACAGTCTCCTTGGAAAATGTTTATCCCCATTAAATCCCATAAAAATGCTTTTTATCTCCATTATGATGACCCACTCTCATCAATATCTAAAAATTAGGACAAAATTATCTCTGTTTTTCATTTGCTGTTCCATAACACATCATCATGCTTGTCTCCCCCTCTCAGTCTACAGCAGAAGTCTTGAAAGTATTATTTTTCAGTTGTATTTTATACCTTCTCAAAACATAAGCAGAAGGTCTTCATCAGAATCCTTCGAAGTTAAAGGACTGAAATCCAAAAACTTGTTCTAGTCAAAAGTGAGGGGTGGTGTTTCACTGACAACCATTACATTGTCAGGCAGAATTAAAGAGCATAGAGAAGGTATTATTATTAGTATCTCCATGTTTCACAGAGACACTGAATATTTATTTAATTCCTGATTTTATTTTTCACTTTCTGATTCGCCATTTGCTCTTTCTATTTATTCTATTCCTACCCTATCATTTTGATTTGCAAATACACCCTGAATTGCAGGTTTTTAATGTACCCATCTGTAGGTTACTGCTGTATCTCCCAGTTCCTTTTGCAATCTCTTCATCTCAGCAAACTCCACCTTCAGTGAGAATTTTTGAAACTTGCTTTCCTGACCAGTTTTTCTCAACATTTCTCTGATCAAACACATGGTTTCTTTTTGATTTTTCTGTAGGTACCCTGTGTTGCTATGGGGCAGTAATTTATGTTAAAGCCTTTTTGTGTAATTTTAAAATGTTGTTCTCTGAGGACCCTTAAGGGGAAATTTATCTCTTTATACAGAATAACCATTTTCTTTAAAAAAAAAGTTTCAAAAACCTACGGGCTTGAATAAAAAGCAGTGTTTACAAATCACCCTACTTCTTCAACTTTTGTTCCAGGAGGGTGTCTGTTCCAGAAATTTCTACTGATCCTATACAACCGCACTGTTTCAATTAATCCAAGCATTTACAGCTAATTAAAAAATAATGAAATTTTTGATGGACTCTGTTTAAAAAACTACTTGATTTTTTAAGTTTATTGCAGAAAATAAAACAGTTGTGAGTCAATGAAGTGGAAAATTGCTGTCTTATAAAGGATCTCTAAGGTGCAAAATGTTCTCTTATTTGCTGTTATCAGTATGTCGAGTAATTGCTTTTTGTCCAACTGTTTATAAAGGGAGAAACAGACTTACAGTCTGGAGAAAAAGAGACAGTAAAACAGACAAAGAGTAGTTTTTATTATTATTTTCCTATTTTATAGTATTAAGGAAACATACAAGATAAAGATCTTTCACTGAACAAAACAAAAAAAAAAAAGCAGAGGGATGAAAAAAGCTGCATAAAACATTTAAAACAAGCAACAGGTCACACTTAAAAACTGACATCTGTGGTCTTTAGTTACTTTAGCTCTTTGGAACAAAAAAGCCTTTCTACTAATTACAAGCCATAAGCTTGAGAAATTTCTACACAGCTCTAATTATAGAACAGCATTTTAAAATATTACCTGGCACTCAAATACACTTTAGTTCAACATAATAAGGAGTGTTATAAAATTGCTTACTGCAACAAACCAGCAACAACACTGAGATCACATCCCTCTTCCATGATCAGCACCCACATACACAACTCAATTTTCCTTTGGCATTTGGCTTTCTGAAGAGAATTTCAGCTCAGGGGATTTTGGTGGATTTTGGTTTGGGTTTTTTTGTTTGTTTTTCTGGTTTGATTTTTGGAGAGTTTTTTTTCTCTGTACGGTTTTGGGTTCTTCTCTGTTTTATAAAGATTACCTGAGAAAAGTGAGGGGAAATTCTCCTATTTGTATCCATATAGCCACAATTTTATTTTCAAGAATAATTTAAGAAATAAATATGAAAAAAGGTGAAAATTTTGACAGTAATTCATTCTACTAATTTGAGTAAACACAGGCAGGGGAGTACCAAATAGGTGTTTTCCAGAACTTAACTAACACCTCACACCTTGCTACAACAAAATTATGGGATTTACTTTTCCCTGTTCAATTTCCCTATTTTTTCTTAACTAGACCAGTATAGCCTTGCAACTGTAAATTCAGTTTGCACCACATTTGCACTCAGATGTTCTTAAAATTGACTGTAACACTGAATTAGGTCTTTGAAAAGCCTTCCTGGGGTTTACAAAACTTCTTTGATGTTTTTACTTTGTCCACATAATTGAAATCTTTATTAAAAAGAAGGGTGATTAAGGCCATTTTCATAAAATGATAACGAGTTCCTGACAGATTTACTTTCCTTCTAGGCAACTTTCCAGCAAAAGTCAACAGCTAACAAGAATTCTATATCTGAATTCATGTTGGAGGATGTAACTCACTAATTAAGTGTTCCTTAAACATTTCAAGGAACATTCAGACTTTCTGACTGACACTGACATTCCAAGCACTGCTTGATAAAGAGATACTACAGTTGAATGTAGCTGAATAAATTGAGGTCTCTTTTCTTTCTCAGGCATCCTCAATCTAAGTTCTAGCACCCAATTCCACAGCAGAGTCTTCCTTCAAAAAGAAATAAGTCATTTTCACACTAACATCCAACATTTTAAGATACATTTCTAAATGCTGTGCCTTGTCAATCCTTCAATTTATTCACATGTGAATAGAAATGTTCAAGTACCTGCGTTACCCTCTGTTACTCTGATAAAACACAATACTTATAAAAAAACTTAAGCCAGCAGGATGCTACTCTCTGATGAATTAACACAGAATAATAGACTTCAGCAGTGTTGTCTTGTTCCTCATAACTTGTCCACAATCCCCTTGATTTACCAGTTTCTAGAAATCTTCATTCCCCAAGCACAGAGATGTCCCTAACAGCTCAAACACTTCAGAGAATCAGCATAAAGGAATTTGTTGCTCCCTAACATAGCTGTACCAAAAAGTTTGATTTATTCTAACTCTATGTTGCTACAGCTGCAGGCACACAATTCCTAACACACAATATGTGAACATTCACCTACCTGCAAAGGCCACAAACACTCTTTAATCAAGATTATCAAACCAGACAAGGCTGCAGCAGCAGTGCCATGCCTAAGCAGAGATCTGATCTGAATGCTGGATAAAACCAGGAACTCTCCCAGGAATCACTCTAGTGATGCCTCCTGCAGCCCCAAATCTGCAATAGGGTTTCTGGGTGTCCCCTGCCCTGGACAACTGTGTCAGTGCAACAGATCCAGATGTTTTATACCCTTACACTCAATTCACTCATGCAATGGAGTTTCTGCAGGACAGACCTGCCCAAACTCAGGTATTACATAAAGGAGTTCAGAATGATCAAGTCCATTATAACGCAACCATGAGACGACCAAAATAACTTCCTACAGGTGCCAGATATCTGCCATCATGTTTGGCTAAAATCAGGAATATCTTACTCCTTGCTGAGCTTCTAATCCTGCCTCCTCAGAATATGTCAGAACTGATAATCATGGCAGACATTTACACTTGATATCTTTATATTCCCAGGAGCATCAACATCTACGAACTGCAGTTCTAGCTGTTGTCTCCCTCTCCTGAACTGCCCTTTGCATCCCTTCATCCCCCACAGTCCTCCTCACCTCCCCCAACATGTTGACACAGGGGAGTTTTAAAAAGAAATCAGAATGAAAGTACATTGCACAGAAGGGAGATTTATTTTAGCATAGGCACATAAGAAGAAACATTGAGAGAACTACTTGAATGCAAGAATGAAAGTCAGATGGGCTTTTATCCAAGCTGAGATATTTACTTCACAACATTTCAAGTCAAATAAACTTTTTTAAATGCAGAGTTAAGGTGCCACAGTGCCTTTGTAGTCAAAAATTGCAGAAACTCAATTATTTTGCAGGACATATTACACTGATATGTGAGTACCCAAAGATTACAGCAAAAAATGGTCTATTTAGGAATATGCAGCATAATGCAACCCAACACCTTCAAAACTATCCACACAGGTAGTTCTATGAAAGGAAATAACATCTCATCAGCACAGAGGGAGTATTGATCTGGTAAATGGCAAAATACAGCATCTTCCTAACCTTTCACCTCCATTCCTGTCACTAGAGTATATATCCAGAATATATTTTCTAAAGTGTTTTTTCCTTCTCTTTTTGTTCCACATGATCAACACAATGCTTACTGTAATAGCAACAAAACAACCCATGCATCAAATTCTGACAGAAAACAACCTGGTTGTTTCAGAGCAGACCATCAGAAAAATCTATGAAAA
The DNA here is from genome assembly GCF_021018805.1 of Prinia subflava. Classification (NCBI taxonomy): domain Eukaryota; kingdom Metazoa; phylum Chordata; class Aves; order Passeriformes; family Cisticolidae; genus Prinia; species Prinia subflava. Next base: position 101,387,847 of record NC_086249.1, on the reverse strand, counting down.
TTCAGACCATCAGAAAAATCTATTGGGAAGAAAAAAAAGAAATAGAATGCTTTTTTCATGAAAGGAACTATAGACTGTATATCATGAAATGAACAATGCATGAAAATAATGCTCAATTACCAACCCCATGCAACTGTAAAAATAGGAAGTAGCAGAGAGCAAAAGTACTTTATAAAAGGAGGCCAAACTACACCCAAGGCAATCTAAAAACTCTCACAGTTCTTTTGTAAGTTCTTTCTTTAACAAACAAAGCACATAGAGGACAGTTGTTTCATCCATGTAAGTTTGCACTGCACGACAGTTTGTAATTTTAGATAAACTGCCCAAGTTTACAAGGCTGTTCCTGTCTGACTTCAGACCTGCCTTATATAACAACCTTGATGTGATTCAGCACTCTTCAGTTTCCCAGATCTCACACAGCTCCCAAATATCACCCTTCCTTCACACTCTTCCCTCCCTTCCTTTACCAATACAAATTCCAGTAACTTAACTGATGTCATCCAGCCCTGTAAAGACTAAAAAAAAAAAAAAAGTAATAAACTTATAAAGAATTCCATAACAGTAAAATAAGGAAATATGACTGGGTTCTTTGCCATCTGTAGCTCTTTGGGGAAAAAAAAATCACAAAATAGAACAAAGCAGCATAAAAGTGTGACCAAAAATACACTATAAACCTACTATTCCTGACTAAATGGTTTTTTACAGATACAAGGCATTGAGGATGACAAGAAACAATAAATCCTCTCAGTTGGAGGGAGGAGGGGAAGGTTTTCCTCTAGACCCAATCCAGGCACCTTCCCACTGCCAACTCCAGAACAGCTTCGTCATCCATTAATAAATTGAAATATGATCCATCTGTGGTTTTTACCACTTTCAGTAAAAAAGTTGTAAGCTGAAAAATGGTTTGGGACTTTTTCAGGCTCTTTTTCATGAATATCAAAATTAATAAAACCTCCTAAGATTATAGGAAAAGAATCACTTTGGGCTACACGTTTTTAAGGAAGCTCACAAGGAGATCCCTCCCAGGGGAGGCCAACCTGGAGAAAAATTACTGGTTTTTTTTGGTTTTCTTCTTCTTGGTGTTGGGTTGCATTTCTGATTTGAAGAATGCTCTTTTGTCAACTGCAAACAATGCTCTCATGTGTGCAACTGAAACTGTTCAAAATAATTCTATGAGAATTTTATACACATATATATGTTTACAAGATATATATAAGAAACAGGTGTGTTCAAATACCACACATTGTATACAAACAAATTTTATTGCCATCAGTGCTCTTGAGATGAAACTGCAAAACAGTCAGAGTTTACATTTATTTTAACTGTAGATAATATTCTGAGCCACACTGAAAACTACCTACACCTATATATATATATATATATATATATATATATATATATATACACATATGAACATTTACATTCCATTCTGAACTCTGAAAATGCAGGGGAAATAACTTAGTAATCATCTACCACTTATTTTAATAATGAGCCATTGGAATAAAATCAGAAAAAATTCCAGTCATAAACTACTTTGGCATGCTTAACATGAAAGAGTACAAACAACAGAAACTATTATAATTGATTGTTAATTAATTGATCGATATCAACACTTATTAACAGCACTCTTTAAAGTAGCTCTTCAAGAGCACGTAAGAAGAACAGATATATGTTTTTATTGTAATTTTAAAACTGCAGGGGTTACTTCTGGAAAAACTCCCTCAATTCCAAAATGGCTCAGTGAAACATGGCATTTGCACAACTCCTGCTGGAGCAGGGGCTTTGGAAGACAATACCAAAAATTTCCCTAGAATCCTCCAACTGGAGCTCTCCTTTACCTGCTATAAAACATTTATTCCAATTCACTCTTCCACCCTTAATTTACCCTGCCTCTCTCCCCATCCTGTGCCCAAATGGGAGAAGCTGCCACAGCGTTTTTCAGAGCAGTTACAGTCCCTATAAATGCCAAGAACACACAAAATGTTGTTTCTCTAATGCCATCTCTATGTGGTACCAAGAGTTCTCATGAGCTCTCCCTACATGAAAGATGCATTTATCCTCACTTTAAGAAAAACAGCTGCTTAAGACCACACAAGTATCTAATGTGTTACAAGCTTTCCTGCACCTCTCTGTCTATCAGGAGCTTCCAATTATTTCATGTGACAATAAACCAATGCTGACTATTTCTGACAATGCCACTGTAAGAACGTTTTCAATTTTATTCATCTGAAGTCATGATACCTCTACTTACAGACACAATACCTCTACTTACAGACAAGCCAGCTACACTAACAGGATCTGCTCCTATTTGACGTAAGAATGTTATTTAAAACACTGAAAAGGACTTTCAACAATTTGGTGTCTGTGGAAACAAAAAGCAACCTGAGAACATTTTTCCTATTCCCAGTCCAACGCCTGCGCAGCAGCTTTCAAGTGGTTCTCTCCATACACACATCCAAATATCTGTGCTGCATAAAAAACCCCTGAAGTAATGGATAATAATGGTAAAAAAAAATATATTTAAAGCTTGGCTTAATTGACCTGCCTTTTCAATACATGACGTGAAAACTTTCACTGAAATTTATAATGAATTGCACATATAGGTGAACATTTACATTAAGAGTCAATATGCCAAAAAGTAACTGAAGGTAGATACTCCAAACTTATATTGAACAGAATCTACTTTAAAAATTTGAACATTTACAGCAATACATTAAAAAAAAAGAGAAAAGCAGATACAGACCTTCCAGTAGTCAGATTGTAAACTGTAGTACCTCTGGTATGCAGATAATGCTGTAGGAAAGAAAAATGAATGTTCAATTTGTTTTGTTTCATTTGCTTTGAAGAAGAAGATAGAAATCCTTAAGAGTCAGAATACACAACATTAAGATGATAAATGGTTTAATAAAAGTAACACTGCCATGATAAGTACACTGTTGTGGGCAATGCATTCCTTAAGATTATAATTTTGTTTTATGAAATGTCAACCCAAAAGTATATTTATTATTAATCTTACAAATGTAAATCAAGCAATATTTTAAAGAAAACCTATAACGAAGAAATAATTTGAAATTTTGGGATTTTCATCCCGGACAAAGCTGTTGTAAGATTTAAAAATTTAATCATGTAGCTCATTTACCACGCTCCCCGATGCCCTGTAATTTCTGAAGAACTGGTGAGGAGGGACATACAAAGAGAAATCAATTTCTCGTGATCTTTCATTCTGAGAAACAAAAGCGAGCAGAAAAAAAATAAAAGCTTACACTTTATTCACCAGCCACGGCCACGACTAACCTGGAAATCAGTGCTAAGAACAGAATATCAGCTCTACTTAGCAACCAATTTCTGCAATCACTATTCCTGCATCCCTCTTCCTCACTAAAATTCTGGTTGATTCACCTTGCCCTTGGGCTAAGAGGTCACCTCGGACTAGAACACAAACAGGCTTTGCTTTTTTCTAAGAACACAGCACTAGGAACCATCAAAAATTCAGCATTTTAAATAAAGATTCACTGCAGTAACACCAAGACACTGATTTTTCAACTGCTTGCTCCCCAGGATTTAAGAATGGAATATACACAATGTGTAGAAACCAAACAACAGAAGGAGGAAACTCCAGCTTTGGAATATCATAAGCACTAAACAGATTAAAGAATAATATGTACTTTAGGTGTAGGTTCATTTCCTGCAAGCACTATGGATAAATCATGTCCATAAATGTTATCACCTTTCAATGCCTGTCCTGTATACTCATTTTTGTAACTTGGCAAAAGTTCTTGTGTTTAAGTGAAGTAAGAACATACACATAATGATAAAAACACAGAACCTCTGCACTCATCTGTCTGTCTACAGAGACTCAAAACCTGTATCTGTAAAAAGACACATGGTGATGCACGGCCATGAAGTGCCCCTCCCAACCAAAATGCTCGTGGGGTCAATTTCTAATTCTGATATTCTAAATTATGGTTTATTTAGATAGCCAAATCAGAAAAATTAACTTAGAAGAACACTCACTGACCATACATTATTAACATGCAATATATTTAAAATGCTTACATGTAACTCAGACAAACAAAGTCACTTAAAAATCTAAGTCTTTCACAATTTAAGAATACAATTCCTCCTCCAACACCCCCCAAAAAACCTGGTACAAACTGAAGGATATGTCTTCAGTCTAACAGTATAAGCTGAAGAATGTTAAAAATGAGCATATTTTAGTCACATTCTGTAATTATGCTTTAAAGGATTTTCACAGTAAGACAAATTAACATCCTACTCCCCCCAAAAGTCCTTCTAGATTCAACTTCTCCAAGGTATCATTAATAGGTTTTCAACAACAAGGAATAATTATCTTCTGAACACAGTAATGACTTTGCTTTCCCCAACAGGAACATGCACATGCACTATGAAACAGTTTAGTACTTTATCACATAACAAACAAAAGGAGGTTTTTTTGGTTTTTTTTACTCAAGCATTATTATTGTAATTTTAAGGGTTAAGGTATATTTTAAACATTCAGGTCAACAGTACCATATTATGCAAGATTCAAGAAACTCAGAACTTCTTGTAGCTTTTTTTTTAAGTTAACTACTGCAGTCAACTGTATAGGGGATATGGATAAAAAGATGAAAAGAACATTAAATACAATACTAAGGATTTATACTGGGAAAATTGAAGGGAGAACATTTTCACTGTAGCTGTTAAAAATATAGGAAGCACACACATGAGCCTACTCATTAAAAGAGAGGTGGAATATGCTTACCTATAGCAGTTAAGGCACTGCTAGTAAGTTAATAAAATGTCAACAGTATTAAAAAAATACATAAATAAACAGAAGACCTTAAAGAGAAAGAATAGGAAAAAAGAAAGCAGGAAGAAATTTGCTCTGAAAAATCCTAACACCTCCATTTCACATAAGGAAGTTATTACAGAAAGGAGTCTTTTGCTCCATGACATTCTACCAGCTTTCTTTAAGAAAAAGGATGTTTGGCTGTGATTTTCTTTTCTAACTCCTCCATTCTTCAATAAAGTTCAGCAACTTCCCCCAGGAACAGCTGAAGTGATCATTTAATGTGCCAAGCTCAGTTACAATTAAAAACAAGCACATGGGAAGCGTGGACTGCAGAAATCTATTTATGATTTATAAGAAGATAAGGCCTCCCTCCTCAGGAGCCACATTTCTCTTCCAGAGGAACAAGGAGGACACTTCAGTCCTCCTCAGTATCTGAAGAGCCCAATCCCCCTGGTGGGTTCAGAAATCCCCAGGGATCCAGCCTGTTCTAGGCTAACAGTATTCCCTTTCTACTTAACTTCTTGCAGATGAAATGCTGAACTGCTCAGAGTTCTGCTAAAAATGAGCAAGGATGACTCATGGAGGGTTCCCTTAAACCAGAGCTAAAGTCCATCTCCTCCTCAGGAGAGTCAGACAATTAAAAAGTGTTACTATGCATAATTTCAGTATTATAGAGTGCTCAACTTATATTAATTTATTTGTGAAATCTGGTTTCAGCCCCTTTTACAACTACACTGCACACCTACATTAAACACCTGCTCCATGAGCACTCAAGCTCCGCTGAAAAGAATTCAAAGAACAGAAAAACAAAAACAAAAACAAAAAAATTCAAGAAAATGTTCTTTTCACCAAGAGCCCACATGAAATATTCTTAATCAAACATATTCCTAAGAAGAACCTTGCATATAGGATGCCAGAAATCAAATTATGAAAGCAACATTTTTGAAAAACGGAACCAACCTAAATATAAAGGAAAACACGAACCACAAATTTTGAACTCTATCATATTTCCTAGCCCCTGAGTGGGTCACCAGTAAGCAGATATTTATCCTAAATTTTATGATGTAGAAATTAGTATCTTATCAAAAATCTATACTGTGGAACTTTGTATCTAGAGGAAATAAGTGCAAATTCCTCAAAATACAAACTTTATTCTAAAATAAGCAAAAAAGAGCAACTGAATCAGCAGAGCCACAAGAATTTTATACAAGTCCCTATCTGTAATACAGGGTGTGCTTTATCAGTGTTATAATTCTGACTGTAGGATGATATTCTCTGGTTTATTAAAAAGCAAAAAATCCCAGTTACTTGGGTCATGCAGTGCATTAGTATTTAAAAAAACTAAACCAAGAACAAACAAAAATCAACAACAACAAAAAAAATCCAAACACTAAAGGCTGAAATATCATTTTGCACCTTTACTTTTCACCCAAGACTGGTCATTCTGAAGTGAGACAATTTTTGCCACAAAAAGATTCTATCAATTACCGCCCCTCTTTCAACACAGGGTCAACTCTCATTTTTACAGATATAAGTGAATTACCCCATTTCAGTTATGATGTCCTTTTTAAACATTATTAAATGAGTGCTTTGAAATCACTCTTAGGCACAGCAGGATTCTGCAGACAATCTTTTGATTAGGAGCTTATTATTGAGCTTTTTCAATTTAAAAGTTTGCCACTGGAATTCTTACACATATGGAATTGTATAAAGACAATAAAGGACAAAAACTTCTTTTTTCCCTGCATGTGAAACACTCATGAGCATCCAAAAAAAATGCATGTCTGGACTCAAAGAACAGGGCTGAATGTCAACAGCAGGACAATGCCTCTTGCCTTGCTCTCAACTACATTTTGTAGTCAACCACAGAAAATTCTTAAAAGTACCAAACTGACAGACCACATTCAGACACCCAAAACAATACTCAACAATTACTAAAAGAAGTGTTCAGTTACTTATTTCTATCCTTCTACCCTTTATTTAATTTCTTACTCTATCAGTTTATGCTCTTGCTGTGAACACCTCTCTCCAAAACCTGGCCATGTATATTTATTTTCCTGGCAGGCAGTCCTTGAAAACCCTGTGAGTGGCAGACACAGCATTTACCATCCTCCCCAGAGGAGGGGACGTGCACACCTCAAAGCTATACAGAGCTTTTCAAATCAATCACCATCAGCTGTATGGCTTGATGAAAATAAAATGTTACCTGAAATAGCTCTGAAAAGCAAAACACCATCTTTCTAAAAGAATTGCAACCACTGAACAATAAGAATCCTCCTCAGCTCAGGCTTGCTTCAGAATCTGTAAACTTCAGGCACCCCATGCAGAGCTGGTCCTCAATGAGTTCACACACTGGGAGTGTTTAGGATTCCTTGGTATCATATAAAGAATAAAGATCAATTTTGACTTAATTACTACATATGTGGTTTTTTTAAAAATCTAATGAATTTCATAGGATGTTGGCAAAATTTAGTTTCAGCAACAAGATAAGACAATCTCTCTTTGTATCCAGAATCTAAATACTTGACCCAAACAAACAAAGAAGGTGACAGTGGGGAGGAGAAATGTCTAGACTCAGTGACAACCACCCACCTGTCATTTTTAGCACATTTCATCACAAATCATACAGTCACAGAGGATGGCTTTTATGATCTACTCTAACAAACCTATTTTATGACACCTTAAAACTTAAGAGGCCTTTAAAGTGATGCAAACATGGAGCAGTTTGAGTATTTTAGTGCTTGAGTAAGAAGAAAGTGAACTACATACTAACACCATCTAGTGGCACCTTGCAAGGCTAAATGTGACTAACACAAAGTTTTGGCTTACTGAACTGAGAAACAGCAAGTTTTAATTTGGTGACATACCCTGAAAAGAAAACTTTAACACAAACCAAAGTTCCATATTGGTCTGTGTAAAACAGTATGTGTTTCCTTAAACACAATTATTTTTCATGTAATTTTTAAACAAGTACCAATATTTCATAGTGCTTATCTAATATGAAAATTAATAGTAAAATAGAATATTAGCTGAAGAACTGCACAAGGAAAGCTTGGAAAGTGTTTAACCTGGAAAAAAGGTGCTGCAGGAGCTCATTGCCTTCTACAAACTACCTGGAAGGAGCTGTAGTAGTTGAGGAGTTGACTGGTCTCTGCTTCCAAGAACAAGTCTTGACAGGACAAACAAAATGGCCTCAAGTTGCACTAGGGGAGATATAGATTGGGTATTTTTAAAAATTTCTTTAGGACAGGGTTGTCAGACATTGACACAGGCTGCTCAGGGATGCCTGGAGGTATTTAAAAGACATGTAGATGTGTTGCAGGGGGACATGGTTCAGTGGTGGCCTTGACAGTGCTGAGTTAATGGCTGGACTAGGTTATCCTAAAGGTCTTTTCCAACTTCCATGATTCTACAATTCTGTAATAACCAAAAAAAAAGTGGAAGTGAGAGCAGCAAAATGTCACTCAGGTCTTTTGTTTTAAGGCCCCAGGCAGATGCTGCTCTCTGTTTCCTCCAGAGATTTGTACTGAAAGTACCAAAGAGACAATCAAAGAAGCCTGAAGCATGTCTTCCTTTTAACACAGAATGAAGGCTGACACACAAAAGCAATACGAGCATAGATTTAAGACAGAAAAATCATCAAATAGTCCTGTAAGAGATTTATTAACAAGTCCACAGCCTCATCTGGAAATGTTATGCAGCAGGAAAGGGATGTGAGGCCCACTGTCCCATATAGTATTAAATGTGAAAGATATACAGGAGTTTGACAAGAGGTTTACACTTACAGAAATCCTTTAGAACCTGAACTCTGTGGAAATCTTAAAATACTGAGCAGCAGTGAAGAAAGCCAATGGAGCTCATCAAGCTCAAAAATCCTTCGAAGTGTGTATTACACAAAAAGATCTTTTAGCAATTAAGTGTTTATTTAGAACACTTTCAAAAAATTTTTCAGAAAACCAGTCAAAAACATGGCCCAGGTATATTTTATAATAAAGCTGCTGCCTCCACCTCAGTTCCACATACACACAATTTATAAAGAACATTTTAATGTTCTAAGCTTCCTTCTTTCTACAGAAACTTTATGTAATGGTTTAAAGCACCTGAAATTAAACCACCCAAAATTCATTTCATCTTCAGGATTCTGTTAAACAGCTCTAAATAGAAGCAACTCAAATTCTACCAGTTAGTACCAGTTACAAACAACAAAATAAAAGAACCTCTTACATCTAAATATCACATTTATTTGAAACAGTCATCTCCTCCTTGACTCATTCAAGCTATTTAATTCATTCCAGTTCTTCAGGACTCATGAATAGGACATGACAGCCCAGCAGGAATCAGCACAATCTTGTCCATGCTGCGAAGTTCTCCCTTATATTTTACAAAATTATTGTTACAACCCTGCAGCTCAGAGCACAGTACCTGAAAATGCTTCCCAATAACAATACTTCCTTTCCAATTCCTGAAAGATGTTCACCACCACAGAGAAATTCCCTGCTGAGCTGGAATTCTAAGTACAAAGGAACACATATATATTGTTGAATTTGGGAGTTTCTCATAACCAAACAACTTTACAAAAGAACAATCAGAAAGCGTTTATATTTTGAGTTTAGGTTGCATCATAATCAAAGAGCTGCTCAATTAACATTCTGGGGTTTTCTTTGGTATTAAATTATTATAAAATTAAGTATGGTTTTAAATTTTAGATTAACAATTACTAAAACAATGTCCCTTAACTAACAAACACTATCTTATAAATGACTTAAAATGTTTTCATATTAGTATTTTTGACAAAGTAGTCACCATCTATCATCAAAATAAATACTGCTAAAACTGTTCTGACATATAATACTTAAAAATGAGACTACAAGTACGACAATAAAAATTATTTCAGCTCATTATTTATTGTGTTTTAGTAACTGTGGCACAAATAATTTCATGTTTTTTTCAAATCGTTCATTCATTAACTGCATTTTCTACTTCCAGGAATTTTGCTTAGAGAACAGCAATTCAAGGAGGCAAATGATTAAAGCACATCTCCATTTGTGCCACTGTGAGCTGTCCTCCAAGTCACAGTCTGAACACGGTCAGTGCATGTGACCCTTCTGCAAAATAGAAGATCCCCAAGGAAAACATAAATGATGTCAATCCACAAGCTCATTAAACAGCAGTCAATTAGAACTCAAGTCAGCTAGAACCCAAACATTAAAACATCACTAGCTGCAGTCCTCACTGCTTAAGGAAACCAGCCACGAAATAAAACATGAACTCCAACTATCAGTGGAACAGGTTTCTTTCAAGACCAGAGCACAATAATTTGGTAAAAAACCTATCTGTCCCAAGGAATGCAGCAGCAAAGAGCTCACAGGTTCACACTGGGAGTCCTAACTGGATTCAGAACGCTCCCAGCATCCACAGGCCTCCAGGACAACCCATCCACCTCCTCCAGAAGAACCCCACGGCCGAGGTTTCACATTCTGGGGCGATTGCACGGCGTTTTTGTGCAGGATTATTTTCATTTGGATCAGTTCCCCACACAGCTGCAGGCTCAGCTGCGCCAGCACAAAGAAAGCAACCCACAGACACGGGGGTGTCACTCAGGGCATGCCCAGGCAACAAGAGCTTTGGGAACCTCCAAAACAATCCAACAGCTGGGGAATAGCTGCCTTGTCAAAAAAGAAAGGAGGAAGAATCAGATCAGGATTAAGAAAATTCTACTGATGAAATAGGTTTCACCAGAAGGAGTCAACGTTCCCATTTTAGGAAATCCCAAAGCCAAATTCTGATCAGTCGCGATCAGTACAATGAAAGCTGAGCACAGAACCCACCCTGAACATGCAGGCAAAGCTGAAACCAATCCATCTGAAATCTTGGTGATAAGTGTCTGAATACAGATGAGTGTCTCACTGGATTCAGAATCTGCAAAAAGTCTGCTCCCTTGCACAGGACCTTCTCCTAACAGCAGCAGAGTGCTGATAACACAATAACTCCATTCCATGGCTGCACAGAAAACTCTTCAGCTATCAACAGCAATTCAAACTTAGTGCATTTTTGGAAAACTGCAACCTGCAGAGCAGCTTCAGATCTTTTAAAGGCTAGCAGTGGCACTGATACTCCAGTCTAAGCTCAAGTATAACACTGAGAAGAAAGAACCTCATCAAGTAATTTCTGATGTGAATTCAGAACTTTTATTGGAGATAAGCACTTCTTTTTAAGGAAGAAAAATAAAAGCATATTGATTTTGGAATTCAGTGGCTACAAGTGACAGAAAACATACTGCACTTGGAGGGAACTTACAATATTTAACAGGTTTCATTAAAAAAAAATTAAGTTAAATAGACTTCAGCATCAGACATCAGCTCACTGCACTTTGAGAGGCAGCTTGCCCCTCACTGATACCCTCTGAGTACAGGCAGGAAGGGCAGGGTTAGCACCAATAATTTGAATTTCAATGATGCAACCCACCATGACTTTCTCAAGATCCCTCTTACGGTGTGTAAGTCCTAATTCTTGCAAAGAAATTACCTACAGTCTCAGTACAATCAGAAGGTATTAGCTACATCAAAACACTAAAAACATGCAACAAAATGCACCCAAGCTGCATGATCCTTCACTGCCAAGGTGTTTGTGAAAAAATGAGACAGATCTCACAAGAAGAAACTACCAACATGAAACCCAGATCTCTGTCACCCCAGCAGAGCTTCATCTTGACCACTGATCCCAGTTCCACAGTCAGCTCACAATTTGTTCTGCTCTGCACAAATGTCACTGCAAGCATTTTTAAACAAAGAACACTACTATCACTTCTGCCTTTACAGAAAACACCTCATACATTATACACAAAGGTGCATGCATTTATTGAAGGTATTTAATTAAGTAACAGGCTTTTAAGGGAAAAAGAAATTGTGCAGCGTGATACATGCTGCTATCTTGTGATATTTTATTAATTACATCCAATTTATTAAACACACTGACTTCTCCATAACTTTGTCCATGACTAAATTCAGACTACACAGATTTATGGTTCTGAAGACCATGCTCCTTCAGAATTTTACACTTCTGGAACTTCAGAACTTAAAATATACATTAGTCACATCAAAACACTGAACTCTCTTTACTTTTCTGTTCTAAATAATAAAATTTAACTAAAATGTAATTAGAATGTATGACAATTGAAGTAACAAAATTTGGAACACAAGCACTCTGCTTCTTTCATTTTAGTTATAGAACACCTATGATTTTCTGCATCGAGGGTAACAGTTTTACAGTCTTTGGTACTAGAGTTCAAAAACTGTAGTGAACATATGTCCCTCACTTAATAAAAAACCCCTTTAACTTGCCTTTTTACATCAATTAAAATTCCTACAGTATTTTCAACTACTACTATACTTCTTTGAAAATACAGATACATCTTTTCTTTTTGTTTAATACTCCATAACTAACAAGGTTTTTTGTCTTCTCGAGGCTTTTTTTACAATTGAGATGTGACTCTAAATAGGCATCTAAGAAAGCATTAGGCACTTTAATTCAGATTTTTAATGGTTTAATGTCTCTTCTCACATTGTTGTGCTAATGCTCTTTTACAGTTTTGGAGAACTGATATTTTCAACCACCGACTGGATTTTTTCTGCTTGTTTTTAACACCATCCACAGAGTACAAAGCAGATACCCCATCAGTAAACCCTGCTGTGATCCACAGTAACACCTGGTCCTGTCACTCTGAACTGTTATCATCCCAAAAGCAGAGTTAAGACAGGTAAGTCCATAATCCTGGGCTGTTTTTGCTAAGTAAAATATGTCCATGAGGTATATATGACCATGAGGTCACACTGCACTCACATCTAGCTTTATAAAGCTAATGAGAAAGAGTGGTGAAAATTTTGATTGCAGAGAGGGATGCAGAATTTTTTTAAAACGAAAGCACAGGATCAGAGTATTCTTCACTACATTTTAGAGACAGCATACTGCCATATTCCCTGTGGGTTTTCCCATCCATGCCCCTGGATTTGGAAACAACAGTGGTTATATCACACTCATTGGATGGGATGAGGTACAAGCCAGATGCCTCCACCACCCAAACCCTTCTGAATTTACGGAGTGAATTTATAAACCTGCAAACTCCTCCTGAACAGCACCATATCTACGTTTCCCACTTTAGAAATGAAGGTGCCAGGAAGCCAAACTCAAATTGTTCAGTGTCAGACACAGAACCAGTGGACCCTCAGACAGACAGCCAGGCTGAGTCAGCAAGTAGTGCTTCTGAGCCACTCTCAGTTATAACCCATCTCCCTGTTCCTGCATCCCAAAGGAACTGTAACCAGCATCTTTGTGTGTTTGGAGAAAGGCCTGGGGTGGGAGGTTTCAGGGTGGGGGTGTTGTTTGTTTCCCTACACAAACAAAACTGCATTCATGTTAAAATTAAAAAGCAATGACAATGAAAAAAGCCATCCCATCCCATGGGAAAAAAAGGAAATATTCTGAGCTGTTGTACCCAGCTCTCACCCACACCCCACAACCACTGAAAGGCAGGCAGCCATCAGACACTGGGCCTGCCAGCCAACTTCATACTCATACCTGAACCAGCAGTGTTTTGGTTGGGTTTTTGTTTTTCATTAAAAAAAAAAAAAAGAACGAGAAGTAAGAATAAAGTTGGTTTTGTAAAGACATCACCAGTCTTAATTCTTTTATGGGCTCTGAAACACAGTACAAACCAAGAAAACAGTGACTTAGCCCAATGTTTTACTTTCTGTTGCCACCTACAACAAAGAACAATTCCCCAAAGACATTTATCAGAAGAACTAAAAATTCTTACCTTTTGGATAATCTTCCAATAAGAGGTTGAAGTGACCTAACTGACAAAAGAAATCAGACTCGACCTTTCCTTCAGCTTTCAAAATTAGCGATTCATAGCAGCGAACAGCCTGGGAAAAAGAAATACAAGGTTTTCAAAATTCTGTATTTTACTAAAATAAATAATACATTTTCTGAGAAATAATGAAGTTTTTTATTAGCTTGAAAGACAAAATCTACAAACACTCTCAATAATGAAGTCGGCATCCCTTTTCAAAGAAGAAATGCAGTATTTAAGAAAGAACATATTGGGGAAGCTCACTGATTCTAATGCAAATTGACAACAAATGAACAACAGAAATTTTCTCCAGTTTATTGGTGGACATTTGATTTCCTGAACACAAAACAAACCTCTAACTTACATGACAATTTTTAATTTTAAAATCAGTGAAACAAAAAGATTGATTTTATTCTTTCCAATCTGCAAGAAAGAAACCTCTGATTTTATTCTCATTGTGTTGCTTTTTTCCCTAAAGAAGTAATTTTTCATTAAACAGTTATTTCACTAATTTTTGCTAAACCAAAGAACGCACTACCTCAACATGTTCCCTTACGCAATTTATGTATCTTCATGTGTGTTTCTCAAGATCCGATTCTTTTCACATCTATCATGTTGTAAAACATTTTACTTCCTTGTTCTGTAGACCAAGAAAAGCTGAAGTCAGAAATGTAAATCCAACTAGAAATTCATTTCAGTTTGAGAACAGTTGCCCCAGAAGTTTTTAAATGAAACACACAGAAGCAAAGAATGCTTTATGCTACGAACACACACTTCTAACAACTGGACTGACACCTTCTATTCACTGTAATTGCCATGATCTTTAACCTATTACATCCTTAGCTGATGGCCTTATTTACCTCCTGACCCTGTTTACACTTTGGGAATGAATAAATAAAGAAATAAATAAAATCCCTTTCCCAACTTTCTGAACTTACTAGCCATTGAATTGAGCAGCTGAACAAATTTCAATGGGAGGGAAGGTCCTTTGCACCAGCACAGTTCTCAAAAGCCAGACAGACTTCCAACAAATTCTAAGTCCAGCTGTTTTATCTATAACTTTCACTTATCTATGGTGTATGTTTCAAGTTTGTTTGCAATTATGAATTCCCTGATTTTATTACATGACAGTCATCAAAGACTGTGGGTCCCTTCCAACTCAGCATATTCTGTGACTCTGTGAAATGAGCAGCTCTCTTAAGAGATTTTAATAAAACTCAATATTCAAAATGGGAGTGAGTGGAATCAAGCTGAATATTTAAATCAGTAGCCTTGCCCATGTTTATAATTCACTTTGAGTACACTTTTATTAAAAAAAATGAGAAATGCCAAAAATAAAATCAGAAAATGTTAGGAAATGGTTAAAACACATCTGTGGAGAACCCAATTACTGATCTAATCTGTTCTGAGTGGGTCACAGTTTGTATCCCAAGATATCACATACATTCATCTACTTCCAAGTCCAGAAAAGCCTTATTTTATGGCTGTTCTCAGAGGCAAAGTTCCAATGTATCAAAACAAAGCTACGCTGCTACAGAACTGCAGGTGTACATGTGGTATTAAAATGATTTAATAAAACATGAAATATGTTTACATAAATTTAAAGTACGTATTCCAAACTGTAGCTATTTGGCCATGTTCTGAAGATACCAAATTTAGATGTGTATTTGCCTCTGCATCAAATATTTGCTACAGAACTTTTCCCTCACGTGCTGCAAGCTTTGCCCCAGGCAAACTGCAGTGGAGGGACTGCAACTCTTTTCACCATGGATCAAAGCTACTACTTTAATTTTATTCTCATCACTGTGAACACCTCCTGCAGTCAGTCAATCCTCCAACTAAAGAATATCATCCCTAAAATCAGAAGCAAAGCACATGAGTCTAAAGCACATTTCTTAAGATCACTATTTGTATATGTACTGACTTTTAACATCAGATTCACCAGCTGAACCCATCTGCAAATATCTTAGTGCAGAACCTTGGGTTTGGCACCGTGCTTCCTCTCTCCACTTTTTGGTCTCATCTCTTGATTTGTACAAATTGTAACAAAATTTTTGATGGTGCCTCTAATGTAACTGTTACACATTCATTTGTATATAGGCTTCCCTTTTTCTGATGATTTGCAATAACTGCTGAAGAAAATGGTCATATTTTGGTATTTTCTTAAATTGGTGTTGTCTTTTGCAATTCAGAGCATACAGAAACTATCACCAGAACAGGCAGCCTATAATAAACACTGGAGAGGAAGCTAGGGTAGTTTATGTCCTGAAGTAGGCTACAGGTGTTTAAAGAGAACTTGACTTTTTGAACAAATGTAACGGGATTTTTCTGTACAGATGTTCAGAGAAATTATAAATCACATGCACTTTTAACATTTAAGTGTTTGGGGACCCTCAATATACCCACAGCCCCTCTTTAAGTAAATCTTCATTAAGACATATCACAGATATCTGAAGCACTGTCTGTAGCAGGGATGTAGAAATCTGTACCTGAGCCTTTCGCACAGCTCAGAGCAATTCCCAACAAGGCAGATCTTCCTTTATGTCAGAACACAAACTGAAGATACTGCTAAGCCACCTCACTGATGCCAGCCCAAGGCAAGGCCAAAGACCCTAGAACTTCCCCTTTCAGCCACAGTTAACTGTAAGATATCTGTTCCTGTAAGAGCAATTCAATTACACCACTAAAGCAACCCCCCTCCGCTGACCTCAGGTTTGCAACATAATCAGCAGCACACTCATATTTATGGAAACTTAACTTGATTTTTTTTTAATTCACCAGCACATTCTAACAAAATGAAACAGAAACTAAAAGCAAGTGTTGCTTCCTGGGCAGGAACACCAAGCCAGCCCCAAGGGCTCTGGAGGAAGAGCAGGTTGGTCACTGTGTGGCTCCTGCTCTTCCCACTCAGGGCAGAGCCACCAGGAAAAGAATTACCCAACTTTGGTTTTGGTCAAGAAACTTTCTCCCCCACCAGACCTATCCACAAAGAGCTCTAGAAAGTAAAAAGTATTTTTCTGCACAGGTAAGAATGTGTCTCTGTTGAATGAATGGATGTAAAAGGGAGGTCACAACTGCATGTATCTGTATATGTTTTCTTTGAAGGAACAATCAAAAGATCTCATTTTAGTGGATCTTTAACTGCAAAGGCCACCTATGGCACCACTTGTGCAACCCATTTAAATTATCCTGAGCCACTAAGAATTCTAAGGAAGTCAAAAACCCCTGAGGTTTTTAAGCATTGTTAGTTCTCTACACTGTATGGATCTCCATGTGCATTAAATGAAGTCAGCCTTGAGAATTGCCAGTATTGACAAATTAACAAGAAAGAGACCCTGAAATGAAAAGGAAGATTGCTACACAACATCGTACACTTCCTTCCCCTTGTTCAAGGCTACAAGAAGATAAAAGGGAAACCTGAAGAATTTAGGAACTTGGCAAAATTATCATCTGCAGCTGCTTTGCAGTTTGGCAACCGGAGCAGAAGCAGGAAACCAATGCAGGAATACCTGCAGGAAAAGAAACTGGCTTATAGGACACTAAAAAAGTAACAATATTCATGTTGTTTGACACCTTCAACTGAAGTAATACACTATATTGTCACCCAAATTCCCGCTCATTACATCACAGTTCATGACTGGAGGCATCCTGATTGCACAGATTCAACTATCAATGCTTAGGACATCCTTAAATACAGTACAGTGAAGAAAAAGGCTTAGTGTATTTACCACCTCACAAAAAGCTAGCAAAATCTGTTCTCAAAAGGAAGAAATAATTCTAGAATCACCTTTAAAATGTACTACCAGACCCTTGTGTGTTCCCTACTTATCATTCCAATCGATAAGGAACTGAATTTTTTTTTTCTCTGTTTTAAAACCATTCCTTCCCCACGCTCAAAAAAAAACCAACCAAACAAAACTAACCCCATAAATTAACTGCCAGTTTTGGCCATTATTAATGTGATGTCATTTCCTGAAGGAAAGACCCTAGAGTCGAGAATATACCATAACAAAATAAATAAATATACACAACCCAAACAAACCTAACTGATAAATCCAACAGATAAAACCAGAATTCTAATATTCTTTACAGGAGTCACTGAAACATTATAGCTCTGCTTTATAAATCAAAGGGACAATGTTATTTCTGCGTCAATAAATGTGAAGAAAAAACATTTGATCATTGGTTGCAATTGTATTTTACAGCACAAATTCAAAGCCACTGTTAAACAACTGTACTAAAAAAGAAGGAAAAAAATCAATATAGCTTGTTCAGATTGTTTTTGAAGAAGATAATGTGATGTTTTCCTTTCTGAATCATGACAAGCATGACTGACCAAAATGAAACTAAGCAGGGCATAATGTGATAAAATATTAACTTATTATTATTAAAATATTCATTCTTTAATATATTAATTATATGAAAATGGAGGACTATACTGAGTCAGCAAATTTCTACTTAAAACATAGAAAAAAAGACTTGGTAGCTACAGGGAACCAAAAAGCCAGCAATCTGAATTGTTAACATGGCAACGATTGGGCAGCAACATACAGTGAAAGAAATTATTTGAATTTTACTGAGTGATAAATTAACTGCTCAAGAAAAACACAGCATTTCAATGCAGACAAGACAGTGTAAAATCACAAACTCAAAGCTTCAAGACGTCCCTAAAGCCTCCAATTTCACAACAAAAAATACTATTTTACGTTTAGATAGGCTGGGGGAGGGTGACAAAATGACCAGTTGCTCCTTTTTTCCTTGTGCCTCTACTGACCCAACTGGATGGGCTTTGTGGGCAGGTAATGAGAACAGAGATTCCACGTGAAAATTGGAGAGGGAGACATCAGCAGGCTCCTGACTGACAAAATACACATTACCGTAATGGTCTGAAACAGAAGGTTAATTAGCTCATACTTGATCCTTCTGGAAAATACAGTAACTACGTGGACAGTATTGGCCACTGAGGTGACAGTCACACACTGGTCAGTCCAAGGCCACCTACAGACCAGGAAGGCACAAGTGTAGGTGTGCTGGGCCCTTCTCCCTCCCTCAGTACCACTGAGGAGGCTCTGAAAGGCTTCTTTTCCCATCCCTCCCTCCTAGCCACAATTCACCAAAATGCACATATAATTTGCTAACAACAATGACAACAATTTGCTGCTGCCCAGAGAACCTCCCGGTGAAGTTCCAGCCCCTGCTCTGCAGAAATGGGAGTGTGAGCATGGCTCGCTTCAGCTGAGCACAGAGCAAAAAAGACAAGCCTCAATTCTTCACAAGTTAAAACTATTTTTCCCCCATCAATGACTGGCTGAATACACATCACCTTCTGAGCTGTGGATGATTTACAAGAACATCTCATTTACTTCTGTAGAGAAAAGCACACCATTCTTATTTGACTGAAGATAACCCAGATTAATGCAGCAGATCCTCCACTGAAGGCTCTCATATTATATATTGGCACAATATCCTAAACTTCCTTCACTTTCTTATTCAATAGCAATTCCCACTACAGCTTTCAAAGCTTCTTTATATGCTCTGTCTTTGTGATGCTCATATTTTGTTATAAAATTTCCCCCTCAATTTCACACGTTTACTCTTCTTTATTTCACGTATGGACTATTTCAAAGCCTCAGTTAGGAGTGCTGGAAGTACAACTTGCTAAACACAAATATGCTGAGACCCCAAACCATTCAGGCCTCAAGAAGGAAAAACATGAACTGGCCTCTTCAGTAACTTTGTTCTCACAAAATTTCTGTGGCATATTGGAATGTTCTGAGCTTACTCTAGTCTGATATTAACACTTAGGACCAAAGTCTTTATCATTTCAGGGACAATTACTATAGAACAACAGAAACTGATCCTCCTCAAATATTTCTCAAGAAATCTATCATCAGTTTTGTCTAATTTATTCTCCTATGACTCATGAAACAGGATACAAGAATCAACAGGCAGGCAATAAAGAAAAGCAGCTGCACACATGAGCTACATGCACAGCCTGATGGTCACAATTGAGATGAATTTTCTTTAAAAGCCACTACTGTAGTCTAAGACTTTTGTGCTTCCAGATAATACTGAAGATGTAAAAATATTTTTTGTTCAAATGATGTCTATGGTAGATGAGAGTGACATACTAAGCTGCAGAAGTAAGGTCAAGGTTGCTAAGCTTACAAGGGAAAATTAACATGAACTCAATTATCGTTGAAAACTGAGGGATATTGCTTCATAAAAAGCACAGAACTGCAGAACAGAATACCAAACAGAATACATGCAAATCAAGGATTAAATGGAGAAAAGTGACATTTTAGCAGAGTGTAAAAAACCCAACTTGCCTCCCCTGAATACAGAACACTTGCAAGACATTCTGGACAAGTGTTTTCTGTCAGACAGATGCTAACTTAATAGTTTACATATTAAAAATACTTTACATACATAAAATACAGGAAGCTTAGTCCTTTGCAGCTGACAGTGTCCATAACCAATTGGATTTTATGAAAAATTTGTTGACTGGAGCTTATGTGGTGAATCACTCTGCATTAATTCCAAGTCCACCAGGAGGATGCAATCCGCTCATTATTTCTCTTAAATACAGTCAAATAAACTTACAAATATCAATGTTTATGTACATACATACACACCTACATAATTTCTAGAAATTCTAAATTATTAGCAAACAGAATCATCTCTATTCAGTCCCTGAAAATATTTCATAATCAGGTGACTCAGGAAATTATAGCAAATTTTATAAGGAATTTCATAATTCAAAATCCTTTATAGTTAATCTTTACAAAAAAAGGCCAAACAAACAAACACAAGTAACTTTCTTTTTTTTTTTTTCCAAGTGGTGGTAGATTTTTCTTAGGCAATTGGAACATTATTTTTATCTGAGACTATAGGAACATCTTTATGACTATTTTTACCACAGTAAGTCTATTTCAAGTAGAATTGCAGCACCTTAATTTAGCAACTGTTCAAGCTCATGAATAGCTCACCACACACTAAAATTTAAGACCACTAAATCTGGTTTTATTCTAGCAATTCGCACCTATACCAACACAGAACATCACAAATGAGGTGTGGCGTGTCATACTTCAGAACATTTGGACAGCTAACACTGACAGACAAACTTTACTTTTTAAAAAAATGTTAAAGCAGTTTTAACTAAGTCTGCAGAGTTCCATACAGATTTTAAGTAAGATATGATACGACAAATAAATAGCTGGCTTTGTTTTCATTGGATAAATTATTTTGGAAATATAATTAAAATCAACTCAGAAAAATACAACCAAACACAAAAACCCACCCACAAATAAAGCCAGAATCTGCATTAATAGCTGCCTGTTTTACCTAAGGAAAAAAGGAACTGAATAACTTATTTATGCAAATATCTCTGGATCTGGACAGAAGTCTTTAGAAATGTAACACTGACTATCAGGCACCAAACATAAGAATGACAATGAAACAAAGAATAAAGAAGCCTGGAAAAAAGAAGTATTAAATAGAGAACAATGTACATACATATGCACAAGACAATGTCTACCAAGACTGACACAACACATACGTATTTGTGAAAATACCTAGTTTCAGACTAAACAGAATGTTTGAATACAAGGCAACATATAAAGGAAACTATCAAATAATATTTAAAAGCTACCACCAATTACTCTGCTCTGCTAAACCTGCCCAGTCTAAACTTCAGTCCCAAAAGAATTCAAGCACTAGAGGTGGTCTAGTTCTCAGAAATAATATTGCTGGTAGCTTAGTCTGAAAATACAAGGAAAAGATGATTTACTTTAGAAGAAAGGAAGTGAAAATGGGTCAGGAGCTGTTTCATAAAGAAAGTGTAAAAACTAATGCTAATAGGGTGGGAAGTGTGGAATTTTCAGCACCACAGGAGATACAGAATTGGTAAAGGCACATTAAGACACAAAGGATAAAAAAAAATCTAAACTGAATGAACCTAGCTTTAAATGCTGAAATACCAGTATTTCAAGGAGTCTCACAATGCTGGTACTTTTAAAGTTACCACAGCCAGTGCAGCAGAAGGGTGCACCCCAATGATTTTCCATCACATCACTGAAATCTCATATATAGGTACAGTCCACCTATCACGTTCCTTTTTCCACAGCCATTCATATTTTCTCCTCTGTGGCTGCTTAATTATGCTTACACAATTATGCTCACATATAAAAATGAGCAACACTGGAACGTAACCAAATGTGCCTGAAAACCAGCCTGCATAGAAAAATGTTTTGCAGGAGAACTTCACGTGCAGAAAACACCTTGAAAAGCACCACAGTAGTTCCCATCAAGAGCTGTAACCCTCATCTGCCAAAGCCAGCAAACTCCCAGCCTTATCCCTCACCTTCCCCTCTCTTCGTGTGGCAATCTCAACGAAAAGAAACTGCAATGAGGAAATAAGAGGAATATAATCCTCAGGATCCAGTCCACAGCTAATGAGCAGCACCACTGCTGAATGGCAGAGCTGGTGAACCTTATTCCAGCAAAGAATAAATGTCTTATTTCTGCTGTGTGGCAGTAACAGGTGGGAGAAGCATACTCACAGAGATTTCAGATTTTACATTTATGCACTACAAAGCTCAAGTCCAAATTATTTTAGCTACTAGTAGGCATTTGCATCATAATGTGCACTGAACACCAACTAAAATGACAATACACTCAAAACATTGCTCGGGAACTGGCCAGCAGAGTCTTCTGCTAAGTAAAACCTGATAGTGGATTGTCACAGGTAAAACATCCTAAACACTCTGGAGCTGCAGGGTAAACAGCCTTGCACGTTCTCACCACAGACTGTTTTCATTAACATTTCCCTGGAGCTGGATGTAAGATCTCCTTCTTGAGTAATGATCCCCAAGCCCTGTCAAATCTGACATGTAATATACAGATGGACATTAAAAAAGACCAAGTGGGAAAACATTTATGTATGAAGCTTAATGCCAATTCTCCACCTATCTTGTATGTATTTTCAGGGACACCACTGAACTAGAAAACAGAGACAGCTTCAAAGGATGAAGTTCCTGGCAAGCACAGCAGGTCAAAACCCAATTCTGTTATAGGAGGGAAATGGATGCACAAAAAATTCACAAGAAACTCCAGCACATTGCAACTACCTCCTAAGGACGTATATCTAGAAAGAGCAAGATTCAAGGCTTCACTTTATTTCAAACAAAGATGTAAATTAGAGCTGTCCATACTACCACAAGTGCCACAGGTATCAGATTCCAGAGCCAACCTCACTTTTCAGCCAAAAGTGACCACGATGATTCCCTGCAGGACAGAGGCAGGATGACAGACACTAAGCTTCCACCTACACATAAAGAACTCTGTTCCAGCCATGCTTTCCCCATCCACAACTACAGCATGACCTTGGCTAGAAAAGGGGGATTTTGTGATTTCAGACAAACAGCTGGATAAAGAAAAATGCAATCCATCAGAGGTGGGTACTGACTGAGGTGTTTGGGCACACCACCATCTGTCTTGTCTGAACACTACAAACACAGACTCAATGATGAGTTCTCAGTTCCATCATGATGATGATGTACATTCCAAAAGAAGGATCTGCAAGGACTCTTTTATACAATGCCCAACTGGAAAATGTACATTACCCCCTTCTGTTTGGCCTACTTTTAACACACCGCATACCCTGACTACTGAAAGCACAGTACCCAAACACTTGTGGACCAGAAGCCATCAATTCAAAACAGTCACACCTAACTTAATTAAATACAACTCTTAAAAAAAAAAAAAATTGTTAAAGTTGCACTGTATTTCAACTTGAATACCAAAGGTTAAAAACTGCGAAATAAATGAAAATCCAAAACTAGCTTCCTCATCTTCAAAACATTATTAACTATAGAATTTTATAAGTTTATTTAAAAACTGCCTTCCACCATGAGTCACTACACTTTAGGAAAAGCAATGCACATCCCAAACATACTCATTTCTAAAGGTCAACCTTGTGCACATCTCTAAATTAAAAGTTTACACACAATTCACGAACCTTACACTGTTCATTACATGTACCAGTCCCAAACAGAAAATAGCTAATGGCCATTTGTATCTCAAAAATGTCTATCTGTGGACTGAAAAACTGCCCCATTTGGATTCCACTGTACAGAACCCAAATCTTTAGTCCAGTGTTTAGTTTGTGTTAATCCAGTGTTTAGTTTTCCACCCACACCACCTTTCAGAGTGACCAAATCAGCGGCTCCAACCACTAACACTGCTCATCTCAGAACCGGAGCAAAAATCCAAAAATGTTTAAAACAACAATCAAGCTTTTAAAAAACATTTTATAAACCCACTGAGGTGTGAAATCCATGACCAGAAATTTGAAATGCGACAGAGCACCCTCAAAGAGGTGTGAGGGTCAGCACTGAACATCAGGAAGTTCTGTTGGCATCACTCATAAACCAGGATGTGAATGTGGTTCAGAAACCAAACACCTCTGAAGAGTCACTTATAATACATGACCGTAATTTTTGCATTTAAAATGAAATAATGCTAGAAATAACTGAATTCTATGCATCAGAGATTTTCTGAGAAAGTGGGGTTTTTTTTGAACATGCCATACTCCACAGGACTCACTCCACAGAAAGTGTTTTCCTAAGTTCTCTCTTCAGCTAAAGCTGTCATGACTCGGCCCTTTAGATGAACGATCAATTCTGACATCATTTACCATGGCAGACATCAATTTCAATTACACATTAATGCCAAACCTTAGAATGAACTTCAGCAGTTTTACAGGCAATATAGTTTCCAAAATGCAACTAACTTGACACTGCCAAAAATGCACCGAAATTGTGCCATGAAGTCACTAAGAACTTTCTATTAAAAGGACAGATCCTTAACACTAAAATGTTGCTGTTTTCCTTTTTAAGGTTTTGGATGAACAGGACACACCTCGGATTTCATTTAACTGTCACTAATGTAATCTATCTTTGTTTACAGGATAAATTCACCTTCTAAGCACTCGATGGCCTCATCATAGATCTCTGAATTGACAGAATACACCAGTGTGTCAACCACAGCTAACAAGAACTCTTCACAATGCAGGAAAAGCTAATTTCCACAGAAGACTGGATTTTTTCAGGCATTGGTCCCTAAGAGTAGAATTCATTATTATTAGAAAATGTATGTGGAAAGGCGCAGACACATTTCATTTGCCTTAATATACATAAGGACTCCACTGTACACTAAAAAAGTCTCTGCCAAAACATTGTGTCACCATGAACAAGCAATTCCCCTGGAGAGAAAACACAGAAAACAGCAGAACAACCCAAAAATCTCTGGAACAAGCACAGCAGAGTCAGCCACTGAATTAAGTTCCAAAGAGTATGCTGGGCACAACCAGAGGAGTGGCAAATAAAAGCTCAGACAGAATAAAGGAGTGAGAAAGAACACCAAGTAAGAGATGACACTTTTGTCCCAGGGGAATGCCAGAGAAGGAAAGCAGGTCACAATTTACTCAAGCCCTGAAGAAGCACCTTCTCCACTGTCACCATTCCATCCCTACTCCAGGCTGTTGCACAACAGCCTCCCATCATCACCCACCCTACACAAAACATCTCCACAAAATAATCACTTCAGTCATGCCAGTCACTAAGAGAACAAGTGATTATCCCCCTGCAGGGAATGCCTGGGGAGGATGAAAAAACACAAAGGTGAGAAGGTTTAAGAGCAGTTGAAAATGTATCAAATTTAAATTAAAAACATTTTCAAACAATCATAAAAGAAGAAGGGTAGCACACAAGTCAGTCCCAAATGTCAATCTTTTAAAGTGTCAACTGTAGTACAAAAGGTTCTTTTCTTCATTGTTTTCAGCAGTAACAGATTTTCTTACATCCAAAAAAAGCAAACCTCATCATTCTGGACCACCTGTGGCCCGTCCAGTGAAAGCAACAGGAGGTGGGTAACCTTTCTGCCTAAGCCTGGAAACATAAATAACACTTGCACAAGCAAAAGAGAATTTTGACTTTGTCTTTAGGCCACAGCTGGAGAACTGGCATCTCCTGAGGTGCAGGAGGCCTGAGCTGCTGTCCAAGGCATGGAAAGTACCCCACAAATGCCAGGATGCTGAAAATACACTTCAAACTTCTTTTACTGTAAGATAACTTGGAAAACTCCAAGTCTTTGTGGAACATCAAAACAAAGTTTGAGGCTCGTGCTGATTTTATTTCCACGTTTCCATGTGTGGGGACATGGCTGCTCATGTCATGCCAGCCCCTCTCACATGCAGCCAGACTCGAAGGAGCAACCCCAACCTCATCCTCCTTTCTGCCATAAGGCTGAGCCCTTACACTGCACAACTTGAAGCTGGAGTAAATAAATTTGTCAAAATTTATTCTTCCTGTGCAGTAATGGCATGAGATTTGAGACTCTGGGTCAGTCTCCTGCACTTGTTTCACATTCAGCAGTTCAACGTGCTTTCGTTTTTCTTGTAAGGCCAACCTCTACCTAAAATCCATTTTCACACGTATTTTATGGTGTCTAAGTGGCACAAAATTCAACATAAAAGGAGAACTGCTGTAATATTAACTACTCTTATGGGTGGCAGCCTATCATCCTATAATTATCTCCATAATTTGCCATGATAAGGTATTGGCCTTTGGACTGAATTTACAGTCTTATTTTAGGTTTATCAACTGTAAATGAGGTAAGGAAATTGCAACTCCAAACCACACCCCTCAGATGGCTTTGGAAAGGCTGCCTGGGAGACACGTAGCAGTAAAACACTACACAGCCACGTAAGAGCCTGAGCTCTGAACAGCCTTATTAAAACTACTGAAAAAAAATCTCACGTATATTAATTACTGGATTATAGGTCAACAAACCAAGATGGGTATATGCTACCAGCATAAGGCAGGTGAAAATAAGCATAAAGGATTCTGGAGCTCAACAGAGGATGGACTTCCAGCAAAATTAAAATAAGAGAATGGTAAGTCAGACCAATAGTCAGCCCTGAGCAGCAACCTGTCTTTGTATTTACTTGAACAGCACATGGACCAAAATAATAATAAAAGATGAGCACAGCTTCTACATGAACCCACATGGTTGAAAAAGCAGCAAAAGAAAGATTAGCATACAGTGGGGTTTTTTTTTTTGTTTGTTTGTTTGTTTTTGTTTTTTCCTTTTTATTTTTCCAGACTACATCAATTTAATTCAGAAACTTTCCAGGCACAGATGGGAAATGCTCCTGATGGATTTTCCTTCGATTAATTTTCCCCACCACTTTCTAAAACCATGTCCACTCATCTCACACTAACAATACTGGACAGCCAGCAGCTCCACAGAGTAACTGCAGGGAACCATCTTGTTCTGAATCTGCTTCCTGATAGTTCCAGTTCATATTCCCAAGCTCTTACCACAGAAGAGACAGAAAAACCTGTTCTAAAAGCAGAAATATTAATCATCTCAGCAGATTCTATACAATTTCCTTGCATTCAGTAAAGATAGGAATTAAATAAATTCAGAAGAGAACTGCAGGGGTAAGAGGAAAGAAGAGTGTCTCTTGTGAAAGAAGTTTAAACATGTCAAATTATTTACCTTAGCAAACCAAAAGCTACTATGACTTTTTTACAAGTACCAACAGGACAAACACCAGGGAAAGATAAGAGCTATTCCAGCCTAACAATAGTGTTGTCAAATAAATATATCATTTTAGACTGAAAATTAAAATAGTATTTGAAGCATCAGAAAATTGGGCTCTTGAACAGTATTTAAATGTAAACAGTAGAAGCAAAAGGGTTCTTTTAAGTACTCTTTGGTGCCACATATAAGACAGCAATTTTCATAAATGTAATGCCATTACATATACCTGTGTATCTGAGACACAGCCACATACAATGTGAAGGGACAGGCTTGAAGAATAACTAGAAACTCTCACATAAATCTATGTATTCTTTCATATTCCCTCTCAAAGAGTCTGCACAAGACTTTTGAAACAATTTCTATTCAAGTGAGAACAGACCAATACCAATACTTACTATAAAGAGCTGAACTGTTAAGCAAAGGACATATGCCCTTGAGGCACCTCTGAATAAGAGTATTTGAGAAACTTTAGGTAAAATTAAATTTGTAATATTTTGAACTACCATATCCTTACTGTCCAGACAGGAGGCAAATGCACTGTAAGTGGAGAGAATAACCACAGAACTAAAGCCCACAGACACTATCTGCTATCTGTCCTGCTTCAACAACATAAACACTTGCGAGGATCAGTGCTTGGAGACTCTCTAGAGAATCTCAGTTTTAAATTTTAATTAATGAAGGAATGTAATTCTTTAGCAAATATATTTCATTTTTTAAGAACCAAACCCACTTCTTATGGTCTTTCAGATATTAATTTGGCTTTAATTTCAGCCTGACTCCACAGGACAAGTACTAACACATTTCCATGCTCATACAAACCAGCTTTCTTTTCTACCAAGAATACTGCTTTTCAAACTCTCTTGTTTCGAAATAATATTCTAGAAAATTTCAAGAAAAGTTTTAGTTTAACAACTCCCCAGGGACGAAAAATTAAAGAGTAAAAAACTCAGCAGCATGACACGTTCTGTGACACGCTTTCAAAACATCATGTAGGAAATCAAAATGGTTTTGAAGAGAAAAAACAAATAGTTATTCATAAGTTTGTTAACAAATGAGGTAAACAACAAAGCAAACAAACACACA
Organism: Prinia subflava; assembly: GCF_021018805.1. Lineage (NCBI taxonomy): Eukaryota > Metazoa > Chordata > Aves > Passeriformes > Cisticolidae > Prinia > Prinia subflava. The sequence continues at coordinate 101,359,516 of NC_086249.1, read as the reverse complement.
CCACCCTCCCCCACAGAAAAAAGAGTGGATATCACTCCTTGAACATCTCTGGATGTCTCGTGCCCAGCACACACTGCCTGCCATGGCACAGCAGCCAAGGAGGAGCTCTCTGACCTCCAGAGATAACACCACCATGCTACAAGAAAGCCAGGCCCTCAGCAATCACCCTGGTCACACACTTCAGAAAGATCTGGAACACCAAGCTACCGTCCCAAGTTCTCTAAAGTATGTTCCAAGTAATGGTTCACAGCCCTTTTTTTTTTTTTTTTCCCAAAGATGTTCCCTCCACCCACTTCCAGATGAGCAGACACACATAATTCACTTTCTGCTGCATCATTTATCTGGTAGGCTTTAGACTCAGACTTGCTCCTTTTTCCAAAACACATATAAGCAGCCACTGTCACCTAGTATTTCAAAATGATCTTAATGCTCTAAGGAAAAAAAAAAGACAATTTTTCTCTCAAAACCAGAAATATCAACAAGACCAAAAGCAAATTATAAAACAGCAGATCCAGCAAAAATGCAGCATTATAGTTGGATTCTGCTGTCATTTTTGTACAGGGATCAAAAATTAAATAGCTGATTTATTATTCATTTTCATAACCCAAGTGTAGATCTGGTGTGGTGTTTCAAAATTAGCGATTTGCTGTTCTCAGTACTGATGTCCTAATGCTGCTACTTGCTTTCAATATCAGAAAGCCACCACTGTCTCCAGTGATCACAGTGTAATATCACTACCACTATTTTTGTACAGTTTATCTGTATAAAATACACCTTTTAAATAGAAACTGTAGCTCTAAGTTGGTGAAACAGGTTTTCAGCGTGACATGCTAAAGTATAAAAATACAAAGTGAAAAGACCTTTGTCAATAAAATTTAACACATAGTTTGTTAGCAAGCAGAATCTTGTGTGAGGCCTCCCAGAAGGCTCAGAGCAACTAAATAATGTCCTGAAAACAGGAAATACACAGTTCTGCTCACAAAGATGTGACATGGGGTACTGGAAAGCAGCTGTTGGTATTTCAGCTGTATCAGTGGCAGCTGTACTCTGCAGTCAAGGTATTTTAACAAAAAAGTATGAACTGTTACATTATGCTTTCCCCTTGAGGAATGTCATGATCCTGACTGCTAATGATGAAATGATAAAATATTTCTGTGCCCTAAGAAATCCACTGTGATTCTACAGGCAGGAAGGGGGCTCAGGGACACTGAAGCCACCACAACCATCAGCAGCTGCACCAGACAGCAAATCTCAGTATTGGTGTAGGTAGGTAAATCATTGGGTATGGGGAAAAAACAAATTGGGAAAAAAGCAGAGCTGGGTCTTCCCAGGAAGCAGCCTGGAAAATGTAACATGAGCAGCTCTGCTTCAGGTGCAGACAGGGGCAAAGAGCACATGCACATTACAGACCTGAAAAAACAAATGTCACTCATGGAAGTCAGAGTTAAATTTATGCCCATGGGCATAACTTCATTTACTGATGGGTTCCAAAAGTCTTGGTAGACCAGTCTGGAAGGTCACAAGCTCCCACAGAACAAACTCCACTGCACAAACCCAAATTCTGTGCTGTTAACAGTGAGTATTCAGTGAAGATGAAGAAATAATCCTTATTTTACAACAACCTCAGTAGTTGCATTCCAGGGGGACTACCTGTGGCTAAGCCGTCTCTAGGTAAATGATACTATGCCTTTCTCAAACATCCCTTCATTCTCCTGAAAACTCTGCTAGAGGGATGTGTTGCACACTCAAAACTCCCCCAAAAGGCTCAGTTTGCATCTCCTTCATTTCCAGGATTCATTTCCAACCATCAGCAGTCACCTACTCCCTGACCTCAAGTGGCAGATGCAACAAATAGGTCAGTTTGTATCTGACCTACAGATCTCCGGGTGAGGCAAACATCAGGTACAGGAGGCTTGCAATTGAGAGCAGCCTCAAAACAAAAAGAAAAAAAAAATCCATTATAGGGTGGGATCCCCCTCAGGGAGGGCTTCTTAAACCATTGCAAGCCTTCTCCACACTCTGATCTTTCTTTCAGCTCTGTTCAGACTGTGAGAAGCAAAATCTTTCGTATTTTAGAAGCCTATATTTAGACTGAACAATTAACAGGATTCATGTCACAAATACAGGCTACTTCCCAAAATCTTGGGAGATCCTCCTTCCATTGGTTAGAGTAGTCAAACACAAGGTAAGATAAGCATAAAATAACTTTCTCATTGAATGGTGTAGCCCAAGAGAAAACCTTGTTTAAGGCTGAAAAAGACCAATCCTATTTTCCCAGGAGAAAAGATCGATCCCCCACCTGGCTACAATTTCTTTTCAGGGAGTTGTAGAGAGTGATACAGTCTCAACATTTCCTTCACTGCAAACACAGAGCACAAACCTCTAAGAGCTCAGACAGAACACCAGTTTTTGCAGTCTGCCTGCCTAATAGTAGATGACACTAAATTAAAGGGAATTCTCCACAGTAATGCAAGCCACACGCACTGAAATAAAACACTAAATACTTGTATGACAGCATCCAAGAGAAAGCTGTTGAGGATCATTCTAAGATATGTACATATTACGATGTGCTATTACAATTAATTGGGTTAATTTTGCATATTTATTCATCCAGTAACAGCAAAGCAGAGTAGTAGACCTGGGGAAAGGTGGTGAATTTAGTAATGCTAAAAATACACAGTTTGAAACTATTTTTTTCTAAAATTAATGAGTATCTCCCCCTCACCCACATCTCTTCAGACCACTGTGTGCCAGCTTATGACTGACAGCACAAATCATGACACTTACAGGACAGGAGGCCAGGTGCTTGCAAAATTTAAGATAGCCAGATCTAAAATTGCAGGGGGGCAGGGGACAATGACAACATGATGGGGAAACACCAGAAAATGAATCTGGTAACTTGCTGGAGAGGTTAGGAGGGCAACATTACACATGCGGTGGAGCTTTTGTCAAAGACAAGACAACTTACACAGATTTACAGCTTCATACAGACATGTAGGTGCAAACCCACGGGCACTCCTCTGCAGTAAATGCCACTTGGCAATAGAAACTCTGCCCTTTGTTTCAGCTGAATCCCCAAGTGCTGTGCAGCTGTGCCTCCCAAGAGGTACACCTCCAAAATTGCTCCAAGGGCATCTCCAAGATGCTCCAAGAGCATCTTCTTCCTTTAAGTTCTTGCAAAGCAAGAGGTCCAACCAAAGGGATAATCAAATGCCAAGATCCTGATTTATATGCAGGAAGAAAACTCAACATTTCACTTCAAATATGCATTTCAAGGAGTAACAGAATTCAGCTTTACAATAAGAACCAAACTCTTCAGAAGTTGCAACTAAATTAATGTGACTTATCTGACTGTGGAAGGAGAGGCAGTATCTCAGTACCTTCCCCTACCCATGCAGTACCTGTTTGTTAATTTCTAGGAAAAATGTGAATTTCTTCTAGACAAATGAATTCCCAATTTAACAAGCACTATCAGGTTCAATAAATGCTGCATCATCTTACAAATCATCTGATGTTTAATAATGTTCTTCTACCTGCCACCTAAATAACACTGGTCATTCCTCTCACACTGCAGTTTTCATCCACAAAACTCTTTTCCCACAAGCAATGTCTCAACAGTGCACAAAGGCCCCAGCTGCAGACAACACAAAAACCATGTTCAGGTGCAAGGGCAAGAAAAAAATCACACACCTTGGTACAACCCTTCAACTGCAGCAGCAGCACAGAGCTCTGAGGGGTTTGATTCTGACACTGCAGGAGATGCTACAGAGAAAACTCCTGTCAGAGCAGAGGAAATGCCAGCACAGGTACAGCAGCAGAGCCTGAGATCCACGTGGGAACATCAACACCAAGAGGCTGTCCAAATCTGACAGCAAATTCCTTCTTAAACCCAGGTACCAGTAAGTACTATTCCATAGCAATTCTGTATTTTTTTATTTAGAAAAAGAAATCACTGACAAACAAGGTGGCAAGTGAAACAGGTACTCTCTCTATGAGAATGAGTTTGCTTCAGCCATGACATGAAAAGAACCTGGAAAGGTTCTCAAATACTGCAGAAAAATCATGAAAATGAAGCTACTGGAGCAGGAATGTGTTTCTTCTCCTTCCCAGCTGTCTAAAGCCTGACAGATCCTAAGCTACTCATTAATGAATTGCTCTAAATCAGTTTGTTCCATTTTTGAGTTCTGGCTGTGGAAGTGAGAAAGCCCTGAGGAAAAAGTTGCGGAATGACCTGTAGTTGAAACTTGTTTTTCTCTTTCAGTTGGTAAATCTGCATATCTGCCTACCAATCCCTCTGGAAGCAGAGTTTCCTGGAGTCAGAAAATTCCTACCCACATGTGCTGAAGAATCTTTAAAGTCAGCGAGTTCTAATGCACTGGAACCAGTGCTGTACTCTATTAAGATAGCTTCATTCTCTGATCTCAAAAAAATAATAATAATCAAGAACAAATTGAAATAATCTCAAAATATGTACAAGGTTTTTCTAGAAGACCCCTGCTGCTTGTCTGTAAAAATTGAAATTACCTTTAAACTGAATACAGAAACCTAACCTGAGGAAGGGCAGATGGCATTGCCTGGCCTTCTCCAGCAGCACAGAAATCCAAAGCTGCTCCTCAGTTCCACAGGCACCACACATTCCCTGAATCCTGAGAGCTCCTTGTGGAAAATGACTGTGCTTAAACACTTTCACTTTCATCCAGAAAACCATCATAAAAATCACCCCTTCCGTCATTCTCCACAACCAAGTAGCAAATAGTAGTCTAAAGTAGAAGGCATAAACTATTCCATTCTTTCAAACTACCGAGGACTTGGCTTAATTAGCAATTAAAAGCAAGTAGTACAAACGTTCCTTTCTCACTGCACATAATGGAGTCGTCATTGTTCTCAGATTTTTGGCCACAATACAGGCAAGCTGCAAGTTTGCAACTGGCACTACAGGAAAACATTCTACCATTCAGAAGCAAAAAACAATCCACCACCACGAAAGAAAATCAACTCATAAAGAAAAACACAATTTAAGATGACAGCATTTTTACTGGCAGGGAACAAACAGACTGCAACACTAATTCCACGTTTTTCCTCACAGAGTCTGAACATATTTACACCCTCAGATTAACTGAAGACAATCTCCAGGATCAGATAACACAGTTCTATGCAATGATCATATCCTCAGCATCCACAATTACCTAAAGAAGCCTGACACTCTTCCACAATTCTTTCACCTGTCCCAAATTTATCTGCCCCCAATATATTTCCATGCTGCAACAGCTTCTGCCATGCTATCCCTTTTTAACACAGCAAATGTCTCCTTTTCAGGCTTCCATTAATATTCATTAATGGAACCATTCATTAATTCAACCATTAATGCTTTTTTCAAATTATTTATAGCAACTAAACCTGTAAGTCTTACTTGTATTGAGACTATACAGAGAAAAAACCCCACCAATTCAGCCAAGATGGACAGTATATAACCAATCCCAGAAAACTGTCAGAAGCAATACATTTTTAACACATGAACTTGTAAGTTAACAGAGACCTTTAAAGGCAGAAAATGAGACCTAATTCTGCTCATTAGTTAACATGGACCCTGATGATTTCTGGGATCTCATCTTACTTAGGCAACAAAAATTAACTTTGCTGTAAGCATAAACATTGGAGGTGTATCCAAATCCTCTCTATATAGAACCAGAAGAGGTATTTCAACTATTAATTTCCTCCACACAGTAACTACAGTAAAGAAAGCCCTCAAGCACAAAGATGTAAATTGTTAGTTAAATTCCATGTGCTCCTATACTAAAGGTAGGATGTGGATCTATGCTCAGTCACAGGGTGGGATTTTTGGTATTTTTCTGTGTGGAGCCAGGAGTTGGACTTCCATGATCCTTGTGGGTCCCTTCCAACTCAGGATATTCACGATTTTTAGTCTGTCTGAGGGGTTTCACAAAGACACCAGAAGAGGATGGCTCAGACACACATCTCTGTTGTATTGCCTGATGCTTCCAGCTGTTTTCACACATAATTTTTTTTTTAGTATTTTCCTCTTAAGCAAGAAGTATATACTGCTCTGATTCAAAATTAGCTGAACAGTTTCGTTCTATAATTTATTTTTCAGAAATTATATAAATTATTCTCACTTTTTCCTTTGAATTAAAAAAGGAACAAATGAACACTCATTTCTGCTTAAAAGCAAGTAAAACCATTTTTTTAAGAAGCAAAAAAGACCCTTTAGCCTAATTTGCTGATAATTTTAACAAGTAACACTTGAAATCTTAGTCCTTCAGAATTTTGTAGTCTCCCACTCTTGAAAACTTACAGTGTTCAAGTATTAACAAAATCACAAATTCAAAGGCTCTGCCGTTCCAACCATTCAGACCCAGGAGAGATTAAAAATACTCAGAAAACAACACATTTCTGTGCACCACACCAGAGACCAAGAACAAATAAAGCTTAGAGAACCACGGTGTGAAAAATCTACCCTTAGTTACTATATTTGTAACATGCCCAGAAGCTCCGTTAAAGTTTATCAACCAATGTACATAATTTTTGCAGCTCTTTATTCTTCCCAATATCATTCCACTTTTTCTCTCCTGCCAGAGGTTGCCTATGACATGCTTTATGATGTTATATAATGGATGTTCTCCATTTTTCTTATTCTTCCACTTTATCTTACACTCTTTCTACACTTGTTCTATTAAACTGCACTGTTAAATGCTCTAGATCAGCATCATTCTCCCTTACACAGGCTTTCAGTTCCACACTTTAAACTATTTCTTGCCCTTTCAACATATCCATCTGTATCTTCCACATTTGCTCAGCTTTCTTTATCCTTCAAATCTAAAGGCAGCCAAACATGACATGGGAACAGACACATGAGAGTTCTTGGCTTCATTTTCACCTTGTGGAAAGAAGCAGAAAGTTTCTTTACTCTTCCCTTCCTTGAGGGATAAGGAGGAAAAAGGGAAGCAGCAGTCTAAGATAAAAGACATAAAAATCACAGACAACATCTTACTTTCATTTCAGAATTGGAGAAAATTCTGTTATACTCAGAACTTACTAAGCTTTTTCACACTCCACACAAACTCTCTGCAATTTTGTTATCTGTATTTTGTTCCTATTCACCCTGTTTATAAAATCTTTTGAGGCAGACCCCAGCACCATAAAACACTTAAATGTTACTTAAGTCAGCAGTAATGTTTAGATGGTAACCAAGCACAAGATTCAGGTAGCTGCTGGGAAGAATAAAAACACCATGATTCACACTGCCATTCCCCTCACCCCCAAAATGGTCTGCATCACCAAGTCACCCATTCAATTCCTTTGTTTCCTACTCTTCCTCACCTCCTATTTCAACCTTTCTTCTCCTTCCTTTAACTGAAAATGTCTTATTATACCACTATTTTCCACAAAACCTTCCCAAAAGACTGCTTCATTTCTCCACGTCCCTAAAATCACATGGTGGCCTGATTTTCAGTAGTCATAGGTTCAAACATAATTTATGAAGCACTCAACCTAGATCCCTCAGGTTCTTCCATTCAGGGTTTTCTCCTCTATAGCCCTCCTTACATATATTTTGGCACTCTTGCTGCTGCACACATGCTCAGGTCTGAATCTGTCCCACATGTGCTTGTGGCAGTGTAACTTCACCAAATACTTGGTCTCCCTTCAGACAGAGTGAGGAACACGAGTCACTGCACTCATTCCACCCCTCCTCTCCATGAAGAAAGAGAAGTTGTGGATGTTCCATCCCTGGGAGTGTCCAAGGACAGACTGGATGGGGCTTTCAGCAGCCTTGTCTAGAGGGAGATGTCCTTGCCCACAGCAGGAGAGGAGCTGCATAGCACTCAAGACTCTTTCCAACCCAAACCATTCTGTGATTCTGTATAATTCAGTCCTGGCAACCCGTGCCTCCAAATACAGGTAATTCCATTCCCCATAAGAAAATAAGGAGCAAGAGTTTCATAAATATTCCTTACAGAAACAGTGTCACACTAACCAGGACACACCCTAGCCTCCAAAGTCTTCCTCTCAAAGGAGTTCCACTGCTTTTTAAGTCTGCAAATTGAACAGCATTCACAGAATCAGAGAATACCTCAATGCAAGGGTATAAAAATGGTATAAAAGCCCAAGGATTTCTTTGTTCTGGGTCCCCCTTTGCAGGCACCCAGCTCAAGACCTGCTGCTGTAGCACGCTAATAAATTATTTCTTTTTACAAATCCAATGCCTGAGTCTTTGCTGCAAGGAATTCAAAGTCAAGCTCAATGGAAGAAGTGTGTCCAAGGGTCTGTAGGAGCAAGGAGTTGGAAGGGGCACCCATCCACCAGATCACTGGACACCCCTGCTGCAAAGGGACTCCAGAAGTCTTGGGTGGGGTGTGTGTGACTCTCTAAATGGTGTGAATTCTCACCATTCTCAGGCAGCAGTGTCTCCTTTAACACGAAAAATCATCTGATCCAACCTTTCCTGGCAAAAACACAGGCTAGACAAGATGGCCTAGAACACCGTCCAGCTGCATTCTGGAAGTGTCCAACACTGGAGAACCCACCACGGCCCTGGAGACATCAATCCAATGGCTGACTGTTCTCTTTGTGAGTTCTTCTTGTGTTCAATAGGAAGTCAGTCCCCAGGAGTAACTTGTACCCACTAAATCTTGTCTCATCAATGTAATACCTTGTAAAAATGGAGTCTCCATCTTCTTTGTAGGCACCCTTTAAGTACTGGAACATGCTGGTAACATTTCTTCCAAAGCCTTCTTTTCTAAAGGCTGAACAAACCAGGATCTCTCAGGTATTCGTCACACTTGAGCTTCTCAGTCCTCTGATCATCTTTGTAACCTTTCTCTGGACCCTCTCCTGCCTGGCCACATCTTTTTTGTATAGTGGGCACCAAAACTGCACACAAATACTCCAGGTGTGGCTTAGCACTGAGTAGAGTGCAATGATAACTCCTTTGTCTTTGTTGGTGATGCCCTTGTTGGTGCAATCCAGCATCCCACTGTGTCCCTTTGCCACAGCAGCACACAGCTCATTTTTACTGAGCTAAATCCACCAGGACCCCCAAAGTCCATTTCCAGAGAGTTGCTTCCCAGTCAGAAAGATCTCAGACTGTGCTGCACTCCTGGATCACGTTCTCCCACATACAAGACCTCACATTTGCCTTTGCTGAGCTTTGCAAGGTTCAACCCATTCTTCCAGCCCATCCAAGACTTTCTCCAGGGTGGCTGTCCTTTCTGCAGGTTCACTGCCCCACTCAGTTTGGTACCACCAGCAAAATTCATGAGATCACTGGACCCCACCATCCAGATCCCTTATGATGGTATTAAACAGCACACAGATCCCTTGTCTGGAATACAACACATTGGTTTGTCCAGGAAGAGGCTGTGGGAAACAGCATGGAAAGCCTTGAAATCCAGGAGGACAAGGTCCACCACTAGTTCTACGTCCACCAAGCAGGTCACTCTGTGCTAGGATGCAATCAGGTTTGCCAAGAATTATTTGCCCTTGGTGAATCCATGCCAGCTCTTCCCAATCATGTGCTTCTTTAGGATTCATACCGTATGTTTCCCTGGGACTGAGGTAAGACTGATGGGCTGATAATCTCCTGTGTTCTTGTTTAAACCCCTCTTGAAGATGAGGCAACATGAGCCTTCTCCCAGGCTTCTGGAACATTCCTCAATCCCCATGACTTCTCAGAGATTACAGAGAGCAGCCTCCCAGCAGTATCCAAACAGCTCTCCTAACGTGCTGAGATGGGTACAGGGATCCAGCTCCTGTAATAGTTTACACCCCAATAATTCCTTCCAAGACAGTAGGTCTGTGCATGAAACTGGATTTTTGTTCCCAAGATCTGGGGGCCACGAGTGCTGGTAAAGACAGAGGTGAAAGAAGTGCAGGGAACCTCTGGTTTCTAGCATTGGTTGTCAGCTAATTCACCTCTCCTGTTTAACTGTGGGCCAGCATTTCCCTCTGTTTATGCTTGTTGTTTATGATCCTGAAAAATCCTTTCCCGTACTTTTTGACATCTCCAGCCAACTCCAGGTCTAGCTGAGCTTTTACTTTTCTAACTGCACCTCTGCACGCTCTGGCAATGCCCTTGCAGTTCTCAGTGTGTAATTGTTCATTTTTTCCATCTGGGGTACACTTCTCCTTTGGTTTGGAGCAGACTTGGGAGCTTGCAGTTAATCAGGGGCATCTCTTACCCACCTATTTCTCTTCCATTTCAAGGTGATGAACGGGTTTCATGCTTCCAGAAGAGCACTCTGCAAGAACTCCCAGCACTCACTAGCCCCTTTATCCACCACAGAATCTTCCCATGGAATCCCTCCCAACTCAGTTCTGAGCAACCAGAAGCTGGATCTTTGAATTTTTAAAACCTCTCAGTACAAACTTGCAATAGTGATTTATTTAAAACTAGTGAGTTTTCTATTTTACTAAGTTATTTTTGAGCTGAAACAGTTCTCCAGCCTGGTTCATCACACAGGCCCGAAGGCAGCTTCACTGAAACATACGGGAAGCTACAGAGAGTACTTAAAATTCTATTACCTAGAAGAAAAATACCTAAAAATAAAACTTTAACTTCAGTTCATTATTCTACTCTGTATTCCTGTGCAAATGAGTTTTCAAAACATAAGATAATGAAAACACTGCTTAAATAAAAAGTTAACATGGCAACTAGGGTGGAAGCAACAGGATACTGACCAAAAAAAAAAAAATTATCTCTTGGCTCTATTTTAAAAGCTGTTGAACTGGATCTTTTGCCTAATGCTGCAAATGATACTCTGAAATTGTTCACAATTCTGAATTCTAATAATGGAAGCAGAAATTTAATGAAAAGCATATTCACAATTCACTCTGCTTTAGATTAATAACCAATCAATATTGAGAAGTGAATCATAATCCTCAAATGCCACTGTGAGAAAAGGAAATGACTTAAAGCCATTTTAACAAACAATTAATTCAACAACTTACCACAAAAGAAATTCATATGTAGACATACAGTGTTCTGTTTGTAATTCATCACACACTTTTAGTCACTCCCTTCACAAAACTGTAAATGAGGTCTTAATTCTACATCTTAATTAAATAAGCTCCTGCCATGAACACTACATAGAAAATCCAAGAACCATAAAAGAAGGTAATTTGTCAATACAGCTCTGATGGTGATCCCTGCATCCTCTCACACTCTGAAGTGAAAGTACCTGATAAACAATATTCTATGTAAGGAATACCTTCCTACGAGCCTTTAAATACAAAGAATAATATTCAGTATCTAGACTAATACCTGAACTACTGCAAACCTTTGACAGAGGCTCATTTTAGAAATGTACCATTCAACAAACTTTGTAATGGCCACAAGCAAACTATTAAATGGCCCCATCTACTTGTGACAGTATCAGTAGAGCTCATCTTGAAAACAAGCTTTGAACAGACCCCTATTTAAACAGGCCAGTCTTGGAAAGAGCTTTTCCACAGAGGAATTACTCTACTATAGCTATTTCTTTAGTCTGCCTATCCATAAAGCGGAAACATGTAATAAATATTTAAGTGTTTTTTCTTGCTTTACTGAACTTCCCTCATCCAACAAACTCAGACTGAACTATATTAAACACAATTCCTTTCTTTCCTCATACCAAAAATGTTCTGTAAGATACTAAGCTTATCCTCTCAGGTGCACCTATACAAATCCTGGCAGCCTTTGCAGGGCTCCATACAAGACCCACTGATTTTGATTTTGTCTGATTTTAACTACAAATAAGCATTCTGCAAAATTAACACTGCTAACATTTTCTACAAAGAGTCAACTGGTCTCTGTAATGACACATCAAGTTTAATAAGCATCACTTCAATGTTTAATTATGAAAACATTATTAAAACATCATGCTTCGAACACCACAGCTGCAGGACTTCACCAAGAAAAGGGGCTAAAACAAAAAAAGTAACTTAAATGGGTTTTTAATGTAAAATACAAGGTAGGTATGGCACTGAAGGACTGAAGTTGTATCCATATACCTGTCTGCATACAGAATGAGCAGGACACCTGGAATTACCTGATCCAAAACTAAACCTGTCACCCAGCTCAGTTCTGCCCTTACCTCACACAGCCCATTTCCTAAGGTCATTTCTGCAGAAGCTCATCCAAGCCCTCTAAGCAGTAACTAGTTTTTACAAAACTATTTAAGTATTCTCCAACTACCAATATACACATTTCCTTCCCTTTCAGACTGTTGGAAATACAACAAAATCCCTCCCATTATCCAAAAATTTTACCAGGTGAGGACCAAGTAGAACTATTTTTGTTCGGTCATCTGAGAATAACCTTAGGTTTAATTGATGAATCTGTAAGGCTGGAAATCAGAACTTCATTTCTCCATAGAACCTAAGTTTGTCTAATTGTCAGTGGGATAAAGAACAACAGTGGGCCATGACATACAATTCTGGCACTGGAAGTTCTGTGACAAGGGTTAATCAGGAAAAAGTCACTTTATAGCCATAAACATTTTCCATGACTCTCTTTAATTCTGTATCATCTCACTAATGTAATGAAAACAAATGCTTCTACACGTACCAAGCTATCCAAGCATGAAACATCTACTCTTTTCTAAAATGGTATAACAAACATATGGCATAGCTTCTAGAAGATGCTTTCAACACTTACTTCAGATGGTATCAACATTTGCAGATAGTTTTACCTCTATAATTACCAAGTCCACTCAACCCCACTGCAGTGAACAAACAGCCATGCAGGCTGGCAAGAAGCACAGAGCCATGCTGAAAGCACACCTGGGTAATACCATTCAAACAAAGCTTTAGATTGTCTATTCCTTCTTCACATACTGTAGCTGGATTCACCTAGAGAGAAATTTGAAAGCAAGAGGCCACAAGCAGCATAATGCACAGAAGGATCAATGGTTAAATTACTGGAATGGGGTGAAAGTAGTTCTGTCCCACCCTTGCCACAGTTTTTCTTTACACTTTCAAAAGTTAAATAATTTATCAGAACCTCTATTCCTCAGCTGCTAAAATCCAGCAGTATTTCCCTCTCTCCTCCATCCTGAACCACTGCCCACCTTGGCTATTTGATTACTAAATAGGGCATGATTTACCTTAACTTGATGCACACGTACCACTTAAATGAATGGACCACTTCAACTTCCAGACTCAGCAGGTCAGAATTTTAAAGCTACAATATGCAACATGCATTCAACAACAACAAAAAAAATTCCAACGTTATATTCCCAATTAATAGTCTCCTGACAGCGAAGAAAAAAACTTGCTGAAATGCAAATGCCAACACACCAAGAGTCCTGCTATCCTAATTACACCTCTACAAAAGCATTTTGTTTGTGGACATGAGATCCATCCTTCTCTCCTCATTAACACATTAAAATGACAAGTGTAATGTTTCTGACTTCATCAATTTTCTTGTCTTCAGGAAGTAGTACCAACACTGTACTTTACAATTAAGGAACATGTTTAGAGCAACAAAATCCCACTATTTAGAAAAAAAAATGTCTCAAACACTAGTTGTGAAAGTATTTGTGCTAAGTATTTTATATTTACAGTACTGTGTAATGTCCATTTTTTAAAAAAAGTTGGTTTTAATACTGGATGAAGTACAAATACTGCAAACCTATAACCAAGTACCAGGATACCCAACCATTATATATCCTATGGTTGTGATTTCCAAGTATAAACACGGTACAACCATGAACTATAGAATGTGTCACCCATTACACCTTAATTGGATCCTAGAAAACTGAACCCTATTAATACAAAGGTCAAAGTGCATACAAAAAAAATATTTATCTTAAAGAAATCTATGGCTCAGTTAAAATTACCCAAGAAACACATTTTTAAAAAGTGATTCCTTCAAAAAACGCTAGAAAACCAGTTCCACCTCTAACACAATTTACAAAATTTTATCCAACTTCAACTTGTTCCACAGGACAGATAGTACACTAGATAATAAACCAATAATAGGAAATACACAGTACATTTAAAAAAAAAAAAACATTAAGGAACAACTCAGATCTAAATTTACAGAAACTGGAGAGGCTGCCCACTTCCTGAAATGCCTTACAACTGTCTCCTAGTACCAGTTTCCAGTTTCTCAATTCCCTGTACTGCCATCATATAAGACAAACATTCTTAATTCTTTTTCAAGCAATATTTCTTTGTTTTGATGAAAATAAATCACGCCAAAATGTTTCCAAACTTATATTAAAAAAAAAAACAACACTACTACACTGACACTAACCTGCTAAAATGTTTTCTTGCATAATTATTTTTCAAGCAGTTTGTTATAAATAAAACCGAGGATATTTTATTATGGATTAGTAGGAAATTAACATTAATGTCAACACTGAAAAGGCAAAGTCAACATATACTAATTCACACTGTCTGAAACTTTTTTTAAACAAGCAACACTACAGTTGTAAGAAAAATGAAGGAATATTGTCACTGTGCACTTCTTTGGTAGGATTCATAAAAGCACAGATAAGCACACTGTTAACTTTTTCAATACGTGTGGCCTTCACACAAAGGAAATACCATTTTTAAAAGCAGCTGGAAAACAAAAGGGCTGCAAAATCATGAGACGTAACAGACTAAAACATGGCATATTGTGTGGGACTACTTCATCGCTCTAAATCGACTTCAACATCAATACTTTTAAATGGAAACATGCTTCAGATTTTGTCCACAGGATATGACAAACTGATTAAACTCAATGGATAGGAATTAACAAGCATCTTATACCCAATACATCGGACCAGCTACATCAAGCTACATCTGTACAGATGCCAGTAACAGCTTATGAAACAATGGTTTGTCACTGCAATCAAGTCAACTTTGCCTAAACACTGGAAATAACATCAAAAACAAACAAACAAAATAATCCAAACAAAAAAAAAAAGGAAGAAAAAGGAAGGAAGAAAAAAGAAATGCTTTGCAATTCACTTCCAATACAATGGATATCCTTGCCCTCCCCCACAAGTAATCTTTAAGCTTCACCTCCTGCCAGAATGCCTTCCTGGGAGTAAGACATCAAGACACCAGCAGGGTTTTTGTTTTGGGGTTTTTTTCCTCTTTCACGTTATGTTCTTGTCAACAACGGAAGCATTACAGTGAGCACTTTCTCCAACACAAGACAAACTACGTTGGATTTCCAGCATTTCAACCACTTTGAAAGGTGATCTCTTAATTTCCCTCTCCTCTTCCCCAAAACCACACTAACTGCAACCTATGATTGTCAAGCTCTTTTTTCTGCAAAATAAAGGCAAAAATCTTGGCAACAGAAAATCCCACCCCTTTGTCACCATACAGCGTGTACATCATTACAGGAAAGTTTCTTTTGGCTTATCATGTACTTGGGGCAACATTACAATATTCCTGACCCTTAGTCTATATCTTCAATAATTCATAAAATCGTACAGAACTCACATCTTATCTGCTTTTTTGATTTGCTACACCCAGCAGCACAGCTTGGCTTAGTTCGTGATACTACAGCCCATACATCCTACAAAGCAAAACCACTAAAAACGGGGGACTGCAGACCTGGAGCACAAATAGAACCCACAACTAAATTAAAGCTCTAGACACGAAGCTTCCTCCATCCCTCAAAGAGATCCCAGTTTTCTTACTACTAAATCCTGTCAGGGTGTGGCTTCGTTAAACCCAAGTTCCCACTGCAAAGGCCTCCTGCCATCCCCTGCAAGCCAATGGACCCCTCAGCGAACCCCAACAAAAACGAGGAGCATCTTACTGCACCCAGGCATCAAATTTAAGCCCAGAACAGACTCCTCCTCCTGCACAAGTACCCAGGCAGGGAAGGGAGCTGTTCCCCAAATACTCAAAACCCAAACCCTCCCCATCAGCCTCTGCAGACAGGTACCCTGCTCCTGCCACCTCAACCAGGGAGCACTGCCAGGCCCCACAGAGCACTCACAGAGCACTCACAGCTTCAGCCTGGCAGCCTCTGGAAAAGGTTCAACCACGGGTGTGCTCCTCTCACACCAAGGGGAGCGCTGATAAATTTCTGCCTTTGTGACGGATTCCTCTGGAAACATGACTCAATGGTTTTCCTTACCTGCTACACTTGCACATAAACCTCACGCTGTAACGCGCTGCCTCGTAGATTCTTAAATCAGTCAGTCAGGATTTCATAATTATGGAGTCTAGGGTCTTTGTTAGCTGTTGTTGCTCCATGCACAAAAGGAAACATTTTGTTGCTATCACTGTAAAACCTATTAATTAACTGCACATATATTCGGCCACAGTTTCTACTATACAAATAACTGCTACATTGAATTAAAGTAGTCTGCTAGATTAATTGTTCTAAAGCCCTCCATAGAGCATAAATTGCATAAAGCTTCACACACAGAGAACGGGAATAAAGCAGAAAATACCTTAAAAATAGCAACTTCTTATCAGTAACAGCAACACAAGCACGTTCCTTCAAAGTAAAAAGCACAAACAAAACCGAAACTGTTTCAAACCAAGAAATTCCTCTCAAACATCTCTGCACTGAACAGCAACGTTTTAATCCTTCTACTTCCTTAAATAATCTACCTTTCTCAGAGACAAGTTCTACAAAGAATATGCATCACGAGTTACTGTGCAATTCATAAATGTACAAAACACCATCCAAAAACTGAGGTGAAATAGCAAAATATTTGGTTTGCTTGTGGATTTTTTTAGTATTCACTGCATGGATTTGCAGATCAATACGGTAAGAGAACATACAAAGACATTTCTGAAACCGTATTTTGAAACTACCAAAATGCCCTGCAACTTCAGATTGTATATACTAAAATTACAATTGACTAGCATTTTAAAATAAGCATTATACGTAAGAAAAAGCACAAAACTCAACTAACAGGCTCAATTGCTCTTTGCACCACTTAATTTTACAGTACGCAAAATAAAACTTAAACCAGGGATTTTATGCGACAGATGATCTAATTAGATGTGAAGCTTTTATTTTCTATCTGGCATTCTTAAGCTCTATCCCATGCGGGATTCAGTCTAATATTTCCGATAGCCTCAGCAGCATTCACAGAGCAGACACGAGTTCTGGTCCACCAACAGTTAAGGTACATTATTTAACTGGTTTGACATGTCACTCCCCTACCTTTTTGATTAATGGGAAGAAGTGCTCTTATAAATAACTCTGAAAATCGAAAGGAAACCGCGAGGATTTTTTTTTTTAATATAAGCACAAAGGAAAGTGTACTTGCTTTTCCTTCCATCCTCCCCCCTCCCCCCACGTCCTGACATTGAGCTTTTCCAATCCTGACACAAGAAATAAACACCTAAACACAAGTACAGGCCTAGGCTATCCAATTCAACACGCTTTAGAGTGAAATCTTCAGATCAACCAAAACCAGCAGCAGAAAAAAAAAATATTCTCCACGACAGAGCCCGGCACAACAATGGGATGAGCGGTGTCAAACGCCAGACTACTGACAGGAACAAGGCAGGAAGCAGGAACCCGAGTAGCACTGTCCCCTTTGCTTCTGCCATGTGGCATTTCAAAAACACTTCCACCTCTTCTGTTACCCGAATGTTTCCCTGGCATTTGGCGTTTTAAGCACAGCTGGCAGACACTCGGTCCGCACAGCCTTTGTCAGCGGCTCACGGATGGGCAGCAGAACGTGCTACAGGTTGATAAGGAGGGCACCGGCGCTGCAAAGCAGCAGGAAAGCGCCCAGAAGGAACTTGGGATGCGCAGGAGAGTTTCCCTCAGCCTTCACCGGGGGCTCCACGCTCCCCATATTCGCTCCCGGTGTTTGTTTCGTGTTTACCTCCCCCCCCTTCTCTTTCTCCTCCCTGTCCGGCCATCTTGGGCCGACAGGAGCAGCCATTACTTAACTAAATGACAGGGCCAACAACTTTCCACAGAGACAAACACCTCTCTCCGGACACCGGGCCGGGCAGCCGCAGCCCGCGGGGCGCCCCGCTCCCTGTCAAGCCGGGACGGCGGGCGGGACGCGGGGCTCGCTGAGCAGCGGGCACGCTGCATGGAGGCAGCGGGGCCCGCAGAGTAAACAAGTCACTCTGACGGGCTCCGGGAGCCGCTCAGCGCCGCGCCCGCCCCGGCCCGGACCCCGCGCTCCCTGCGGGCGCCGGGCCCGGCTCCGCTCCCGGCGGCTGGGGGCGAAAATCACGAGGGAGGGTCCGGGGAGAGGCAACGTCAGCAGCGCCGAGCGCGCCCTCCCTCCCTCGCTCTCCCCCCGCTGCCGCCTCCTCCTCCTCCTCGTCCTCCGCCTCCCCCCCTCCGCCCCCGCGCCCCCTCCCCCGGCCCGTCCGCTACCGGCCCCGGGTGCCGCCACTTTCCCGTCCCAGGGCTGGACGGGCACCCGCATGGCCACGCTCCCCTCGTCCCGCTCGGGGAGAATGGCGGGGGGGGGGGGGAGGGGGGTGTTTAAAAAGGAAAGGGGCAAAGGCGGCAGCAACGCGCGGAGACCCCGCGGAGGTGGCGGTGCCCCCCGCACAGCCCCAGCACACACTCACCGTGCGGGCCCGGGGGTCCCGAGGGAAGGGGCGGCGGGGCCACCTCGCTCCCCATCCCCCGTTTCCCCCCCTCCCCCCCATCCCCGCTCCACATCCACCCTCGCGCTTACCTTTAACAGCAAGGCCTTCGTTCTGGCGCCATCTTCATGAAGCCTCAGAAATCCGAAGAGCCGGCTGCGAGGAGGGGAGCGGGCGGGAGGGAGGGGAGAGAGAGGCACCGGCGTTAGCGAGAGTCAGCGCGGCGGGCGGGCGAGGGCAGAGCGCGGCCCGGGAGCGGCGGCGCACGGGGAGCCGCGGGCAGGGGAGCGGGGGGACACGGAGGGAGCGCGGGCCGAGCCGGGACA
Source organism: Prinia subflava (assembly GCF_021018805.1). NCBI lineage: Eukaryota > Metazoa > Chordata > Aves > Passeriformes > Cisticolidae > Prinia > Prinia subflava. Next base: position 101,340,662 of record NC_086249.1, on the reverse strand, counting down.
CGGAGGCGGCCGGGGCGCAGTGGGGAGCGGGTACCTGTCGAGGCCGGATAGGGCTTCTCTCTCCTGGGCTGTCAAGCTGGCGAAGTCCTCCTCGCTCTGGCCGCTCGCTTTCCCCGCCGCCATTTTCTTTTCCTCATCACCGAAAGGAGCAGCAGAGGCGGCGGCGGCGAGCGACACTCCGCACGATTTCATGGAAACGCAGCGTAATTAACTCGCGGATCGCACCCCCCCCTCCCTGCGCGCCCCCAACACCCCCCAGCGCCGGGCGGGGCGGGGTGCCCGACACACACACACACCACAACTTTTATTACAACAACAACAGCCGGCAGGGAGGGGGAGGGAGGGAGGGGAGGGGAGAGGGAGGGAGGGAGGCGGGGGGAAGCCCCGCTGCTCGGAGGAGGAGGTGGGAGGGAGGGAAGGAGGGGGGAGGGAGCCCCAGCGCTGGAGACTCGGGGGAGGAGGAGGAGGCGGCGGCTGCGGATGGCGGCGGAGCGGTGTTTACATCGCCGCTCGCTGCCGGCGGCGCGGGGAGCAGGGGTGTCGGGGAGCCGGGGGGACCCTCCCCGCCCGCCCCGCGGCTCGGGGTGTGTTTTGCCGCCCGTACAAACTTCCCCGGAGCCGCTGCCCAAAGTTGTTGTAATTGTGTCACACCGCGGACCCCGCGCGCCGCCACCGCGACCCCCCCGTGCCGCCCCGCCCGCCCGCGTCCGCGCAGCCAATCGGCGCCGCCGGCGGGCCCCACGTGACCTTTGTTGACTTACGTCAGTCATTGCGCTCCGCCGCCGCTGCGCTCCGGTTTGGTTGGCTCTCGCCGCCCGCCTTCCCCGCCGACCTCACGCCATTGGTTGGTGCGTGATAAGAGGGGTGGGGTTTTGGGGAGCCGCTGTTTGTGATAGGTCGAGCAGGCTGTCAGTCAGACGAGCTTTTCGATTAGCAAGCACCAGCAGGTTGCGATGCGCCTTTAAAAGCGGACGGCGGGGGAGGGGGGAGAGATCGGGAGTGGCGGGCGCTGGGGTGGGAAGAGGAGGAGGAACGAGGGAGGGCTGCGCTCGCGGGTGGAGTTGCGTAACGGGGGCTCCGGGCTGGAGGAGTGGACGCCGCTGAGGAAGGCGCCATGTCCCACCGGCGGGGGGCAGCAGGCACGCTCTCACCCCTCCGCCCCGCCCCGGGCGTGGCGCTCTTGGCACAAGCGGAAAATAAAGGCTTCCCGGAATGGTGACAGGGCTGAACGGGGCTGCGAGGGAGATGCTTAGGCGGCGGGTAACGCTCGCACGGAAGGGCGGCGGCCGCCCCCGCCGTTGGTTTCGCCCACGCCCCCCCCCCCGCCCCGCCTCCCCCGGGAGCCCGTGACAGGTGGAGCGGCCCCGCCGGCGCGCGCGCGCGCCCCCGCGGCAGTCATGTGGCGCCGGCCGCCGCGCGCGCTGCGCGCGAGACACACAAGTCTCGCGATGCTTGGAGAGCCTCAGGGCGTGAGGGCGGAGCGGCCGGCCCGGCCCCGGCTGCGGCGCTGGGAAAAGCGCGAAGGACGGACATGGCAACACCTGGGAATTCGGGCTTCTGGGCACGCCTCGCGTGTAAGTAAAGCTCTGAATTTCTTTGGGCGCGGAGAGAAAAGGGGGTTTGCTGCTTGCTTTCCCTGCTTCATGCGACTTAGCGCAGGTGCAACCTGAATTGTAGATGAGCATTAACCTGAATTGTTACCTGAGCATTAGACTGTCTTTAGGGACCTGGAAAGTCATCTCGTTCCAACCCCCTGCCGTGGGTTGGATCTTCCACTAGACCAGATTGCTCGGAGTCCCATCCAGCTTGCCGTTGAACACTTCCAGGACTGGGACATCCACACTGTTCCTGTGCCTCCACACCATCCTTGGGTTCCTCCATCCTCCCCAGCTCAACCAGGACCCCAGCGTTTCTCTTTACAGTACCACACAGCCAGGAGGCTTCAGGGCTTTTTAAGTAAGGTGTTTGCAGATCATTTGATCTTGGTTCTGCTGTGGTGTGTACGAGGAGCTGAGCCCCACTGTGGGTGTGTGAGGGCACATCTCATCCCCATTTTGCTGGAAATGGATCAGAACAGCCTTCTGTAACAGCATTGCGTCACTTCTCTGGTGTCTGGGCTGGCTTTTCCCATTTGAATTTCCTGTTTGACGATTACCAGGTGCACTAAAGCAAAAGTAAAGCCATCAGATAGATGTCTTTGGGAATTCTGAGAACAAGGTCAAAGACCAGCCTATGCCGTGGATGCTGCTGCTTGCTGGTTCTCCTTTAACTGCTGCTCTCCAGTCGTGCTCACGACACTGAAGCATGTTTCTGCCTCTGTAAGTGTTAAACTAACGTGTCAGTGATGTTTTTCAGGTGGATTTCGGGTGTTTTCTGGTCCTGAATGGAGACGTGGTCAAGACAAAATCTTATATAATGGAAATGAAGACTCACAGCAGTGTGTCCATGCTGCTCTTAAACCCAGGGTCTTGCAAAGTAGCTCTGCTTTCTGATGCAAATGCAAGAAGAAGAAGAAAAAAAAAAGCATCTGGGTTTGATGATGTTGCAGTTCTTCATAAAAGAGTCAGCAGCTAGTTTGTTGAGAGTATTGGTGTAAGAGATGGGCATTTGTGTTTAAAGGACTTGCCAGCTTGGAATGCAGATAAAACCCAAGTTATTTTTGGTTCTGGGAACGGGCCATAGTCTGTTAATAGTGGAAACACTATGCTCAAACATCTCTGTTCATCTGTGTTGTCCATGGCTTCTCTGTCATGGATTTTCTCAGCAATTCCCTCAGGTGCCAGAATCAGAGCCAAGAGCCTGACTGCTTGGGAATGTGCCATAAATCCAGGATTTCAGTGCAGGTTATTCCTGCAGGTCTTGACTCTCAGGTGTAAAGTTTCCACTTTGCAGTATCCTGAGTATAAATCAGCAGAAAGGAGACTAGACAAAACCATTTCTCTGTGGAAGAAAGGGATTGCTGAACAATAGAGCAATTCAGGAGACTGCAGAAGCAGAGTCCTAGTCCAGCTGGAAGCTATGTGCAGCTGAATTCACACAGAATCATTAGGTTGGAAGAGACCTCCAGCATCATCAAGTCCAACCCAACCCTAACCTCAACTAAACCATGGCACCGAGTGCCACATCCAGAGGTGGTGAATCCACCACCAACAGTCACAACAGCTGAGTTACTTCTCTGGTACTGTGAGTGCCACTCTTAACCCCCTATACCCTGCCTGAATCGCTAGGATTGAATTTCCAGATGCCGTTGTTTGTTTGTTTGTTTGTTTGTTTCCCTTCCAAGTCAGGTAACAAATTTGAAGGAGCAGTAGATCAGTCCCTGTTGGATACAGTTGAAATCTCATGGTCTTCTGTAGTCCAGGCATGCTTTGTAGTCACCTGCAGCAAGATCCATCCCTGGAAAAAAAGATGATTGAAGCTGGGTCTATCAGTTCAAATTGGTTTGGTTTTCATTCCTGCCTTTTGAAGTTCTGCAATCCTTGACCAGCAGAGCAAGCAAGGGCAGTGGTCATCTCTTCCCCAGGAGTCTGGAGAAGCTCAGGAGCCCCGTGTGATCTCTACTGATGCTGCTGTTCAGGAAAGGATTTTGAGGTGTGGAGTCAACACTATGCTCCCAATAGCTCAGTCTGACTGAGGCAAATCCTTCTGCAGCAGAGCAGGCAAAATGTGACGAGGCAATCTTGGATGCATGAGACGGCAATGAACAAAGCAGGCTGGCCAGCAGAACCCACAGGATGCCATTTTGTGTCCTACACAACATAAATCTAATACTTTTGTTGCTGCCAGCTTGCCAAATTTTAGTCAAGCTGCCTGAAATACATGGCTATTTGGCATATGAGGGAAAGCAGCATAAACCAGTAAAATCTGGCAATAGGTCAGTTAGGGAGAAAGCAGTTTCATTAACACTTTTCTTTTTCTGCATTTGTTTTTCTTACTGTTGTTTTCTTTTACTCCAAGGTAAAAGAAGAAAAGCTTAAATTACTAAAGTGTTTTCTTGGTATTTCAAACAAAAAATCCTGTGGTGCTTTTTTTTGGATTTTAGCAGTGGCTTTTCTTTGGTCCAGGAGTTCATAGTAAAATGACCTGTAATTTACATGTTCCTTGTACTACTCACATCAAAGTTCTGATGGGTGTGATGCTCTGTGTTTTGATGGCACATGGTGGTCAAGAAAGTGGGGAAGCTGATCTAAAAACCCCTAAATAAAGGGGGTTTAGATCTAAAATAAAGGATATTTTAGATCTAAATAAAGGTTTTGGGTTGGTTTGTGGGGGTTTTTTCCCCGCCCAAAAATGCAAATGCTTTAGCTGGCAATAAAGAAAACCAATACATGGGTAGGATAATTATTATTGAAAATAGCAAAAAACATCCCAGTGCTGTTTATCACTATGTTAGAAGAAAAAATTGCTCTTTAATCTGAGAAATTCTTTCCTAGCTTTGGGTAGTAAGGGGAGTGAACTAGTCTAGGAAATGAGTTATAAAGAAAAAAATACATTTTTTTTAAATGAAAGTTTTAAAAGTTAGGGCTAAATGCTTTGCTTATAGACCTTTATTATTATTGTTCTGTCTTGCTTGAATCATGTAGCCATTTTTGTCTGTTGCCCTCTCTGTCCTTGGCTAGCATGAGTTTAAAACCTGGAATGTCTTTGAAAGGCTTGATGCTGGAATTCATCTGGGAGTTCAGTGGTAATTCACGGTCATGAGAAGCCCACGCAGTCACCAGGTAAGCAGTAATGTCTGTCCCTGTGCAGCAACGTGTCAGCAAGTCAGTGCAAGCATGGAAAGCCATGAATTAGTGTCATCACCTGAACTATATCCTGAGCTGTTGTATGAAATTCAGAAGGCAGGGCATTTGGGGCTGTTTGTAGATTTGCTGTGTAAGACTGAGCAGTTCTCTGCATGCCAGCATGAACACAGGGACCTCTTTGCTGAAGCTCTACCAACAGAAGACACGACTGTTAGAAGATCTGTATCCTGCTTTTGCAGTATATAAATTGGTTATACTGACAGTTTCTGCTGACTTGGAGAAATAAAAAATATGAAAAACTACCTTTGTCCAGGAGGTGGTTCCTTTACAGTGCTACTGTTGGTAGCTTTTTAGATCTTTTTTTCAGTTGTGCCTGTCCCTCCCGCCTCCAGCACTTTTGGTTGTGTCTTTGGTGTGCATTCCAAATGTGGAAATGCTTTCATTTATGGTAACAGTTTTAGGAGAATGTCTGCCCTCCCCCTAGGAACTAGATGTGGCAGCTTATGACTTGCCACCTTCCAAAGAAATCACCTGTTTGACAGGAGATGATCCTGAACAAGGATCTCTGCTCTTCCAAAACAGTGCAGAGAAACTGAAATTTCTTGCATGTATTTCCATGCAGGAATTTGAGTAGCTCTTCTCTGTTGAGAAGCTGATAATAAGATACTGTGTATATATTAACTTGTCTTCAGATTGATAGTTTAACTTCATAGAATTTGGCAAATGCTGTAAAGAAGAGAGGGGAAAAAAAAACCTCGTTTATTTTGTTTCTATGGTGGTTTTATATGTATTAATATTAGTTGCTGGGCTGATACCTTTGTAGGCTACTGGTTTTCTGGCTTGGAATTGAAAAACAAATTACATTTCTAAATCAGTTCTGAGCAAAATTACAAGGGACTTTGTGTAAACATTTGGAAGAGCCAGTCCTGATGCTCAGCAAACCAGGTGAATGGATATCTTGTTTTGTTAATCCTGGGACAGAATCCGATATTATCCAAAATGCTTTATTATCTGATATTTTTGTTTTTCTCCAAGAACAGAGGATGTTACATGCTCTTACTGGATTTAATTTAGCATTTCATACACAAATCTTTCTGAGAAAGTACCTGTGAATTACTTGTTTTAAAAGCCTCCACTGTTGGGTATGTTCCTTTTTGTTAACATTTATGTGGGTGCCTAAAAGTACAAAATCTTCTATGGGAGTTTGAAAGGTGCAAACGGCAGAAGAGCTGTGGGACATTGGGTGTGGCAGAGGCAAAGCCTGGGCTCCAGAAGCTCCACCCTGCTGCACTTCCTAAGCACAAACAAGGACAGTTCTCCAGCCTTGTCTGAGCCTTCAGGATCCCCTTGCTGCAGCGGGCGAGTCAGGGCGTTTCAAATGAAGGAAAACATCATGCTTCAAGCTGAAGGCTGAGTTGCTGTGGGACAACTCTGTTGTTGTATTTTTGAATGCTCCCAAGGTGAGGTGGCGTTCCATTAATTTGATGTACAGGACACAGGGAGTACAAAACAGACAGGGTTGTACTCAAAGCATCTAAATGTGTTCATTGTATGTAACTCGAAGATAAGCAAAATGCCAAACTGAAACGTGGTTTTTTTGTTCGCTGGTTTTTATTTTCCTAAGTTTGCTATTACCAAGAGGCGGATTATGTTCAGAATTTCTCTAGGGATCTGTGCTCCACTGTGTGTTCTGCATGTCCATAAGAGTTGGATCAGGCCTCTCACAGAGCTGCAAACACCAGGATGATGTGAGGAAGACGAGTAGTTTCTACCATCAGCTTGACATTCACAAAATCCAAAGCTAACCCTGCCTTTAAGTACATTTTTCCTTGCTTCCCCTTTCAGCTGCACTTTTGGGAACCTGTGAAACAGGAAATCCCTAGGAATGGTTGGGACAACTTCCCATCTTACAGTGTCTCAAGATACGGTTTGGTTTCTGTTTGGAATTTGTGGTTGTGTATTTGAATAAATATCCTCAGTGCTGCTGAAGGCAGTTTGTGAGTTCTTCTTTAATGGTGTTTTGGGTTGCTTTTTTTGCCTGTGAGTCCTGTGGTGGTTTACTCTTGGGAGGAAAGTTAAAACAGTGTTTTTCTCCATGGATGTGTAATCCCAAACTGAAAGCTGAGTGAGAGGAAGGAAATTGCCATTGGTCTCAATGGGACAAAAGTTTCTTGGGAATTGGGGCAGCAAAGGGAACCTTCACAGAGAATCTGCAATGTTTTCCAAAACCCTGATACCCTTAACTTGGTTCTCTTTCTGCCACTAGTGGACACACAAAATTTCACTGGAAATTACGAATTTCAAATCTTCACATAAAATACTTGTCCAATGGCTTCTTAGTGAGAGGAAAATTCTTCTATATTCCTTCCTCTCAAATCAGAAATATCCACTGATGAACTCAGATGCTTACGTGTAAGCTTCCAAGCTACTGTAGTCTGGTCTAGAGACCATGCAAGTTATGATGCAACTGGCACTATTTTAAAGACATAAAAGTTTGAAAGTGCATGGATATGTTTCTTCCCAAGGGTAATCTGTGTAAAAAAGGACCAGGATACGGTCTTAAAAAATTTATATTGGTCCTGTTCATGTTAAAGTTGTTTCCTATACAGAAAAGAGGACAAATGTGTGATGTTTAAATAATTCCTGTTGTCGATCATGTAATTGGTTTGGGTTTTTTTAGTAAGTGATTGGTTTTGTTTTTATTACATATTCCTTCAGTGCAGGTGTATTTCTAATGAATGATCCCAGCATCCCGAGGACCTGAACCTGCAGATTCTGGAATACCTTGTGAAGAGACTTTTTCTGCTCAGTAAAGATCAAGTCCTATTTTTAATGGATCAGTCTGGATAAGCTTGCAAAATTTAAATGCTTATCTGAGTTGCCTTAGTCAGGAAATCAAGCAAGACACAGGTTTTCTTGCAAATTCAGTGTTGTTCCTGTTTCTGTTACATCAACCCATGCTAAACAAGACATCCTGCACTATTTATGCTTCTTTCTCTCTGAAAACAGCTGAATACAATATATATCATTAGTGAAGAACAAAACACCTACTTTTAAGCCTCTTTTATGAATGAGCTGATTTTTTTCATATCTCTTTGTGGTTACCTAATTTTGCAATGTAGGTGCTTCTTGTCAGCGGTCTGCAAAAAATGCCTGGGAAGTACAAGCAGGAGGATTGCAGTTTGTGTCTCCCAGGTGGAGGGGTTTGGTGCTGTGCAAGAAAGGGAGATCCCAGCAGCAGCTGGCAGTGCCCAGCAATGGGGCAGGAGGAACGGGCAGGAGCTGATGCCCAGAAGTTCCACCTGAACGTGAGGAAGGATTTCTTTCCTGTGCAGAGACCGAGCACTGAACAGATTGCCCAGAGAGGCTGTGGAGATATCTCACTGGAGCTATTCCAGAGCCATCTGGACACAATCCTGTGCTGTGTGCTCTGGGATGGCCCTGCCTGAGCAGGGAGGTGGCACCAGATGACCCATGGTGGTCCCCTCCAGCCTGACCCATTCTGTGATTCTGTGAACAAAGAGGAAAGAGCCAAGTGTATGAGGTGGGTTTGAGCAGGGGTTGAACAGAGGCCTCTTCTCTAGCTGAGTTCTTCTGACCAGTCACTTATTCCAGCTCTTCTCTCTGTCCCTATCGTGTTTTCCATGAATGTTGTGTTAAAATGACAAAGTGTCTGACAAAAAGCAGAAATGATCATGTGGTTTGGTTTCCCCCCCCAGTCTCAGGCAAACAAATGACTGTGCTAGCACTTTGTCAAAAATGACAAACTGGGTCACTGAAATGATGGTGCCTCAGAAGGGGTCCTGTGACATCTATTTGGGAAAAGCACCCCCTGCTTCTGACAGTCCCCTCCCTGCCACTGTTGCCAACCCTGTGCCACCCCTCAGCAATCCTGATTTAACTGTTTGCAAAGCTGTACTGGAAACTGAGGCAAAGTCATTGAAATAGCCTCAATTTAAAAAAAAAAAAAAAACAACGTCCACACCCCTCCAAAAAGAAAAAACAAACCCAAATGGAAAAAACACCCAAACCAACCAACCAAATATCCTCAAAACAAACAAAACCCCAGAAACTTCCAGAGGAAAGGTGAAAGCCATTTCCAGACAACTTTTATGGTCATTATTCCAGTGCAATATTGTGTGGCACACTGAAACATATTTAAGAATAACATCAATTTAATGTGAAATTAAATGCCAGAACGGATGATACAGTGGTTGCATTATTGAGTAGCATACAGAATTCAATTAAATCTTGTCTTGTTAATAAATCTTGCCTCACTGCTGACAGCTGCTGTGAAGAATCCTGAGATTGTTTTGTGAGGACGTTCAGCCTGTTCGTAGCAGTGCCTGAGGAGCTGGTGGCTGCCCAGCACAGTAAAATGATTGTGTCCTGTGAGGTTGACTGCAGATTGCTATCACAGTAATAAAAACCAAGTTAAAAATTACAAACCTGGTACCTCTAAAAGCTTATAAGCCATAGAAATTACCTGCTACTAACTCCTTACTACCTCTGAGTAATTGTTTATTAGGTTGTCGGATAGATTTAAGTTGGAGGAATTGGACCAATTGCTGTTGGTCTTTATCACGATCTCCCTTTTTTTGCTGTTCTGATGCAGCACCTCTTGCTGGGAATCAAACCGTGATGCACAGAGAAGGAGGAATAACTCATTTTTCCAGATAACAATTGCTGCATTACCTGTGTACACATTTCCTTCCCAGTGGAGCATGGACAAAAAGGAGCAAGTTCTACACACTCGACAAGGCTGTAAAGAAACATAATCTACAGCTGATGAAACTGGTAGATTACATAGGAAAATAGTTCACTCTTCTTTCATTCTAAAGACAACTCTAACCATTTTTTTTCTCATTTGATTACTGTTCTTACACTTCTTTTTTTCATGTCACTGTTTACAGAAACTTTGAGGAAAGAATTTCTGTCATTATATTAATTCTTAGGTTTAGAATTAATAAAGATTATCTTCCTGAACTAACCCCTCCTTCTTAAGCCCAGCTTTGAAATGTCTCCATTATCCTTATTGAGAAGTTTAGGAATTATAGATGTCCATTCAGAAAAGTGTTTAAAGTAATGATAAATAAACAATAAAGACCATGAGGGTTAAAGATTAAAAATTAAACTTTTAACTACTATCTCCTTGCTTTGCAGCCTTAATATGTGCACTGTGATTCCTCCTCTACATTAACATTCAGAAAGTTTTTCCCCATGAACATGTAATTGTTTGTATTAGAAGCTTAACTGTTGTACTCAAAATTAGAATCATGCCTGTGGGTATTTAAAATGGAAGAATAATAACAGCTAATGACTTCAGAGTAACTAGTAAAATTACATCAGGGAGAGTACTTCAGATTTTGCAGATTGGCCAAATTTATATTGATGAGAAATACATAAGATTTAGCTCAGTAAAATTTAATGAAACCAAGCATATATAAAAGAAAGGGAAATGTGCAGGCTTATTTGTTGTGGGAATCTGTTAACTTTTTATTTCAGAGATAAATGAAGTTCTACTGTATGGAAATCTCTGGTTATTTTTTTAAAACATTGTTACACTTTTTGATGTAAACAGTTATATGGTCTTGCAGATAGGTTTCTTCAGTAAATTAAATTTATTGGAAGATGTTTCTTCACAACAATAGATGCATTTCTTCACCAGGAGTCCACGAAGGCATATTCCTGTGCAGAAGGAATTCAGTTGCTTTGAAATACAAAGGAAACCAGAAGAGATGCAGTTCAGAGTTCCAGGTGTTTTCTAGAAAATGACTCCATCACTTTTCTGCCTGTTTTCACCTTTATAACATCTTTTTGTGTTCAAAGATAACAACACACACCTCCACTGAAGGATGCACAGCTCTCACCTCGGCTGGGTCAGTGGACTCCAGCACTCAGGTCATTTACAGCCATGGTCTGTAATGGTTCTTGCCGTGTGAGCCACGATTTGTATCACAGCTTCCAATTCCTCCAACAAGGACAACTGCTGCTCGCTTCTGTCCTCAGAGTCTGGTGTAACTTCATCCCCCAGTTTCGGCAGAGTTTTGCTTTATCTAAAAAGGTGGCTGCTATAAATAACCTTATGCTGTGGAAGGTAAAAGAGACAGCAGTTTGGATCTTGATATTAATTGCAAAGAGCCAAGAGATTCAAGATGAAAATAGGATCCATATTGTGGATTCCTAGTGAAGATACAGAATCTGAAAAGATTAGAATGGAATTAGTTAATTAAATAACTTATTTATTTATAAAATGAGTTGGAGAAGTTCTGGAAAAATACTGGACACTTCAATGTAAGTGTTACAAAAAAGGGAAATGCAAATTCAAATACGCCCATGCTTTAATGAACCAGATAAATCTTTCAGGTAATCAGTGGGTGCACGAGCACTGAAGCAGAATGATATAAATCTCATTTCTAAAGTTTATTCAGCAATTGAATCAAATTAAGAGCATGTGTGTGATGTTCTACTAGCATGGAAATGCTATAGGGAATGAACAAAAAGGTAAGCCTAATGATGTTATCCGTAGAACATCTGAAAGGAAGCAGAACAGAACAACATGTTTTAACCAAACAGCTCACAAAGCAGGCCTCTGATGTATCAAAGCCAATTAGGACAGAGTCCAACAATTACAAAAGATACTTAGTCATAAAGAGATAGCCAGCAATGTTTTGTCTTATCTCTGAAGCAGATCATTAAAGGCTTCCTGTCATATTTCTTCATGACTTCTTTTCAGGAAAGTCTATTTCCCTCTTCTCAGGAGGAGAACGGGACCTACCAGAGCACCCCGTGGGCTGCAGTCCAGGCAGGAACAACAATCAACCTGCAGCAGCACAACTCTGATTGCCGCCTTTCCTGACTGTCCTCATCACACTGCACAACGTGGGCTCCAAATTCTCATCCCGTCCAGTCTGTGGCACGTGCAGAGAAGCTGCTGGATGTACCAGGGAGTCAGTGCAGCACAAAGCTGAGCCAGGAGCTTTGCCACAGCAGCAGGTTTGGGTGCTGCTGGCCTGGCACAGTCTCAGATTCCCGAGGAAAAGATAGGAATTGCCTGTAACAGTTAATGTAGGGAGAAGCAGGGCGGGCACCATGTGAGAAGCTTCTCTTCCTGTCAGCACCAGCTTTTGCTTTCATATGATTTTGTATGTGATAGTCTGAGGCACTACTGAACAAAGCAACAACAACTCTTTACATTTGAAGAAAGTCTGGATGGAATAGACCTCCAGCAGGTTACTGAGGACTCTTTCAATCCTGCCTATATGATAAATGGGGGGGAATAGAGATAATTACCCAGCCTGTATCCCAGACTGATGCCTTATTTTTACATAGCAATATTCCAAAAACAACTTTTCAGACTAAAGTATTTACATGCTCTCAGTTGGCTCTTGTTCCGTTTGTCCTTTCTTGGCCGTCCTCCACAGCCTTGTGATGGAAATCACTGCACAGTTCTCCTTCTCTGCTCAGCCTTTGGGTTTCTAACCCAAATGTATCACTCTGTCAGGGGGAAATGCCTGTGCCCCACAAGTATGTTTTTCCAGGCTTCCTCCGTGTCACTGTAAAATTGATGGAAAGCATGTCCTGCTGTTTGTCTAAGCAGGGAGAAAAATTGTGTTATCCTCCACCACAGACACTTCATTGCCACTTGACCTGTCTGCAGTCCACTGTTAAATCCTATCCATAGGTAATCTGACTTTTTAATGGGAAGTGTTTTGGTTTAGAAAAAGGCAGATAGTGTCAACACAATAGTGTTTCTCATGCAGGTTTTTGCCCTCACTTTATTTCAATTTATCCTTCAAAAACAAAACAACTGAATATAATATGGAAAAATCGGTTTATTTTCTGAAATTAGGTGAACTCCATCCAAGCTCAAAATCCTACAGCCATTTTTAGCATTTTCAAGTACAACACACTGAATAAAAATATTTTGACATCTCGACTGTCAGATAATCTGTCAGTAACAGTTACGTCATTCAATGAGAGAACTGTTAATATCCAGAGTAATTTATTGGGAAAACAATGAATTTACTGCAGTGAAATACACTACTGGATGCTAGAAAAGCTACATAACGTTTGTACAAGTGAAGTAGTTGGCTTCAGACTGCAGAATATTTTCTTGTGACAAAAACACAGGAAAAGAAGAGATGGTTGCTAGCCAACATCAGTGAAGAGAATGTACCTGCAGACAGCAGAGTGGTCACAAGCCTCCAGGAAGCTTTAGGAGCCTCATGCAGAAGGATCTAATGCATGGGGCAGAGAGGAGGAGTGCTCAGGGTCATGCTCCTTACAGGACAGGCTCGTGGGGCACAGAGGTTGACACACCAAATGCTTTACTTGGAGTGGTTTTAAAAGCTGGAGAAGTTCTCAGCACTGTGGTGCCATTCCCAGAACACGGTGCTGTCTCTGGGCAGAGGTGTTGGCTGGCACAATGCACTCGTGGCTCTGGAGACTTCCACAGCGGTTGGTTTTACCTCCTCCAGTTCTGCTTCACTGGCATTTCTCAGTTGTGTTTGTTCAAAAGTCGTCTTGTTCTGTAGGGAAATGTCAGAGCATTGTGTGTAATGGTGGTGGGGATCATTCCCAGAGTGCCCACAGGACCAAATTCCAGGTTTTGTGTCTGAGGCTACAGAGTGTGCGTGCCTTTCATCTGGCATAATTTGTGTCTCATATTGACTTACACGTAAAATTTAAGTTATGATTGTGGCTTCTTGGAAAGAAAACAAGGAATTTTTCCTGCATTATATTGTGTAATTACAAACAGTAAATTGTTACTCTGCGTGCTGCTGTTGTTGGCAGTGATGACAAAAGACAGGATTTTTCAGGACCATATCATTGGAGGAAAATCAGCAATTCAGTCCTTAAAGAAAGGTGCAGCATGGGCAATCTCAGCTTTCAAGTTCTTCTTAACTCTGCCCTGTCCAATTAGCCCACCAAGTCTCACTGGAACTTTCCTTGAGGCTGATGCCACTCGTGGTGCTCTGAGAGCTTCTTCTAGAGGCTTTTCTTCTGTGCTTTCCCTAATGCAGGAGATGTTTTCCCTTTTCAGACAGCCTAAGCCATGAGATCCAGGGGATGAAGTTAATTCTGACCTCATGTGTTCTGAGCCACTTTCAGAAATTACAAAATAAAATGTCTAAGACACCATTTTAGATTGTTACACCTTACCTTATCTATATTAATCTTTTATTCCATTGTCAATTTTAGTCAAAAGACAACAAAGTATTGTGGAACTTCCTTTTTTATCATTTTCATTTGTCTTCTGTGAAACTAAAAAATTACAAACTCTTGCCATATTCATCTTTAACTTTTTTTTTTTCTGCATTCTTTTGTCTGAAGCAAAACAGAAGGGGGGAAAGAAAAGGCTGAGGGTAAAAGAAGGAAAGGAAAGGAAAGGAAAGGAAAGGAAAGGAAAGGAAAGGAAAGGAAAGGAAAGGAAAGGAAAGGAAAGGAAAGGAAAGGAAAGGAAAGGAAAGGAAAGGAAAGGAAAGGAAAGGAAAGGAAAGGAAAGGAAAGGAAAGGAAAGGAAAGGAAAGGAAAGGAAAGGAAAGGAAAGGAAAGGAAAGGAAAGGAAAGGAAAGGAAAGGAAAGGAAAGGAAAGGAAAGGAAGAAGAAGAAAAAGGTTTTGATCCTTTTTCATAGAAACTTTTAACTTGAGAAAATACCATATTTAAAGGATTTACAGTTATCCCATACATAATAACAGTAGTTTTGTCTTTTTAAAAAAATTCTCTACCATTTCTAATGTAAATTAGCACAGCTCCTCCCAGGTCTGTTGAGGACAAGCTACACAAATTTTAGCCATTGTATTAGCCCACACTTAATATGTTTTAAAATATTTCATCCAAGATACGGTGTCTGAGCTAGGGATTGAAGGGCTGTAGCCTTTAGCCTTTCCTCTTTCTCCTCAGTCACATTTTACTCACAGTCTTACTGCCTCAGATTATCAGCCCTCTTTTGTCACTAAAGCATCCAGCCCATTAGAACCTTTTGTATAAATCATAAGAAATTTGAGCCCAATTCAGCTAAAAAAATACAATTTTTGCAAAATCGTAGCCAATTTTTAAAAGAAGCAGTTTAAGCTTTTAGAAGTGCATTCTGGATGTTGTGATTTATGTGCTGTCAATTATTTTTGCATGTATTGAAAAAACCTGTCAAGTTTCCATCTCACATTTCATAAATCAGGTTTTTCTGTATACAAAGCACGTGTCAGAAATCAGTATCTACACAAGATGCCAGTTGGCTTCTCCATGTGGCAGCTTGTAAACAGAAATATTTGGGGACTGCGCATTTATGACATGCCATGTAATGTCACATATAAACAGCAGTTAGTGGAAAATACTCTGTTCCTCTACATTGCTAATAAGATGATAGATCATGCTTGCACTGCTGTAGCACAGTTCAGCAGGCAGAATTTCCAAATTCAGGTGGTGGTGGTGTTTTTTCAAATAGGAGTACTGAGAGGTTAAATATTTTATCAGTGACCTACCTGTGCATCAGAGTGATATGTCAAAACCGACCGGGTGTTTTGTACATTTGTCTTAAACTTATTTGGAAATTTTTTTCCCTTTGTTTTGGTCAGAGACAAATTCTGGTTGTACTGAAATCAGTGAAGCACTTTCACCTAATGCGAAAGGGATTGGGAATCTCCTGTCAGAGGACAGGAGCAGCCTGCTCAGGGTGATCTAAAACCTCACCAAAAGGGAAGTCCTGGTGTTACGTCCACCCATGGCCATACTTGTGGTTGCATCTTCCCTGCAGGTTTAGTGAGTCTGGTCTGGCCTCCAGCACAAGGAAGACGTGGATCTGTTGGAATGAGTCCAGAGGGTCATGAAGCTTCAGAGGGCTGGAGCACCCCTGCTGTGAAAGGGGCTGAGACAGCAGGGACTGTTCAGCCTGGAGGAGGCTCCAGGGACACCTCAGAGCCCTTCCAGTGCACAAAGAGAGCCACAGGAGAGCTGGAGAGGGGCTCTACAAGGGCCTGCAGTGACAGGACAGGGGGGATGGCTTCAAACTGAAATAGAGTAGATTTAGAAGAAATCCTTTCCTGTGAGGGTGGTGAGGCACTGGCACAGGGAGGCTGTGGCTGCCCCATCCCTGGAAATGTTCAGGACCAGGCTGGATGGAGCTCTGAGCACCCTGGGGTAGTGGAAGGTGTCCTGTTCATGGCAGTGATTTGGAACTGGGTGCTCTTTGAGGTCCCTTCCAACCCGAACCGCTCTGTGGTTCTATGATCCCGGGGCTGTGCAGAAAGCAAGAGCAGTTTGCTGAGCCACCTGAAGAGTACCACAGGAAAGAAATAATCATTGTGATAATTAGCAGGGCAAACAGTGTCAGCTGCTGCTCACAAAGTGCAGGCTCCAAGGTGCGAATCAGCATCCATGGATTTAAATTCAATACAATGAGGACACAAAAGGCACTGCTGCTCAGGTATTCTATTCCGTGAAAACCAAAACAAACAGGACAAGTCTTGTGGAGAAAATGTGAAGGCATATTATTACATCTTCCCAATAGAAATGGAGCTGGAAAAGGCTAAAGCAGATTGTGTTTAAAGCATAAAAGCTTGAGCAGGATGAGGAGGAGGACTAGGATGAATTTGAAGTTGTTGCTGCTGCTTAGATGAGCATTGGCAGTGCAGAAGGTTTCAGGCAGGACTGAGGATCAGCAACAGCCCCAACATCAGTGCAGGGTATGGAAGTACCCAACACCCCCAAGCATTCTTATTCTTACTTAGTTAACAGTGCAGATTCTTTCAACCTTTTATCCATTTTTTGATTGTTGTCAGGCCTGCAAATAAACATTTATAGTATCCTCTATGAAATTATTTATTTTTCTTTTGCTACTATGTCTAGTAAGAGTCTGGCCTTTCTGTTCATGTGTCTTGTTATTTTTTTGTGCCACATCCAAATTTGTGAAATCAAATACCAAAAGATAAAAAAAAAACCAAATAATGAACTGTGCAAAGGTAATTAGCTTCCTACTATTGTGACCAGGGGATGAAAATGCTGGTTTTATCCCCATAAATCAAAGTAATCATGCAAATATATGAACCTTATATCCTTAATTTGTTCTCATAGGTTTCAAAATCTCACCATTACTTTCAGCCAAACGTAATTTAATAATAGTTCTAAATGCCTGTAGATTATTTAATTAAAACAGAGTAAATTCATTCTCCATTCTCAGCTAAGTAATACAAAACAGACTTTGTAGGGTGAAGGCCAGAATTGGAGTTCTGACTCTGAAATTTCTTTATCTCAAGAATTGTAATAAATTCTTTATTGTTTCCTTCCTATTATATTAACAGAGTCTGTGGTATTTTCTCTTTATAGTACATGTCTGTAATTCCAAATTGTATTTCCATCCAAGGTTTGTGGAGGAGTTTTGGCAGTTGAAATGTTCTTTTGCTGCTTTATTAAGTTTGGCTGTCTGCCTGCAGACTTTCTGTGGACTTTTGTAGTTCAGATACTTATTTAATTGATAAAGACTTTTGCATAGAATTTGTATTCCCAGCCATGCACCCTTTGCCCAGCTACTTCTGTAATTATTTCAAAAGGAGGAAACTGATAAGTCATTTAGGAAATAAGGCAGGAAGCTGATTATTATCATGAATTATCAGAATTAACATGAATTCTGACATGCAAACACCAGAGCAATGCAATAACGCAATTGCAGCCTGAAAACAAGAAATGGCAGCACTCCTGGCCAGGTGTGGGTCCTGCCAAGGTGATGGGATCAGGGACAGAGCTGCCCCAGGGCAGGGACAAGACTGGATGACAGAAACACTGGATGAAACCTGGAAGCAGAATCAGACAAGTGTATACAAAAAAAAAAAAAACCAAAAAACCAAAAAACAAAACAATGAGCAGCAGAGAGAACCCACGAGACCAGCCTCTATTGCCTTGTTCTCACTTATGTGATCACATTTGAAATACCAATTTCAGTTTCATCTCATTAGCAGAAAAATAACTAGGGGATTTACAAAAGATCAGAAAACTGGTAAGGAGGTTAAAAGTCATGATTTAATCAGAAAGATGTTTGAAAAAAACCACCCAAACATGAAATTGTTACTGATTATCCTAATTAGCAATCTCTGGAGGAGTGGCATGGAGTTAGCAAGCTCCCTAAGGTTTGGATCCAAGGGTTTGACATTATGGGTTTACAGTTGCAGGGACTAAAATTGTCAGCAAAAGAAAGGAATATTGATCATGTTTATTGTACTTCCTGGTTATCCCATTCCCAAAATTTGCCACACGTTTCTATGTACTTCTAAAACAGCTTTAAATATTCCAGATTGATGTACAATTGAAATATATAAGCTAAGCAAGCCTTTCTGCATCAGGAAGGGATCTAGAGGGCAATTCATTAAATAAAATGAAAGGATGTACATGAAACTTTAAAGTATAAGATTCAGGCTAATTATTAGCAAACATTTAGTTACTCATGTCTACATGGCAGCATAAGGCATTCCTTTGAACATTTAAACTAGATAGGAAGAGACATGGAAAAATCAGTGATTAATTTTGTATTGGTTGGGTGTATTAGGATGACTAATAAAATAAGGCTTTAATATCTAAAATCTGCACTTCATCCTTCTGAAGCTGCATATACAGGCATGCAAGGGAGAGAGGAATTTGACCCTATAATTGGTAAAATCCAATGACTTCAATTTGTCAAGACAACCCCAAAGCACACTCTGCTGCATGAGAATGAAGACTATAAATAAGTAATGTATTTATTTTTAAATAAATGGGAATGAGTAAATTTTCCCATATACCTAAATGCTCATAAATCATTGTGATTTACTGTGTCAGTCTCTTTTTTCAGTTCTGCCATCTATTTCAGTTCATTTTAATGGCTGTACATATGGCGAGATTGACTACAAGATTTTCAATCTCTGGAAATCCAAATCTGCCAGAAAAAAAAGAAATGTCTGGAGGCTGAGTTTACCCCTTTTCCTCCAGGAGGAATTGGCAGCACTTTTAATCAGTCATTGTTCCCAATCAGAGGTGCCTTCAGTGACCCCAGGGCTGTGGGGTACAGCCCTGCCTGTGTATAAGGGGATGTGTTGAGGATTTATTTACTGGAGGAAGGCAAATACCAGGGCTCAGCAGTAACACTGGGTGGATTTGGTGCTGCAGAGGTGGTAGCTCAGGGGGAGCAGGTTGAGAAATGCCCAGGCAGGACATCAGTGAGTGCTCCTGCTGCCCAGAGCGCTGGGGGTGACCAGGGACACCAGAGCAGGACTTCTGCCACGTGTGTCCAGCTGGCCAAGGACACCTGGCCTGTGTCACCAACAGTGTGGCCAGCAGGAGCAGGGCAGTGATTGCCCCCTGCACGGAGCACCTCAAATCCTGTGTCCAGTTGTGAGCTCCTCAGCTCAGGAAGGACATTGAGGGGCTGGAGCGTGTCCAGAGAACGGGATAGAGCTGGAAAAGGGCCTGGACACAAGAAAAGAAGGCTCAGGGGGGACCTTATCCCTCTCTACAACACCCTGACAGGAGGGTGTGGCCAGGTGGGTTTGGTCTCTTCTCCCAGGCAAACAGCAACAGGATGAGAGGACACAGTCTAAGGTTGTGCCGTGGGAGGTCTAGGTTGGACATTAGGAAGAATTTCTTTACAGAAAGGCTGATCAGACATCAGAATGGGCTGCCCAGGGAGGAGGTGGAGTCACCATGCCTGGAGGTGTTCCAGGAAAGACTGGAGGTGGCATGGTCTGAGTGACACCGTGGAGATTGGTCACAGGTTGGACTCGATGATCTCAGAGGTCTTTTCCAACCTAATTGATTCTGTGATTCTGATTCAGCTTTACAGAGTGTTTTCTATAAAAAGCTCCTTTTGATGTCTCAGTTTCATTCTGATCATTTTTCATATCAAAGCCAAAACTTACCCAGCAACTCTTTCATTTCACATCAGTTTGCAGCACAGTGAATTAACTCTTCCAAACCAGGAGTCGATAACATCTTGCTCCAGGAGGTGCCTAATCACTGTGATGAATTATCCTAAAAAAATGAGAGACCTTTACAGATGACATTTTCATTTGCAGTGAGTTGAAGATGGATTTAGCAAACAGCTGCTTTCCACAACAGCTAGGATTTGTCATCTTACTCTTACATCAAGCATAAAGCAGTTATTTTATATCGGGAATTATGAAAGAGACAAGTAATTCTGGATTATTGATCTATTTGTCTGCTGGGAGGTTATGAGTGAAAAATCTTTTGCTGTGTTGTTTTTAATTCAGATTTCATTAGTATAGAGCTTGCTCTAGGATCACTATGAAAGAAATTGATATAATGCCCAGAGTGCTGCAAAATATGTTTCTTTCCTAAATAAAAATAAATGGAAGTTAACAAAAAAACCACCCAAAACCAAGACAACAACAACAACAACAATAAAAGGAGTTTGGTAGCTTAGAAACCAGAATGTTTTACAGTAGCAAGATCAATCAAATGCTGGCCTAAGACATTGAAGAATTATACTTAATACTTTTTACATAAACAGCCTAACTCCAATGTAAATGTTAATTATTACCCCTGCCTTCCAAAGGATCTATTTGCACTTATTTTCTTCAACTATCATCATAAAAAAGCTCAGTTTTATATGTAGTATAAATATACTTTTCCTGATTTCACAACCGTTGCCTGTGGCCATTTAATATTTTGCTGTGATTGAGCCCTTTCCTCATTTACACTTCCAAAGTCCTATTGACTCGATGGAACAGCAGCATGTTGTGTAACTGTGAAAATTAGCACAGGGTCTGATGCTGTAAATAGCATTTGCACTAAAAAGTGGAACATGACTTCCTTTATTTATACCCAAGTAACCGAGAGTGCTTTGTAGTAATTTCTACTGTATGTTCTTCTATATTTAGAAAAACAGCTCTGTGTCTCTTACCATAATGAGTAAGAAACTGCAGAACCCTTCCAGCTGAGAGCAGGTGCCTGCGGGTTTTTGCCTCTCTGCTGATTTCCACAGTGCCAGTGTGCTCAGTGGACAGTGCCCTCCCAGCACCCACCATCCCGAGGTGCCAGCTGAAGCCTCGGATGCTCCTGCCTCCCTGGATCACATCACGCTCCCATTCCATCCCCCTCCTGCTCCTCCACTGGACTTTGCTGCCTGCTTTCATTTTTTTCACCTGAAGAGCAGAAACATTTTGGCTTTCAAATTTTGCTACTTTCTTAAATAATTCCTTCTTTTCTCTTTATGGCTGAGTTGTTCTAAATGTCCATTTGAAGCCAGGCTAGCAGATGTTTTGGCCTGGTCAGAGGAGCTGGATGTAGGGTCAAATCCAATGGAGAATTCCCGTTCATTCTTTCAGTATTGTTATTGCTTGAGCAACTTTAACCACAGCCAAGTGCTAGACACTGTCCAGGAAACTCAGTGTGAGTAGAGAATTTAAGGGAGCTCTATGAAATGTTATTCTGATTCTTCTAATGTCAGCATAAATTACTATGCAGAAGTGAAAATGGTGATATTAGGTGTTAAACAGAGTTTGTAAAGGAGGCCCTTTAGTGAACACAGCTACTCAAAGCAGACTGTAGCTGCTCCA
This sequence comes from Prinia subflava, assembly GCF_021018805.1. NCBI lineage: Eukaryota > Metazoa > Chordata > Aves > Passeriformes > Cisticolidae > Prinia > Prinia subflava. Next base: position 101,319,374 of record NC_086249.1, on the reverse strand, counting down.
TGTATAAGGTAAAGCATCAGAGGACTTTTTTGTGGACTTAGCTGGAAAGAAATAAAAATCCATATATAATTCTTGCTTTATCAGTAGGAGATGCAATTTATTTTGCAAACAGAAAGCAGCTGCTTGCAGCACTAGACACTGAACTAGGAACCCTGTTTGTTAAAGAGAGTGTTTAATAAATTCACAATGTGAGTGCTAATGAATGACTTGATTTCAATACATATCATATTTCACTGTAGAAGCCTCCTTATGTTTTATCTACCCACTGTTTCATTTTATCCTCACTTAACATTCCCAGTAGGCAAGACCAAAAGCAAACTGGGCTATCCAGGAGTACCAATACAGATAGATTTAAAAAGAAAAAAATAGAACCCTGGGATAAATCTGAACTGGCTGAAAGGACAGAGAGGAGCCTGAACCCAAAGCAGGACTCCCCAGCAGGTGAGGATGAAGCTCAGGATCCCTCACCCCACCACAGATGCATAACAGAGTGGCAAAGCAGAGACTCACTGCAAAGAAGCAGAGTGAATTTCAGGCTGAAAAAGGGAGATGTGGGAGTGAAAAACAAGAAGGGAGAATAAGGATCCGTTTTTCATCAGATTGTCTGGCCTCTTACATTTGCCAGCCCTCGTCCTTGCCAAGACGGGAAGTCCCCTGTTCCCTGCCTCTTTATGCTCGTTCCCAGCCTGGCTTTGTGTGGCAAGGCAGTGACGTTGTTCACTGAGGGACAAATTTGAATTCTTTGTTCTTACTATGCTAACTTCACACTTTCTGGGGAATTAAAACCAGACCAACATGCATGCACACGTTAAAATACAACAATGTATTTGTAAGTATAATTGAGCTGTGATTAATTCCTCACATTTCAGTACAAACCAATAAAATCTCATTAAAGGGCAATGAGTGAATCTGCCAGGAGCAGGCCCATGTTCCCTCTGTTCTGTGTAATACGTAGCCACACACAATTTCACAAAGCATGGGCAAACACTACCAGGACAATGTGGCAACATTTCATATTTCATATTTGTGTTGCAAATGTGAAAGTGACAGTGCAAGCTGTGAGCACATTCAGCATCAGAACACCAGCAGACCCCTCAGATCGTGTGTACGCCCCTGCCTCCATGGAGGAAAATGGCATTTCTTCTGTTCCCAAGCTGAAGAGGAACTTGATTTTCTCTCCTCTCCTTCAGAACAGACACTGCAGGAACAGAGGGATATTATCTCCCTGCTAGTGGCACGGAGGCAGCATCTCAGATACGGATTAGCTCCGAATTATCCCTCTTGACAAATAGGTTGTGAAACCATCGCTCGCTCTCTTGGCAGTCCCAGCCCTGCCTGAGCCCAGGGAACCCTGAGCAGCTGCTGCCTTCTCACTGCCACCGGCCACAAGGACACATTTCCCTTTGTCACCCCGTGCATTTCAGGGCTCTAATCCACCCTGGGCACGGACTGTACCTGCACAGAGCAGGGGCTCTCCCTGCCACGTGTTCAGTGAGCTCAGTTAAACTCAGGAGCACCTGTCAGCTCTTCTGCCCCAGCCACAAACCATCTGCAAGGAGCTCTAGCTAAGAAATTCTTTGGAAATACCCCTTGGGATCCTGCACCATTTGCTCCTGCATCCAAATGTGTGCAATACTAGCATCCAGTTTTGCTCCTCTAGCATTTGGGGAGGCAGGGAAAGGCACAAGGAGGGAAGAAAAATGTAATTTGTGTTCCTTTTATTGCCTTTCAGCATGATCGCTTTCTGGTTTCAAAGGAAATGTAACTGAAACCCAATGTGGTTTTGGAGTAAGGAAAATGTTAGATAAAAATTAGCATTTTAAATCAGGGAAATGATTTGTGAATTAAAATACTTGCTTCTTGTGGCTTTGCAGAATCACCTTCCCTTTGCCTTCAGGGTAGCCAGAACAATTTTCAGGCCAAACCAACATTTGAATTCCTGTTCTTCCCAAAGAAAACTGGTGGGTGGGTTTCTGTCTAGGAGCTAAAACAGAAGTTTGCCCTAGGGTTTGGCTGCAGTTCAGCTTTGGGGAAGCCACCATTCCATCCATCCTGTTGGCTTCCACCCACAATGGGGATGTGGAGCCCGGCAGCAAACTCAGGGGTAACGTTACACCGAGGTTGCTATAACATTACTTTCCCACTGGTCACGGTACAAACACAGTCTACAGCAAAAATAGTATTTTCCTTTATGAAAACACTCTATTTTCATAAGGAGTGATCCACTGCTTTAGATTAACAATGCTCAGCAGTATCCCAAGTTGGCTGGTCTGGCTACTACAGCCCCAAAGGAAACACAAGGAATATCCAACAAGAAAATATCCTGCAATGAGCTCAACATTGTGGGGTTTTTTTCACTTTAAAGTTGCTTGTCTTTGTGCTATGGCACAGTCAGCTAAGGGAGAGGTTTCTTCTCTTTGGTTTTTTTAACAAATATGAGTAACACCGTTACAGCTGGCAGCTGGAGCTAGAAATGCCAGTGTAGCCCATGCCAAGCTGAGCAAGGAAGGGCTTTAAGATATGCCTGGTGAAAAAAAAAATAGAAAAACCTACTTCTCAGTCCTGCCCTCCAGCTCCCTGCTATGCCTGTCCCTGTGTTGGTAAGCTACAGCCTCCATGAGGAAGGGAATGATGGCATTTGTTCCCATAAATTCAGGGAAGTTTGAGTGGATCCATTTTTCATTGAAGTCTAAACAAGGGAATTATTTTTACCATAATTTCCAAAGCAAGATACTAATATGGGATGGTTCTGAATTGTGAACCAGGGAAAATATGTTGGAAGAGTCCAGGCTGTGAGTGTGTTGGTTGCAGCCCATGTGCAGAGGCGGTGTTGGGCTGTCCTTGCTCACTGGCTGAGGGGTCTGAGAAATTCCAGAGACTGCAAATCCAAGGCACAGGAATGGGGCTGTGTCTTTTCCTGATGTGTTTCCCTGCACTGCATATGGTTTGAGGGCAGAATTGCTTTTGGCTGGCAGCGTGGCAATGCCAGAGGCAGCTCTGGCATAAGGAAGGGCCAGGAAGTTCCAGAGAAGTATTGGAAGCAAGCAGCTGCTCCAGAGGTTCAGCACCACATGGAGGGCACCTCAGGGAGGCTGAATCCCATCCCCTGGCAGCACAGAGAGCTGTGGCTCTGGAGACAGAGATTTCCCATCAGATGTCTGCAGTGCTCTGAGGTGATGTGAGAATACCCTGTCCTGGCTTGATCCATTTTTTAAAGGCTGCTGCACTTTACCACAATGAACCTGGATCAAAAGCAAAGCCAGCAACACAACTTCCTATTCCTCAGTCAAGAACTGCAACAGTTTTCATTCACATCCCCTTCCAGATCCCCAGGATCTCCTTATCATGATATCCTAAAAGTCAGTGATCAGCACAAGATACCTCTGGAGGCCAGGACACATGGAGCAGGAATTTCCATAAAGAAATCCTTCACAAATAAATTATCTATTACTATTTTCATAAAACTATAGAATGATCTGGGTCAAAAGGGACCTTAAAAACATCTAGTTCTACTCCCCTGCCATCCAAGGTATCCAGCTAGCCCTGATCACTATGGATTTGAGGTTATATATTATTTATCCTCTAAAACCATTGGTCTCTAAGCATGTAAGACATAACACAGACCTAACACAGTGTAGCAGGTCTGAGACAAAATAACACCTGAACATCTTTGACCAGTGGGCCAACTTCCTCTGTGATTTTGCTGGATTATGGAGAAAAATAAACAGTTCGTTTTGCCAATAATCTAATAATACTGATTTTGTATTTTATAGATAGATAGAGAGAGACAAAAAATTGAAGGCCATGCACATTTATCTCAGGTAACATTTATAATATAATGGCATTTATATAATAATACATGCACGGTTTATGTAACATTTAAATTTTATCTACACACATACATTTTCAAAGTGCATTAGCATGACTTAGCATGGCACGTTGTCCCTCACTGCAGAATTAGTATTTTCTACTTTCCCCCCTTATTAATTTTTTCTTGCAACCCACAAGAAATCAGCTTTATCAGTAACTGATTTTGGCTGCTGTGCACCTATAAATGAGTAGCATTTATTTGCCACGTTGCTGCTCTCAAACCGTGGCCACGCGATTGCGCCCCTTTGTTTAAAGTTCTCCTCTAAAAGGTTCTCTGCAAGGGCTGTGTAGGAGGCTTTGCAGCAGGGAGGTTTGAAATTGTTTTTCTGAAAACTGTTTTGAAGAGTCTGTCCTTTTCAAGGTCTTGGCCAGCTGCACAGCTATTTTCCTCTCTTCATTTTCTTTACTCCTGCAGCACTGAATAACGGTTGTTATTTAATATTTTAGATATAAAATCTATAGGTGAACCTGTACCATGTACTTCCCTCTTTAGCAGCCTTTACTGGGCGCTGAGGTACTTCCAGATATTCTCCTTTTGCCAGGATAGTACTGAGTTCCTTGCAGCCCAGCCAATTTAAGGATCATTTTTGCTGCAATTACTCTCATGGTGCATTCCTCATGGGAATCTCATGTTTATGGAGAAGATTGACACCACTCGTGTCAGGACCTTGTGTCCTGCTCATCAGTGACACCAAACAGCCTCACAAGGTGTTTCCAGGAGCACTGACCACATGGCATCAGCACAAGCCCCGGCCTCCCAGCAGAAAATTCCCTCCAGTTTTGATCACAGCCATGGAAAGGACAACCAACCCCCTACCACTGCTTATGCTAGGGCACAATAAATTTCACATTAAGACTGGGGCAGACTTAAAGTTTTCACATACATTCAGATGTACATGAAAAATTGGATACTTTCCCTTGCTCCAAGGGATGATGAACCATAGAGAATTTCCAGAAATACAACTTTCTTAGTATGTTAAAAAGTTCAGACTGTGGAAAGAAGACATTTCTGAGAAACAGATTTTAGTCTTTGAAATAATTAGACTGAGCTGAACAGATTTTTGGCATTATTTGTAAGCCAGTCATTGTTCAGCCTTTGTACTTAGAAAAGCAATTATGACTCCTTTGGAAACATCCTTAGTTGAACTTTTAAAATAATAAAAACACTCCCCCATAAGACCACATCAACATATGGTTTTCGTAATGACAGCACAAACAAATCACCCACTCATCAAACATTTAGTAAGAAGACAGGAACAAATAGAACAAACAAATTTTCCAAAGATTACTTACTGATCAATCAGAAGGGAAAAAAAAGCTGAACTGAATGCAGAAATTGCCTATGGGATATAGAATGCACATAAAATATGCAAAATATAAATAAGCAAAACCATAAAACAAACACTGCAAAACAAAGTTTATAGACAATGTGCTATGAAGTTGTATTTCACAAATATTGAGCTGCTGATGCCCAGCTTTATGATCCCCTCACTAGTTTACTTTTTAACTTCAGTAATATCTCATGAGTAAGTAAGAAAGAGATTAAGTTCATCTACACTAGTGATCGTTATCAGAACATCCCTCCTGGTTTCACCATCTTCCTGCTAGCTCTGGGGTTAGGCCCCTGTGGAACACAGAACCAGTGAGATTGGAAAAGACCTCTGAGATCATTGAGTCCAACCTTTGACCAACCTCCACCCTGGCACCCAGCCCAGAGCACCGAGTGCCACATCCAGTTGTTTTTTGAACACTTGCAGGGATGGGGACTCCACCACCTCCCTGGGCAGCCCATTCCAACCCTTTCAGTGAAGAAGTTCCTCCTGTTCCCTTGACGTGCATCTCTGCTGCAGTTTGCTCTGGAGGATGCTATGAGTGGTCACTACATGAGTGTGAATGATTTTGAGATTCACAGCCCACTGTTCCTGTCTTGGTGCAGCTCTGTGGTCATGCTGATGAGTCAGCACCACCTCAGAGAGGCAGAGTCCCAAAGCACATCTGTCCAGGCCTCTGGGGCTTAACGCTGACACAGAAAACCATCCCTGCTTTTCATCATGGGACAGCCCTGAAAGAATCTATGTCCTTAGAAACGGCAAAGTTGAGGTAAATGGACACAGAAAGGTTTTGAGTTGTGTCACTCCTGATCTTACCCCACATAACACACAGAAATATACATGCACAGAAGGACCCTCCTTCTCCTTTGGATCAAGGTGTCTCTCTGCTTCCTGCATCTTTTTATACAGGTGCTGGAGACTCTGTCTAAGAACCATAACCATATGTTCTCCATAACCTCCTCCTCTGCCAGACAACCCAGGTCAGCCCTCCTGCATGACCTGTGCCTGTCAGCTCACGTGTGGCTGAGCACTGGAAGCTGTCAGCAGTTTGCTGTCAGCAGCTGCTGGTGCAGCCTCCACACAACTCCCAGGCAAACACCAGGCAAACCTTGGTGTACAATAAAAAGAGAGCAAGCAAGTTGCACATTCAAAACGGGCCTTGCTATGCAATCACAGAATGGTTTGGGTTGGAAGAGTCACCCAGTTCCAAACCACTGCCATGAGCAAGCACACCTTCCACTGGACCAGGTTGCTCAGAGCTCCATCCATCCTGGCCTTGAACACTCCCAGGGACAGGAAATCCACAACTTCTCTGGGCAACCTGTACCAGTGCCTCACCAGCCTCACAGTAAAGCATTTCTTCTGCATATCTAACCCAATTTTTGTCTGTTTCAATTTGAACCCATTACTCCTTGTCCTATCACTACAGTTTCTGATGTTCCATCTAACAAATACCCAGGAAGAGCCCTCAGAATGAAACAATTTTAAAAATGAACATGGGGAGATTCCTCCAAGAAGTCATCTCGGCTGCACTTAGGTCTGTTGGTTCTTCCTTGCCCTCTTCTGAGTGAGTCTGTGGTTTGTGACTACAAGAGGAGACTAGAGAACTCTACATGCTTGTTTAGATTCCAGCTGGACAGTGGACCAAGCAAATATCCTACACTACTCCTCCTCCTCTGAGGAATTCTGGATGAGACTCAATGAGAACAGCATTCAAACACCAATGGCTGGATTGGAGCCACTGCTACCTGTCTGTCATTGTTGCTGCAGCCTGTGGGATTGGGCACATGGTGTCAGTGACAGCAAATGTATGGCACAAAAACTTCTGTACCTACAGCCTGTATGTCGTGCTCATTGAGTTAATGACAAGAAGACAAAATAGATTTCCTCCTCTAATCCCCACCCGTATAATTTTCAGGTTCAATCAGAGTCAGGACTGCTGCTTCTACAGATGTTTAACTCCAAACTATGTCCCAAACAGCTTCAGTAGATGGTATGGCCTCTGTCTTGCTGTGTGCTGAAAGCTCTGCTGAAGAGTAGGGCTTGGTCTTCTCTAGAGGGGTGCAGCTCTCATTCTGCAAAAATCATAATCGAGTCCTTGTAGAGACACTAAGTGCTGAAGGTGGTCAGTGGCCATGAGTCACGGTGGGTACAATACTTCCACAGAAACAAATATTGGAGAAAACCAGGAGAAAAAAGTGAACATTATCTGTCTTTGAACAGTTTCATCAGGGGCAATGGCTGCTTTCAATTTTTGTCAACCTGCATTAGTATTTTGTGAGAAATCAAGATTTGAGTATTCAAAACCTGAATAAATTATCAGTGCTACTGGAAACAATGCTATGGCACAGTTATTTCATTATTGTTGAGCTTTGAAAGATAACTGAAAAAGAGTCTGATCCTTTGGGCGATCTTTCAAGACAACCTTTGTTATAAAGAAATCACTTAATTTTTATTTGGCATTGCCTTTGTAAAGTTAGGGACAGTCTTGGTGATGAACTACAGTTACTGCACACAAATACAATAAGGAATGCCTCTAGCTTGTCAGGCTGTTTCCTCAGTTGCCAGGGGCCTCAATCTTTTCAGAATTAGCCTTGGAAACAAATCCAGATCCCCTGATCTCAGAGTCACTAAAGCAAGCTAGTCCTTTGGCCAGAGAGATGTTATTTCAAGATCTCCATCTAGGAAGGGGATACAGCCGTGGGGAAGGGGCAGTTGGAGGCAGCCCTGTACTGCGGGAGTCTCATGTTTGACTGTCTTGGCACGTTTTCAGTTATCTGGGGGAAATTGTTTAGTTTTATTCCAGCCAAAACCAGGCAGCACAGAAGAAAAAGCTGTAGGAGGGCTCTTCATAAGCTTGAGGTGACCTGAGAACAGCCAGGTGTTCCACTGAAGGCTACCTGTGACCGGCACAGCAGCATCTGATCAAAGGTCTTCCTTGCCAGCAGTGATGACTCACATGCATTATCTTTTCTCTTTGTGTACTGTCTCGTGTTTACTCATTATGGTTCTCTATTGGTTTTTGTTTCTTGCAAGAAAATGAAAAACATAATTACCATGTTTCCCTTCAGTTTAGGATTTTTAACCTTTTCTTGGTGCAGGGTTTCACAAACAGAAAAATCTGAAATTCTCTGGGCTCTTCACCTCTTAGATGATATTTCTGGAGGGTCTTCAACTTTTCCAGTGTGGATTTTTTCTAAAACTGCCCTGCCCAGTTATTACCCTGTTACCCTTAACTTTGTAAAAAGCCATGCAAAGGAGTTTTATTTTTCTCTTCCTTGTTTATGTGCACTTACACTACAGAAAATCAGAACATCTGTTAGCTGTGGAAGTGGTGTGTATGATTGATTCATCATCGCAGCTCCTCTAAAAAGTAATTCCTTACATTTGCTTGGCAAGACAGACTGCCAGACTGTCAGTCTGTTCTCACTCTCTCCGTTGGTTTGTCCGAGTACTTGAGTGACAGTAGCAGGGAACTCCAGAATACCTACAAGGATTTAGCAAGGGAATTGGATATTTATCTCTCAAGGACAATTTAAAATCAAAATATATCATTACATTCATGATCACAGCTAAAAGGTGTTTAAAGAACTTCTCTAAAATAATGCACGGTTTTCTGAAATTTTAGATTATGGACATACAGTAAACAAAAGGTTACCTCCAGATAATTAAAAATCTTTTATATTTTACTTACAAGAAAACAGCAAATTAAGAACACAAACTTGGCAGAACTCTTTCATTTAAAAAAAAAAAAAAAGTCACTTTGCATATGAGAAAAGTTTTAAACAAGAATGTAAGAACAGAGAGACGCCTATATCAGATTGAAGACAACCTTCCAGAGCCTTGCAAAACTTTCTAAGATTTGGTTCCCCTCGCTGCCCTTTATTTGCCTGGACAATCACATGAAGCCTCAAATTTAGCTGAACACTCCAGTTTTTAGGAAGCATTTTGACAGTGCAAGATGAAACTCCATGAGTGATTGCAGTCATCTGCTCCTGCGTTCGGCTGCCTCCAGGGGAGCTCCTAAAGGAACGATGAGCTCAGCTCCTCCCGGGAGTGCCCGGCCCCAGTTTCGGCTCCCCTGGCTCCCCTCTGGCCGTGATCTCAGCGTTTTTCCACAGGCCCAGCACACAGACCATCCCAACACACGCATGGGATTCATACAATAGCAGGAGGTCATGGTCAGAGCTCCGTGCTGCAGGCCAAGCTGGTAACTCATCAGAGCTGAGATCAAAAGATTAATGGATAATCAGCTTGCATTATTAACAATATAGTAAACAGAACAATCAGGAGAGATCAATCCCCCCCTTAACTTTTTATTTTTATTTCCTTACTTCTCCAGGATAGGGTCATGGGAATGTGTCCTGCTGCAGCCTGACCCGACAGTAACCATCAGTTTTGTTTAATAAGTAAAATGCAGGAGCTGTGGATCCAGTGCATCTTACCTGGGTGATGTCTTAGGTTGTTATCTGTTTAAACACTTTTCACAGCACACTAAACTTGGTTTTTCTTTTTGTATCAGTTGAACTCTTCAGCAAGAGACAATTTAAATGCCTGTTAGTTAATGGAGACAGCAGACATTTTTCTCTGCCCCTTTCTCCTCCACTCATACGTGGATTGTGGTGGGAATTTATAATTTAAATTTCATTAGGATAAATTAATTAAGATATATGGTTGGACTCGATCATGTTAAAGCTCTTTTCCAACCAGAATTACTCTGTGGTTATAAGACAAAGGAGACTGTTATCAAGTTAGAGTACAACAAAACTGAAAAGCAGAATTTAATGATCTTCACAAGAACAAAACAAACAAGAAAAAAATTCATAAGTAAATTTTGTTAAACCTCACAACAAACATTTTACAAAGAAAAGTGGCCAAGGAAGGTTGAAGACAAGCAGTACAAGCAAGCCATCCAAAATCTCACATGGAGATGGCAGGAGACACAAGGATGTGTATTTGTTAACATCATAATTACAGGGAAGATTATCTTCATTTTAACATCATAGAATCATGGAATATCCTGAGTTGGAAGGGACCCACAAGGATCATCAAAGTCCAACCATGTGCCCAAGAGCGTTGTTCAAATGCTCCTTGAGCTCTGTCAGACTTGGAGCCGTGACCACAGCCCTGGGGAGCCTGTTCCAGTGCCCAGCCACTCTCTGGGGGAAAAACCTTTCCCTGATAGCCAAACTAAAGCTCCCCAACACAACTTCATGGCAATCCCTCGGGTCCTGTCCTTGGTCACCACAGAGGAGAGATCAGTGCCTGTCCCTGCACTGCTCTTTTCCAGGAAATCATGGAATTTCCCACTGCATTGACAGTTCAGGTGATGGCCCCACAACAGACCTTGCCTAAGATCCTGATGGGCTTAGAACCCAAATTCCTTCCCAGACATTTCTCTGCCATTTTCCAGCCAACTGAACTTTGAATAACATCATGTGCAATCAGGTTTTTAAAAAGGAATCATCCATTCGCTCCAATATCTTTATTGACAGGTTATTCTGACTGTATTTACCAGGTTAAACCTGTGAAGAACAAGTTTCACCCACAAGTAAAGCCTCATGGAGATGGCTGGCAGCGTTTGTTGCCTTTAGTTTTTATAATTAGTCATGCAAGATGGTAAAAAATTCAAGGACGTGTCCCAGTTTGGAATGTTGGTCAGCAGCAGCAGAAAGAAGCTGCTAGGATTGGAGTCACACACGCATTTGAAGATTGTGGGGCTCTCTGCTGCCTTTCTGGGATTTTGGAGGGTTTTGGTTGCTTATTGTGGAATTTTTTAGTATTTGTAAGGTACATGTGTGCCACGTATGCTCCCTTGCAAGCTGTGACAGTGAACCCACTTGTCACAGGTACAAGGACAGAGGGTGGCTGCACAGCCTGAACTTGTAGCCAGGGCTTATAGAGCAAAGAGAGCAATTTCTTTGTACGGTCCTTCTCATGCTACAGGAAAACATTTTGTTCCTGAAGAACCTTTAAGGGTGAACCCAAAATGTGGCCTGAGTTTAAATTGTCTACCTTTCCTTGGAAAATCTGTCAGAATCTGCCATGAATAGCGTGAAGGAGGCATCAGTGTGCATGAGATCTGAATGGGTTTGGGGAATTTTATACATCACAATGGGGCTGGTGAAAGCTCTCCCAGTTATTCCTGGTCTCTGGAGCCATGAGGTTTGCTGAAGGTGCCCAGGGTACGGATTTTGCTGGAATCAAGAACAATCCTGATGGCATTTTCTGTGTGGGCACCCAGCCAATGCCCCAGGGAGTGCCTGCAGATCCCGGGCACACACTGGGCTCACTCACAGCACCCAGGAGCAGGCTGGGCTGAGCACCACGGCTGGGAGCACGGCTGCATCCTACACAACTGGAACACACTAGGAAATGTCTTCTGTTGAGCAACGGGTGCATCCTGATCCCAGAAAGAGACACCACAAGCCCCAAACCTGCCAAAAGGGCCTTCCCTGGCTCTTTCCTAAACTCCTTCCTTGCCACTTGTCACACCACCCTGGCTTGGCAAGAGGGGTGCAAAAGGAGGCAAACAGAAGTCACATGTAGAACACAACACAGCTTCAAATGTTGATCTTTTAAAAGTGCTAATTATATAAACCTCCCTGTTCTGAAAGGAAATTAATCTGATTGTTTGTACAGACATGGGGAAAGTCATCTGAGAAGGGCTGCTATTTTTAACTGATCATAGTTTAAAATAGGGAAGCCAAATACTAAGAATTTGAGCAACAAAAGGCACAAAAATCGCCAGGCTCACACAACCTGAGCAAAACTTTCTGGTCACCTCCTGTACCTTACTGGCATCTGACTGGGAAAAGTCAACAAACCCTTTGTTTCTGACTGGGAAGTGAATACTAAACCCACCAATTTTATGGTTAAACAAGAAAACTCCCAAGATGCACAGTGTTTGTCAAAACAAATCATGAGAGACAAATCTGTGTTCCACACAGGAACGTATCTGTTGGAAATCTTGAAGAAAGCAATATATTACTAGTTCTGTCTGGCATGCTGTCACCTGCTTATCACGATGGCAAATGTTTGTAATAAAAATCATTTCATAAGCAAACAACCACTTTATGCACTAACTTCAAGTTTTATATGTTAATTTCAGTTTCAGAGTGAACTAAAGAAGGATCTTTTTGTGGAAGATACGTTTTCCCCGCTTTTGGTATGTCTATAAAAGCTGGTGTAATTAAGGGGTTTCATTAAAATCCTAAATGCTTACTCCATAAAAATAGCTTTATAACATGGGGAAAAGTGGATTTTTTTCCATTATAATTGACTGTCTTGTATATTGGCAGCGTAAGAGTCCAAGTGAGAGGCTGTAAACACTTTCATATAATTTGTTTTCAATTTTCTTATTTATAAATTATGTTCATTGATGCTTTCTTGTTCATATTGTGACAACTCTCCTGAAGCTGCACTTACGGTGTCAGCTACCTTTATGTTATGGCTGCACACAATTCAAAAAGAGTAATAACATACAATTATGTGATTTTTAGTCCATTGAAACCCCACCAACACATTGAAGGAGAGAGTAGACCAGGGCTCAAATTTAATTTTTTCCAGTGTTTCACAGCTCATGTTGGCTTTAACCTTTGTACTTTGAGGGACCTTGTGTTTGTTTTTTCCTGGTTATTAATTTTTATGGGGCTCGTGTCACGTAGCTGCTGTTCAGCCATGCCTGCAGCCACTGCTCTGTCCCTCACGCACAGCTGGAGATACTGGAAAGGTTTTGGGCTTTTCCTACTCCCATCTCTGGGATCAATGAGCCCCTCATGGCACAGGCTTCAATATTGTGTGCGGTTTGGGGCACCACAATACAAGAAAGACGTTGAACTATTGGAGGGAGCCCAAAAGAGGGCAATGAAGACGAAGGGCCTTGAGGTGAAGCCATGTGGGGAGCGGCTGAGGCCACTTGGTCTGTTCAGCCTGGAGGAGACAGAGGAGAGACCTCACTGCAGGTACAACATCCTCATGAGGGGAAGAGGGGCAGGCACCGATCTCTGCTCTGTGGTGACACTGACAGGACCCGAGGGAATGGCCTGGAGCTGTGTCAGGGCAGGTTTAGGTTGGATATTAGAAAAAGGTTCTTCTCCCCGGAGGGTGGTTGAGCGCTGGAACAGGCTCTCCAGGGTAGCGGTCACAGCACCAGCCTGACGGAGCTCAAGAAGCGTTTGGATAACTCTCAGGCACACGGTGGGATCCTTGCGGTAACCTGCGCTGGGCAGGAAGCTGGATCTGACAATCCTGGCGGGTCCCTTCCCGCTCAGGACACCGCACGTACCCCAGCGGCGCAGCCCGCGCCCCGCCCCCTCCGCGCTCCCCTCAGCCATCCCCGGGGGGGGCGGGAGGCGCATGCGCGGAACGGCCGCGAGGGGGCGGCCCCGCTGCGGGGCGGGGCGCGAGCGGGCGCTGGGGGCGCAGCGGGGCGGGCGCGCGCCGCCTCAGCACCGGCCAACATGGCGGCGCGGCGGCCCCGCTCCGCCTCAGGTCAGTGCTGGCCCCTTCCTGACGGGAGCGGCGAGGAGGCGGCGCGGCGGGCGCCCTTCCTCCTCTCGGGGGCGGCGGGCATCCCCCTCCCGCTGCCCGCGCTGCGTCCTGGGGGCGGGGAGGGATGGCCCGGGCTCTGCGCCTCCCCAATCCGTGCGTGTCCCCCCTCCACCGCGCGGCCCGGTGTATCGGGCGTACCCCTAGCATCACCCGGGCTAAAGCTCCTTTATGGGGTTTAACCACTAAAAGCCCTTCTGGCCGGGCCCGCAGACAGAATGAGTGCCCGGCGAGCCCTGAGGGAGCGCGGGGTCGTGCAGCCGGGGATGCTGGGGGGATGCGGGACGGGAACCAGGAGCCTCCATCCCCCACGGCCGCCGCATCCTTCCCCGTGCGGGGCTCTCAGGGCATCGCTGTGGCCTCGTCCTGCGGCGCCTTCCGCCACTGGCACAGTTCGATGTGCTTGGGGAATGTCCAAACATCATTTGCCGGATGCAGGGATTATTTTTCATCAGTAAGAAAAGGCTCCGGCAGTGTTACTTGCCACAGAGCGTGTTATACTTGTGTACACGAGTTTTGGTTTAAATAATAATAATTTAAGGGCGGAATAAATATAACTGCATATGACAATGTTTTAATATTCTCCATCTAAAGTAGTTAAACAGATTGTCCTCAATATCTCAAAGAGGGAACATTCAATAACAATTTTTTAGCAGCATGGATCTTGCTATTTATTTTTCAGTACTCAAGAACACTTAGGGGGTAATAAAGGGAAATAACGCTCACCTACAAGTGTATTTCTTGCAGTCTTTGAAGTTTTTACCCATACTGGTAGTACAAGTTTAAAAGCTGTCAAAATTCTAACAAAATGTTTATATCTGCAGTCTTACTTAATAATTCTAGGTTGTAATTTAACTGCTCTTCTTTTCTGGAAAGTCCCACCAGCATTGCTGATTTTAGATTTAGCCTCAAATATATTTAACCAAAGTGAACTTCGGTTCATGTGTTTATGTTGCAGAATGCGATACACTTTTAAAACTTGTTTCTTTAAACTGTGGACTCATCTCTTTCATTAGATGTTTGAGTATACGTGGCCTTGAGGATCTCTTAGTTTGAAGTTGTAGGTTGTCCATTTTGAAAACGCTTTTGAAACGTTTTTAAAATTGTCTTGCAAAAGTGAAACTTAGTTGAAGTCCCAGTGTTTTCTGTTTCACTTTCGCTTGTGGAAAAGGAGCAGAGGTCGCTTCCTGGCTTTGTGGCAAATGCTGATGTCTGCTCCTCTGAGGAGAGCACTGGGCCAGAAGTTCTTAATCTTTCCCAGAAGTTCTTAATCTTTCCCAGTGTCCATCTCTCCCTTTGGTTTTTGTTTCTGTTGGGTTTTTTGGTTTGTGTTGAAGGAGCTAACTGGTAGTTCCATCTGGTGCCTCTTGGTTCCTGTACTTGCAGTCTAGGGGATTCTTGTTCACCTTTGTGGTGCAAGTCATGGATTTTATAGATTATCCCACCCCTGTAGCTTCCACACCTTGCCTTGATGATGGCAAAGAATCCCCAAATCCTTTGTTCTGTGAGCTGCTGGGTTGTACTTGTACACTACAATTTAAACCATTGGGTTACCCAGTTAATACCCAAACTGCATCTGGGCTTTTCACATAAAGTGTTAATTTACTGTAAAGCTGAGAAGATAACTTATTTTAACATGGCTTTTTCTTTTCCAGACCATGACAGTGACGACGACTCCTATGAAGTGCTGGATTTAACAGAGTACGCCCGGCGTCACCACTGGTGGAATCGCTTGTTTGGCCGGAACTCAGGACCAATCGTAGAAAAATACTCTGTAGCCACACAGATTGTGATGGGAGGTGTGACTGGCTGGTGAGGGAGCTTCCCTTTCCATAACTGACCTAGACCTTTCACTCTGTTAGAAGATCCATTTCCAAGGGTGTTCGAAGCAGATAAATACATCTTTAATGGGATTTCCTTTAGCATTGATCAAGATTATTCATGTGTGAACTATCTGAGCTTGTTAGTCTGACTCATCATTATGAAGTGTTTTTTAATAGTGGTGAAACAGCAGTTATCCAAGGGAACTCATACTAGTTACTGTGGGAAGGATTTGGGAAAATGTCAGAGCTCTAAAATTGCAAGGAATAAATGGAAAATTACTGCATATATCTTTTATTTGTATGGAAAAGCTTTTTCCTCACTAGCCCAGATTTAGACACTTAGTTATATTATAGCTAAAGCATATTTTACAGGTAAAAGAAAAGAAGGGGGGAAAAAGGATGGCAAAATACACTTTTAATTAAGAGTCCTATTTCATGGAGACTGTTTTCCTCTAAACAGATCTGCAGCCATGTTAAGCAAATTCACAGTTTGATGTTAACTGAAGAGAGATAGCATAGCCTAGTTATACTAGAATAATTCATGGGGAAAGCTAGACAGTAAAGATGAGAACTTAAACTGGAAAATGTGGTCACAGCCTCAGCAGCTGTGTCAAGGTATCATTTGTCAGAGGTATTTGAATGATATTTGTCTATTCCAGTACACAGAAAAGGTGTAAATTCATTGAAAAGCACTGTTATGGCAGCACACTGACTTTTAAAGAGGGATTATGCAAGAACTAGAAGATGAAATAGAATAAAAATGAAATTGTTGTACCCAGGCTCAGTGCAGCTTTATGGAGTGGAGTTTAGTTTTCAGTCTGAGTTTTTTATTTGTTTCTGTAGCCCTAAAATTATTTTTGAAAGTTATATGTGTACATGTAAACTCAGAAGTTTCTAGGGAACAGTTCATCTGGCCTCCATAAAAACTGGCTCATTGAATGATCTGGAAAATTTCAGAGATTTCAGTATCTGTAGATGCACATCTCTCTGGGTGCCTACTTATGTACATAAATAAGAATTCACTATTCATAAGCAGGGGGATAAATTCCCCTGTGTGTGTGGGCCAGTGTTGAGACACTGGAATTGCCCAGGGAAGCTGTGGAACCATCAGCCTTGGAAACTTGTCTGACTCAGGGCTCCTGGTGGAGCTTTGAGATGGGACTGGGCTCTGCAGCAGTTTTGGGAAGGGGACTGGCCCAGGTGACCTCCAGAGCCCCTTCCTGCCTTATCACTCCTCTGTGATATCAGTAACTCTGCTGTTCTCCATTGATGAGGGGGGTTCTGGCTGCCTTGATCCATTAAAAATAAACTGACACCATGTTCCAGCAGAGTGGCCTCGCTCAGTTGGATTCTTGTGCTAGGGATGTGCTGCTTTTTACTGAGATCTTCCAGTTATGAGTTGTGTAGTTAATATAAATTACGGTATAATGTATTTAAGTTCCACTTGGGAACAGTTATAGTAGCACTGTTATATAATTATGTTGTGCTTTATTAACATGCTGCATTTAATAGCAGTAAGATCTAGAGATCTCAAGCTTCCTTTAAAGACAGCCAGGAACAAGCAACCATTACTCACATCATCTTATTTTAGACATTGTTAATTTAATATTGCTTGCACTAAATAGCCTTGATTTTTAAATCTGTAAATATGAAATTATACATTTGCTTTTTTAAATGAAATAATGGTAATAGTTGCAGCCAGGAATTGTGTAGTGTGGCATTGTTCAGCAGAAAACTTCATTGGACTGGGTTTTTCTGTTTTGTTCCCCTAAGGTGTGCGGGATTTTTGTTCCAGAAAGTCGGAAAGCTTGCAGCAACTGCAGTAGGTGGTGGCTTTCTTCTGCTTCAAGTATGTAGCATTTCATCCTTTATAACTTGGCAAATGTTATTTACTAAACAATAGGAAAAACACAGCTGTTGGGTAACATTTAATTAGGAAGGCTTCTTATCTGCTTCATCTTTTTAGTCTTATCAGTCAAAACCTTACATTTGACCTGGAATATTGTGTACAAATGAACAAAAGAGACATTTCTAAAAATCAGGGGTAAATCAAAATCTACTCTGTCCTGTAAAATAGTTTGTTTTAAGACAAGAGAACTTCTGTGCAGAAGCTGAGGTACTGTGTGTGATTCCATGCTGCCAGATGAGAGGAACTGCCTGTAAACCTATGGTTAGGGAGAATTTAAAATAAGTTTGTTTTACATTGGTTTGAGAATTTTATCAAAGCCTTGGGCTGCTTTGGCAGTTGCCTGGAAGGCTTGTTCTGATCCCAGTTTGAGCCTGTTTTTCTGTTTTCTCCCCTTGCCATGTTTTATCTACTGAACCTCTAAAGCCTGGCTGAATTTTGACAGCTTCATTGCATTCCTCTCTGCTGGCTTTTGGGTTTAGAAGTTTTTAATTATGTTATCTGGCATGATCATTTGCATTTTTCATCAGATACTGTGATTAGGGGAGGATATATTTCCACAAAACCTTTAAATTAGATGAAACTTTAAATGAAGGAGAATTTCATGTGTCTTTCTGTAAGATGCCAGAATTTTACTGGCATTTTTAATATCTTAATACTTACGAGTATTTTCTCTCATGAATGTCATGGTGTCTCAGGAGTATCTTCTCATTTTTCCTCATATTGTTCGGGGGATGTGGATTGTTGCCTACTTAGGCTCAATAATACACAGTTTCTTGAGAGGGGAGGTTAAAGATGTTAAAGATGTATTTATTCTTTGCAGCATCACCCTGGAGGGTTTCTGAAAGGCAAATCCTGCTCTGTTTCTTTTGATTGTAGTCGAGCACTGATCAGGAAGGGTGGGGTAGTAACTGCTGCTGTGTAATACATTGAAATGTCACTGTTGTGTGAAGTACACACACTGAAAATGGTAATAATAATGTAATAATAACATAATCATGGTCCCCACTGGTTTGGGGGCTAGTTTAGTTTTTTCCTCTTCCCATGTTTTGTGTGCCATTGGTGTTAATTCTTTTAATGATAATTCTTTTGTCAATATGACTGAAGAGCTGCCAGAACAGAGGCACCTGGGATTGCTGGGTGCCTTCCTCAGTGCTCCTGACTAAGGAACCTGAGAAATTAAAGCTGAAACCTGTAGACAAAGGAGAATGGAAATTGAATAAAACACATCACTTGTGCAGGATTTTGGCTTGTTTGAGCTGTGAAGGCTGGGGAGCTTTCCTGTGCACGCAGTAGATTTGCCATGTGGTTGAGTGTCTGATTTCTTGGTTGATCTCATTTACTCTGAATCCAAAAAGGAATATTATCCAAGAGGAAATATGAGTTAAGTATTTTGATTGGATTGTCTATATCTTAAGTAAGATCAGATTCTCTTGAAAGGAAATGAAATAAATGCCTTGGTCTCTCTTTTAATTCAAAACGTTTTGCATTTGAAGGCTGAGTCATCAATTCTATGGTGTAATTACATTTCTGTAGTCCTTAATTTTTTCATTTAAAATCACGCATCCTGATTCTACAAATACGTGTTCAGTGCTTTTCCTGAGCGGGCAGAAGAGGATTTCAGCACATTACTAGAAAGTTCCTTTTTATGTATAAATTTCTCTGAAGTTACAGATTTCATTTCAACTACTGATTGCAATATTGACATTATAATTACATGCTAGAACAAGAATAATAACTACAGAAGGCAAGATTCTTGGCTAAAGCCCATTCAGTGAAACGTTTCAGTCGTAAAATTTAAAAAATACACTTTTTTCTTCAGTGGGTGATAACTTCATCTCAAGATATGTAGTAGGAAACTGAAAGCAATACATTTTTCAGTGTCATTTTGTACAGAAAGCAAAAGAGATTTTTCATGTTTTTGTAAGTGATCTAAAACTTCAGTCTTAATACAGATTATGTGAAAAGTAGTGGGAGAAAAAGAATAAAAATTACATGAAATTTGCTCAGCTTTTCAAATCCACGATCTGTTATCACATCTTTGTGGTGAATGTTTCCACACCTTAATTTGATTAATTATTATTAGATTATTAACTGTGCTTTTTTTGTGTGAAATAGATGTAGTTCTTCAAATATGCCAGTGTAGGAGCAATATCTAGGCACTATATTAGGGAAAATACAATGCATTTCTCATAACTTGTGTAGCTTTTCATTTATACAGCACAGTTTTGTAAAATCCTGAAGAGAAGGGAAACACAAACTTGTGTACTCTTGGTTCTGCTGTAATAAATTGGCTAAAAACAATTGTTCTTAATGAACACCTAATATCTCTTTATTTTTAAAATCCTATATCCCCAAGAGCAGTTTCATTGTTTTTTGCTCTGCAGTGAGCATACAAATTACAGATCTTTCTGTTCTGTGTTGTCTATTATTTAATAATGAAATTGGATTTTTATTCAGTTATTTGTGCTTTCACTAATACATTTTTCCTCAGCCCATTAATGAATTAAATTGAATTCTTCATTAAATTATGTTCTAATTTAGGAAAGGTAAAGATGTGAAAACAACACAAGAAGCAGAACAAACTCTGAGATCTCCTTGGCTTTATCTTGTACAGGGTTTTGTTGTTAGTGCACCGTGATGATCATGGAATCATGGGTTGGGTTGGAAGGGACCTTAAGGACCGTGGAATTCCATCCCAGGGATGTTCCCAGGGAGGGTCCAACCTGCTCCTGGGGCTGGGGCTTAGTGAGGAAGAGCTGGATTCAGTTTTATGTTGAATATCCCACTGGCAGTTGATGTGTGCACACTTGGAGGGAATGTTCAGGGGAACAGCCAAAGCAAATGGGAAGCTGGCTTGATAAGGAAATGCCAAGTTCCTGGCAGGTTGTGACAGGAGGGACAGAGCGTCTGTGCCTCTGTGACCTGCAGTGCTGGCAGTGGGGACAGCTGTGCCTGCAGGTGGTGGCTGAGGGTGCAACCTCTGCAGTGCAGCTCTCACACTGTGTTGTGTCATTTCTCACTCCCTCCTTGTCACTGGGCGTTGAGCTTAGAGACTTTCAGATAAAAACTGGGCGTTGTTCGTTCCTAAACAGCAGAAAAGACCTCAAAGTGCCTGTGGGTTCTGTCAGCTGAGCTCACCTGGGCCTTCTGGCCTTGCTTGGGCTCTTTTAGTGTGAGAGATTTTGCCTTGGGGAAATTAAAACTCTTTTGTCCCATCTTGCTTACAGACTTTTTGCTCCAAAACATTTTTCTGCTCATTGTTCGTGTGAATGTTTCACAATATCAAAGTACCTGTGTGCCTCTCCAGTATCATCCCCAAAATGAGGTCTGCCCTTGAAGATTGTGTTTTCCTTGATTAATATCAGGGAAGATAACACATCTTTAGTGTTCCTGCACTGATGTATTTCTTCAATTGCCTTTGGAAAAAATTCTGTTATTTTCTCAACACTCTCAGAAAGTCTTGAACAAATAATGAGCTATGAGATATATAGATAAATATATAATGTATCTATTATTCCATTGTCACATACAGAGAGATTTCTGCATAACCCCAAATCCACCCCCATAGGTCTCTTTAATAATATATGCAATTAATATGTATAGCACTATGTGACTCCTTAATATATCCAAGTATGGATATGATACATGGAATACTGTTATTTTACTTGGTTATCATAGGGCCTGAGTTTAAATATGCTAATTAATTTTGAGAATTTGCATTTATGTGAATTTACTGTTATAAGCAAGTAGCTTTTTAATGATACACTGGATTCTAAAAATTGAAGTTTTTAGCATTTGAGTTCAGGGGTATTATTCCTGCACTTATATATGAAATTATGTAATTACTGGGGTTGCAGCCAAAGTAGATATGACACAGGCTCTATCACTGCCAAAGTATAGGGCTTTTTCTTCTCAGTTAAAAAATTTATATTCAAAACGTTACCCTCTGTTGCTTATTTTATAAACACTCAAAAAGTAGAATTTGGAATCTCTTATTTCAGGGCTACAAAGTTCAGTGAGAAAAGATGTCTGGTTTTGATACAAATGTAAGCTCTGCAGTAGTTACAAACAGATCTTAATTAAAAACTTCTGCCTCATCTTTGTGCTGTCTGGATAACTGAGCTAATTAAAGTTGTTTTAATGAAATGTTTCTCCTAAGATCCATTTGCATTTTACAAGCAAGCAGATACATTAGCATTTCTTACATTGTGTGGGACGGAGTAGATCAGTCACATTTAATTTTCAGTTGTGTGAGTGAGAAGGCACCAATTCAATGCTGGGGCCTTTTTGAAATTCTTGTGGTTATGTTAAATTCATAATATAACAATTGCCACAACGTGCAGCTATTTTTCTTTTCCTGGTATGTCATCCAGTGATGTGCAACCAGTACAGCTTTCAAACTGGTTTCCTGCTTTCATGCTTAATGAGCTGTCCCTGCCTGGCACTGGTGCCCATGTGAATAAATGATTTTATGGTAGACAGGCAAAATCAATTAATTTGTTACTAATTACATTCTGAGGCATGAAGTAAAAGAGTTTAAAATCTAGGAAGTTCATTTTGCATTTGTCCAGTGAATTGGTATTTTTAATTACACAAAATTGAAAACTGAAGTCGACTCTTACAGAGGTGATCTTCTAGAAGCTTTGCTTTGAATTCAAAATCTGTCTGACACTTGTTTAATTTTTTCTGGATTATGAAATCCTCAGTTTGTGGTGAGATTGGTTGCTTAGTTACTGTGGCAGTTGTAGCACAAGCTAGATGGTCTAATTTCAGTTATTTGGTAGAAAGATCATGTGAAAGTCAAAGTTCAGAGCCTGTAAGTGAAACAAAACCTAATTGTGTATTTAGGCTAAATCTAACAAATTGTATATTTAAATACCTGTTCCACAAAAATTCATTATCTGGAACTTACGTTTACCAGTTGCACAGTTTGTAGGAGGCTGTTAGGTGAATTGGGTGGATTTCCCACCCACATGTTACCTTAAGAAGTACCTGAGAAATCTCACTCTTTACCAGGAGTTTTTCTATAACAATCACTTATATGTAAGTTTAGTGGTTTATATCTGTTTGTCCTAACAGTTAAAATAAGCAGTAATCCTTAATTTTTCTCTTCTTTTCCTCCCCCAAATAATGAGTTGTTTAGCTCTTCTCTAGAACATGCAGCAGTCAAATCTTAGTAACAGAAATAAGGCAAAGGTTTGGGATGATGGTTAGACATGCTAAAAAATTTGGAAGTTTGTGTATAAATTAGTATGAACCAGTCTCCTCAAACTTAGTATTTTTTCTGATTTTACAGAACTTGTGCTGCTATCAGGCTGTGTTATTTTTCTACTTAATGATTTTGTTTTGTAAGAAGTGTAAGAATTCTCTTGTAATGAGTACGTTTTTTTTTGTTGGATAGTTTAAATTGTGTAGGATGAAATAAAGAGTTTTCAGTATTTCTAATGATGATTTTGATTAGCCCCGGATACTCTGTCACAAATTAGAATTCTACAATAATGAAATAAGCTGAAACAAAAGAGTTTTTTCATTGTTGTCTTATGAATGTGTTTTTATTACAAGTAACGTTACAATAAATGCTGAATGAAAAACATTGCAAAGCTTTTATTTAGAACTAAGAACAGAGAACTGGTAAAACGAACAAGAGCTTACTGAACTTTGCCATTGCTTGTTCTAATTTGAGCTGCTGGTTTGAAGCAGAGAACCTGCTGAAATGCAACAATGTCTTTTCCCATATCTGTAATAAGTAAAAATAAGAAAAATAGGCACCAAGACAATGTTTTTGACTCATAAAATGTGAATTTAATTGCAACTGTACTAACTGCCTTTATTTCCCTAGATTGCTAGTCATAGTGGATATGTACAAGTTGACTGGAAGAGAGTTGAAAAAGATGTAAACAAAGCAAAAAAACAATTAAAAAAACGTGCAAATAAGGCAGCTCCCGAAATCAACACTCTAATTGAAGAGGTGAGTCTAAGGTGATAAACTCTTTTTTACCAGTCAGGTTTTCTTACCTTCCACTGTAGGTGATAACAAGCTGAAAATGCAAAACTGGAGCACATCAAAAATAGTTTGGCTTTATAATTTATTAAAAATTATCAGATTGTGCTGTCTTTTATTCATTCATCTTTCTGGTTTGGTCACTGTTACAAATGAAACACGAACTTGTTCTTGGCAGTGACAAGGCCAATAAGGTCAGACATAGTAAAAAGTTCAGCGTGGTGAGGGTAGAACATGGGAACTACAAAGACAAAACCCAAATCTTCTTAGACTGCTGATAACAGAATTACTTGTCTGGACAAGAAGGACTTTTTTACAGAAAAGCTGTAGCTACTTTGTAACAAGAGCTATGATTTTATCTCATTTTCATACATTTTGGAGAATATCTGTCTGCAGAATCTGCCTGTTGCCTAACTATACTGAGATAGCTGTGACACTGATCAGTGTCACTGGGGCTGTTCCACTCTGTCATTTGAAGACCTCCATTTAACTAATTCTGTTGTTTGGGGTTTTTTAAAGCCCTACATATTTTCACATTCCATACATGCAGTCTAAGTTTCATTCTGAATAACTGAGAATCCTGGCTGGCAATGTGCTGCAGACAGTGAAACAGCACTGGCTGTTAATGAGTTCTGACATCTCAGGTTTAATCTGTATGGAGCTGCATATAGATTGATAAAAATTACCCTAAATTTTAATGTGAATATGAACTTAAAGTTCAAGAGTGAGGGTTTTTGTGCTTCTTCAGAACCTCAAATAGCTTAACATCTCCTTCTCCATTGCCCTGTAGAAATGGGTGAGACAGGATGGGGTTTTTGGTTTTCCTTTGGTTTTTTTCCTGTCAGATTATATGACTTTTTTGTAACTGTGTGTTAGTTGCCAATTCAACGTGTTTGAAGCAGAGGATTTATGAAATGGCACATTTGATAAAAGGTGTTATACTCTGTGCTGCTACTGCATGAAATACTCTACACCCATGTCGTCATACAGAAGTGTTTTTTTCTAGGATTAAGTTGTTGGGAAACTGGCTCAAAATGAAGTATATTTCTTTTCCAGTGGTCTTCCAAAAAGCAGTATTTTTTAAAAAATAATTATCATGTGATTGCAATTGAAGTCATGATAGTGCTCATGCTTTTTTTGACAAGGTAGTTTGTAAAACATGTCTTGTTTTGATCAAAACAAGAGTGGTATTGGCATGAAATTGCTGTAGCAATTCCTCTGTATTTTGACTTTTAAAAGGCTCACTGTATTTTAAGTATATTATTAAAAACAGCTGAGAGTCAGTTTGCACTACATTGGTGCCACCTATTTTTATATGGTTTTAGACACATTCTCCACAAGTCTTGTTTCCAGGAAGTTATGATAAGTATTAAATAATAAAGTCAGACACAATTAACATTGTGAATATTTTTCTTCTCAGTCAACAGAATTTATCAAACAGAACATCGTGGTGTCCAGTGGGTTTGTTGGAGGCTTTTTGTTGGGGCTGGCGTCGTAAGGACCCGAACACCTCTCCTTGATGGGATCCTTGATGTGTCTGCAAGCAGTGTGGGTCACTGGGCCTGGGACAAGTGGACTAGCTAGACAACTTGGGAGCTTTTACATTTCAGGCTTTTGCCTCTTGAAGCTTGGCAAAACTAGGATTTGCTGAAAAACTGTGCAGTGTGCTCATTAAAGCATTTCTGGGCAAAACTGGTTCATCCTCATCATGACTCTTTTTATCTATGGCCTTTCAAGATCTAGCATTTTTTAAAATGTTATTCTTGGAATATAGCTATGTAACCATACTATGAGAATGAAAGCTCCATTTCTATGTTTTCAGTTAAATACTGTTTATTTAAAAAGTATTTTTCTTCATGCTGTAGTAGGTAGTATCAATGACTACATACTGTATATAATATTGTAGTTTCAGCCTCCCTGGCTGTCCATCTCCTTTAGAAGTCACTGCAATAATGATCAATCTGTAATACCTTTTTACAGAGTATTAAATAACAAAGAATCATGAGCTTATTAAAGGTGAAAATTAACTTTGACTCTGGCCTTTGTGTACATAAAAAATAAGAAAGTCTCTCAATTATAGCCTGTAGGGACCTGGTGCCAGTGTTTGCCTAGACAGGTTTTTAAGGTGGTTTTAGTGATTTGTTACAAAGTTATCCTAAAGAAGATGAGAATCCAAACACTCAGTGCATTTCCTGCATTTCAAACTTGGGAACCTTTCAGAGATTTCTACCTGGGGAAGAGTTTGTTCTGCTGTGATTTCTCTGGATTTTACTGTAGCAGCAGATGAATGTGAACTGGAATCTCTCCCAGCAGTGTTCTCTTGTGTTCCCATTCCCTTCTCTGAGCAGCTGTGGTGGTTCAGTAGCATCAGATGGATGGGTGTGAGCTTGGGATGCACAGGACATGGGATGTTGGACATATTAACCTTTTAAACATTTAGATTTGTGCCTCCCTGGGCTACGGAGGTCTGTATTACACACTGACCTCACGTTTGTGGTGTGCTTGTGGCCGAGGTGAGTAAGGTGTGAAGCGTGCCCTGCATACCTCTGAGCTTTATGGGTTTCACCACGCCTGGTTCAGACTCTGGAAAATAAATCTTAACACACACACACCCCCAAACCAAACACCCTTTAAACCCAAAGTGCATGAATGGCCATGGATCCAAAATATTTTGTTTTGAAGTTGTAGAAGCACAGTTGCAGTTTATTGGAAATGGGAAGCCCAGGGAGGAATGTGTCTGCTGGGTTATGGGGGATTTAGAGTAAAACAAAGAAGGACGAAAATGTTAAAATGTGAAAGCCTTTGCCATGATGTTCAGCCCAAAAAATAATGGGAAGGTAACCAACCAGTCAGCTTTTTCTGCTGATGAAGCTCATGGCGTTTTGGCACATCCAAAGGGTGCTGCAGCCAGCTGACATGAGTCATCCACCCTGACTGGAATGAACTGGGTGTCCTGAAGGGCTGTGGGGGTGAAGTGACCACCCCAGTACCATGGACCTGTAAATGTGCATTGTTGGTGTACTTTGGGAAAGGAGCTTGTTAAAAAGGCTGCTCATGTGGCCCAGGAATTTACTTCATTGTTAGAAGCAGAAGTAAAGCCTAAAGTATTATTAGGATGCAAGACTAATTTCTGCAGAGGAAAGTTGTTCTACTATTCTGTTGCCATCATCAGAGATTTTCAGTCAATGGATCAAGAATTGATTGGAATACATTTGCGGCTTCCATAGTTTTATTTTTTGAGTTAGATTTTATTTTTTTAAAAGCCTTTGGAATAAGACACATCATGTTGTACATGTAAAACTGAGTGACTAAAAAGGCAAGGAGAAATGTTGTTACTGAAAAGGTGAACCCTGGTGGATTGCACTGGGATTGGCCTCGTGTCCTGGGCTCCTGACTGGGAAAGGAGAGTGGCTGCTGGCACAGCAGGACCTGCTGCTGCAGTTCCTGGGGCTGCTGAGGCACAGGGGCTGCTGCCAGCAGCTCCAGTACAGCTGGCAGGGGGAGGGGGTGATGGAGTGGCAGCTGTGCTAAAGGACCAAGGTAAGTGCAGCTTTTCTTGCAAATACCTCAGATTTTTTTATGACTGGCCAGCTCAGGCCAGTCTCATCTGTGAGAGGGAATGCTCTGTGAAGGTACAGGCAAAATACAGATGTTGATGGGGTTGGAAACAGAATGGAGTGTAACCCAATGGAATATTGGATTTCTGGGGGTAAAATCTCTGGGGTCATTTCAGAGTTACTGTTGCCCTCTGACAAAAATAATCCAGGCTAAGAAGGTTCAGAGGAGAAAGGCTGGTGAGGCCCTGGCACAGGTTGTCCAGAGAAGCTGTGGCTGCCCCTGGATCCCTGGAATTGTCCAAGGCCAGGCTGGACAGGGCTTGGGGCAGCCTGGGACAGTGGAAGGTGTCCCTGCTCACGGCAGGGGGTTGGAACTGGGTGATCTGTAAGGTCTCTTCCAACCCAAACCATTCTATGATTTCACGATTCTAAAGAAAAAACATGGAATAAAAATTTTTAATGAGCATTTTTAACGGGGGGGGGGGGAGGCAGGCAAATCAGTTTTAGAAAGCTGCTTAAGAAGGAAGGTGTCAGAAATACTTAAATTAATGAATGGCTGACCCAGCATTTCTAAGGTTTTTATTGTACACCTGAAGAATTTAAAGATGGAAAACAGGGACCTAGCAGTGAGAAACATCTTTCCATGATGCCCAATGAGTCTGTGGAATTAATTTCTGCTGTGTGCTACTGAGACCAAGGAACAGCCCTGCATTCAGGGAGAGATGGGGCAACACTGCAAGAGTCTCAGTTGTATCTAAAGGTGGGAGAAAAACCACTTCAGCTTTCTCTGGCCATAGTTAATATTGTTTGATGCAGTTCATGATAAAATTCCAGGTGATCCTACCCTTTCCCTCTACAGGCTTGTGTAAATTTTTCCCCTCAAGTTAGTAGCCACTTTTCGAAGTTGAATACTCAGATAATGATTGAGGAAGGCATGACATGTATCCCTCTGGTGAACAGCTTTTGAAAGCTTATTAAATAGTGCATTTGGGGAGAGATTGCTAATAAATCATCTATTTGTTTTCTATTATCGTAACGGCATAATACTTCCTGAAATTATTTATTTTTAGTTAAAGAAGCATTGGGAAGTACATTTTAATTTACACTGAGATGCCAGTGTGATCTTATTACTGAATTTTAAGAGGCCAGAATTTGGCTAAAACTTTGAAGGCTGTTTCTGCTTCAGCAGCCAGACTGAAAATTAAAATGTTGTAGTTAAAAAATAGAGCTGCCTCCCAGATTCAAGTGCATTTGTCATGAGGGCTTAAGAGGGGGAGAGGCAAACAGAGTAAAACGCAAGAGTCACAACTGTAATTCAGTTATTCTGCCTGTGCAGACTCCATAAATTACAACGAATTCAAAAATGTGAAAAAGTATCAGTAATACCTCCCCTAACCTTTTCAAAATTGTTGGAAATCTCAAAGAATTACTTAAAAAATCAAACTTTTATGGTATGCAGCTCCCTGAGGTCTGCAAGTGATAGCAGAAAACGATAATGTTCACCCAAACTAGAACAATGTGACATTTTGGAAGGGAGATTGGGGAAAAAATTAAAAAAAAAAATACTATTCACCCTAGGAGTGTGCATGGGCTGGGTGGGTGGTAGGGGAGAACAAGAGTCAAATGTTCCATGGGAAGGAGGTGCCATCCTCCCCTGCTGGATTGGGAAGCAGCTCTGATGCAGTGTGGTGATGTCCCAGTACTGGGACATGTGGAAGAGCTGGTGTTTCTTATTTTGGGGCAGTTTGGGAAGCGAGTCAGCTGACATTCATCAGGACCTGTAAGACTGGAAGCCAATTTAATCAAGATATCTGTGGGGTGACCATGCACAAAACATCTGGTGCTGATACAGCACAGCCTGAACCCTTGGATGTGTTTGGTCCCACATTCAGGCTTGGAGGCATCTAAATCTTGCAGTGCTGCAGGACATGGCACAGAGGTGTAATAATGTGGAATTTTGTGCTCACAGCCTGGGCTGGACACAGCACAACTGGTGCCAGACTTGGACTAGGAAATCCTGCTGAATCTAGGCTGACTCCAGTTCACAGCTTGGGTAAACCAGCGCAGTGGTACAAATTTGTGCAGTTCATGGACTCCACACTAAGAGTTTCTGCCTCCCTCAGCCTCTCCCTTTTCCCAGTTCTTCAGAGCAGTCTGTTCCTGTCTCCCTGCTGTAGTTTTGCCTGCCTTCTGTTTTTTTCCACAGCTCCCTGGAACAGAGCACCGTATCATACACTAAACTGTGAAAAAGAGGAAATGCAGTGCTTCAAAATGAGGTGAAGTTGGGAATAAATCCCACAAGGCAATTCAGCCGTGGGACTTCCCAACAGCCAATGCCTCTGTCTTAGCTCAGAGAAGCTGGAGGCCACATTCCATTACCTTTTCCTGGGAAACCTCTCCTGCTTCCTAGACAGTGCCCTAGCATCCAAACCATAAGGTATTTTGGCATGAGATAACCTTGATCTCTGCTGCTGACACATTCTTGGGTGTGGGTGTATCTCAGTGTTCATGGAGCATGGACAGGAACTTGGGTCTGGTCACCTCAAAGTTTACCTGAAGTCATTTATAAACAGTTGAATGATCTGCTTGAGGTGGGAATGCTCCCACAGGGAGAAAGGAAAGCAGGTTTCACCCAGGACATTTTGCTGCCCATTTGGTAGGATGCTTACCTGGGAACTGGAATATATTGTTATACATTCAGTCCTTGGTAAGACCTTTTTGGTTTCACCATCAAACCACACAAAATAAAATCCTCTTAGCCCTAATCTGTAAAAAAATCCATTTCTGCACATGTGGACTATAAATTAAAAAAAAAAAAAAACCTTAATAGAAAATGTTAATCCACAAAGAGAATTGAGTATTGAACTTTATGATTCCAATTCAATATAGATAATTTGAGCTTTTGTCACAACAAGAGGCTCTCAAACACTTGCCATAGACACTCATGGGACCCGGAGAATTAGGACCAATATATCTAGCATGAATTGAAATTGAACATCTTATTTCCTTGAAGTATTAATGGTGAAGTAGAGGTTATTTCATTTTCTTGTGTGCTTAACAGACACCAAACTCATACTGCAGCCAGATTACAGATTTTTATTTACAGTTTCAAATCCTCTCCAGTGAGGCAATCAAAATACCTTGATAGCCTAAATGTTGCTGAGACAGAAACCTAAGCCAAAATAAATCTGAATTAATCTGTAAACGTAAGAAAACCCTACAGATGTGTGAAAGGAATGTCTGGTAATCAAGAGCTGCCAAATATTATTTCAAAATCCACTTGGGCCAATAAAGAGGAGGAAGGAAAATTAACAGCAATCAGGGAGCCTATATTCTTAATGTTCTTTTAAGAGTGTATGATTTTTAAAAAACATTGAGAAAATGCCTTTCTACAACATTATTAATATGTTTTCTACTTATATGGAATATAAATACATCTAATTTTCAAACTTAAAAGCTGAATTGCATGCTGTCTTCTTTAGCAGATTTGTTTTGAGGCTGCGTGTGCAAGTACAGCCAAGCACGTGCTTCAGTGACTCACTGGTTTGTATGTGAAAGCAAAGGTAGGACAAACCAGGGAAGGCATGGACACGTTTTTCCTCTTTTTATGTTATTCCAGGAATCCCTGGTTAGGCTTTGAGACCCTTGGGTGGTCTGCACAGAATCAGGAGACCAGGGAGTGCTCACTGTGGGGGAGTTAAGGGTGAGGCACAAGAAGAGGAATCTGAATGCGGGTGTCAGGCTGGGGACTCTGTATCCTGCTTATGTCAATGTTCTGTGGCAAATCTGCCATGCTGGAAATCACAGAATGGTTTGGGGTGGATGGGACTTTAAAGATCATCTCATTCCAGCCTCCTGCCATGGGCAGGGACACCTTCCACCAGACCAGGTTACTCAGAGCTCCGTCCAGCCTGGCCTTGGATGCTTCCAGAGATGGGACATCCACAATTTCTCTGGGCAGTCTGTGCCAGGGCCTCACCACCCTCACAGGGAAGAATCATCTGAACATCTGACCTAAACCTGCTCTCTGTCAATTTGAAGCCATTCCCCCGCGTCCTGCCACTCCATGCCCTTGCAAACTGTCTCCCACAAACTTTTCCATAGGCCTCCTTCAGGTACTGGGGAGCCACCTTAGGTCACCCCAAAGCCTTCTCTTTTCCAAGCTGAACAATCCCAATTTTTCCTTGGCCTTTTGAACCCCATAGGCAGAGGCTGCAGGAGTAGCAGCTCTGTGGGGGAAGGCGTGGGGGTTTTGGTGGACCTTGAATTTGAAAGAACTCTGCAGTCACTGCAGAAAACACAGGCTGAGGTGCCTTAGGAGGAGAATGGTCAGCAATGAGGGAAATTTATTTATCTGTCTGTACTCAGCCCTGGAGGACCTCACCTGGAATACCATGACTGCTCTTGAACCCTTCAGTTCAAGAGAGGTGTTGAGAACGAAAAAAGGGTCCAGAGAAAAACACCTAAGCTAATAAGGGGTCTAAAGCATCGGGGGAGCTGAGGTTGTTCAGCCTTGGGAAGGGAAGGGAAGGCTGAGGGTGAATCTAAGGCAGCTGCAGCACCTGAAGGGAAGTCACAAACCTGATGGAGCCAAACCCTTCCCAAGAAGAGGCAGCAGCCACAAGAGTTGTGGCTTGGGAAGGTCACACTGGACATTAGGAAAAGATCTTCCAGCAGGAGGGGGGTGCAGCAGCAGGACAGGTCACCCAGGGTGGCTGTGGGTGCCCCTCCTCAGGAATTGACAGGATTTGGCTGAACAAAACTGACCTGACACTGCTGTGAGCAGAAACTCCTCTGCTCCCCTCCTGTGAACATCAGGTGTTATCACCCCACTCGGGCCCTCCATCCTTCTCCTGGGTGTGGCCTTGTGCTCCTTCACATCTGAACATGCAACAGAAATGCTTTCTGTGCCTGCTCTCTTCTTACTGTTCACACAGAGCAGGAAAAATGCTGAGGGGGTGTGGCACTGCAATTAATTCCAGGTTTTCACTTAAAAAAACAAAACAAAACAAAAAACCCCAAATTTATTATTTTATCAGCATTGGAAAGGTTAGAGACCTGCCAGGGGTTTTTTTTTGTGATATTAGATTTGCTTGTAGAAAATTAAGATCTTCTGGTGGCTGACACAGGAATTTGTGTACGTGTGTGGTTTGCTTGGAGCTGTTGCAGCAAATTCTTAAATATGGAACAGTCAGAAAAAAAATGCATTTCTTTTTTTTTTTTTCAATCAACACTCCTACACTAATTTAAAAATAGTAAACTGGGGCAAGGTAAGTATCACAGAGCCTGATGTGAAAAAAAAAATACATTGATAGAAAATAAGGAATAGAATATGTGATGAAGATTGACACTGTAAGTAAAAAAGGAAGAGAGGAAAAAAATAACACAGAATAATGGAAGATGCAAAGTGATTAGGGAGAGCCAAGAGAGATGGGAATGGAAAGTTGGTGACAGATGAGGCTGATAAGGCAAAGGGCCTAAAGGAATTCCTCGCCCCAGTAATCACAAAGGGAGCAGAAGGCAATATCCCAGGAACTGGGATTTGTTTTCCTCAGGGAAGGAAGGAAAATGTCAAAAGGTTTTACTCTCGCACTGGAGTGGATAATAAGGCAATTAGTACTATTAAAGAGTTCTCAGAGCACCCAGACTGGGGTAATAAATCACATCCTAGGATTGTAAAGGGAGTGGGAGATTCTGGAAAGCTTTTGTGGGACAGTTGTGATAACTTACTGGAATGGGAATTACTGAGGACTGGTGAGTGTTTAATGAAGTTTGGGCATTTACAGATCTCTAAGCCTGACTGCACTTGACCTCAGGAGAAACTAGGCACTGGTGAGTCATGGCTGTGTAGATTTGTAAGTGGCAACATGAGTGTATTATTAAAAATACACCATTTTAAATACATGCCACAGGAGAAGTATATAATACAAATTAGTTGGAGTCTGCTGCACAAAAGATTTATGCAAATAATCTCTATTAATAGGATTTCTCAGTGCAAATCCTTTCTTGTCAATAGGAGAAGAGCAATGGTATGCTCATGATTTACTTTTGCAAAGGGTTTCTGATATTTCTACAATTTCAAATGAGGTTTTTCCCCTACATTTGGGATATTAGAGAGGAAGTAACTGGTAACCTTTTGCAAAGCTCTGTAAATATGTGAACTATGCAGTTTCTCATCCACAGATTGAATAAGAAGGGAGAGGAATACAAATCCTTTATATGCTATACCTATACACACCTTCTTTTGGTCTCCACAGCTTTGTATTGCTTGATGCATTTTAGAAAGAAACACAATTTCTTTATAATATGGTTTAACTTCTGAAAATAAAAATAAAAATAAAAATAAAAATAAAAATAAAAATAAAAATAAAAATAAAAATAAAAATAAAAATAAAAATAAAAATAAAAATAAAAATAAAAATAACAGGCAAGCTCCTCTGCTTGGTGTCGTGAGCTGGTTGAATCCTGTGTTGCCCAGAGGAGTGAGATGTTGTTAACCCCATCCATGCCAGGGATTGGAGCTGTGGGGGCTGCCTGTGGTGGGGATGACAGGGCATGAACTGACAGCCCAGGCTCATCCCACTCCCAGCCTGGAGCAGCCTGGGATGAAAAAGGGCTGAAGGAATGAGACCAGGCAGGAGGAAGGTCACAAGCTGCAGAGGGTGTTTCATTTGCCTTCTACAGCTGCATTCAGTTCCTTCCTTGGGGAGCACCACTGGGACCTCTGTTCAAAGGGAAAATAAGGAAATAAGGAAATGGGATGGAAAAATTGGAACCTTTTGAGTGGAGCAGCCTCTGCAAAGAGTGTTTGGATAAACCAGTCCCTCTCCAGCTAGCAGGGGGAATCAGCTCCCAGAAGATGCCAAAAAAAGGGTGGAAAAGATGCTTCCCAGAGTGCTTGCACAGTGCCCAGCACAGCAGCACACCCTGACTGGGCTGGCCAGAGGAAACCAGTGAGGGAGGAGCTGGTTGGGAGTGAGTGGGAGCAACAGCCTGTGGGAATAATCACCACTGGAAAAATGAGAGGGTGTTCAGGGACACAAAGGCCTTCCCAGCCTACAGCAGCCACCCTGACACACACCTGAGGGATTCTCCTGCAGGGTTTCTGCAGGCCCAGATCCCAAAGCGGGAGCAGGGTGCCTGAGAGACCCACACAGATCCTGCAGAGGCCACAGAGCTGCCAAGGCCAACCCTGACAGGACCCTGGAGCTGGGACCCTGGGCAGGCTCCTGTCCTGCTCCCATCTGAGGAGGGGCTGCCTCCTCCCCAGCTCCCCATGGACACAGCTCCAACATCCTCCAACATCCTCCAACATCCTCCAACATCCTCCAACACAGCCTCTGCTCTGCTTGGCCCCTGCCGTGCCAGTTTGGATGTCCAAGCTCATCTTTGGTTGGATTTCAGCACTCAGGGAAAATAAAGGCAGAGCTGAATCCAGCTGGAATTAACCTGCTGAGGGCCAGAAAATCTGCTAGGGAGCCAGGAGGTGGCTGTGTGTGCCCACGTGTGTGTCCAAGCAGGCACCATCCCCTGAGGTTTGTGCACTGTGACCCACCTGAGTCCCTGCTTCACCTCGAGGTGTCAAAGTTAATTCCTGCTTTTCCATGCCGTGGAACATGGACAGGACACACCCCTGGTGTTCTGCAGCAGCTTCTCTCCATGTGTGGGACAGAACCCCTGAGGCTGGCAGGGACATCAAAGCAGCTTTACCTCAAGGGACAACAGACATGCCAAAAAAGCTGCTTACGCCTGTACAATGGGAGGTAACACCAAAAACATGACCTGATCATCCCTAATTCCTGACCAACCCCCAGACTGCCTCACTTTTTCTTTGGTGTTGTTATTTTAAAGGATTCACTGTGTTTCCCTGCAGGTGTTTTCCCTCTTGAATTCTTGAGCTCTACCCCGAACTGTTCTGAGTTTTCCCACCTCTGACTGTAATTGTGCCTCTCTAATCTGTGCAGAGAATTTCTGGGGGCTTTCTCAGAGCCTGACCCAAGGTTACACAGCTGTGCTGTGCCCGAGCTGGGCCTGGGGTCCTTGGCAGCTCCAGAGACTGGGAGAGCAGCACTGTTGTGGTGTGGGGATTTTGGGAAAGACAACCAAGCCTGTAAACCCATGCTTTGCTCCTCAGGTCACACAGATGGGCATTGCCCCAGTTCCTATTGACTTGGGGATGACAAGGCAGTGCCCACAGCTGTTATCCATCATTTCTGCTGCTCCTGAGGAGATATATGACATTCAAACCCGGTGTTTGCTGAGTGAAATTTGAGCACAAGTATTTCTTCAAATGGCTAAAAGTGCTACCATTCCTGTGCAACACGTATTATTCTCAGTTTTGGGGCTGGGTTCCTTCCAGCCTGCTCGGCATGGGGAGACACAAACAATCTCATTTTCTCCTTGCTTCTTCCTTGATCCCCTTCAAGACAATGAGCAGTGATGGACTTGATCACTCCAGAGCCATCCTCTGAACTGGATTGGTGGTGTGAGGCATCCACAGGTGTTGCACGGCTTTTCAAAGCCTGTCAGCACTTCTCGTGGATGAGCAGCAGTGCTGGCTGACTCTGGATTTCAGAGAGGGCTGCTGTTCCTTGAAAAACAGGCTCTGTTTTTCAGAGAAGGCAAAAGGTGCTTTGTGCAAGAAGTTTCTTTCTGAAGAGAGGAGAAGACACACGCAGAGCCAGACGCACACAGCTGAAGTAGCAGCATCAGCCCCACCCCAATGAGAAAACGCTCCTGAGTGACTTCAAAATCAGTGTATTTTGGTTTTGTTGTTTTTCTGCACCATTCTTCCTGATTTCCAGCACTGTAAGAAGTAGGAAGTCTATTGTGTTATTACCCAGGTTACCTAATGTAGCTTTCCTTGACTCAGCAAACAGTGACTTAGGCCACTGCAAGTTCAGTAGGGGATCAGAGGCACCAGTCAATTAAAGTCTCCAAACATTTTTATTGGAGCAAAATTGCAAATCTTTATCTCACTAAAAAAGTTTACAGATTGCACACAACACTGGCAAATAAGACTATCAATTTAATCTCTGGCATGTCACCTCTTAAAGAAATAAACCTGTGTTGCAGAGAGGTAGAGATGGTTTTCAAGTGGTCATTCCTGTCTCTTTCTTTTATGAAAACTGCCTGTTTTGTGGCCAAGTGGTACAAAAGCAAAATAATTTGGTAGAGTTATTTTAAAGCTGAAATCAGATTCTCAGAAAATCTGTCTCTCAGTCTTCCAGTAGGTACGAGGTTGTTATAAAGAGGATTATCATCACCCGCTCATCATGTCCATCAAAACAAGAACAAATCAGCTTTGAAGTAAAGAAGATTTAGGATAGGGAATACAGAAAACTTCCTGATGATGGGAATCACGCAGCACTGGAAGACATAGCCCAGGAATGCCCTTCTATACCCATGACTAAAATCTGTATTGTTGCACAGAGGGATTTAAATCACTAAATCACAATGACATAAGAACCTTTAATCCTGGCATCTGCTATATTTGTAACTGGAATGTTTTTTCTGTTGTTTTTTGTGGGCTTTGTTGTTGTTGTTTTTATATCCTGTATTAATATGCCAATGTATTGTATAAAACAACGAGTGGCATTTGCAGTATCTCACTGTGATCTAGGAAAGGGGTGTGGAAGCAACATTTGTAGGTGACACAAAGTTATCTAGGTTAGGCTGAGCCAATGGAGAGAAAAGAATTCCCTGTTTTGTCCAGTCTGAGTGTGAAGAGATAATAAAGCTGTATTGGTTCTCACCTATCCAAAATCATGTCCAGCAGATGGTGTGACCTGAAGCCCTCTGCACTTGTGGTCCTAAATCACAGACAGCAAAGTCAGGGAAAGACTGGGAAATTCACCTGGAAGCTCAGTGTAAACCAGTGGGCAAATCACAAACAGGATGCTGGGGGATATTTGGAGTGGAATAAAAAATAGGTTCAATATTGTGACATTTCAGTGCCATTAAGGTTTAGTGATTCCCCTGGAACACTGGATCTGGTTCTGGTCAGCCTAATGCTCTGCAGAGCCCTGCTCAGAAGAGCTGATTTAGCTTAAGGAGCTTACTCAGATCTCTCTGCAGACAGGGACGAGCTCTGCCTCTCTCCTAGGAGGTATTTCAAGGATCTCATGGTAGGTGACTGTTCTCCAGCACCCTTCAGAACAGTCAGCTTTTCTCCCTTAAAACAGAGGCAGCCCTTTCTCTATCAAGACCAGAAACGTAAGGCATGATTCATGAAAATTGTAAGAGAAGTTGGAGAAAAAAAAAACCCAAATGAAAACTGAGGAAGCTGATTTACACAGGGAGCAATCAGAGCTGTACAAGCTAAGAAAACCAAGAGCAGGTAGGTCTGGCACTTCTGACATTTTAATAGTAAGACAGCAAACCCTCCCCAGTGACACAGAGAGGCAGGGGATGAGAAGAGGGGAAGGCTGTTCCACACAATGAGGGGATGAAGCTTCACTGTCTTGACAGCCTTGCAGGATTAAAGAAAATATCATTCTCTCTTCAACTGCTGGGACAACCAGCAGCTGTGCTGGAAGGGCTGAAACACAAGCAGCCCCAGGGCTTGGGTTGCTGCACGTCACTTCAGCTAATGTTGAAGCTGGATATTCTTATTTACCCTTCTTTCACCAACAAGCAGTTTAATCACTGGTTACCCCCTCACACAGCTTCTGTGTTTCTTCCCAAAGTGTCTGGCCCAGCTACCTCCAGAGACAAACTATCCCACCCTCTGGATTGGTCCCTCAGGCATTTCTGAGTGAGAGCACAGTTGCCAGCTGTACAAAAGAAAAAGGGGCCACAGGGACAAGCCTGAATGTGCACCTTGGAGCAAATGATGAGCCAGATTGCCATGAGTGAAAGGCCATCCATCCCCTCACCTTTCCAGGTTCCTGCCAGGCCATAAATACAGAGACACACCAAGATATCCTGGGTGAGAAACAGTGCACACACTCATTTACAGCATCCCACTGACCCTGTTGTTTCTGATTCCCCGGCTTCACAATTCCCTGCCTTGGCTTTTAACAGAAGCACTATATGTGTTCCCTTCTAGTCTTCTTTTAAAAAGGAACTTTTTTTCTGAGCTTCTCAGCATCATCTGCTGATTTTCCTACCCATGGAGTAATTCTTCCCTTGTTTTCCCTTTTTGTTACTAAAAAAAATACCCTTAAAATGCCTTATTAGTATAAGCAAAGAATAGGAAAAGTATTTTATTTTGTGCTTTACATTTTCTGATTTTGTCTCTGTGTGTTCATGCTGAGCTTTTTTTTAACATTCATTTTTAGATATTTGACCTAGTTTCTATGTTCTGTACTCTCCCTTCTTGCACTTGAGATCATACAAGAGCTTGTGATTTCACAGATATCTCGTACTGCATTTCCCCTCCTTTCTACACACTGGGATGTTTTGTGATTCTGCTGCTACAGTCTTTTGTTTATTTATTTATTTATTTTATTTTTAATGAAGCATCAACTCATCTTGGATCTCCTTTCTTCCATTATTTGATTCCCAAAGGAGTTTATCCTCTGTATTAAGTTTCAAGTCCTTTGCCTTGAGGTTGATGTTACCCTCCCTGCATTTCCTGAGGCTTACAAATCCTGTAACTCCCTCACCAGCATTGTCCTCCACTTTCCCATTCCGAGTTATTCCTCTCCCATAGCAGGAACTCCAGGACTCCAGGATGCCCACCTGGGGAGCTGCTTTCTGTACTGCTGCCATCCAAAATTCTGGTGACACTCACCAAGGGCTGTGCCCTACCTTATCATGTTCCTCGGAACAATGAGGGTGGTTAAAGACCCCCTCAAACCAATCAGCTCTGTCTCTTTGTTGAGTTTTATTTTTTCAAATGGCTCTGCTATCTGCTCAAGAGCGAGTCTGCCCTCTCTGAATTTCTTGGTTGGGGGTAAGAGGCAGGATGTAATGGATGTGATTTTTTACTGCTGCCGTTCAGAGGTCAGGTTTATCACGCTCCACCCTCTCTGTCTGAGGAGGGATGTGTGTATCTGCTTTTCCCTGGCCAGTTCCTATTTCTCCAGTTCAGTTCACTGCCTTCCATTCCTCCCTGCTGCCCACAGCCTCCTGCAGCCCCTGCAGAGCATCCTGGTGGGAGGAGAGGGCAGAGCCCTGGCAGTCCCTGACCCTTCCCTGCTTGAGAGCAGCAGTGCCTCTTCACAGGCAAGACCTCTAAGGGAGATTACTTCACCCTTCCAAAAAGTCACATAAATTAGGCAGCAAAATTTTGCCCAAACCAGCAGCCATGACCTGACTATCAGGACCACTTTATTTCGCATTTCTTTAATAGGCAGCTTTTCTTCTTGAACATAGACCGCTTAAAATTTGATGCTGAGATCACTCAGTTCAGTCTGATTCGATCTTGTCATCTTCACCATGAACTGTCCCTACAATTTGAAAGAGAAACATCACAGCTACATTAAATACCAATAAAATTATGTGCAAATACAAAGATTAACTCATTCTAACTTGATTTTTCACAGCATGATCCTGTCCTCCTCATCCACATAAAAATTATTCAGCCGCAAAAGGCCCTTGAGCATAGCATGACATTTACAGCATCTCTGAGTGTTTCTTGTTTGTTTCTCATAAATTTCCTTTGGTAATAACTTAGTCACTCAGCAACACTCTACAGCACACCCATACATTACATGATTATCTCATATTTTATCCAACACACGTTAAAGTAATTAATTTTCCTTGGCAAATGTCATACCAGTTAGTTCATCGTTAGGAGCCAAATATTTGTGCAACCATTTGTTACAAATATATGCACAACCACAGAACACTTCAGCTCCCTGGTATTTATTAAGTGTAATTTAAAGGGACACTGTTGAGGTTGTTACAGTCTCAACTTTCACGGTAGTTTTTGTTCCAGTTGAAATTCTGTTAAATATTGAACCACTACTCATTTATTTATTTGTGGACCAACCTTGTTACAGCATTTAGCACACAAAAATAAATATGGTCTTGCTGTGGTGTGGGATGTGCTAGTGACCAGCAAATTTCTGGCATGGCAGAAGGGTTTCCTCTCTCATTTAAACCTTCTTTATCCTTTCATTGACAGGATCTGGAGTTTGCCCCATCTTTAAGGTAGAAACATAGCAAAATAGGCACCTCATTCATGAAAAGGACTGGTATTAATCACAAGCTCAAAATGAACTCCAGGTGAAGACATTTCTTTCTGTGCTATCACAGGTTGCCTCCAAACAAAGAGACAAAACCCCACCAGGACAGCAGCTCTGATTTCAATGGATGGAAGCCAAGTGAGCCATGAAGAATCAGAATCAGTTGCCTTGAAAAATGTATTATAAGGGCATGAAACCACCTCTTATAGATAGTGAAGTCTGCTTCTCCCATCCCTGAAATTAGGTCTTACCCATACTCCTCACACACTGACACAAAAGCAAAGCCCCCCAAAGTGCATTTAGAGAGAGGAAGAGCAGCAGTGGAGCCGTGCAGAGAGAAATTGTGCTCAGAGACTCAGGCTGAGCCAGACGTCTCCATTCAAGCTAACAGCCCAATAAATCCTGTTCCCTGCAGATCACTTATTCTTCAGCACGTTCAATCAACAGGTCTGGACGGCAGGACCCGACACTTTTCTCACTTATTTTGGCCTTCTATGAGAAAAGCAGAAGTGAAGAAAAGAAGCAGAACAAGTGGGAATGGGAAGGGCCAGGAGGAAGCACAAACCTAAGAAAGCAGGAAGGCAGGGGGAAGAAATATTGCAAAGAAATATTGAGAAGACAGAGCAGAGGAAAGCAGAGATGAGAGTAACTGGAACAGTGCAGCACAGTGGTGAGAGAGACTTCTTTTAGGTTATTGTGCATTGCTGCTTTTTATTCAAGGAAGACACATTCAGACTGGAACAGGCAGAGAAAAAAGCAGAGCTGGGAGTTCAGGAGAAACATGAACTATCACATAGGCAGGGTGCCAAAAAGTCTAGTTCACTAAACCTGGCCAAAAGCTGAAGGGAGATGTGATTGCTATCTACCATTATGTAAGGAGAAGGCATTGGATGGCAAAAAGAGAGATACATTATTCAAAGGACAATGCCAAAACAAGGATCAAAAGGATCTGTTTCCCAAGAGTGCCCTTAGGCTGGAAGTTAGAACAAAGTCCTAATCAGCAAGGGAATTAGGTTTGGGGTTCAGCCACTTTTGAGAAGCTGGTATTGACCAAGACTTTTGATCCATACAGATGACCCAGCTACCATTAAGACAGGGCTTGATTAAGAAGTGATTTCTGCCTGCAGTTGCCAATGTCCTGGTCTCTGTGACAGAGGGGATTACTGTCACTCCTGTTCTGCTATTATCCTGGCAGGCTTCACCAATTGTGAGACCACTTCTTGGAAACCCAAAATCCACTTGCTGCTTTGATAACTTATACTGCCTTATTTTTTTTTCTTATGGACAATGAGCTATCGTATTTGAAGCAGAATGGATGAATTCTCAAAGCAGCTTTGATCTGTCCTAGATCCTCAAAGCTGCCTGTAAGAATAGCTTGAAAGCTTTTTATTTAAAATAAGTGGCATTTCCTCCCCTCTCATTTTGATTGAAATAGATGATGAATGCAGGGCAAATTGTACTGTAAGCTTGATCCTGAACACAAGTATAATTCTAGACCAGCCTTGATCAATAGCAGTTTCTGGTAATTGACTGTCGTCTATCTATCTATCTATCTATCTATACATTGCCATGGGAATTTTAAATATGTTTGGTGTGGGGTTTTTTTGTTGTTTTATCCATCAGCTACAAGGTGAAGCTTGAAAATGGAGGATGGGAGAAGAGGGAGGAATTGATCAGCCATGCAGCCTCAGCTGATGGCGTATCCTCCAGGCAACTTGCAAGTCTTGGGGAAATGCTGACAGAATTTTCCTAGGCAGAAGGGAGCAGACTGGTAATTCTGGCTGAACAGAGCCAGGGCTGGGCTTTCTTAGGGGCTTGTAGTGCCTCCTTGGCTGGATGAGAGAGCTTTGATAATGGGCATGGAGAGTCAGGCTATGGGCAAGTTACACCCCTGGTGGAAAGGAGGGAAGGTGGATGAACACTCTGCTGAGCCAAACCCCTCATTTTTGGGAAAAGCAAGTCAGGAAATGTTTGACCTGCATAAGTTCAGTCCCACTGACATCCCAAACAGGTCAGGAGTGAAGGAAAGAAAATAAGGACACCCAGGAGGGTAATAGCTGCCTCCCCCCTTTATTGTCCCCATGAGAGCAGCTCCCCACTCATTCTGCAGTGTCTGACAGAGGTCTGGGTGCTGCACTGGAGTGGCAGCAGCATTCCCCTGACTGTCATGGGACTGTCTGTGCTGTGGGAGTCACTGTGCCTCCCTGCCCCGGGGGCTCTGTGCTCCCCAGGGATTTGTCCTCACCCTAAAATCGATGTTATCTGGAGGGAGGAAGGCTTGGCTCTTGCAGAGGTGACACTGCTTGGCTCTTGCAGAGGTGACACACAGCTGGGAGGCCTCAGCTGCACTTTGACGTGTGGTTACTTTACTGCCAAGCTCCACGTTCATACTTCATTCCCATCAGTGTTAGGTGTCTTACAAGTTTTTCCAACTCTTCCCAGAAACTACTGCATGCTGTATTAAATGCATGTCTATAGCTTAATTGAGAAAAAAAACCCCACCAAAATCTGCATTCTGCTCTGAATTAAATTAGAGGCTTTTCTGTCAGGTTCATTTTACCAGTGTGCCTGCATCTCAAATCAGCCCATATAAGGAGGGTGAAGAGGAAATGAACAGCTACTCCCTGATGCAGATCTCACTGAATATATGCAGCGGGGGCAGCTCAAAGGTATCTACCAGGCCTAGAATATTTCTCTTTTCATGTACTTTCAGAAGTGTGGGGGACTCAGGGAAGCGGCCCCTCACAGTCTCCCTGACTTCCACGACACGGAAGTCAGGCTGATTGCAAATATCCCCTGAGAAGCTCACACCTTATGTAAAAGAGCTGGGTATCAGATGAGCAGGAACTTCAAAACACTTCAAACAGGCACAGCAAAGTGAAACTTGCCCACCAAGCTTGTTCTGTGAGACAGAGCACCTCTTCCATCAAGTTTCCAGAGGCTGAGGAGTTTGTGGGGTGGGGTGATGGGATGGGGACACAAGGACAGGAAAACCAGGCTGCTGCAGGGCCCCTCACACACAGGTGGGCAGCACCTGTGGGGATGCTGTGCCTCCATCCCTCATCCCTGCCCAATATCTCTGTCCCCAAAGGGCATGGCACCTCTCACTGAGTGGCTCATGAGCAAATGTGCCTTGGTGGAGCAGGCTGAATTGGAGCAACTGGCCATGGAAAGATCATAAAGAAACTTCCCAGTGAGACCCAAATAGCTGTAACTGTTTTTCTGTTCTACTCTCCCCCATGGCACTGCCAGGAGGAAAAGCTTACAGGCCATGAGAGGTGGAAATTCACTCTTTCCACTTTGCTTTCTGAGGCAGGAGGAGCTGCAGGATGCACCAAGTATCCATGTGGTACATGGCCAGCACAGATCCACGGCCACAAAGGTGCCAGATTTTCTCCATGTGGGTTGTCTGGAGCACTCCACAGTGCTCAGCATTGTTTTCTGGCCACTGAAGAATTAACTCCATGGGCTACATGTTCACTGACTGGTAAAAACCAAATGAATGAGGTAACAGAAGACACAAAAACCCATAAGGAATTAATATTTCTAGGGGTGTTCACTGTGGGTGCACCACAATGAACAGCCCCATAGGGGTTTGCCCTCCTTCCCCTAACAGGAGCTGGCCACAGGCTGGGCTGTGTTTGCTTCCCCTAATCCAACCCCCTCTGTGACTTCTGTAATGTCTCTTAAAGCATTCAGTATTTTTCTGACACAGGCCTAAGGAAGAGGGTATTAATAGGCAGTAATTTTCCATTCTTAATTTCTGGTACCCAATTAGGTGCGTGCCACAGTTCAATTTTTGCTCAGGTTTTAGTGGGCTGTATGATGATCCACGTAGGGTCATCATTCACTTGACACTGGGAACCCTGGGACAATCTGATTTTGGGCAGCCCAGCCTTAACATGGCCTGGAAAACCAGTCCCAGGAAGAGGATAAGCCACACTTATGACAGAAGTAGAGACTTGTGTTAACAGACAAGCAAGACTAAATTTTGCTGATTTTAGTCAAATCTTCCTGGTCTCCTCTTCTTTCTAAATTTGTCAATTCTAAACTGTCAGAGCTTGGTCAGACCTGGCTTTCTACTCAGACAAGTGGACTTAGCCTG
Organism: Prinia subflava; assembly: GCF_021018805.1. Classification (NCBI taxonomy): domain Eukaryota; kingdom Metazoa; phylum Chordata; class Aves; order Passeriformes; family Cisticolidae; genus Prinia; species Prinia subflava. The sequence goes on along the minus strand of NC_086249.1, from coordinate 101,275,092 downwards.
CAGCATTTGGGCAGAGTGAAAGCCAGTATTTTTTTTTTTTTTTTAATTTAGCCTCTTTGGAAAGTTTTGGGTGGCTCACTTTACAATTTATATTCCCCTACTCATTTGAAGTTTGCCAGTAAAACTCAATCCCAACACAAAGAGACTAGAATATCTGTGTTTTTATCACAAAACCAGCATTTTCCATGTTTTCCCCAGCTTCAGCCTCCCTCCTGCTTTCTCCTTCCTTTGAACTGTACAACTTATGCAGTCCTATGTACATACACCACTATCATCTGCAGAGCAGTCAGAACACACAGTTAATTTACTACTGCCAACTGCTTACTGTTGTTGTCATTAACAATCTTCATTTAATAAAAAGCTTTTATCAAAATTGGTTTTCCTGGAGTACTTTCATTTTTCCCAGAAAAGGCATTAAAATTAATTTGTTTTCACTCAGTCTGTACTACTGAGTGAATACAGCAAGGAACAAAAAAGATAAACATGTGAGAGAAACCCCAAAGAGAAGGTAATGTAGAAAGAAGCAATTGTGTTCTAAAGTAGATTATACTCCTTTTTTTTTTCCATTTGAAAGAAAACAAAATGATTGAAGACTTGTAGAAAACATCAAATTGCAGTGGTGGTTTGCTGCACAAGGAAGATGCTCCCCTTCTCCACAGTCCTCTGGGTTTTCTTTACTGGGGGAGGCAGAGGTGCAGAAAGATTTGACCTGAGGGTTTAGGGACAATTCACAGGATTTTCTGCTGGAAATGCACTGGACTCTACTGATACTGTGCATTTCACTGACCTTCCTCCAGCAGGGCTGCTGTTTCCTTTGCATGTTTTTCACATGCAGCCTCTGCCCATACTGCCTGAAACCTTGGAGCAACAGTTTATTATTTATTGACGGTTTATATTTATTGACATCAGAGGGGATATTAAGACATTTCAACCACCCTGTTATGCAATGAGCCACAAAAACTAAACAGGAGATACCAATTCCTTCCTTCCTTCCTTCCTTCCTTCCTTCCTTCCTTCCTTCCTTCCTTCCTTCCTTCCTTCCTTCCTTCCTTCCTTCCTTCCTTCCTTCCTTCCTTCCTTCCTTCCTTCCTTCCTTCCTTCCTTCCTTCCTTCCTTCCTTCCTTCCTTCCTTCCTTCCTTCCTTCCTTCCTTCCTTCCTTCCTTCCTTCCTTCCTTCCTTCCTTCCTTCCTTCCTTCCTTCCTTCCTTCCTTCCTTCCTTCCTTCCTTCCTTCTTAAATGTCTGGCAAAAAAACCCCAAAACAAAACAACAAAACAACCCCAAAATAATTTTCCCATAAATGACAGGTTTGGAAATTGGAATATTTTTGGCAAAATTCCAATTCAGAGAGTGAATTCTGCACAAATGCTCCCTGGGGACTGGAGGGGACTCTCTCCCAGGCTTGCTCAGACTGAGCACATCTCCCATGCTGTTCCATGAGCCTCTGTTTGGGGGAGGAGGGATGACACATTATGGGAATTTCATGGTCTGATGCATCATAGAGTATGAAATATGGCAGGGGAGATCCACTCCATCCATGAGAATAAGGACATTCAGCAGCTGAAGTACAGCTCCTCTGAGACAGAGTGAAGGCAGATCAGAACTGGAATATTTAGGTTTAAGCTATTTTATCCATAAACTAATTTTTTTCTGTAAAAAGCAGCCAAATTTAAAAAAACCCAACATATTAATGAACAGCTTTACGTAAAATGGAGGAACATAACATAGCACGGTTGCTGTTCTCTGGAACTGGCTTTGGAAATTATCTGGAATGCATTCTCCCTTATTAACAAGGAAAATGTTACTTCCATTAAAGAAAGAAACAACCCTTCCCCCCACCAGCCATCCGTGAGAAACTCTCACTATATTTTCTGTTTGAAATTTAAATTCTTGCATAATACCACCCACTGTACGAAATGAGTGTGATTAAAATGGTGGTTTCTCTAATTTTCAATTAAAATATATTTTAAATGTTTACCTTTCCACACTAAATGCAAATGCAGATGTGCAGTACAGCGCTGGGAAACCAGAAGGTGGAAACCCACTGACCCAGTTTCCCCATCCCAGTGGACTAAAATGCAAAAAAAACCAAACAAAAAGCTGTAAAAGCATCCCACTCCCCCCTCCCCCAAGCCTGACAGGGCCCCAGAGTAAAATGTGCTGAGTAAAAGTCACAAAACGAAAAACATTAAAAATTAATTGGTGCAGAAAATGGCAAATGCAGTGGGATTTGCCCCATCTGTGACCCCACTTCCAGAGGTTTTTGGGGGCACCATGTCCTGTGGGGTCACTGCTCCTCCCCAGGTGGGAGAGAGCAAGGGACAAGGCAAAGCTTTGGGCCTGAGGTAAATTTTCACACAGTCCTTTAGGTTGAAAAAGACCTCTGAGATCATTGAGTCTGACTTCTGACCAAACACCACCTGGTCACCCAGACGTAAGGGCACCCTTGAGCCTCCTTTCCTCCAAACTTTGAGAGATTCCTGAGGAAAATGGCCATTAATCCTGAAAAATTGAAGAAATCGATTTAGTGCATTCTAGTGTTTGGTTTAATATGTATTTAGCATTCAGTAAACAATGATGTGTAATAAATACTATATAAATATATGTTAAATATATTCTATATATTATATTTATAATATATGTTACATATATTCCATGTATTATGATACATTTATATATTACATGTTTTTATATTATAATAAAACGTATATAAATTATATATACATATAATATTTAGATAGATTTCTATAATTATACATATTAATTGATTGTATACACATATAAATGAGAATGGATTTCTTTCTACTTTGCTGCTGCTGATTCTGGGCCCACCCTGAGGCACTCCCTGCACTTGGTGGGGCTGGGGCTGCTGCGGAGGAAAGCTGGGACCTGTCTGCAGCCCCCTGGGCCATATCCTGCATGGAGCGGTTCTGGATGAGGGTCTGGGATGGAGCGGTTCGGGATGGATTGGGTCGGGATGGAGAGGTTCAGGATGAGTGGGTTGGGATGGAGAGGTTTGGGATGAGCGATTCAGGATGAGTAGTTCTGGATGAGAGGTTCAGAATGAGTGGTACTGGTTGGAGTGGTTCTGGTTGGAGTGGTTCGGGATGAGCGGTTCTGGATGGAGTAGTTTGGGATGAACGGTTCCAGATGAGCGGTTCCGGATGGGGCCATTCTGGTTGGAGCGGTTCTGGATGATCGGTTCTGGGTGAGAGGTTTGGGTTGAGCGGTTCTGTATGAGCGGTTCTGGTTGGAGAGGTTCTGGATGAGCAGTTTGGGATGAGCGGTTAAGGATGAAGAGCTTCTGGATGAATGGTTCTGGATGAGCGGTTCTGGTTGGAGCGGTTCTGGATGAGCGGTTCTGAATGGGGAGGTTCGGGATGAATGGTTCTGGATGAGCGGTTCTGGTTGTAGAGATTCGGGCTGGAGAGTTTCGGGATGGGGCAGTTCTGGATGGAGTGGTTCGGGATGAGCAGGTCGGGTTGAACGGTTCTGGTTGGAGTGGTTCTGGATGGAGCGGTTCTGGTTGGAGCGGTTCAGGATGAGTGGTTCTAGCTGGAGCGGTTCTGGATGGGGCGGTTCTGATTGGAGTGGTTCTGGACGAGCGGGTCGGGTTGAACGGTTCTGGTTGGAGAGGTTCTGGATGGAGTGGTTCGGGATGAGCGGTTAGGTATGCGGGGTTCTGGATGAGGGGTTCTGGATGAGCGATTCAGGATGAGGGGTTCTGAATAAGAGGTTTGGGATGAGCGGCTCTGGATGAGCGGTTCTGGTTGGAGAGGTTCTGGTTGGAGAGGTTCTGGATGAGCAGTTCTGGATGAGCAGTTCTGGTTGTAGAAGTTCTGGATGGAGCGGTTCGGGATGAGCGGTTCGGGATGGAGAGGTTCTGGATGGGGCGGTTCTGGATGGAGAGGTTCTGGATGAGCGGTTCTGGTTGGAGCAGTTCAGGATGAGCGGTTCTGGATGAGCAGTTCTGGATGGAGGGGTTCTTGTTGTAGAGGTTCTGGATGAGCACTCCTGGATGAGCGGTTCTGGATGAGTGGTTCTGGTTGGAGCGGTTCTGGTTGGAGCGGTTCTGATTGGAGTGGTTCGGGTTGGAGCGGTTCTGAATGGGGCGGTTCCGGATGAGCGGTTCTGGATGATCGGTTCGGGTTGAGCGGTTCTGGGTGGAGCAGTTTGGTATGATCAGTTCAGGTTGATCGGTTCGTGTTGAGCGGTTCTGTATGATCGGTTCTGTATGATCGGTTCGGGTTGATCGGTTCGGGTTGATCGGTTCTGTATGATCGGTTCTGTATGCTCGGTTCGGGTTGATCGGTTTGGGATGATCGGTTCTGTATGATCGGTTCTGTACGATCGGTTCTGTATGCTCGGTTCTGCATGATCGGTTCTGTACGATCGGTTCTGTATGCTCGGTTCTGTATGCTCGGTTCTGTATGATCGGTTCTGTATGCTCGGTTCCGGTTGATCGGTTCTGTATGCTCGGTTCCGGTTGATCGGTTCTGTATGCTCGGTTCGGGTTGATCGGTTCGGGTTGATCGGTTCTGTATGATCGGTTCTGTATGCTCGGTTCGGTATGATCCGTTCTGTATGATCGATTCTCTATGCTCGGTTCTGTATGATCGGTTCTGTATGATCGGTTCCGGTTGATCGGTTCGGTATGATCGGTTCGGGTTGATCGGTTCGTGTTGAGCGGTTCCGGACCAGCCCGCGCGGTCCCCCCGCGCCTCCTCGCGCCCCGTGACGTCACGGCCGCGTGACGTCAGCGCCGCGCGGCCCCGGGCGGCGCAGCGGTCGAGGGGCGGCCATGGCGCTGCCGCTGCTGCCCGGCCTCTCCCGCCGCCGCAACGTGAGTGCCCCGGGCATCCCCCGGGCAGCCCCCTGCCCGCCCCCTGCCCTGCCCCGGGGCCGCGGGGGCCGTGCCGAGGGCTGGCCCGGGCGTGGCGGGGCCGGTCCTGCCGCCCCCGGGCCGGGGGGAGGCGCCCCTGGGTGCGCTGAGCTCGCCCCGCCTCAGCGGCGGGTGAGGGCGCACCGCGGGAGCAGCTGAGGTTAAAGCGGCGGCAGGGGAGGTTCGGCTGGACACCAGCAGGAGTTTCTTCACAGAAAGGCTGATTAGCCACGGGAATGGGCTGCCCGGGGAGCTGGTGGAGTCACCGGCCCTGCAGGTGTTCAGGGAAAGGCAGGATCAGGGACACGGTCTGGGTGACACCGTGGTGATCGGTCATGGGTTGGACTCGGTGATCCCAGAGATCCTTTCCAACCTCACTGATTCTGCCTTGAGGCACTTGGAGCTCTTGTTGCAGCTCTAACAGAACAAAACAGGGAGAGACAGTGATGGTTTATGGAGAGACACCCTCTCCATAAACCAAAAACGCTTTGCCAGAGAGGGCAAAGACAGGGATGCAGATGTGCTGTTTCAGGGTTGCAAATACTATTAATGCAGGCTAAACAGACAAGATGGTAATTTTATCACAGCAAACAGAAGAGAAGGCTGCCATCACCACACGATTTTTCACCCAGGATAGCTAGGAATTCACTGAACACACTGTGTTGTGAAGCAGTGTGGGGCGTAAGGCAGAATGTGTGCACAGCACTCTAGCTGGTGCCTTCAGGAGGCAAATGAAACAGTGTGTTTTACCATTCTTAATAATGTTAATTATTCTTAATACCTGGAAGAGAATCTGTTGTTTTTACCCTATAAACATGTTGTGGCCAAGGTTGCCTGTAGAACACATCAATATCCCATTGCTGGAAGTGTTTAAAGCCAGGAAGGGTGCAGCTCTGAGAGACCTGCTCTAGTGGAAGGTGAAGAGGGGGTCAGAACTGAGTGATCCTAAAGGCCATTCTGTGATTCTGATAGACAAATCAGGTAGACACAAAGCTGCCCAGGTACAGGGAGCACGAAATTGTGTAGAAGTATGTGGACTCTGCCTCACTCTGTGTGTCAGCACTGCACAGGTGTGTGCACACACAGCCTTGCAAGCCCAGCCTAGAGACAGTGAGGATCTTTCAGGCACCTTCTTCCCTGGAAACAGCTGGATGCTGTTGTTTTGGAATGGCTATAAAAAGAAGGTCTGGTGGTGAGCACTCAGTCTCTTGCTGGTTGAGATTTGTTTTGTTAAGGACTGGTTGTGTGTGTAACACTCGAGGTGGCTGCTGAGGGGGCGTATCAGCAGCACTGGAATAGGAGTGTGCCACTGGTACCTGCTGGGTGGAACCAGAATAGCTCAGCTCAGGGGTATCTGTGGCTTCATTGTTCTCCAAACTTCAATTTAACTTAATTGATTTAACTTCACGTGCTTGGGAAGAGTTACTGACAGAGAGTGTTGAGCACCCCATGCTGAAGTGCATACAGGAGTGTGTAATGAGAACTAAAGGTGTGAAAGCTGTCACAAAGTGCCATGAGACATTATAAAACCATACTTAGACCTTTGTTAGGGCTCCAGATCGCTCTTTTTGTCAGTCCTTGAGACAGTGGAGTTCATAATGACAACTCACCTCCACAAATGAGAGGCTGAGAGTAAAATATTTAAAGGAAAAAAAAGATGTCACTGCTATAGATAAATTGAAAAGGAAGAAAGTGTTTCCACCTGTCAGGACTGTGAGCATCACCATCAATGGCTGTTATTGCACAGAAACAACAGTGGCAAAGCATTCCCTGAAGAAGGATGCACAGGGGACAGGGGATTGTTTTTCCTGGGTATTAATTATGGGTATTAATTCCACTCATTACATTCAAGCTCCTAGTGAAATTCTTTTGTCTCTGCTCCTGATGCTTCCACCTGCCTCATTTGTAGACCCACAAAAGGCATGGAAGGGGAGTACAGGTGTGTTCTGTCTACCTTGGGTGTGTTTGATGAGGTGGCTGGGCTGCCTCCAGGAAATCAGAGCTTTAAGGTAGTGTTCAAAAGCAAAATTAGAGCAGTTTGTGCACACAGAAGTCCATTCATCAAAAAAACCCCTTTACCTCTTTTAAAACAGAAGTCCAAAGATCAGCTGCTCATCAGCATTGCCTGTGTTTTTTTGTTTGTGGGTGATTTTGAGGTATTTTGAGCACATGGTGGAAACACAACATGTAAAAGGTTTGCTCTGTTACTGCAAGAAAAGGTTTGTGCATTTGGACCCTGGACTGTGTCAGGGATGGTGCTGGTTACAACACAAGTATTCCTTTTATTAGTGTTCCTTGCCTGCTTCCTGTTCCCAAAAGCAGCTGCTCCTTCTGATGCTGGATTGATGGCCCTGCCTATGTCAGCAGCTAAATAGGAGGGTGAGAAACACGTATTCATATGGGTCAGATTTGCCAAGTGCTGGCTGACCGGTGTATTTTGTTGCCTGATGTTTGAAATCCTTCTCAGAGAGAAAATTCTGTGCCACAATTCTCCACGGCATTCCTTAGAGAATCAGACAGTAAGTTTATAGGTGTCAGGGGGAAACTACAGCCTTGAAAAACTGCAGAAATTCTGTTGCAAACTTTAGAGGCACAGCAGAAATTCCACATCCTCCTTGTTTATTGCAGAAGCTTTGAATTGCCCTCAACTGTGCTACTGTGGCTGTCTCTGTGTTTCCTACCTGAAATATTTTCTGCTGCTCTGTAGCCCACCAAAAAGGACATTAATTTTTCTTGAACAAGAACAGTTTCCAACCTCTTTATAAGTAAGGGTGCCTGCTGTCCTTTCTTCTTTCCCTGGCCATCTTTCCCTGAGCCCCTTCCACTGCCTCCTGCCCCTCAGCCCTGCTCCCCCAGATCTCTGTCTGTTCATAACCCCCAAACCCAAATTTCCCTGTAGCAGCTCCCCGTGGCTGCATTTTGGGCTCTTTCCTTTATTCATCTGTTGTCTTCTCCCAGGCCAGAATCACAGAATGGTTTGGGCTGGAAGAGACCTTTAAAGGTCATCCAGGCCAACCCCCCTGCCATGAGCAGAACACCTTCTGCTAGGTCAGGTCACTCAGGGCAACCTGACCTTGAATGTTTCCAGGAATGGGGCATCCACCACTTCTCTGGGCAACTGGTCCCATTGTTTCACCCTTCTCATTGTTAAAAATTTCCTCCTTACACCTAGCCTGTGTCGGCTCTCTTTTCACTTAAAACTATAACCCCTTGTGCTGTTGCAACAGGCTCTGCTAAAAACTCTGTCCATATTATTCTTATACTGCCCCTTGAAGAAAGGCCACAATAAAGTCTCCCTGGATTCTCTCCTCTGGCCTGAATGACCCCAACTCTCTCAGCCTGTCCTTATAGGAGAGGTGCTCCAGCTCCCTGCTGATTTTTCAGGCCCTCCTCTGGACCTGCTGCATGAGATCCATGCCTTTCCTGTACTGGTCTACACTACTGGTGTTGATGCACCTTGTTTGGTGGTGTTTTTGGAGTGGCACCAGGGTTGCTGGCAGCAATGTCTTAGGGTGTTCCTCCACTTAACCCCTGAACATCCTGAGACCTCTGCAGCAAGCAGGGGGTGACAAAAAAGTTGGAAATCATTCATGTCAATTTGACTTGCACAGTGTGTAGCATTTGCATTCATTTCTGTCACTTAGCTGAAGCAGCCAGGGGGCTTTATCAGCAGCCTAGAATAGTTCAGAAATGCTGCAGTTCATCCTGGTACAGGGTTTGAGCAAGACATCCACAGTGCAGCTGCTGTTCTCAAGGTGGGAATTACAGATGGATACTGGGTACAGAACTGTGCTCCCACTCCTGCCATAGCTCCCTGTGGGACTGAGTTAAAAACGTGGCTCCTGAGAGCCCACTGAGGGCTCTCCCCTCACTCCAGCTGCTGTGCTGGGAGATTTCCAGCTGTGTTTGGTTCAGCTGGAATGTGCAGCTCCCTGGGGAGTTTGCTGTGACTGTATTACAGAGCAAGAGGGAGCGAGCACGAGGCAGGGCTCCCCGAGGGCTGCAGGGGTTGAGTTTGCAAAGCCAAGAGCTGCAGTCAGAACCTTTGTATGAGTCACTACTGAGTGGATCCTCAATATTTTTCAGGCTCACCACACAGAAAATGTCCAGCTTTGTTCAGCAGGTCCACAGCCTGTTCAGTTGAGCTGCACAGCAGACACATTCAAACTCTCTCTGCTCTCTAAAAAATTTGTTAGAAGTCATTCAGTGTGGAGGTAGCCACATATCAATTCAATGATATTCTATCACTATTTTAGGCCAGATGTAGACTGAATTCATTAGATGAAGTTTCCAAAATGTGATTTTTCTCTTTTGTGATCCTCAGTTATAACAAATCTTCTTAAACTTTCTATTTTTGTTGTTGCTGTTCTGGGATTTTTAAGAAATAACGGTACAGATTTTGAGAAGAGATTGTTTTGTCTATTGATCTAGGTGCTTTTTGGAAGAAGGGGATAAGTAATTATGTGATTAAAATAGTCTTTTTGTCAAACCCTGAAGAGTTACGGGAATGACACAAAAGATTCCTAACAGAACTGAAGCTGTTTAATCATGTATTTTTCATATCAAATGTTAAGGATGTTGTGATTTTAGCCCTAAATTCTGGAAATTCCAGCACTGTAAGATTGGGATTACTTTGATGAACACTTTGCCATACTTTTGCTGCTAAATCCCAAAAACATATGAACAGCAATTACTTCTAGAAGAAGTTTTGAGGACATGAAAAGCTTTCCTTTGCTCAGGAAAACTTCTACACTTGCTGTGCTTTGCTAACTGTGCCTTTCTCTCTAACACATGCTTTGGTAACAGACAGAAAAGAATTAAATACTTTCTGTGCCAGAAATGGATCTGTTCTGTAGCACCTTTAGTATAAATCAGATTTTTCTGCCTAGAAAATCCCATTTTAAAATTCAGCTTGACTGTAGTTATTGTACATTTGAACTGATAAATGCAGAAATCTCCCTTCCTTTCTGACTTCTCCCCAGCTCTGTCTCAGCTTACAGAGGAACAAAATGATTCAAAAAAGAAACAAAAGAAGAAAGGGAAGTTCAGCAGCACCCAAAGGAGAAAGAGGAAACCATCCCAAGTGCAGATGTGGTGGGAGAGGTGGGATGACCACATGAAGCTCTGATCCTGGTGCCTAAATGTCAGTGCTCACACTGAGGCATGATATTTTATATCACAAAGCTGTGCTGATATAAAATATTTCATTTTGGGCATCATTCCTGCAAATGTGTCTATTTAAATTCCTGGCTTGAGCAATGCTCTGGTAGGGGGACCCATGAGCTCCTAGTCTGTATACAAGCATTTCCTTTTATTTTCTCTTTTATTCAGTAACTCTTGTTCTTGAGTTATATCTTGAGGAGTAAATTTCTGTTTCTTTTGTATTATTCTTTAAATTGTGATATTTTCTGCATGCTCTTTTATCCACCTTTGTTCAAAACACTGCTTACCTTAAAATATCTTCTTTGGGGATGTGCTTCCATAGCCCTGATTGTTTCTGACCCCAGTATGTGAACCTTATTCTTTGTAATAACTGTTTCAAAGGGTACTGTCTAGCTCAGCTTTTTTTTTTAACCTAAGCAAGGGGATTGCCATTGATTTGATAATCATGGTATTAAAAATAGTGATTTGTAAAAATAGCAAGTATTCTTTTTCATACTGCTGTCCTTGCAAAAGCGGTGTGCAAAAGGATTTTAGGCAAGGTTAAGCTAAAGCAGTGATTGGGCTGTTTGTGTCAGCAGCTCTCTGTCCTGTGCCCTCAGATTTGGAGCCCCTGGAGGCAGGTGAGCAGTTCAGACTGTGACCCCAAAGTGCAGGAGTTCCTGCAGACCAGTGTTGATAGTTCTGTGCTGTGAGACTGGTTCCCTGCCTTTCAGATTACTGACTCTTTCATACTGGCAGAATGAAATAACTGCTTGAGTACTTCCAGGTTTTGCAGCTTCACTGTTTGCACTTGTTCCCAGAACTGCTCTGCTGGGTGTGTGTTACATTATCTTGGAGCATTTGAATGCTGCTATTGTGCAAAAGGATTATTTGTACCGTTTTTTGATTTATGATATTAACTTAGAACTGTCTACACCTTTTGGGGAGTAGAGCATCAGTGATGCTTAGTCTTCCAAATGGAGTGGGGAGGCAATTTTGTTCCCCTGCTGCTTTACTGACATCCTGCTCTGGTGCTGCTCTAAAACATTTTGCTGTCCAGCCTTTTCCTCTACCTTTACTTTTCTCCCCCATAACATCAGTTCCTCCCACTTCAGCCTGGTCTTCCCCCACGTTCCCCAGTCCCAGGCCAAGGGAGGGCACAGCCCTGATGGCATCTCTGTCCCCTGAATGGGTGTGCCAGCATGCAGAGGTCCGTCTCTGCTTTCCAGATAAAGTATTTTGAGGATTTGAGAGGGCAAGAAAGGGAAGAACAGCAGAGTGAGGAGAGCTAACAAGTCAGGATTGCTGCTCATGGAAGGAAGTTGAGTTTTCCATTGGTATTTCCTATTTCCCTGTCCTATGAGACTGATGTGTGGGGTCAGTAGGGGATTGCTGCCCAAGCCCAGCTCACATCAGCTGCCTCCATTGGAGGGAACTGGCCAGCAAAGCAGGCAATTTATTAGGAGGGACATTCCCAGAGACAGGAGTGACGTTTATGTGAGCCTAGAAGCTTTTCTGTGTCACTTAAAGACTGTGAAGTGAAGGCTTCTAGCCCCAACCAAGAAACTTGAGTGGGCAGGATGGTTTTCTTTGCTGTTGGTTGTTCCAAAAGTTTTAAGCACTCCATCTTTAGTTGCCTGAAAAATTAGTAATAATGTAGAGGAACCACCACAGAGACCTTTTGAAATACTCCCAGATGGAATAAATGTCTGCCTTTTGATTGAGGTCCAGCCTCCCAAAATTCAAGTGTATTCACTAGTACAGAGGAATTTATTTTGCACCCAGGGATGCAAATGTAAATAAGATCTTTGACATGAATATTGAGAGGAGGCTTGTGTGTGAGCAGATAAGATAAGGCCTGGCGCTGCGGAAGATCTCGGGATTGTAACGGAAAGACAGAAGCCTCCCCCTCACCCTCGGAGATGTGTAACTAACCTTGAGAACAATGTAGCCCCTCTAAACCCAGTAGTTTTCCACTAACTTTTAACCTCCCCTCCCCTCTGACGTAGTGAAGACCCCTTAGACTATATAATCTCATGTAAGACCCTAATAAATCGCCATTTGCCGTCCACCACATTGGTGTATGCGTTGTCTGTGGCCCGAGTTGCTTGAGGAGTCAAGCTGCCGTGCTGGCTTTCTGAAACCAGGTCGCCTGCCTTTCCATCGAAAGGCAACAGAGGCTGTTCTCTGAGTGCTGCTGAACTATTTCCATTTGTCCTCTGGAGAGCTGTAGGAAAGGCCTTTCCCCTTTACCTTTTACAACAGTTCTTGGGGATGATTTGATTCTTTCTCTACCATGTACCTCAATCCTTATTGCAGGGAAGGAGTGTGGGGGCTAAAAATCTGGTACTGTCCAGTCTCTCAGCCTAGTTAAATGACTGGAATATTTTTCTGTTTTTTGTCTATAAGACTGGCAAATTGACCACTGAAAAATGTCACTTCACTTGCAGCATTCCAGTTGTTACAGATTTTTAGAGTCTGTATTAAACTAAATACAAAGAAACTTCTGCATGATTAATCCTCCTTCCTGGATGGTCAGCTATTATGGATTTAAAAACAAACACACAGGAAGTTTCTTCTCTTTTTCTTCTTCTTTTGACAGATTGGGGGAGAAAATTTCCACAAATCACAGCTCTGTGGCTTCTGCAATGATGTTCCTATGCTCTTTGAAGATAAGCGTGGAATAGGAGGTGAACTGTTACCTGGTCAGACCCTGAAAATTACCAACAGTGTGTTTCCTGAAGCCATGAGAAGTAGTGCTCCTTCTTGGATAGCATTTGACAAGCAGGTTTGTAGAAATCCTTTTTTATTTTTGTGAATAGCTACAATATGACAGAGTATAACAATGAAATTCCATTAATGTGATATTTCAGAAGATTATTTGTGCATGCAAAAAAAGCTCCTAGATAGACAAAAAGAGTGGTAGTGGGTATTTTTCATTATATTAATATATTGGACAATTGTTATAAATGTTTGTCATACCATACAGAAATATATAAAAAAGTTTCTGCATTGGGATACATCTGCAGGATTTAACAAGACCAAGGGAGTGGGCAGCATATTCCTTTTTAGTGAAAATGATGACAGTAAGGGAATTATTTGGCAACCTGGTAAGAATGAAAGTAAGGTAAACCCTAGTCTGGGAGAAAGTGTGTGTGGGCACTTGGGAATCACAAAACTCAGTGGAGTGCTACATGCTTGGGATTCGCTCATGCCATCATACTTGGATGCTCACAGTCCTGGTGACTTCTGGACTCCTGTATGATTTGCTGTTGTGTAATTGAATATGTCTGATACAGACAGAGGAACTTAAAATTAGGGTTTGGGTTTTGTTTGTTTGTTTGTTGTTTTGTTTTGGGTTTTTTTGCAAGAATGTAGTGACACCTTTCAAGTTAGAGAGTTACCAAAAAACTGTAACCTGTGATGACAGGAATTTTGTAGCACATTGTTGTTGCTTGCCATGTTTAAATTCCCATTAAATTCTACTTAGAGATGTTTTATTTCTAAAGAAAAAAGCCTACAGTAGGGAAGGAAAATGATCCAGAAAAAGGAATCATTCAGCAGATCACAGAAATGTTGCATGACTAAATGATTATGGTATTTAAATATTGGGAAGAAAGGCAAATCTTGTAATTTTTTCTTTACAAGAGAAGCCATGCAGGTAATTGGAGTACAATTACACATTCATCTTTGGCAGAGCAGAACTACAACAAGAAAATGTAAGGTTTGAACAGCTCACATGCCTTGGGTTGGCTTTGCCTCTGAGATCCCTGCTATTGCTCACAGAGCAGCAGGCTTGGGTAGGACCTGGTCCAGTGTGCCCACGTGTTAAGGCTTCAGCCAGACCTAGACTTGCTTTTCCTCCTCCTTTCTTGGAACCAGGAGGGTGTATTGCCTCCTCAGGCATTGGATCCAAGTCTGTGGAATCAAAGGGCTCAGTGGGAGGCACAGGGACCCTCCAGTGAGCGTCAGGTCCCGGCCTTGTCTGGGAAGAGGAACCTGCTGACCCTTGGCCTTCCTGATCTAATCCTTATGTGCATCCCCAGGGAAGTCCAGGGCAGGAGTTTGCAGGTTCGGAATTGGCCTCTGGAGGGCTCATGTGTTTGTGTTAATGGCAGATTGGTACAGGGTACTTCCTATCTAACTAATTTAGCTTCCCCAGTTGAGAGCCTGGAATGCAGCTCTGTCCTCCAGTGCTGCAGTCTGGGACTCAGCAGAATGCACTTAATGAAAAATGGTTTGAGAAGGTGTTTATCTTTGGAAATATAAGCTGCTTTCTTACCACTTTGGCTGCTAACTCTCAATAGTACCATAGTAACCGGAAGAAGGACAGGCATAAAACTTCATTATTAAGTAGGCTGAGAAGTAGTCTTTGTAATTTCACTTGCATAATAGGAAGCAGGTGTAAATTTAATTTCTTCTACCATTAAGCACACACACAAGGTCTCCTAGGCTTGAAATGATATTTATAATTTGACCACAGCAGGTACCAGGGAAATTTTGTGGCACTTTGTAAAGTGCTACCAAGTTTATTCAATATTTGTTATTTTTGGTTTTCATAGGTAACATTTAATTTTTTAAGGAGTGGGATGGGAACTTTATAGTTCTGTACCATAGATGAGATTCAAGTTAGGAAGTGTTACATTTTGAGCATTTTCAAGACTAACTTTGCTCCAAAATGAAAAGTAAGTCATCTTCCTTTCTGTTCCTTCCCCTCACACTTCCCAAATCTTCTGCTTTGATCTGTAAAATTACAGTTGGCTGCTGCATATATTTCAGTCACACACTAGTATGTTGATATGGGTATAAAGAGAATAAAATGTGAGTGCAAAAGAACCTGCACAAACTCCTCAAATGGAATAAACCAGGGCATAGGTGTATGCTTAGAGAAAGAAATAAATCCAGTGTTTTAAGGATGGGATTGAGCTTGGAGTTCTGTGCAAACAGACGGCTTTGCCTGGCTGGTGTCTCATGAGACAACTGTTCTCAGAAGAGATCACTGACAAAATTAAGAACAATTAGTAATGAAACAGAACTCTTGAACAGTATGTTCATCAAATGTCCCTATTCTAGTGGGACTGGCAGAATAGGAACAAAAGGGTGCAGAAGTTTCTGTGTTCCATGGCTTAACAGCAGTTGAGTGAGGAGTGAAATTCTTGTCAGCTGAGGCCCAGGATGTTCACATGGTATGCAGTGGTTCCACCACAGTAACTTTGAAGTCCCCTGGAGTGTTCAAGAGATTTATACAGGGCTCCTGGTCACTCCAGAACAGCAGCTGGAGGCCAGGAAGGATCATTTGGTCACCAAAAATGGCACTCTACACCAGTGTTTAGACAATTGCAAGGAAGAAGAAACGCTGAAGGTTGATAGTTTGTGTTGCCTCTGTTGTGTGTCAGATGTTTTGTCCAGTGTTTTTGTGTTTGATACATGAAACAGTGAAATCCACTGTTAAAAAATGTGGACAAATATTAATTTTTGAATTTATTTTCAAGTCTGGACATTCAGAAACTTGCATGTTGTACTAATTAAACAGACTACCACTGAGGTTTCTAAATTCCTTTCTGTGAAGATCTAATGCCATCAGGTTTAGCAGGTAATGGTTGTGTCATTTGATTATAATTTGAATTTTATTTCTCTAGTGGCAGAGGGTCACAGTACAGAAGAGTTGATGCCAAAAATGTCTCTGCCATGCTGTTCAATGGTTGCTGAAAATCAGTGGGATCTGAGCCTTTGAAATAATTTCTGGAAACAGAATTATTCTCATTTTGCACTTAACCTGCTTGAGAGGAGGGAAGTGACTGAGAAGTCTGAGCAGGACACAGGGTGGCTGTTGTGTGCTCCTGGGCAAGCTCCTACTCCTCTCTTCCCAGATAGAGAAAAGGAGTTTGTTCTTGTCTATGAGGTGTTATAAAATCTCTGTCTTCAGTTCTCATGGAGGTGCTTTGAGATTCCCAAAGACTCATGCAAAAGGAGTACAGACTATTAACAATGTGTTCTGTCATGCAGGGAGCTCAGCCAGCTTCCTCGATTTCAAACATTCCCAATTCATGGTCTACTAGATGCTTTTTGAAACATAGGGAACAGCTACATTGTCTTTTTTTTTTTCAATGCTTCAGGTTGTCTGATGAATCAAAAGTAAAAGTAATTGCATTTATTAAATATAATCAGTGTGGAAAATAAAGTATAAATTAACAGTGATTTGACCCAAATGTGTTGAGGGGACAGGATGGAAACCTGTTTTAATTAATGCTTTGCTACACATCCTTACCAAAGCAAGCATCCTGCTGGATAATGCACTAGGAAGTAGATACATCTCTCATGTTCCCTTAACATTGGTGTGGTGGTTACAAACTGCTACCAAGAAGTGCAAAATTTTTGTGAGGGTGTCTGAGCTTGAGCTGGGACGTCCAGGAATGAGGGCCACTGAGCACCTACCCTGTGAAGGTGGGGTGTTTTTGCATTATTGCTGTTACAAGAGACAGTCAAGAAAAGTTGCTGCACTCTGTGACTGAACTGCAGAACCAGGGAAGTTTTAGAGTGTCAATAGTGCACAGCTGTAATTGCCTCCTGAAAAATGTAATTTCTCTCTGATAGTCTTCAGTACCATTTGAACACTTGCAGGATCTGCTTAAAAAGAACCCTTTCCACTTGCCTTGATGGTAGAGCCCTTGCTGTATTTTCTAGTAATTCATAGAACAGCAGTCTAAAATTTGCTTCAGTACCTAGGCAGCTCATTGTGTTATCAGAAATGCTTTGTTTGGAAGGTTTTCCAAGCAACCTGCTGATAGTTTTGTATTTGATTTATTTCTTTACTTTAGAGTTCCATCTCTGCTTAGATGTTGTGATAATAAAAATGCCAAGCAAAGAATTTTAAACTTATGTGCTTTAATGTGGATTTCTGTTTTTACATTTCTGAGAAATAAATCTACCTCCTGAAATCCATACTTTTAGTTACTTATAACCCATACATGCTTATTTGACATATTGTGCAAAAGCATTGGAGATTTTGCTGCTTTATATTTATTTATTGTTTTTAATAGGTATTGAATTTTGATGCCTATTTTGATGAAGAAGTGCCTGAAAAAAATCAAGAGCTGTATAGAATCAGACACTGTCAAATATATTACTACCTTGAAGATGATACAATCCAGGTGACTGAGCCCGTAGTGAAAAATAGTGGCATAAATCAAGGTATCTGTTTTTGTTGGCACCCTTTTTTCTCCCCTTTGTATCTTTCTTCAGTGCAGTCGTGGTCTGTTCCAAAGGACTTAGAATGTGAGTTCTTATAGCTAAAATGGGGTGTAAATGCACAGGTATAATTGCCTTTTTTGGTACAGATCATGATGTGAACTTTTTTATTGTCTTAGTTTTTCAAGATGTGGCTTTTGTAAGGCTGAATCCTTTCCCCTACTCAAATATATAAATTTTTCTCCAATATAGTAGTTTGAAATCATATGGTGGTAAGGTCTTTGTCAGTGTTGTGTCACTCCTGCAAAAACAATTCGTGTTCGAGATCTCCATCCCTGAGCCTGGCTCCTCCCACCTTGGCACTGACAGGGAGTTCTGTGGCCGCAGCTCTGTAATTGCTCATGAGCTGCTGCAGTGTCTCTGCCATTACTGAGGACAAGAGTCCTCTGTGCCTCTGGCTTTTGGTTCTTTTATGATTAAAGTGCCCTTGGCACAGTAATTCTTCCTTGATGCCTCTAAAGTTGAGAAGCTGCCGTGCCTCAGTGTCACATCCCTGCACTGGGGCCAGCCTGAGGACTCCAGGAGGAGGGTTTGCTGTTCTGATTTACTGGGGTATAACTGGACCTGGTTTATATTAAGAAAATGTGATCTAGCAGTCAACATCCTGTTGCAGAAGGAGAACACAGCTGCTGCTTCTTGGTGTTTGTGGGTCACTGCCAGAATTAAAAGTTTTCAAGGGATATAATCCAGAGAAGCAGGATGTCTTGGGATGACTGCACCTCCCAGTCCCCAAAGATGTTTTGTACATTTTATACATTCTTAGCACAAAATAAGTTAACCATTTAACTACCCTATTTCCAGGTCCACAGATGCTGTCAAGTTCTCTGTCTACAGAGTAAGATAATATTTGAAGGTGTTATGTGCATCATTACTATTAGGACTGGTATAAAATTGCCTATGAATCTCTTAAACTGATACTTCAGGTTCTGCTGTCCCTGTGTTGAGCAGTTCCTGCCAGAAGTTTTGTAGGGTCATTAACAGGGACTGATTTTGAAACCTCATCCTACTCCTACACGGACAAGTGCTTTTTCATGAGAAGAAAAGCATTTTGGGGCTCTTTCCCTTAGCCCTGCCCTGCACCCATATGTAAGACATCGGAAATATCATCGGGTTTAAGTTTTCCTTGTGTGCCCCAAGAGTGGGAGCAGCTCCCTCTGGGGTTTGTGGCTTAGAGGAAATGTCCACTGACAAAGGAAGTACAGAGAGTCAGAGGTGATGCCTTGGAGAGAGAAGGTGGAAGCCAGAGTCTTAAGAGCAGGATAAAGCAAATTCAAAGCCAATTCCTCTGAAGGAGTTATTTTCATTGTCTTTGTACTATGGGTTGTGCAGGCTGCCTCTTCAGCCCTAATGTTCCTGGCAGTCTAGTCCTGTTCCTTTGGTGACAGGAAGGCTACAATTTCCTCCTGTTTCCTTGGCTGTATCTAGTATTAATGATTGTTGGAATCACCTTTGATACTGGACCTGAAATTAACTGAATGGTATTAGAGAGAAACAAGAATTTTCTCAGTCTTCCATGCAAGGATGTTTTGAAAGTCTCTATGAGATTGTCTGAGTACTTTATGTGGGATAGATATATATATGCAACATATTTACCTGATGGATTAAAAATAAAGTTCCAGGATCTCCAAAGTGCACTTAATTTATTTGTCACTGGTATCTGGGCTGGTAGGGAAGCTCTGTGTGTTGGTTGTGTTTAGGAAAAACTGTAGATTAAAAGGCCCAAGGACTATTTGGAATGTGTTTGGGCTTCACAGTTGATGCATAGGTACTGGGCCTATACCTTTTCATAAACATCTACATAAAAATTCTTGTTGTCCTAGAAATTAATATGATGTAGAGTGAAAGAGGTGATGGAGACACCTATCAGAGAATTCTCTACTCACATGCACTTGGAGTTTGACTTCATGCTCCATAACTAAAGACCAGTGACAAAGTTACTATGTTAAAAGCTCTAAATATTTGTTGTTGAATACATGCAAAGCAATGTTGTTTTAAAAAAATTACTAAATCGTTAACTGCTAATCTTACCATTTTCAACAAAGAATTGTCCCATTTCCTCTTTTATTATAATTCTATCTTTCTTCAATTGTTCAGTTTTTTTATCCTTGGAATATTTAAGCTCAAGAACAACAGGAGTGTAACTGTCTGCGTTGCAATGTTGGTATATTGAAGCACAAAGGAATGAAAATTTTACCCATAGTCATACAGAAAAGGTCATAACAGGGTGAGGAGCTGAACTGAACTGAAGTTCAGGATCTTGGCCATTATGCTGCTCTCTGCACATCTGCTGAAATACAACTTTTCAGTTAATTAAAATTCCAGAGATTTGTAGAGGAGAGTTCAGCTGTAGAAGAGCTTGGGTTGCTAAAAGGCAAACTGCACTGAACAAAAGAGCACAGGTGCATGAAGAAAAAGGTGTGAGGACATCAGGAGCACAATGAGCTCGGTCTGTGTGAAGAACTGGAGAGCTGCAGTGCCAGGAAAGGCATCATGTAAAGGAAGAACAACAAAAACCAGTGGTGGATAAAGTAGAATTGAACTGTTGAAGGCAGAAGGTGCTGGTCACCTTAACTTGGATGTTTGCCCTATCAAAAAAAGATGTAAACCAGACAGCTGGGATGGCTGTTTTCAGGAGGCTTCCTGGAGAGAAGGTAGAGCTGTGACAGGGTAGATCAAAGGTAGATCTTATCTTGGCTGGTATTGCCTTGAGGCCATGGGATCACCAATGCTTGTGCCATAACCAACAAATGAGACTTTGATGTTCTGAATGGGTATCCAGGAGTGGTGGGACTGGAGAAATGCAGTGTCTTCCCATTGTACTCTAGTAGTGCTTGTGGTTTTGTGGAAAGAGATTTGGAGAGGCTTACAGACTGCAGGAAGATCTGGTGAAGGAACAGTGGTCAAAGAAGGTAGAGGAATTTCTAAGTTCAGTTATGATTTTACAAAATTAAAACAAATTGGCTTCAGAGAAAAAAAAATGCCAGAAAGTGCTTTTACCATTGATCAAAATCTCAAAGCAATGAAGAATATTATCCATGGGAAATGTTTCAGTGACTTTAAAAACTGCTTTATGAAATTGGCTGCTGTACTTGGACATGAATTTGGACTTACAAGGTTGCTCCTTAATAACTGAAATTTAAACTTCATTTAATTTTGGATGCTTCCTTGCTCTTTGGCAAATACTAGAAACATTAGAAGAAATCTGTACTGAGGAAGAAATGCAGAGACCTTGAACTTGAGAAACCAGAATCAAAGCAAGAAACAGCAGGACAATCACAGTGCACAAGGCCCAAGTTGAGATAAGGAGAGAAGGATGCTAAAGATGACCACATAACAAACTCCAAATGCTTCTTCCACAGCCAGAATGATAATTACTCTTTCAGTATAAAAAAAAAATTCTCCCATAGAGAGCCAGGCTACATATGGCAGTTGCAAGTGTTTTGTACATATAATTCCCAGTTAACAGGACTGTGGCTGGCTGATACTGTCTTATCAAAAGGTCATTTCTGTTCCCATGGGGTTGATTGTAGCTTCCAGTGCAGTCCAGACCCTGCAAGCCAGAGCAGAGTGGAGTAGCTGGCTGGTTTCCCCAAGGTCAGGCAGCTGAAAAAGAGAGTGGAGCTGCCTCCTGGCTGAGTTCCCAAGGCCGGCTGGCGGAAGAGAAAAGTACAAGTGGGAAAGTGAAGTTGCATCAGCTCCTCCAATATAACAGATTATCTAAGAGTTTAAGCCTCCCCCAAGGCCTTGAAATAATTGTGATCTTGCCATGTTTGATGGTGGCCAAATCATGACCTTGCTATGTTCTGGAAGGGTGAAAAAGTGAATGTAAGAAGCTTCCTTGTTTATTGGGATGAACTCTTTGTGTTGCAGGAATAATAGTGGTGGCTTCTCCTCCTTTCTGTGCAAACAAAGCATGTACAAGGTCCAGGTATTACTCATTCCTCTCCTCTCTCTAATGCACTGTTGAGCTGTGCAAGTTCAGAAAGCTGTGCTGAGGAAACTCTGGATATCATTTAATTTCTTCTGCAAAGAAGAGAAGCAGCAGAGACCAAATCACCTTCTGCCTAGCTTCGTTGTCAAAAGGCCTTCACTACTAGTGAGACCTTAAGCACCTGCTGGGGTTGCCAAATAATCTAGAGCCCAAAAAGAAAAAAAGACTAATTACAGTGTGGGAGCTCAGTGCCACCACCACTGTCAGAGAAAAGCAGTACCTCAACTCCGTTTTCAAGAGCATAGTAGAGCAAAGCTTTGGTCTGACCAAATACAAATATTTAAATCAATGCTTGGTGGTGCAGTAGAATGTCCTGCTCATTAAACTGACAACCAAAGAACTATCAGGAATAGCAATCCATCCTGAGCAACCTGAAAACTGGACATTCAGATGCTCCTTTAACAGCTTGCAACAAATTTCTAGACAAAATGTATTGTTTTCCAGAAGAAAGAACAATTTGAAAATGATGAGACCTAACCTCAGCTGATCAGGTTTTATTAAATTTCAAATTCAACATTATGAAATGTACCCTCTACAGATGTACATCGGGCACAGTGATACCTAATAAAAGCAAAGGATTGCTAAAGATATTATCTTTACAAGACATTTTCGATTAGGAAAGAAATTCTTCTCCCTCAGAACAAAATAGGTATGTGTATTTCACTCTTAAAAGTGATATGAAAAACAAGCTGAGGCTTATTCACCAAATCTGAGGTGAATATAATCTCCAAAAACACCTCATATTAGAAAATCATCAACCATTATATTTTAATTAAAGTGATGATTCAACAGGATTTGCATGCTCTGACTTACCCCATTGTCTGTTGATCAACCTAACAATTAGCCAAAATCAGGTAAAATATTTTAAAGTATATAGTTTTGTTAAAAGTAATGCAATGCAGTTTTGTATCTCATTAAAATGTGCTACTTCCCACATTTTCTAACATCTTTCATGAGGATACATCCTAAATAGGTGTATAATATTCTTAAGCAGATAGAGGTTAAGGTTTATTTTACAATCAAAGGTCAGTAACCAGAATGTTGGATTTGGTGCATGTGAAACATCAGGATGATGAATGGGTCTTAAAAAATTATTTTAATGGGAACATTAAGTAAATCTGCTTTGCTGCTTTATTCCCTTGAAAAAGTAATGATATGTTTTCATTGTAGGAATTAGAAAAAATAACTCTGATAATGTAGTAAAAAAAGGTATTTCATATAAATTAGTCCATAGGGAAATAAAGTGAACAATAAAGATTTTCCATGCATTAACCTAGGAACAAAGCCCTTCAAACACCAAACAAAGCACACAGCGATATCTTTCTCCCTTCTGCTCTGCCTCTCTTTATCCCCTCTCTCCCCAGGCCCTCTGAAGTTGGTTCTAAAATTCCTTTAAGCTATTTCTAAAATATTTGTGCTATCCCTACATCACTTATGTTGGAAGGGATACCTTAAGATTGTCTAGTCAATGCCCCTGCCCTAAGCAGAGTCAGCTGGAGCCAGGTGTCCAGGGCCATGTCCTTTTGGGTTTCAGGTATCTCTGAGAATGGGGACTTTGCAACCCTTTTGGAGAGCCTGCTCCAGTATTTGATCACCCTCACAGTAAAAAGTGGGTTTGTGTGCTCAGCTGGAATTTTGTGTCTTTTAATTTGTTCTCATGCTGTCAACGGGCACCATGGAGAAGAGCCTGGCTCCATCTCCTTCCTTCCCTCCCATCAGCTATCAATGAACTTTGATAGGTGTTCCCCACCCTGAGCCATCTCTGTTCTGGACTGAACAGACCCAGCTCTCTCAGCCTTTCCTCATATGAAAGATGTTCCAGTCTCTTGCTCACAAGCTGTGAGTACTTCTGAAGCATCACCCAATTCATCAATGTATTTCAGAGTTTTCAGCTGATAGGCCAATAGCAGTTTCCTTGTCTTTTAATGTCTTTTAATCTTCAAAAGGTAATAAAATTCAAAGCTGTCAGGATAACAGTCCTTTCATTTAAGGACTATGAATAAGAAAATATAAGTGTGTGATTACTTTGTCAAAGTTAAAATATCTCCTTTTCTTCTCATCTATCCTTCTCTCCTTTCTTTCTCTTTTGGGTAATGTTCCTGTTAGATTGTGGGTTGTGAGTCTTGGCTCTGTGTTTTTGAGATGGATTCTTTGCTTCAGACCAACTCACCTCTCTTGTCTCTACCTTCCCTGTGCTCCTCAAGGAAGCTCAGTTCAATGTCCCTGCCTCCATGCTTGATAAGCCATGTTTTTATTCCCTGCTAAGGCATTTTTCTTCTCTAAGCTTAGTTCTGTTTGGGTCCTTAGAGCAAATATTATTCACTCCATGCATTTATTCTGTTTTACAGGAACTATTGTTCGACGGCACCGGATTCCACTTCCACCTCCTCATGAGGATCAGTTCTATACTATTTATCATTTCAATATCAACACAGAAGTAACCTTTTATGGCCGAAAATATAAGATTGTGGATTGTGACCTGTACACAAAAAATTTCCTGAGGAAGATAGGAATCAGACTAAATCCTCCTGCATGCCGTCCGGATGACCCGTACATCACAGAGCGAGAACAGGTCAGGAGAGGCACCAGTAGCGAGAAATTGTTTGAATAAAACTTGCTTTAAATGCATACTAGTTGTATGCATTACATACGTTATTTCTTTAATATCAAATAGAAAGTAGCTATTTCAACATTGCAAATCCCAAGAGAAAACTTGGATTTAAAAATTTGCTATGTGGGTCATTGTACTATATAAATAATTTTCTCTTGATGTGTTCACATACCTTTTAAAGCAGAATAAAATAATTAAGAAAAATAAAATAAACTTTTCAGTATTAAACTGAAAAAAGTGTACCTATTACATGTAATTTACAAGTTCTACGTGAGATTTTGCTTGAGCTAATCTAATGATAGTAAACACTTCTGAAGTGTTTAAAGGAAGATCTAATTGGAATTGTGGTTCCAGTCCACCCATGGCTTCCTGCAGACTCTTTTCTTCTATTCATATGTTTCATCTGTACCCCTACATGTTTTTAACAGCTCTTTGCATGTGTAAAGCAGTTCTGCCATACAGAACCCAGTGTTCTGCAGTTTTAAGACTTGCAAGGTTTTATTTGCCTCCCTCTTGTAAGTGTATGGGAACACATGTACACAAACATACACACCTCCAGAAGTCTTACTCACAACTCCTACATTCTGTATGGATTCCCCTTTGCAGGATTTGTTGTTTTTTCTTTTTTTCCTCTGGGAGTAGTAATGGGAGTGATGCTGTCTGTTGGGAATAATGACAAGTTTCTTTCAGTTCTGTTTCTCTTGATATGAGTGCAAATGGCACTTGACCCAACTCTGTCTCCAGGCTGGACAGATCCAGCCTGGTCCTGTGAAAGCAGCAAATCCTCCCTGTGTTTGTGGCATCCTTAGTGCTCCCAGTGAGAAAACTGCTGCAGGTCTCAGCAGCAGTAATGGAAGGGGACTGTGACTGAGATGTGCAGGAAGATTTCCATGTCTCTGAGGCACTCTCAGGCCAGCAAGTTGCTTTCTCTTCATTCATGCTGCCAGGCTTGTGCAGCCCCCCAGTGAAAAGCAGCATTTGTTACATCTGGTTCTGCCTTGTGGTGACTCAGCCTGGCCATGGCTTTCTTTTCCCTTACTCAGCCCCTGTGGGTAACAGCTGTGTATATAAACACATGCTGAGTTGTCTTGATACTCTCAGACTGTGTCAACATTATGGATGGTGCTGCATAACCCACTTACATTTTAATTTTTTTTTTTAACAAGCAAAACATTCAAGAATTGGGCATATTGGTCCCTAAAGAGAATGGAGAGGGGAAAAAAGGTTTGAGAAATAAGAGCTTCAGCTGACAAAAAATTACTAAACTCTATGTCTCTATGTTCTCAGTTGTTGAGGAATTCCAGAAAAGTTATTTAGTACATTCTGGCTGCTTTATGCTTTCACTTTTCTGTGCGTAAGTTGGGGAAGGTAATTTTTTTTTTGATTGCTCTGGGCTACTTTGAGCAAAATGAAATTGGTTTTCACTGGACTCCTAGTACATAGCCAGAAAATGAAGGTATGAAAGAAGGTAAGAAATGGGATGGGATAGAAAATGAGGCCACTGGAAAGTGCGGTAAACCATTTAGGGTCCTATTTCACAGAATTACAGAATCATTTAGGTTAGAAAATACCTGTGTGATCATCAAGTCCAACAAGTGACCACTCTCCACCTTGTCACCCAGAGCAAAGCACTGAGTGTCACATCCAAGTGTTCCTTGAACACCTCTAGGGATGGGGCCTCCACCACTTCCCTGGGCATCCCCTTCCAATGCTTAAGAACCCTTTCCATGAAGAAATTCCCCCTGTACTGTTGGAGATGGTATTCCATGGACGACAATGGCCTTACCTGGTTCTTGGTTGTCTATTGCATCTTCAAGGGTCAGGATGAGGAAAGAGAGCACTGGGAAGGTAAATAATTTGGTTCTGCTCTCCTTGTTCTAAGATTTAATGCTCTGAAAGAATAGACCTTTTCCCTGTAAAATTTTTAAGTCTAGAAGGTGTGTTAGTGATAAAGAGAAATTTAGACAACGACATAAACTGTCCACAGTCAACATTGTTTTCTGTTCAGACAGTTCAGCTTACATTGTCTCATCAATGTCTGTCACCATTCTTCTTTGGAAGCAGTTTTGTAGATGAGAAGGATTATCTTGTCCCTTTTAATGCACTTTGGACATGTGGATTTTGACTTAGGAAAAACACCCTGTTTAAGTCACCATTTATATATGGGAACTAACAGTACAGAAATGCAGTCCTTGGACTGCATCATCATCCTGGGACCCAGTTTAACCCAGTGCTACTGTTTTTTCAGCAATCATGACTGCAGGAAGCACCTTGTCATAGGTCACATAACTGAAAAGTATCTTTAGTTGAACATTTGCTGTTCTTTATCAGACATATGGATGTGTTTTGAAAGAAAAAATATACCCAGTACCTGCCAGCTGTAGCATGAATCAAAAGCTAAAAATCTGTGTTTTAAAGCTGAATGACAGAAAATACCAAAGGGAAAAGAATGAACTGATTCTTTACACCACATTAGTTTAATAAGTCCAAGTGCTGAGTCCTGCATTTTGGCCATAATAACCACTTGCAACGTTATATGCTGGGGACAGAGTAGCTGGACAGTGCCCAGGCAGAAAGGGACCTGGGGGTACTGGTGACAGCAGCTGAACACGAGCCAGCAGTGTGCCCTGGTGGCCAAAAGGCCAATGGCTCCTGGCCTGGATCAGGAATGGTGTGGCCAGCAGGAGCAGGGAGGTCATTCTGCCCCTGCACTGGGCACTGGTGAGGCCACACCTTGAGTGCTGTGTCCAGCTCTGCCCCTCAGTTTAGGAAGGACATTGAGTGCTGTGTCCAGCTCTGTCCCCTCAGTTCAGGAAGGACATTGAGTGCTGTGTCCCTGTGTCCCCTCAGTTTAGGAAGGACATTGAGTGCTGTGTCCAGCTGTGTCCCCTCAGTTTAGGAAGGACATTGAGTGCTGTGTCCAGCTGTGTCCCCTCAGTTTGGGAAGGACATTGAGTGCTGTGTCCAGCTCTGGCCCCTCAGTTCAGGAAGGACTTTCAGATGCTTGAGCACATCCAGAGGAGGCAGCGAGGCTGGAGAGGGGCTTGGAACATAAACCCTGTGAGGAACTGAGGGAGCTGGGGTTGTTCAGCCTGGAGAAAAGGAGACTCAGAGGTCCTTATCACTCTCTACAACTCCCTGAAAGGTGGCTGTGCTCAAGGTGGGGTTGGTCTCTTTCTCCAGGCAGCACTGACAGAAGGAGAGGACACAGCCTCAAGCTGCGCCAAGAGAAATATAGGTTGGATATTAGGAAAAAGTTTTTTACAGAAAGAGTGACAAAGTACTGGAATTTTTTGTCCAGGGAAGTGGTGGAGTCACCGTCCCTGGATGTGTTTAAGAAAAGACTGGATGTGGCACCCGGTGCCATGGTTTATATGAGATGTTAGGGCATGGGTTGGACTCAATGATCTTGAAGGTCTCTTCCAACCTAGTGATTCTGTGATTATGTGATCTAGAAGAAATAATTCTTAAGGAAGTAAATCAGGAAGAGTGATACTGTTTGGTGTTTTAGTCATGTGATTACCACAGGCAGTTTCTGAAAATATGAGCTGTACTGCAAATAATTTAACAATTCTCTGATCTAGAGGATCTTGTTGCAAGAAAAACAAGGATTAAAACCAATCCAAAACTGTTTTCATGTTTTTTCTGAGGGCATGGCAACCCAGTAAATGCTTCTCTGAGAATGGCATAAATCATGTTTCATATGCTATAATGGCATGGTGTCATTTGAAAATCCTAAACCATGTTGTAAGGTTAGACAGCCCCACGTAGTTGTGATCCTGTTTTTAGGAGTAAATAATTAAAAATATGTTTCTCTTAATTTCTCCTTTACCAGAGACATCTGGAGAGCACAAATCCTTTCCACCCTTATGAGCGCTTTGACACTTTGAAACAATTTCTGGAGTTTGATGGACAAGTGTTAGGGTTTTCCTGTGTGTGGAATGACCCAGAGTCGCAGCTTTCTGGTCCACGGGAACTTGTTCTTCGTTATTATTTGTCTGATGATACTATTGATATAAGAGAAGTTTTACCAGACAACTCAGGCTGGGATGTAGTTCCACTTTTCCTCAGAAGAGATAAGCTTCCCAAGGTGAGGAATGAAGATTTCAAATTCTTCCACTAATTAAGAAACGTTGAATGCCTTGTTTTGAAAATCCTGTATTAGGATTGCAATGATATTTAGAAAGTGTTTTCAGAGTATTAATCATAATTGTATGATTTAGGTTTGCACACATACTCATGGAGTAAATTCTCCATGAATCCATAAAATAATATAAAAAGTGATGGAAAAATATTTTTAGGCTTGTCATGCTTAAACTAAAAGGAGCATTTAGGCACAGAGATGTCCTGTGATTTTCTTTCTCCTATATTAATGTATCAAGGTAACTCTATTAATAAAACTCTGCAATAATAGAAGACAAGAAAATCCATTAATATTGATAAGCTTATGTAAAACTGAGGTGAATTCAGATTTGATCTATGACTTACATTTGCAGCCTTTGGAAAAGTCAGTTTTAGTATTCTATAACATTACTTCTTCATAGCAAGTCTGGTGTGATTTCTTAAAATTCAGTTTCTGGGTTTGGGACCATAAGTAAAACCAATTAAAATCAATAGGAATCCATCAATAGGCTTTGTTGGGCATTAATCATGAGAAAGGCTCCACTCAGAGAAATCTTCAAAGGGTTTGTATTCTCTGTAACCTGTTAAGTTTATAAAATTACTGATCTGGATACACTTCTGTGTCACTCCAGACAGATCCTGATGATAGAACAACAGCAGCCAACAGATGGAATAAAATACTGGGAGCCTTTTCCTCCTTTCCTTCTAACACTGATAATCTATTTGTGATGCCATAGATGTACATGAGATTTTATAATAAAAACCTACCAGCAAAATATTACCCGTTTTTTAACCTTGTAAGTCCTGTGTTCTGAGATGCTGATTTAGCAGTGGCTCTGTGATACCAGACCCCTTTGACCACTGAGGTTGCAACATGTTAAGAATTGTTAAGAACTGGCTTTTTTCTCTGGAAGTTTTGAGAATGGCAGCAGAGGAATCAAAAGTTGAGGGGTCAGGAGAGGTGGTAAGACAAAATAACTCATTTTGATTAGCCTGCATCAGCAGTTTATTAATAATTAAAAAAATGACATAAGTATATATTAAGTTTGATATTACTGGGATAAATTACTACTGTAATTTTAAAACTCACAATAGAAAAAAAACCCCACGTCTTTGCCAACAGAAGCATGCTGACTTGAATCTCCTGTGTTTGTGCAGTGGATAGGACCAACCCTGGATGGTACTTTGCATGTTTTTATAATTATTACCAATCAAAATAATAGCCTCTAGAGCAGATGTTGACAACGATGTGGTATTTTGGGTATGCTGACCTTTGCTTTTTGTTTGCTTCCAAGAGAAAGGAGACTTTACCCTTGGAGAGAGTAAGATTCTGAATGCTGCTTCTGGCATATGTACAGGCTTTTGGAATATACACTTTTGGCTTTTAGGTTTGGTGGTAGAATCTTAGAATTTACTAAAAACTCTCCCAGAAAATACTACAATAACAGCCCGTGTATAACAAACCTGCTGGTTCTAAGGTAGCAGAGTTCTCTTTCTTCACTGTAATCTGTATTTCTGAAGAGCTGCTCTCTTTCCTTGCAGAATGCTCCCACTGCTCTGCATCGTCCGGGCACCATCACCAATTACACCCTGCTCAATGTCTTGGGAAAGCCAGAAAGAAACAAAAGCTATTACATTCGGGACGTTCTGCAGGTCAGAAATTACTGAGTACCTCCAGCTGTTGAATATCTTTATTGTAGTTTTTGTAATTTCTATGATTGTTATCCTCTGCAACAAAGAGAGTTATTTATAGAATTGTGCTGCCACTGTAGAGTAGCTCAAATGAGAATTACTGAGATTTACTGTATGTAAATCCCACATTTGGAAAAGTGAAGGAGCTTAACCTGGGGTGAAATATACTTGCCAATGGACTTAGAAGGTTAAATCACACACACTAAATGACCTGAGGTTTAAGAAAAGTTGTATAATTCTGAGATTTATGGAACTGCTGTATAAATGTCCCTTCTTTTATTAGACAGGAGCAGTGCATCAGGATTTTTACAAAGACAGTGACTTGAAAATAGGGGCAGTAATTAATGTTTGGGGAAGGCAAGTATTACTCTGTGATTGTGATGAATTCACTAAAGAACATTACAGGAAAAAGTATGGAATTGGTAAGTAGTGATAATTATCCTTTCCTTATGAGCAGTTTTATACTTCTGAATTTAACAGAGCTGTCTTCAAATTTTATTACTGACAAAACATGTTCATTAAAACCTTTAGCAATAACAATCTGTTGTAGGCTGTTAGCAGCAAAGCAGTAATTTTGCAGGTAATCCAGAAGGGCTTTCTTGTATATTGCTCTATTGAAAACTAGCATATAAGCTATGTGTTCTGCTCGTAATGCCTCTATTTGAAAACTACAGTGACAAAATAGTCATATGGATAGACTGCCATTTCTTCTTCTCTCCTTCCCTCTCCCCTTCCAATGGCTGTATTTGCAGTCAGAAAATAATAAAGAGCATGTAGTAAGTGGGTGAGTAAAATGAGCTCAATTATTCCCCCTTATACTATATTTCATTTTATATGGATATCAGAATCCTCACATAATAAGATTTTCTGACATGACAGTTTTAGTCTATCACATTATTGGTTTTTGCAATGCAGTTTTGTGTACTCTGGACCGTTAGAGTGTGTATCTTGTGAAGCTTCAGTACTAAATTCTGGAAATATTTAGCAACTATGTCCATTATGGAAAAGCATTTTGGAAATGAATAACAATAGGGGCTTTCATTTATCTGTCTTTCAATGTCCCTAGTCAGACTTGCTAATGGTTCCATTATGGACATCTTCCTGCAAAAATGACTTAGTTATTTTCTGGCAGTTTATTCATTCAATAAATCCAGCTGAGCATCTGACTATTCAGAGATGGTTGGAAGAGCCCTACTATGGCCTTTCCCTGCCACTGTGAAATAAAACACCTGAGCAGACTATTTCTGTTACCTTGTGATCAGATAGAGTGTGTGTGTGTATCAGAGCTTGTCTGCTGCATTGGGGGAATTAAATGGTGTAGCATTGCCATTCAGACACTACATTTCTTATTTGGCAAAATATTTCTTGTTAAGACTTTTTCAATAATACCTTGGCATGTCTGTACCAAAGTAAATCTGATCTTGCCAGTGTGTGAGGAAGCCATGTTTAATAACCATACAGGTACTCCCTGTAATAACAGCAAATTTAACTCTAGAGATGCAAAATAGGGGGGTTCTGCTCTGGGAATTTCTTCAGCCAAGACCACTGCTACTTTTTGGCAGCAATATCCTCTGTCTGAGCAATTATCCCAAACAGAGAATGGGGATTTCTTACTCAGGACAGGTAATAAATGAAATGCAGCTGACCATCCTGGATCAAGCAAGCAGTGCAACCAAGTGATGCACAAATGCAAAGGCCCTTCCCCTCCTCTAATGCTGGCTCAGTAATTACTGTTTATGTCTCTGGATGCTAAAAGTTAGGTGGTTTGCAAGTTAGTGGAATTCAGAAGTTGCTGATGTGCAGAATTCTACAAAATTGTGACTGTAGGTGGTCTAGTCTGTTCCTGTTCTGCAGTAAAGATTTCTTTGCCTCCTGAGGTATCTTGTCCTAACCTCATAGTTAAAAATGCTGCTTAAAAGCTGCTCTGAATCTGGTTTGTGTAAATTGAGAGAGTAATTTTTTTTTCTTCTCTCTGTTGGACTTGGGGAACGAGTACTCAGTATCTTCTTTTAATAACAACCTCGTACATCTCTGAACAAGATTCCAATACAAAACCTTACTCCCCTGCCCCCATCCCAGGCCATTTGCTGCTAAGGGAAACCTTTCAGTCTTTCTCCATAGTCCATTCTTTTCTATCTGTGATAATTTTTCTCAGTGCTCTATCCAGTTTCTCTGCCTTGTTGACATCAAACACACAAAGATGTGCTCTAGCTGAGACCTTTGGGAAACTGAGAAGTGTTTTACACATACCTTTAAGGATATATGATGGCAGAGACTCTGGCTGACATGGAAAACCATCCATCTTGATGCAGCCTGTCTTGTTCACAGACAATACTTTTTTTACAGCGAAGGGATTCACACACTTTGCTGTAAAATTCTTTCCTGCTTTCCCCACAAGGATTTAAAAAATGTAGGTATGACTATTTAACTGGAAGGGACCAGGAATAGAATCAGGGTAGGTTTTAGCTTAAAAGCAGGTTTTTTAGAAAGAACTAGTGAGTGTTCACCTTTTACTCTTAGTGATTTACACATTTTGTGTGTGTCTGTGGGTGTACAAGGTACTCTCAGTGGGCTCAGTCCCACAAAGTGCTCAGAATTCCACTCTGATCCAATTAAACACTGAAACAGACTTAATTGCAGTTCCAGTCCAGGGAGACCATTTACTTGAGAATGAGTAAGCAAGTGAATAAATTAGTTCTTACATCAAGGCACAGTACTCAGCATCTCATGGCATTAATCCAGCTGTTTTGTTACTGTGTTTTTACATTACTCCCCTTCAATTTATACTCTTCTGCCAAAGCCATTAAAGAAGCTGACATTTATTTTTGAGTCTGCAGTTTCAGCACAAGTTGCTTGTCCACAGAATTTGCCTTTTTGGAGAATGAAGAGTAGTTTAGATTTCTCTTGAAGAATGTGATGTATTTCAACGTGATATATTTCTAATATGGGGTTTGCCTATTTTAGTATATTTGTGAAAAGAAAAATTTTTCCATGGCTGAACATAGGTAATGCTCTTCAGCAGGAAGCTGATGGCATTACTGTCACCTGGAAGTACTATGAATGCAAAAGAAAATGCATTAAAGTGTGAAGTTACCTGTGCAGACTTGCTAGTGCAGCCTCAGAGGAGGAGAAAAAAACTCTGTAGCCATGTAGGTGTTGTGGTCACCCTGCTGAAATGGGAAAGTATTCTTTCTTAAATAACAGATTACTCAAGATGGAACAAAACCAAGCAAATCTGGTTTCCTACTGCTTTTCCTTCCCTGTCCCAGCACCTCCCAAGCCTGGCTGTTGAGGCTCTCCACAGCAGCCTGCACTCCCTGTGCTGTGCCGGCTCTCCACCCCTCCCACCCCCTCATTTCTCAGGCTCCGGCCGTGACCCGCTGCTGCCGGGGCAGGGCCGTGTGTGCTGGCCAGGCAGCTGCTCCTGGATTGCAGGGACAGCCCTGGATAACAGGGAGAACAGCTGACTCCTGCTTTCCCCCCAGTGGGGCACTAAAGCCCGCTGCCAATTCTCGCTGGGCTCGTCAGAGGTCAGTGTCTCTGGTGTTCAACCTCTCCACTACACGTGGAGGAGACTGAGCAGCAGCTTCTGAATATACTTGTGCATATACAGATGCCTTTTTTTTTTGCCCAGGTAACTGTAATAATCGTGAAGTAAGGCTGTAAATGGAGATTTTCTTTGAATCAAGAGAAACACTGTCATGTTTCAGCTGCACGGACAGTTCTGTGAGCATTAGGTTTTCTTTATTCCTGCATGTAAAAGTTGTGGTCATGGAGTTTTTGCCTTCTTATTTTACTTCTTATCTCAGTTGTGAAGCAGACTATCACTAGGTCTCAGCTGTTTATCATACATCTCCTCTGATCTATAAAGAACACCATGCTGCCATCTCCCCAGGTTATCACCACCTCTTTGTATTGTCCAAGTCTAGTGGGATTTCTCCTTTTGTCCTGGCTTTAATGCTCAGAGGTGCCTGTCCTCTTCCTCTGAAGGATGAATTTCTTTCCTGCTTCTTTATCTTGATATTGAGTATAGTTATCATTCTAATCCAAAGTATGTAGCACTTGGATCTTCCTTGAAATATGGTCTTATCTAACACATGAGGGCTTTCCTGCAGTTCTTCAATGAAGGTAGGTAAGGCAGAAGGTAATCTCACATTCTATACCAAAATCTCAGAATGTATATCGAAACTGAAAGCTGACAAGTTCATTCAAGCTGGTTTAATGCTGCCTCTCTGGCAACAAACTCTTCTTGAGGAATTTAGTTTTTCTTAGTAAGAAGGCTTAGCTATCTTCAAATTGTTTATATGTTAAAGATGTGGCTAGAGCTGTTTTGTTTCTTGCTGTTCCCAGTGTTTGTTCCAATCTCACTCAGGTTTTGATGTCATGAGAAATCTACAAGTACGTGGTCCATGTTTGGTAAATGAGGTGAAATAACCCCCCAAGTCACTGCAGTAACAAGGGATGAAACTATACATAGCAAAAATACCTGTGCTATTCTTTCTGGAAGTAGAAATTTGTAATCCCAGACTTTCACTTTACTCTCTACCCACTGTAAATTTACACTGAAAATGTTACAGCCTGGAAAAAGTGAGAATTGATTCCTTTTCCAGACTGGACAGAGGTAATTTTCTTAAACACCAGTGGTCACCTTGAGAAGAGTGCTTTTTCTGTGTAAGTGCCACCTGTCTGTCTGATTCTGCCCTAATACTGTGTGGCAGAGCAAAAATGAAATGAGTTTTGAGCTCAGGTAGCTGGCTCTCCACGAGTTCCAGAAATGAGTTTTTGACTAGTTTTATAACATTTTTCTCCATGGCAATTTCTTTCTGAATTTTCTCATTCACAGGAGAGAATATTAATATATAATCCTTTAAAATCCTGGAAAATATAGGGGACTCAAGGCTGGATGTTTGTATTTTTCTCTTTAGGGAACCTAGATAGGTGAGGGTTGGTCTCTTGTCTTAGGTAACAAGTGACAGAAGAAGATGAAACAGTCTCAGAGGAGGTTTATATTGGATATTAAGAACCATTTCTTGACTGGAAGGATTGTCAAGCTAAAGCAGACTGTCCGGGGAAGTAGTGGAGTTATCATCTCTGGAAGTGTTCAAAAAATGTGTAGATGTGGCACGTAGGGACATGGTTTAGTGGTAGACCTGACCATGCTGGGTTAATGGTTGGACTTGGTAATCTCAGAAGTCTTTTCTAAAATTAGTGATTCCATGATTCTATGAATTACACAAGATCATTTTACTTCAGGGGTGAGATGGGAATGAAAGGGCTGAACTTTGGATTTCACTTACTCCGAGCTTCACTTGTGAGGGATTCAATACATTCCCCAGGGATAAAACATTAGTCCTCTTAATTTATAATTCCCTTCTAGCTTATAAATCTAATTTTCATCCACATGCGCTAAAGTTTACAAACGGGAAATGCTTTAACATCTCTTAATGGATGCCTTATGCATGGGTGTGAATGTACAGACTGTGACCAGCGTGTAAACACAGGAGCTTCTTGTCCTTTGCGGCCAGGGTTCCTGGAACTCCGAGCGCCTCTGGCAGGAAAATGTGACACTTGAGCAAAGAGGTTGGGCTTGTGTCTGCCAAAATACGCTGTTCCACATTGCCTAATTAAAAAATTAGCGCCCGGGTTGATGAGCAGCATCGGCCCCCCGCCGCCTCCGCCGCGCCGCCACCGGGTGGCGCTGTGGGAGCGCGGAGCCGCCGCTCCGGGTGCCGCTCCCGGCTCGGGAATCGGGAATCCAGCAGGAATGGAGCCGGGAATCGAGCCGGGAATTCAGTGAGAATCCAGCGGAGAATCCAGCCGACAGTGCGCCAGGGAATGCAGCCAGGAATCCAGCGGAGAATCCAGCGGGAATCTCGCCGGGGGATCCTGTGCGATACCTGCCGTGCTCAGCACCTGCAGGCACCGGGGTTTACTTCCCTGCTCCTTCTATGCCGATGTACAGGCTCCCTGTTTATGGTATCAGGAATTGCCTGTATCAGACACACGCCGTGGAGCTGTGAAAATGTGGTGTTTTGGTCACAAACAATGCTTAGAAAATAGGGAATGTCATGAGGTTTAATAAGAAGTTCAAGGTGCTGCACTTGGGCTGGGGCAATCCCCAGTATCAACCCAGGCTGTGGGATGAGCAGATCCAGAGTATCCAGGCAGAGAAGGATTTGGGGTGCTGGTGGATGAGAGGCTGGACATGCCCTGGCCATGTGCCCTCTCAGCCCAGAGGTCAAGGGGGTGCTGTATCCAAAGCACCGTGGGCAGCAGGTGAGGGGAGGATTCTGCCTCTGCTCCACTCTTCTGAGACCCCATCTGCAGTGCTGCATCCAGCCCTGGGGCCCCAGGACATGGACCTGCTGGAGAGAGTCTGGAGGAGCAACCAAGCTGGTTAGAGGGAAGGAGCAGCTCTCTTATGGACAATACCTTGGAGTATTGGGCAGTTCAGCCTGGAGAGGAGAAGGCTTTGGGGTGACCTAGATGTGGCCTTCCAGTACCTGAAGAGAACAGACAAGAATAATGGAGAGAGACTATACAAGGGCCTGGAGTGACAGGACAAGGGGGAATGGCTTCACACTGAAAGAGAGTGTGCTGAGATTAGATGTTAACAAAGTTCTGTCCTGTGACAGAGGAGAGGCACTGGAACAGACTGTCCCCAGAAATCTCAGATGTCCCATCCAGAGCAGGTCCAGAGAAGGGCAATGGAGCTGGGGAAAAGTCTGGAGCACAAGTCCTGTGAGGAGAGACTCACAGAGGAGGAAAGGAGGCTCTGGGGTGGCCTTACTCCCTACAACTCCCTGAAAGGAAATTGGAGCCAGGTGGGGCTCAGGCTCTTCTCCCAGGCAACCAGCAACAGGTTGAGAGGACAGAGTGGACAGCTGCTCCAGGGGAGGTGTAGGTTGGACATTAGGAGGACATTCTTCAGAAAGGGTGATTACACATGGAAATAGGCTGCCCAGAGAGGCAGTGGAGTCACCACCAGGTTTTTAAGGAAAGACAGGACGTGGCATTCAGTGCCATGGTCTGATTGACAAGGTGGTGTTTGGTCATAGGTTGGACTTGATAGTCTTGGATGACCTAATTGATTCCGTGATTCTGTGGTTCCTGGAAGTGTCCAAGGCCAGGCTGGATGGAGCTCTGAGCAACCTGATGTAGTGGAAGGTGTCCCTGCCCATGACAGGGGTGTTGGAATGAGGTGACCTTTAGGGTCTCTTCCAGCCAAAACCATTCTATGATTCTATGAGTCTGTGATTTTGGTGCCTGTTTCCACACACATACTCTTTCATGATGAAATTTACTTTGAAGATTTCTGAATAGTCTTTCTTTGGGCTTGGCCTTTTTGCTTCTGAGTCCCAGAAAGGGGACATGCAGTTTTTATGGAGAAGAATGTTGGTGTGGTTTTGCAAAACCCCTTTTTTGACTGATTCAAGTGAAAGTTTCAGCTTTTTGAGTCAGACCATATTCTTCTGAGAAGTAAAGGCTAAAGGAAAACTCATGTTTTCAGGCCAAAGAAAAACTCTGACATCTGAATGGTTGCTTTATTTTTCAACTCACACTGCTGTTAAGCAAGTCAGATTTTAGGAGTGTTGTGCTTTGATCATCTGACATAGCCATGTTTAAAACATTTAAATCACAAACCAGTTCACTGTTCCAATTGACAGCAGTTTTGTCATCCTCCTCTATTTGCACTGAAGCCCTTGGAACAAGTTTAAGTTATCCATGTCTCTTTAGTTCTGTGTAGAAATGTTTTAAAGGAAAAAAAACCACCTTTATTTAATGGGATCTACTTTTATACATGGTTCTAATATCTTATATTCCTCTGACGTGAGGCTGACCCTGGGCTGTGCAGGAGACCTCCCGAGGTCCTGTCCAGCCTGAGTTATCCTGTGTTCCTGTGGCTCAGATCTTCATTTGCCTCAGATCTGCCCATTTGCTTTCTCCCATATGCAAGTTCCTTATTTTCCTCTCACCCTTTCCATTAACCTCATTTAAGCAGCAGACTGAGCTCCTCTGTTAAGTTTTATGTGGATGCACTGGAAGCTGTCCTGCAGCACAAGGGCAGTGCAGGGGTGCAACAAGGGGCTAAATGGGACAATATTTACACCAAGAGAGGAGTAATGAGAGTCAGGGAAGCAGCACTTTTGGGAATTGAGTGCAGGTCCCTGACCAGATGTGTCTCTGCTGAGTCAGGACAGCTGCTGCTCTGTACCTGGGATAGTCAAGATCACTGATCACAGCAAGACAAGGCTTGAATCTGGGGAAAATGAGCGAAAACAAAGCTTCCCAAAACTCTGGATATAGTGAGCTGTGGGATGAAGTTATTTGCTTTAGTGTACCAAAGACTTTTTCATATGTATGTTTTAAATAATGAATAAAATTTTATTTATTTATGTATTTTTTTCCTCTGGCCAAAAGCACAGGGCAGAAAACTGAAAAGACAGTTATTTACTTAATCATGTTTTCTTGAAGGATGAAATTGAAAAATTAATTTACAATTTTTAATTTACTATTTTAACCCATTTTGAAACTATTTGTGTTTCCTTTTGCCTGTGTATCTTAATGATATTTTTCAAATATTTTAAGATTATAGATGAAATCCTGAAACCTTTGAAGAAATAATTTTGCTGTTGGCTTTACAGAGTCTTTTTCTACTCTGTAACAGTAGGAGGCATCCTGGTTTGACTTTGATCAGTGGTCTGTTACAGAAGTAGGCTAATAACTATTCATATTGGAAGTTTAAATCCTTGGTAAAATGTCTTCATCACAGTAGTAACAAATAAGTTTTGCTCTCTTTGCTGCAGTGGATTTCACCCCCATTCAGTATAAGACTCCACCGCCTCCAAAACCAGAAAAAATTGTTCCTCCTTATAATGGATTTGGTTCTGAAGAAGATTCTTTGTCCTCCTGTAAGGGTGTGGTTATTGAGTCTCCCCATAAGGATTACAGGCAATTCCTGATGAAAGACAGGTATTTGGTGTGAAAAATAATTTCAGTTGTTTAAATTATGTCTTTTTTGTGAAGGAGATAAATGTTATGTGGGGATGTCATTTTTTTCAGCAAAATATACTGCTCATCAGACTTTTAGGGCACAGGTGCATGAGGCCTGAGTTAGGGACATGGTACTCCAATTTTCTGCAAACTCTGCAAAATTTCTCTTTGGAGGAGGCAAATATGACCCTTCCATCCTCTACCTCCTTCCCTCTGCTGTCTTCAGTGGGAGTTTGACAGAAATCTTAGTCCAGGCATTAGTCA
Organism: Prinia subflava; assembly: GCF_021018805.1. NCBI lineage: Eukaryota > Metazoa > Chordata > Aves > Passeriformes > Cisticolidae > Prinia > Prinia subflava. Next base: position 101,236,147 of record NC_086249.1, on the reverse strand, counting down.
GGAATTTTGGATGATCCAGCAGACCAACACAGATTTGTTTTTGTTTGACTTTCTGATACTTTTTTTTGTCTGCTGAATTAATGCAGTTTACTGTAGCACTACTAAAGCTTTAAACAATTTACTTTCCATTGTTAAATGGTTTATTAGGCAGCAGTTGTTGAAGCCAAAGCAAAAAAAGCAAAGTCTCCTGTTAAAGATTCACCTGGATAACCTTTGTAAAAGAGGAAAGCTGTTAGAAAAGGCCCAGAAATCTATTGATAGTGTGTATACAGACACTGCAAATTATTTAAAACACAATCACTTAATAAATATCTGGCTAGTAAGATCATCTGCTGGATAATCTCACTTACTCCCCTGAATTTGTGGGAGATAATCCTAGTATGAATCGCTATTCTGAATTTGGTTTGAAAATATACATACCTAATTGTGTTCTTCCTTCACAAATTTTGTGGAAAGAAACTTGGGGCTTGATTTGCAACTCAACTTGAATAAAAATTTATTCCAGACCTGTGGCAGAGAAGTAATTTTCCCCTGAAAATTATTCCTTTGTATCTGACCGACTCTATCTGGTTCCATTAATTTAAGCTGAAAGTGGTTTTTGACAAAGTAGTGAATCTTACGCCATTTTCCTTCTTGGTGCAGTAATAACACAATTAAAGTATGTTACAAAACTCAGGAAAAGGCATCTCTTAGGGGTGGAAACTTTTCTCACACTCAGTTTTTGATTTCTTACCTGTCCCTTGCTTTTTCAACTATGGCATGGATAGTAAGATACTGCGCTACAGGGCCAAACTCATCACGGACAGTGACATCGACAAGGATCGTAAATTCATCATCTCCTACTTCCTGAGGGATGACACCATTTCTGTTTTTGAACATACAGAGAGAAACTCAGGTAAGATTATAAATGTCTCTAATTAGACTTCACAGTAAACATTGTGGCCAGATTCAGCAGCAGCAGAAGCAGGAATGTGGATTTTTAAATGCAATGGGAATTCCATCAGCAGGCCTGCTGCATTATCTTGCATAGCTGGATGTCACAGTAATTCATGATCTTCCTCACTCAGAATTACATTGTTCATTGCATGACAGTACTTCACAATATCCTTTGGGAACTGCAAGCGTAATGCCTTAGAACTTTTATTACATTTTAATTTGAAAACCTGACCTTTAAACATTTGCTTTTGTTGTGGATAGAATACAGGGATAGTATTGTAACTGATGATAAATAGGGACAGGAAATACAAGACATCAAGAATGAAAGACTAAATCCTTTGTTTTGCAAAATTGTGTTATGAAACCTACACAGCATCCATTGCATAGAAGCAGCTCATGAAAGCCAAACAGCTGTGACACTTTCTAACATACTTTACCATTAATCGTGGAGTGCTGAGCATTTGAATATTTCCCTGTACTAGAGTCTGGATGTGTGTTTGTGTACAATACTGAACTGCATTCCAAGAGCCAAACTGACAGTGTTTAAGTGGCAAATAAATGCTTTGTTACTTCTCAGTTGCTTGATCACATCCTATTGCTGGAGCATGGTCACCAAATGTTGTCAAGTTTAAATTCTTTTGGCCTCTGTTGTCTGTTTTAGGCTGCCTCCAGCTGAGGATATCAAAGGTTTTGTGATTTTCAAGCATCTTTTTATTTTCCTGAAGCATCTTGTGCACGGATGGAAGGACACAGCAGTGGGAAGGATGTCAGGAAGCAATTCTGTAGTTCAGAGTGATGGGGGAGCTTTGGCTAAGCATGACCCTGTTGGAGAGATTTGTGTCTTTCTGTGAAGCCCACTAAACATCTTCAGCAACAGTTTCAGAGCAGTTAACATCCAGAAGTGTCTTTTCAATCCAGAGAACCTCTGATGACATCTCTGCTTCTATCCAACTATATCACGAGTGCATAAATAGGGACCTCAACTCCAACGAAAATACAAGCAATTCTCTGAGAAGTGTTTTATTAAGATGTGGAATACCTGCTTAGGACTTCAGTGAACATTCCCAATTAATCCTGCTCCACTAAAGCATCAAGATTTAGCATTTTTATGGCAGCAATGTCTTGTTATCAATATTTTACTCACTTCCTGGCATCCAGTGGCCTGAGATTTATGCAACTTCTTTTGTTGCAGCTAAACACACACACACACATTTATGTATATATTTAATATGGAATGCTGCTGTGAGGCTGAAGAGCAGCTCAGTTCTCCATCACTGAATGGCCTGTTTGACTGGCATTTTTTATGTCCAGAGACATAAAGGGTGCTAAAGGTACAGCTGCACTGTTAAATTGAAGAAGTCCAGGGAACAGTTTGAATCTTGGACCCCAAGCATGTTTATTGCTGTTCAGTCACTTTGAGTTCTCCTTTGCACCATTTCAAGCCCAGAGAGCCTTGAACACAGTAATAATAGCTGTGACCTGAGACTCCAGGTTTATCCCACAGCACCCAGACAAGAGTCAAAGCCACGCACTGCAGAGCAGATGTGGTCAGCTGGTCAAGCCAACAGCAGCAGGAATGCCAGGCCAGAGATTGCTGCCTGCCTTCCTTTTATTTTGGAATGAGAATATGTGCTGGGATTTCATTTGGGAGCCCACTGAACACTGCTGCTCAAATAAAATGTGAAACAATAAATGGGCAAATTTGCCCACTAATAGTAACAAATGCTTCAAGGCACATGTGAAAGGCATGTGTCTGTAAGTGGACTTTTAACTTCCCTAGGTTCTTAAAATGGATGAAATAGCTGACTTTTAGAGGTGGTAAAAGGTGAAATTGAGGGATATGGCTGAGAACTGTCCATTGGAGAGTTTAGTGAGAACAGCGTTGAAGAGGCAAGGAATGTGCTGGAGGAGCTAAAGCAGCAGTTGGAAAGAGGCCTGAGTCTGCACAAGTTTGTTTGTTCCCACCTTCCTTTTCTTTCTACTTCTTTTCTCTCACTATCCCTTCCTCATTTTAGGCATGTCTCAAGGATAGTGAGTTTCTCCAATGTTAAGAATGAGAAGGTTTTGTAGAAGTCAGGTAATAGTGGCTAAGGAAAAGGATTGAGGCCATCCAAAATAACAAACCCTTTTGTGCACAGGTTCAGAGGGCTAATTTTACCTTTTTATTTACATGAACTGGTACAAATTGGCAAGTAATGGTTCAAATCCCAATCCTAAAGTGGAAGTAATAAGTTGCTCTTAGTTTTCTCGGTTCAGCAACCTGAAGGTTTCAGAGAAATACTTCACTCTAATATTAGTAACACTGAAACTCTATGATATTCATAGGGCTGGACATCTTGAAGCACTTCTTGAGATGGGGATCAAAGCATGAGAACTTTGGCTCCCCATGAAGAAGATCACAACCCCCTTTTTTACTCAGTGTAAGACCCAGCCAACAGCTGTACAAACACCTGCAAACTCTGATCTGATCTTAATGGAAGAGGGTCTTTTGTGGTGGTGTTTATTTTGTGCTTTGAGCCTGGCTTTTGTAGATTTCTATCAAAACTCCTTATCAAGTTTCAGTGTAAAATATCTAACTTAATGAGTTATTTTCAGTCATTTTTCTTTATACCACTTGTAATGTATTAACCTGTAACATTTAAAAAAGCATTATGGGACAGAAGTAGGTTTCCAAAATAAGTGCACAGTTGCAGGGAAATAGAGAGACAGGAGTGAATTTCCAGTCTTGCAGATACATTAAATATTAAAAAACGGTTGCCAGGATTATATAACCTAAAAAATTCACATTTGTTTTTATAGCTGGGTGAAAAGGAATGTGTTAACATTAGAGTCACATTAATGATTTGAATTGTTTTTTGATTCAAGCAAGGTCTGATGATTACCACAGTGGAGGGTTTTTTTGTCTTTTATGGTGCTAATAAAGCAATTAAGATAGACATCTGCTCCAAACTCTGGTTTAATAAGTAGTTTGGGTTTCAGATTCATTTATAATTTTGACTGTAAAAGGCATTTGATTACACTGTTCATCAGCCTTTTATTGGATTTGCACCAGTACCTGATATTAAGGCACCATTAAATGTTACTAAAATAAGCTTTTGGCTTTTGCCTTGGAAGCTGAAATATCAACAGGAAGCAAACCCCAGAGTTGTTGTAGGGCACATATCCCAGTGAAACTAAACATGTGAACAGAAGGTTTTCCAGAAAGCTTGGTACGTGCAATGCAGTCCTGTGGTACAGCAGAAGTTAATACAGGAAAGTGAAATGTTCCTTCCAGCATCTTACCCAACCCTGAGTAACTCGTGCAGTTCCTAGTGACACAAATAAAATCATTATACTGTGAAAAGGAATCTTGTGACATACCCACCTCACAAAGCAAAGAGCAGACCACAGTTAAATTGCGTTGGCAGAACAACGTGGAAGACAGTATCATGTCACTCCTACATTTTTTATAAATTTCAAAAGCCCTTTAAAAGAAGTTAGAATTACAGTGCATCAGAATTCACAATCTTCATAGGACAGCGCTCTCTTAAGTTGTGATTTTTTTTCTTTTTCTGCTTTTAACAGTTAAAGGATAATTGTCTGCATCTTTGTGTTTGGATCTTTTTGGATCTAGGTTTCTCAAGGGCCAGTTCCAAGGCTGGCAACAGGGTTATGGGAACGATTTGAAGAGGCACATTTCTGTCCTGTTTTAAAGAAAAGCAAAGCAGGGAAGGTGTTTGGCAGGCATTCAAATGAGACATGTCACAGAATGTGCACAATGTCGCTGTTGCTGTGGACACTGGCAAAGACAGTCCTTTTAGCACTGGGAGAGAGGGGAAGAGAGTGTTCTGAGGCAAGAAACTGGTGTGCAAAATGTGGTATTTCAATACAAATAATGTGGTTTGGGGTGTCTTTTTGTTGATGGCTTGGAGGTTTTGTGTGTGTGTATGTTTTTTTTTCCAAGTAAAGCCATAATTAATTATTTTTAATTCTATTCTCATAGGGATAGCTGGTGGAAAGTTCCTGGAAAGAGGTCGCATTAAGAAGCCTGGGCAGGAACTCTTTAAGAGTGAGCCATCTGAATACTACAAGGCTCAGGATCTGTTTGTTGGAGCCAGACTTTGTTTCCATGGTCACAATTTTCTTTTGGTGGATGCTGATGAATACACGTTCAACTACATGGAGAGGAATGCAAATGAGGTGAAGCAGCCTCTTGTTAATTTATCTCTCAGGACTGTGGTTTATCATATATTTTTCAGAATTATTTATACTGTTTCCTCACCCAAAGCTCACAGCCCAGTGCTCTCTGTCTGGCAGTGGATTTAGGAGGTGCCAGCTGGGAGTGCATGCAGGTCTGGCCACTCTTGACTGCCCATTCCCTTTTCCTCTCTCAGAATCCACTCAGGCTGCCTTAGGGGTTGTCACAAGGGATATCCCTTTCTGTTCCTTCTTGAGGCTGTTCATGAACCTCTTGTCCCTGAGCTGATCTAACCCTTGCTGATACTGTCAGCTTCCACAACTTTCTGTGGCAGTAGGTTGAAAAGTTCACTGCGTGCTGTGAAAAACAAATATCTGATGGAAAAAAAAGTATCTTTTAACTGTTTCAAACCAGCCTCCCACTAGTTTCAAGGCCAGTTTTACTGTTCTGAGGTTTGGGGAAGATCCCATTTACCTTATGCACCACCTTCATAATTTTGTAAATCTAAGACATTCTTCCTGCTCAGCCTAATTCTGTGCAGCTAAGAGTTTCACCCTTTTTGGTCTGTTCTTGCAAAGTAACTGTGTGGTGTGGAGACTGGAACAGTGTTCACTACTCAAGATCCAATGTAGTCTTACTGATGAGGCTATTTATGTCCTGATTTGATTTTTTGGGTTCATACACATTTTTCTACCAAAACTTGTAATAGTAGAAATTCATATCACAGTCAGGAATTCAAGCTTAAAGTGTTTATTGAATTTTACTGTCTTTTCTTGTTACTTTCAGAGGGGAGAGCAACAATAAATTATGAGCTGGGGTGCCTCTGCTGCTTTGTACTTTAGCAGAATGGTGCAGTTTTTTGTGAATTAATGTGGATTAGCACCATCTGCCTTCCCTGGAACAACGTGGAAGATCTGTAAAATCCTTGTGGATATAAAATCCTAAGACTGCTAAATGCTTAAAGCAGTAAAATACAAAGCTGAAACCTCAAAAATACAACCCAGTGTGTTTCCTTCCTGCTGGATGGTTTCTCCTCCTGGTAGAATCAAAACCAAACCTCTTCTCCAAAATGCAGAGCTCATCTTTAGATTGTAAATGTTCTTTGGAATGTTGTTTGCATTGATTGTCCTGGATCAAATGGATGAGGCTTTAGTTCTTCAGACTGAATGATTGTATAGTATCAAAATAAAATTTGCAAAATGAGAAGAGACAGCATTGAAAATGTGTCCTTAAAGTGAATTTTGAATGGTTCTTCACACAACTAAGGTTTTAATGCAGCTGGTAGAAAAAAAAAGGTTGATTCTTCCATAGGTAGATGCTTCACTCACATCCTTTGACTAGAGCTCCAGAAGTTTACCTCAGTTCATCAGGGGATCACATACTCAAATGACAACTTCAGCAATTACTAGAGAAGATCAGAGCTGGAAGATTGTTTGGAAAAAGGGGAAACAATATAAAGATGGCAATTTGTTTATCTGTTTCTAAAATGAGAAAACAAATAATTTTCTATCTGACTAGACAAGAGATTTCCTTCCAGCAGAACACATCAGTATGTTTTCTGAAAACTGGTGAAAGAAATCTGTATGGAACATTTTTTCATGGAATTTGCCATTTTGACCACAGTTCTATAGGCATATGGTGATTTAGATTTAGAAATTTTGATTGGTAATCATAGTGCAGGTGAATATTGAAAATTTCTTTAAGACCATCTAAGATAGTTGGAAGGCTTTAATTTTCTGTTTCAAAATTACATTTATTTTATTGTTTTTTTGTTAAAGAGAGAGAAAAATCAGAGTCCTGTGATTTTGATTGCCACCTTGGCTGAAAGTTAATTCAAGGACCTAGTTCAAATTTTTTCAGAACTTCTGATTTCTTTTTCAATTTGAAGGAAAAAATATTTATTTAGAAACTGTAGATTTCCTTGCAAAGCAGAACAGGTGTGTTGTGTACAGTCCTACTGGTATTATCCGGGTTTGGGGAGGACTGTTTCAAACAAGGCATCACTGGAAGGGAATTCAGCATCTCTGAACTGCATCAGTTGTTCTAGCTTTGCTGTGTGCTGTAGCACAAACGTGGAAAAGGATTTTACTTCCATTGAATTCAGCATAATAATCTCTGAGTTAAGCAAGACAATTAAATCAAACTAGACTGTGACTAGAAACATGCCAGGAGTTACATGAGAAGGGGGAAAGCTGGTGAAATTATTGCCATGCTGCTCAGATACTCAGTGTCCATGTAGGTGTTTGGAATATGTAGTTTAGGAAAACAGATGTAAAAATAGCCTTTTTGATAATGTGGAGAAGACAGGCTCTTAAATATTCAGAACACTTTGTCCATCCTGAAATCCTCTGCTCTCTGAATCCTTCTGCTCAGTCTTTTCTCCCTGTTTCTTGCTTGATCAGCAGAAGGCTGTGTGCTTATGCCCCAAACAGTAACATCTTGGAGAGGGGCCTGGAAAAGCTGCAGCCTCTAAAACTCTTTGATTGCTGCTCCAGATGCTCCAAGGTGCTGCCTTGCAGGGTATTGCCTGCCAGGGCTGCACCTGGGGTTTTGGCATAGGCAGAAATTGTCTTCTCCAATTCTGAGAAAAACCTGCAAGATCTGATGTACTGATTAGACTTGGATCAATTTGTACTGCTCTGGCAGTGCCATAGGGATTTTAAATACCCCTTTCTGGATCATTTTGAACTGATACAAACTGTAGACACATTTCAGCAGAGTTGGGACTGAGGCCCGATTTTTATGTCCTGGTCCTTAATACCAGTCATACCAAATTTCAAATAACTGCTATTGGAAGAAACAGGAGAAAAGTTCTCAGGCAGTTCATTGTGCTTTTTAAGCTAGATAGAGCATGACAGATATAAGGACATAGCAGATAATCATACTTGAAGTCACCCCCAATTTAATGACTAAATACTTCTGTGTTTTATATTAAAAATGAATATAGCAAATAAATCTTTGGTAGAGCACTAACATAATCTGAGTAGATTGAAAGCCTTAGTGCTTCAGTTCTGTTTAATCTGAGTTCAAATTTATTTTAACGGTCTATTTAGGAAGAAATAAACATTTAAGCATTTTTATACTTAACAGGTAAAATTGGTTCCTAACAAATTTCCAGTGGGCTATTTCTGAGTATTTAAGACAGTGCAGTCCAAATGATGAGGTTATTTGTTGGAACATTCCACTGGAGCCAGTGGTGAAAAATTAGCTTTAACATGGTGAAATTTATGACTTGTGAGTTCTGTGTGGTGCACCAACATAAAATGAGGACCAAATTATTAGAACTCAACTTTGAATGTTTCTACTTCTGCTTTAAAAATGCAATGTTTCAAGCAAAAGTGGATGTTCTAAATGCACTAAACTTTCTGAGAATGCATGACCTGATGATTTTTTTAAAATTGTTTATATTTTTGATAGTCTTACTGAGATTCCCATGGGCCCCTTTCTCCAGGTCCCTCTGAATGGCATCCTATCCTTCAGGTCTTTATAATCTGTGTCTTATTTTCCTCTTTTAAGTTCCCCATGGCTGATATTTGTGTCATCCTCAATAAACTGAAGAGCATGACTGGATTTCGTGCCAAAGAAATCAGAAAGGCATTTGCTACTACTGACCCTGAGTGTACCAATGTCATTGGGTATGACACTTTCAGGTAAGACAGTGGGTTGGGGTTTTAATATTTAATAAAGGCACATTGCCCCAAAATGTATAAAGCATGACTGAGTTTTGATGCTTTCTGCCCAGTAGCTGACAAGTGGCATAGATTTGTTTTGCATTTACTTGAAGATTATGTGTGAAAATGAAAGTAAATCCATGCTCCAGAAAAAAAAAATAGTTTCAAGTAAGCTGAAAAGCACAACAGAAATCTGTCTACTTTTTATGGGGCTGACAGAGAGTGTTGTGAAAGGGCAGGAGTCATCAATAATAGATTTGCTGAACGATAAAGAAAAGTCCATCCTGAGAGTCAAACAGTAGTTTTGAAATTCAAGTAGGAATGTTCAAATTGCCTTCTGAAAATGATGTTTGTGTTTTGAACCATTGGTAAAGAAGATAGTCTTTATAGAGTTAAGGTGCATTGGAATTATAGAAGGCAGTGCTAAGCATGTTTAAAAAAGATTGGAAAGCAGTAGTGAGAACAATAATTAATACTTGGACAGTAATTTAAGCACAGACAAAGGAAGGGGAAATGTGGATTCTGGGAATGATCCAGATATGGCAATAGGCAGATAGAGAGATACTTGAAAGAGGAAATCATGTTCAAATACAAACTGATTTCAGTTTATCCCACAGCCAGAATACCTGAGTGTATGAACTGTGTTGGGCACAGTACTGCTAAGGTTAATGATGTGAAACAGGAGAAAACTTTACTTAGAAGCATTTGTTTTTCACAGAATTAATACAGTGTCTATTTAGGAACTGTCATAATAACTAAGGCATGTAAGTAGATGAATATTGCATGGAATGTCATCTCCATAGGAATGCTCACCAAGGCAGGAATTGCTTCTGAAATATCTCAGAAAAGAAATAGATCAGCAGAAGGTTCTTTCAGCAATTCAAAGTGAAAGTAAAATTAAAATGAGCTGGTATTCAGAAATGAAAAATAAGTGAATTAAACGTAGGAATTAAACTAAAAGAGGCCACAATTTTTGCCAGCTTTTGGTCAAAATATTTCTGAACTCTGATATTTTACTCAGCAGAAGCAAGATTTTGAATTGCTAATTGCATTAAGAGGGAAGATGTTATTACTTGAATAAGAAGGGAGAAAATTGAAAGTTCATATTTAATGGGAGAAAGTTTCTGTCATCTGGAAAAGGTTTTTAATTTATGTAAAAGGTAATTATTTAAAATTTTAAAAAATAGTTTTAGTTCAAATTATGAAATAATCATCTGTAAAACTTTGTGCATGCACTAAGAGCAATTCAAAGGTTTGGAACATTTGTATGATAGAATTAGGGAAGCAAACTTTTAGAAGGGATGACTGTGCTTTTAAATGGCAGGGAAAGGTTTTTATTTTATCCAGAAGAGGCTCAGTTGGGTGTAAATTTAATCATGGACATAATCTGTGCAGCTGTGAACAGCTCAACTGTTTAATTTAGGGTGGTGCTATTCTGTGACATGGGGAGAGATATGTCTGATCATATGGTATTGAGGGACTTGGTTTCAGCCACAAAAAATGCAGGAGCCCTCTCCGTGTGCAGGAAATCTGGGGAACCCAAATATTCAGGGTTTTCTGGGCCTCAGTGCTCACCTGGACCAGTCTCAACACTCTTTAATGCTCCCTATCCCTCCTGTGGGGAAGGCCTGGGGTGGAATAGGGGATGTTCACACTGCCAGAGGGAGAATTTCCCTCTAAGGAACCTTGAACATTTGTGCTCTATAGTGACAGTAGGTTTTGTTTCTGTTAGTTTGTATTACATCCAGTAATCCAAAGGCTCTCATTATTATTATTATCTGTGTGTCTGATTTTAGAATGAAAGAAGCATTTTTAATGACAAAAACAAGAGCACTTCTTTACGTCTGTGAAAATTCCAAGATACTTTTATGTGAATAGAATATCTTTTCTTTCAGTTTCTTATTGTGTACATCTCTGTTTATTTTTAATCTGCCATGACTATAGCTAACATCAAATGATTATTTTTAGTACAGGCAATTATCTGTATGACAGCTTCAATGATAATCCTCTTTCCTTATCTTAAATACAGCTGAGGCTTTACTGTGCTCTGAATTTGGCTGTTCAAATTTCTTCCTTTCTACCTATGTAATTTTATATAATCTGCATGTAAAACTACATCTATAAGTATGAAGTAGTGAAGAGAATTGTAATTATACAATTTACTTTAACTGCTTTCAGAACCCAAGTCTTCAGTCCCTTATCCAGGAAATAAATGTGTAATGTACACTGAAGCTATCCCCTAAGCTATCATTAGAACTATTGAAAGCTTTGTTAAAAGGAGAATTAAAAATAACTAAAACTTAGATGCCTGTGCATCACACAGCCCAATCCACTCTGTTTTTTCTCATAAGCTACTGGCAAGGATGTTTGCTGTTAGAGACAAAGAACCATGTGGGTCTAACAAAGATGCCTATCTTCAATTCAGTTTGAGAAGCAGCTCTCTTGAGCAATTAATTACGACTTCTTCTTTCTGTAATGAATTCAGATTACAATCTGTTTTATTCTTCTAGAACAAAAAAAAAAAAAAAGAAAAGAAAAGAAAAAAAAAAGAAAAAAGTAAAACAAGAGACAGCTAAGCTGTGGGAACAATAATTGAAGCTTGTTTTTTTTTGTCAGGGAGAGTTTAGATGTCATTCTGTTTGTGAGTCTTGGGTCTTACTCATTAGTCTCTCACAATCACTAAAATATTCCTTAATTCCCAAGGGAAATAATTTTATCTGTGGGTTTTGGTGATTTGCTTGTCACTGACTGGATGGAGAAAATAAAAGACTTTTAAAATCCTGACACTGGAAAAATCTGTGCCATGTATGGAAATGCAACCTGTGGAAATGGCTGATGTTATCTACAGCCCCCAGCTCTGCCAGCCCAAGCACTGGAGTGCCAGGCTGATCAGGCAGCACTGTCCTCTTTGTGTGTGCAGGGGTATTTATTGCAGGCTGCAGGAAGGAGGCTCCAGCTTTGGATCTCTGGATGCTGCTGCAATATAAATAATAATATCCAGTAAGTGGAAAAAATAATACTGACAAGATAATGATAATATTAATAGATGGGCCAGCTCTTGGTCATTAAGTTTGTGTAATCTCAAATAAGGTTTGCTACTGTCAACAACTTGTCACTTCCTTGCATTTGTTTTCTGCCACTGGAAATAGAAGATCATGCTAATTTACTTAATAAGAAAAAAGAAGCAGTTGAATCAAAGAAGACGCTCTGCAGTATTTAACCTTCCTTTGATAGCTGTGTAAGTGCAATCATATTACATGGAGTGATCCCTTAATTTGAACAGGACCACACAAGCCTCTGAGAGGAAGCAAATGAAGAACTATGTTTCTTGCAGATTTGGAGGGGTCCTAAGTTTCTGTGCTTTCAGTTCACATGTGGATGTTAAAGAGATCCCTCATCAGATTAATTCAACAATTCAAGTATTCTCCAGGCAGCCATTTAGGTCTTGTGTCAGAACTTTGTGCATGACTACTAATTTCTTCCATTTGTTTTCAAGGATTGGTGTTTAGTCACAGTGATTCAGTGTCCTCATGGGTATCACAAGGTACAGCACTGATTGCACCAGCAATTATGGTGAAATTTGTTCTTAGTGCAGTTTATCCAGAAGTATTATATATAATTAATCTAATTTTGACTGAGACACACAGGCCTATGCTGATGCGTGCTTGTTAAAAAGCCTGGTTGAATGTGAGTGCACCACAGGCAGATGTTTGGGATCATAGAGCCAATGCAGTCACACTAATCCAGACTTGACAAAAGGCCTTGTTACAGCTGAGGAGCTGAAACTGTCCCATCAGATGGATCTCAGGAAAATTTCTTCTTCCTTGGGCTGGGATGATTTGTCTGAACGGCACACACGGGCTGGAGAGAGCACATCCCAGGCTCATCCCTGCATGGGATCTGATTTTCCACTTACAGCATCCAAGTGTAAGCTGCTCTTACTGCTACCTTCTGTCTTACACTCTTGCCAGGGGAACTTGTGATTTGTTATAATTCTCTGTGTGGCATCTCTGGTAAAACACTTCAGTTGTGGTTAGGATGTATAGACAGTTACTGAGGAAATATGGACATTCTCCCCCAAAATAGTGATTATTAACTGGTTTTAACTCATTTACCTAAAACGAAACTGGTTTTGTGAACAGGAATTGGATAGTCAGTGTCGCTGGTGGAGGATTTTCAGAACACGAAATTATCACTCTTGGCCGTCACTATGGCATGAGAGATGAAAGTCAAATAGACCAGTGCCGCCTCCTTTCACTGGCTCAAGAAAAACTAAAGAAAAATGCCTTTGAGTATTTTGAACAACTGCTGGCAGTGTTTTTGTACAATGACCGAGACAAGTAAGTTTCCTCTCTTTATCCCAAGCTGTTCTTTGAGAGGCTCTTCTTGTAAACCCACACTTTCTGTTTGTTGCTGAGCAAAAATGGTATATTGTGACCAAAGAATATTGTGTGTAATGTTAAGCCTCTCTCAGCATTTGACAATAGACAAGAAGAGGACAACCTTTTTGTCTATTTTACATTTCATATGTGGACTTTATTGTAGATGCTGTACTGAACATTCTGTGACATCAGATACCAGTTCATGGGCAAAACATAGGATTTTAAATCAAAGAAGAGAAATAGTGACTCAAGGGGGGGGAAAAATCAGATTTTTTATGTGACTCATTTGCCTTTTTTGTTTTCTGATGTCACAGATAAAGAACCACTGAGGATCTCAGTATGAGAATGGTTACAATGTGACCTACAAGTTTCTCAGACTTGTAATAGCAAAATTTCATAAAACTTTGTTGTCTTTTTCTCTATCCTGATATTCCACACGTGTTTTCCTATGCACTGAACCATTCATTTGAAGTAAAACTGGAAAATACCTAATGCATATTTCTACCCTTGTCTTTCTGATATGCAGGTCTGGATTGTTGCCCTACGAGACCTGCAGGACTATTTTCAAATCCTTTAAGTTGCCACTTCCTGATGATCTTCTAGAAACTTTACTGACCAGGTAACTTAAGGGGAGATAGTGTGACCTGCATGCATGGATGCAAGTATTTACTAAAGACACAAATCCTCAGAATTTGTCATTTATCAAATACAAATCATTTCATGATGTAGATTTTCTCCCTACACACACAGAGACTTTCCTATTTACAGAATATCTATAATCAATAGAGATGCATCCATCTTAGCAACTTCTCTTCATTTTGCCTGGCATGGTAAATCATGTGGGGTTTGGCAGAATTCTGTGGAATTAATCTTTCCAGAGTCAGTTACTGATACTTATCATTTTCAATGACATTCACTTTTTTTTTTTGCTTTAGTTGTTCCTGCGTATAGATTTGAGGTAAAAATAATAATTTTATGAAAGCACATTTTGTGAGTTCCAAGGAACACACTAACATGAATACAATGAAGTGTCTTTATCAAGTAGGCAGTTTATTGATAAACATCAATTTACTATTGATGAGTAATAAAAAAAAAAGAGTTTGCTACTCCTATTAATCTGACATGGAACATATTTTATTGTTATTTTTTAAAAGGAAAAGGAGTGTTGGCATGGCTTTGGTACTTTTCCATAGCACATGTAGCTTTTTTGAGACAAATTGCTTTGCTAGCTGTATTAATGGAAATAGAAGTGAAAAGAACTACTATTTAGTGCACTTGTATTAAAGACTAGAGTTCAGAGTAAGCTGTGGTGCTCTGAACACTTTGGTTTTCCTGGCCAGATTTTCTGGTAGTAGGTTTAAATGCATACTTACTGGTTTCTTCTTTCCCTGGAGGGAGATCCTTAAATCACATGCTTTGTCTGTGCTTTCCTACTGTGTTAAAAACAGAAACTGGTCTTGTCTTCTGTCATGTTTAGATTCTTTCAGGTAAATATACTTCTTGATTTTAGGAGGAGTGGCAAATTAGGTATCTGAGTTTAGTAAATAATGAAAAGGCCCTTGTCAGGCAGAAATGTGGAACCCATTTTGATAAAGCTTCTTCATACTGCTGATCATCACTTCTGACAATGAGTTATAAGCATTAGTCTTCAGAAATGTCTGAATTTTAACAGTGATCTACAGCTGATACTTTAGAACACCCACCAAATTGCCCAACACAATTGTTGAAGGACAATTGACATCCCATATTAGACAAAGGGTTCTTTCAGATTCCACTTCTTAAGGGCTGAACTCGAATAGATGCACCACAAGGCACTGGAAGTTTTCCTTTATGTACCAACTCAGTTCTGATAAGAAGCAGACAAGCCTGACACATCCTGGGCTCTAAGGACACGTTTATTGTTTGTGAATTTATACCAGGGAAAGCTTTTGTGCCCTGAACATCTACTTTCCTAAGGAGTGAGTGTAGGCAGTTAAGAAGAAGAAGCCCAGTACACTATAATAAAAATTAGAGATAAGCTTAGAACACAGGGAGGAGATCAAGGGCTGGATTTCACCCAACTTTAGCAAGATACCCATGGCAACTGGATGAGGTTTCAGCTGCTGTAGGTTCTTTCTGTAGGTGGTGGAGGAGAGAGTTATCTCCTCAACCTGCATCAGAACTGCATTTCTAAATTCCCATCCATTTTCTTTAGTTTCTAAAGGGGCTGAGGCCAGCCTGTGTTACAGATTTCCGTATGAAGAAAGGTAAATGAGAATGATGTGAAGCTGGGCCTCAGAAATCAGTGTGGGAAGGGCTTCATTTGACAGAGAGCCTTATGAAAGGCACTTCTAAGTTACAGCATCAGCTGCTTCAAAGGTGGCAGGTTAGGTGGTGTCACAGCACTGCAGGTAATGAGGAAGATTGTCACATTCTTCATCGTGTGTGCACTTGGCACTGCTTGGGAAGTTGATTGTTTTATGAGGGTGCAGAGCCAGGGAAATATTTTTTTGAACTCTATTTACAGACTTTTTCCAGTAGTCTGTAAATCGAAGCGTTGGGTCATCTGAATGAGATTTAGATTTCTCTTTTCCTTTCATTCTGCTTCCTGTAGTTTTCTTCAACACTGAAGAATCATGAAACAGGCAAGTTTATTGTTAGTGGAGAACAGTCTCATTCCTGTGGAGTTTGCAATTCAGTGGGAGCCAAGTTTGTCAACAGTTTCCTTCCTTCCTTCTCCTTCCTCCCTTCTTTCTTCCCTCCTTTCCTTCTCCCTTCCCTCCCTTCCCCCCTCCCATACTTCTAAAACGAGTGGTGCTCCCACTCTGTGTATCTGTATTTATGAAGAAGGAAAGTGGTACAATAAAAGTTGCTGGACTGATTCCCACAAAATCAGTCTATATAGCTAATGCACTAGCTGGACCCTATTCAGCTATAAAATGATGCTGGACAATGTGATCAGATAATAGTTGAAGGCTGAAGCTCTGTGTTTATTCAGCTTTGCTATCTGAGATTAGGTGGCAAAGACTTTCTCCAGGACTTAATGACTCTGTTATTCCATTTTGAGAGGTAGTACTCTTAAAGTATTTATTATTTAGATTTGTAAATTATGCTGCAAGGATCTGTCACTTATTAAAACCATGGCATGGGACTTGAAATTACTGTCTAATTTTGTGGTCACCTCCAAATGACCCAAGACTTTGTTTACTGTACCCGAAGACCACTCAGTTGCCATGGAGTGGAGGGAGAGTTAGCACAAAAACTGGGGTTTCATAAGACGTTTTCCTATTGTCCATCTAGTGTAAATTTATGTTTTTAATTGTGGGATGATGAAATAGTAGGATTTAGGTACCCAACAATGTGAACGTTTTTCCAATTTACCTGAGCTGGCATGTTAAAAAGTAGTTGCTTTCTCCATTGACATTTTCTCACTTACTTTTTAAATCACAGAACAATACAGAATTTAATCACACTGTATTAAGCAATGCAGATGGTACACAGTTGTTTCTGCCAGAAAACTACAGTAGTCATTATAAACATGTCTTTAAATTTATGCAGGCATAATGAACAATTACAGTTTGTTTAATAAATAAATTTTGCCGAAGTGCTTAAGTAATGACTTTAGGGGTTTTTCTCTGTTATTTTTATTTACTGCAATGCTAAATTGATGCTAACAAGGACTTAAAAAGAAGCAGTTCTTCCCTGGAGGATTTATAAACAGCTGGCAGATAAGGAAGGAAAAAATGGAGAGAAGAATGTATGACAAGTTTACAAGCATTACATGTTGATTATTCTGCATTAATTTAGTTGTTAATTTTAGGTCCCTGGTTTTTAAAATTATCTTCTTTAATTTCTGTTATAAGCAGCTGTATAGTTTTTCATGTCTCTACACTGCTGGGGTGAGTCTGTTTGAAGGATGCTTCTTGTTTTTAAAAGGTGAATCTCTGGTCCCTCAGGCAGCAGAGCCTGATGACAGAGGGTCTCCTACATGGTTATCCCAGTTCTCAAGTCACTTACAGGCCAGGCCAGGCCACTCCTGCCTGCTCAGTTTTTTCCAGGATGGTGTTTGGATAATAATTTTTTACCTGGATTCCTACCTGTAGTTGTTTCTTTAGGGCTGCCCTTTTCTTTCAGGAAGCAAACCCTCTTTTCCTGCTACAGCAAGTTCCAGTAGCAGGAGCAGCAGTGGAAATGATCACAAGATCTTTCTCCTGCTGCCTTCTTGTTACCTTTGGTGCCTGAGACTCCTTATGCCATTTGTGATTAAAAGGTTCTCTAGAATTCATATTTTAATCTCTTAAGACAAATTATTCCTGTTACTCAGTTTGCTGAGGAGATGATGGTTCAATTCATGCTTGTTCAAGGCATGAGTAAATGTAGTGTAAATATAAATTTAAAAAAGGAGAGGGTAGACATTATTATTTAATAGTGACTTGTTGTGCTTGCTGGCTTAAGTCGTTTGATATGAGCAGTTTATAACAATTTAGGTGTAGACCTGTAACAATTTAGACCCTGTAGAACAGTGTTGCACAGAGAGGATCAAACAGGCTAAAGAATCCCTAGATTTTCTCTAAGGTTAAAGAAGCAGATGCTTCTGCTCTGTTATTATCAGCTTAAGTTGTTAATAAATGTTTGAAATGAAGGAATTAAAGATAAAAACTCTGCATGTACATTAAACTTTCACGTAAATCTTTGGGGTATAGATTTCTTGATGGGAAATAAAGTCTTATTAGCAAGTTACCTTTACTCACAAAAGCATCCTCAGGAATGATCATAATGTGATTTGACCAGATTTTTCACCTAACTGGAGTATTTAATTATGAAAGTAGTTCTAGAAGCAGAAATGTGCGATTATTTCTGTAATGACAAAGAAAATAAAAAGTTCTGCAAACTGTGATAGGGATGGAGGAGTGATTTTCATAGTCTAAAATCCCATGCATTGGTGAAGTAATGGCAAAACTGAAGAGAAGGGTGGTTTAAAGCTATCTTTGGTGCATCTTCTTGATAAGACAAATCTAATTTCCTTTTCTGAAGAGGACTGTCTGTCTCAGCATTATTAACTCCAGCCACTGAATGTATGACATCTCTGTCCTAATAATGCACAAATTGATAACATCTCCTCAGTCCATCTGGATGCTCTGTGCCAAATCTCTAGTGTGTGCTTTTAGTAGATTGATACAGTAAGTCACAGCAGTAAAAAGATCTAATGAGTAGATTTTTTTTCTTTCTGGGTTATTCTAGAGTAGTATTTTAAGATGCTTTCTGTAGCTATTTCATTATGGGATTTAGGAATCCCATTTCCTCTGCCCACGTTAAAATTCTTGGTTATAGATAATTTCAAACTCATATTGTCATCTCAGCTCACTAGTGCTGTCACATCAAAGGACTTTTCTCCTTGTAAATGTTTGTCAAAAGCAGAAGCAATGCTTTCCTCAACTTTGGTGCCTAAACTGAAAGTTTAAGTAGTTACACACCTTCACTTTTTCTTTGTTTAAAAATCCTGCTTATACAGCTCAGCATCTTGGTGGTAGAATGAATCTTTTGACTTCTCACAATGAGCAAAAGATAACAATATAATAATAGAAGGAAAAAATAATTTGTCCTGATAGTTCTGAAACTCCAATCTGTGTGCCATTATTTTTCCAAGAGGTATAAACTTCTCGATTGTCTTATTACATCTCATGCAAAACTTGTTTCTTTTCCCTATTGCCACCTACAAAAACAAACAAACCCTGAAACTAAGAACCCACTGGAAGTGGGAATGGTAATTTTCTTGTCTATTGGATATATTCCCCAAAAGTGAGGCTTTATGGAAATGTTAACTTGCGTGTGAACTATGATAAAGGAGCAGGTTCTCATAGGAGGGTTTCTCATGGCAGTGTTTCAGGCTCCATTTAATTCTGGTAGCAGTAGCATTCTTTTCTGACTTTGCTTTCATCTTCAGCATAACTCACTGTACTTAACATTCCAGTTTATCGTTGCCATCTCTGTTTATGGCTCTCAGTATATTTTATTATTATCTTTCCTGCTGACTATTAAATGAAAGGTGTGGGGGGAGGAGAAGGAAAGGATGAGTTGCAGTTTATTGCAGTTTATTTTTGTCACCAGATCCATTTCTCCTCCAATATTGTTTTCCAAGTTTGTGCTGTAAATTCTCCCTTAAAGTGCCTTCATGCTTGGTTTTTGTTGGAACCCTCTGCAGTGATTGAAGGGTTTTGAGGCCTGTGTTTTGTGCACAATTTCATTAAGGACAAGGCAAAATGATTTTCTGAAATACTTGTTTCTGAAATACTTGTGCGGTGGTTTTGACTCACCAGATGGCAGGGCAGAATTGTTGAACCTGGAGTCTCCCACCAGATAAGAGCCACTGAGTCTTGCTGGGTGTCTGTGTCTCTCCATGGAGCCCAGTGGGGCACAGACACTTCCAGGCTATGTTTTTGTGCCCAGACTGGGTCCCTTTTGCAGGTGGGTGGTGTTGGGTGGGACAGGAGTCCTTCAGAAGCTGCCAGTGCTGTATTTATCACAGAGCATTCCAGCTGTTCTTTTCAAGCTTCAGCCCAAAGGTATCTTTCAACATTTGGCTGGTGACACTGAAAGAACAGCGGTTCCCAAGGGCCTGAATCTCCTCAGTGTTCTGCTGAATTGAGGACTTTTATTTCTGAAGCTGCTCCATCCAAATCAATGGCAGAAGGATGCAGTAACTTATAAATCTGTTCCCATGGGGCTTATTAGTGCAGGGTAAGGATTTTAGAAATCTGAGGGAGGGGAACTGCATTTTCCACACTGTAGACCTTAGCTGGCAGCATATATATCTTCATGCATTTAGGGGACAGCCACAACTGATACAAATAAATCTATTTATCCATAGAAATAAAGAACAGTGCCATAAGCCTGTTACCAAATGATTTAAAATCTGGCTATTATTTGATACATTAGCAAGCTTTGTGTTTGTCAATTGCAAATTGGTCCCCACGTGTGTGCAAACAGCATTTTTGAAGGATTACTCATTTTCAGGAGACGATTGTAGAAGTCATAATAAAGCAGGTCAGCAGCACAGGTCTCCTGTATAATTCCATTTCTTATCTACACAAAGGAATCATACAATAATCATCCCAACTCTATGTTTGTCAAAAGCTGTGAAATCAGTGTTGGAAAAGGTTGGACAGTGCTTCAAAACTAAAATGAAAATAGTTGAAATAAAGTAAAACTTGAAGAAGTTGAATTCTACTATAAGAGACAAAACTAAGGTGTAAGAATACGGAAAAGAATGTGTAATATATGAGTTCCTGACATTTTGTACCTTTTTTTCACTCCTGCCAGTGTTTGGGAATAAAGTAGCATAAAAATTATTATCACAAAAGTAATGATTAGTATGCTGCAGTTAATATGACATAACTTTGTTAAAAATTCCCTTTAACCCTGAGTCATCTTATGGATATTCTGCTCAGGTTTGAAGATAACCAGAAGCAAATAGATTATAGAAAATTGGTTCATGGACTGAACTGGAGAGAGAATCAAGTCCGTACTTACGTGGAGGTAAAGGAGCCACCCAAGGTAAAACCAGTGTCTCAATATAATTTCTCAAACTTTAACATGACTGTTCTAGCCAACACACACTACAACATCTTTTCATATTTGTATATTTATACCTGTTTTCTTCAAGTAATTATTTTTAATAGGTTTGATAGGGAGGTTTAGGATGAAGCAGAGAAGTCAAAACAGGGATGTGGAGGTGCCTACTGTCAGATCTCTGGGACATTTTATAGAAGAAAAAGTAAAAAGAGAAAGGGAAGCAGGTGTGTTTATCTGTGGACAATGGGCATGAGTACTTCTTCCCCCACAAATATCATTGTCACATGTCAAATCAACTGTTCACTTGCTGAGGTAGTCAGAAAATACTTTAAGCTCCACTGACACATATGCAGAAAATAGCTCTGCATTTTGTATAACTCCTCAGAAACCTGTACATAATTAACACACCACATCTCTGGTAGGCGTGCACAGAGAGAAGAACTAATGGATCAACTTGGTATATTTTCAGCCTGCTACTTAGGGTAAATAAAAATGCAGTATCAACAAACTGCAGAGGCTAATCTGATCTTGTCATCTTGTGCTGAGTGGAACATTTTAAAATAGAAGGTCCATAAGGCAATTATGCTGAATTTTAAATACTTTGTAACAGATAAATCCAAAGGCCTTCTGCCAACACATCATTTTGCTGTTGTGGCCTGGCCAATGTATTGTACAGAATGTGTTTGATTGTGTTCAGACCATTTAGAAACACAGCACTCCTTTAAATTCAAGTTCACATGTGGCATAGTTTAAACCAGTATTCCTCAGGCACTGTGCTCCTGACTCCTCACTCCCTCCTGACTTACCAAGACCTTCTGTAGCATCTCAGACTGTTGGTGGTGTCTAACAAGGGCCCAGGGCTGTTGGTTTGCTCTGCTTTCCATGGCTGATTATTTTTGCTTTGTCTTTGTGAAGAAATTCTCTGTCTTGTACAGATAAACTCAAAGCCCTTCCACAGGTTTAATACAGCAGTCCTGAGGAGCATGGTGTTTATTAGGCTTTGTTGAGGGGGTATTTTTTGTTTTTACAGATTAATTCTGTGCTTAAGCAATAATTAAATATTTAGTATTTTAAGAGAGGTAACTACAAAATGGAAAAAAATCAGAGACAGGGAGTTTTAAATCTTGTTCAGCTTTAGAATTAAATTGTCATTCTGTGCATGACTTAGCACGAATTAATAGCAGTATTTTCAGGCTACAGTACCTGTATTTGACAGATAGATTTCAGCAGCAGTGTTGTGCTTGTTTAGCTGGCTTTTTTTTTTTATTCCTTCTCTTTATCTCATTATTTTGTATGATTTTTGGTGTTGAGACATAGATGACTTTCAAGAATTTGATGTGTAAGCATTTAAATGAAGAAAATATAGCATTATTAATTTAAAAATGTCTGCAAAAGGGCTGATGATATAATATTTTTAATAAAATATTTTATAACATTCATAAGAATGTGCATGTTGTAACCTTTTAGGAAGATGTACTGTATAAAGACCAAATTTTTCACAGATTTGTCTGAGGAATTGAAGCAGCTCATTCAATCTTATGTTGACCAGCTTGTAATGATTTTTGTTTTCATTATTATATACTAAGATATTCTCTGGGTTACTAATTTCAGAAGGAAGAGATCTGGAACCAACTACCACGATCCCCTCCCGTGACTGGGATCAGATACCCTGCTCTTCTGGATGACCTGTTTGGCAAGGAAGAATAATCTCTTCTGTGCAAGGCACTGATTTAAGATTGGTGCTTCAGCTCTGAAGATTACTTGGAGAGATACAGAAAGCATTCCTTGAAAAACCAGAAAAAATCAGATATAGGTTTTATTGTATTTAATTGCTTGTTCCAACAGAGATGTATACTTGTGTGTTTTTGGAACTCTTTCTAAATCAACAGCACTCTGTCATACTTACACAAGCATAATTAAAACTAGAACCTCTACTCTCTATCTTGTTGCATGGAGAATTTGAGAGTATTGAGAAATCTTTGAGTCAAACAGTGCAAAATCTGACTGACCCTGCTTTGTTCTGCAAACAAATGTGGTTGGATGACCTCTTAAAATTGGGTTGGACTGCTTTAGCACAATAATGCCATTCCATTCACGTTTCCTCCTTCCTCTTCAGCTCATATCTGTAGTTTTGCTCTATCCCCATGGTGATGCTAGAGTGCTGTTCGTGTCAAACTTGGTTATTTTGTGGGGGAAAAGCCAGAAAGGTTCTTGCACACTATAAAGCTGCTCTGGTATCAGAGATAATTATAGCCTTCCAAAGTGGAAGCAAATGTTTTGCAGGCATGGCACAGAAGCTGTCAGTTCTTGCTTTTTGTTTTAGATATGACTCAGTGTTAGTCCCACCCAGCTTTACTTGGGTGGGACATGTCTGAAGAGAAGGGGTTTCAGTGCAATTTCAGTGTGCAGCGTTCTTGCAGCAGAACTGTACTTGCCCTTTGAAAATTCATTGATGCCCTTCTCTTTCTCCATGGCTTAATGGAGTTCCTGTTAGCATTTTTGTATCTTTTTAAGCTTATTCCAGCTCAAAGCCATGATTAGATCTGGATTTACTTTGTGCTTTTGTGAGAGGTCTTCAGACCCCACTCTGAAGAATGGAAGAGCTGAGGTGAAGGTGGAGCTGATTCATCCATGAGATTCCACTGGGGAAGGGAAAGAGGTGTGAGCCAGTGCACCTCTTCTGGTGCCTGGGAAGACTTAGAACCCTGTTTTTTCTTTAATCTGAAATAACAGTTTTGGGGAAGAATTGATAGATTTAGAAAAATGAGAATTCAATGTATCTAAATCCTGAAACTAAGGGGAAAACAATAGTATTTTTTTTGAAACTTGGAGATCCCCCTTGCCTTCCTACACTTTTGCATGATAATGTAAATGAAATTCTTATTCTTTTTGTACCATATGGCAAAATATGTAGCTTTTGACAGCTCTTTGCCTTTTTTGCAGTGAAAAAGATCTTGAGACAAAGCATAATTATGTTGCTGCTGCTGAGGAGGGGCAGTAAAATGGCCAAGGAGTGTCTGTGCCCAGAGGCTCAAAATGAAAAGGTGAAAACCTAAAGTGCTCCAAGTTGTAGACAAGACCATGAATTGCTTTTTGATCCAAAAGAGGAAAATGGTTCCTTATATTTCAAGGAATATCTGACCAGAGGGACAGTGTCAGGATCCTAAACAACAATTTGTGTTTGAAGCCCATTTGGTGAAAGCTGGATAGTTTTATAACATGCCACCAAGACTGAGATTGATGCTAAATGAATGCAGTTTTCTTTGTAAATTTTCAATACTCCCAAGACTTCAGAAGGTTTTGTTTCAGTTGTGGAAATCTTGTACAGCTGAGTGTTTCCAAGAAAAGGGGACTCTCAACACTGAGAACCTCTCAAGTGGCTTCTAGAAAAGATACATTCGCTTTAGTTTGTTTATGTTTATGAGACAAAAGAAGCATTTTTTTTAAAGAAAAAAATAGTTCAAGAAATATAACATTTTATAATTTCATGTGGAACCATGTGCATAGGTCTGCTCAGTCATGGTCCAGTCTTGTCTGGTCGTGGTTAAGAAAGGGGACTGTAAACTGGAATTAGTGCAGAGAAGAGCTGGAAAGGTGACCAAGAGAATGGAGAGAAGAAAGGTGACTGAAGGAGCATGACTTATTTAGTGTAGCAAAATGAAGGCTCAGAATGAATTAATATCCTTGCACTCTGTAAATACATTGTTGCCAGGTGAGGAAAATTATCTGATTCAGGTAAGAACATTGGTAGTCTTAAGGAAAAAATGGGTATAATTTGCCATGAATAAATTAAACTTGGACAAAAGGTAGTTTCTCACTTCTAAAACAACAAGGGTCTCAAACTGCCTTCTGAGACTGATGTACTCTTTTTTAAGGTTGAGATGGGTTCATCTGATGATGATAATTTTAGGAGGTTTATAATACCATTCTGAATTATTAGTCTCACTTTTGGTTTTCCCTTTTTCCCATGCATCTTGCATAACCCTGAAAAACACAAAACAATCTCCTAGGAGAGGGCAGACAGGGCCTGAAAAATATTTTCATTGCTTGTCATTGTGCTCAATGTGTTGAACGCTGTGGTCTGACATGCTATAAACACTTTTCACCAGGTTTTATCTCTTACAAGCAGCAGTGCTTCCAGAATGGAAAGCCCTGGCCAATGAGCAGCCCAGTAATCCTCTTTGTATAATGTGACTTACAGCACATGCTGCCCAGAATATTTCAACCTCTCCTCTAATCCTGCCACCAGCTTCTTCTCTCTTTTCACATTGCTGATGAGGGGCCTGAATGAAGACAATACCACAGGGTTATGTTTCAAGATGGCAGGAGGCCACGGCTGTAAAGCACGCATGGCACAGAGGGGAAGGCAGTCCCACAGTTGCATTAATCTCAGCTCAGGATCTCTGCAGGGCAGCCCAGGGTATCTCCTTTCCACAAGTGTCTGCGCTGGCCCGGCAGGAGCGGAGGGATTCACGTTACAGCACCGGCCCCATCCCACGGCTGGGCTCTGCTGCCTGCTCAGTGTTGATGTTTGCTTCCTCAGCCTGGCATTTGGGAAGAAGAGGCTCCAGGTCCTCTGGAATAGCTGCTGCTGTGGCAAGGAAATGGCTGCAAACAGGCTGGCTCAGAGCGCCTGGGCTGTCACCTGCAGTTGGGGCCCCTTGGACATGGGCAGCCACGGACATCTGCTGTGGGCAAAAAACGGATGTTCCTCACCAGGCAATATTTTCTTCATGTATTTTTCCAGGCAGAGCCATTTGCACCAACATCAGGCAGATGTTTATCTGCATAAACAAAAGGATGAAAGTCATCCCGCATTTGTTCCTCATGTGCTGGTGTGAGTTCATCTTACTTCATGGAAAAAATTTGGGCTCAGTTGGCTCCTGTGTCTGCTCTCTCTGTTTTGTCCTTTTAGCCCATGAGACATCGTTGCCTCCCAAAGGAAAACTTGCTGTGGGAAAGCTGCAGGGATCCTAATTCCACAATAACCAAAATACTGGATGTTTTCAGTCACTTGACTGCATTCAGAGAACAGTAGTCCATGTATCATTAGCAGTAATTCACCAGGTGTGTGCTTGCTGGGCCCTTCTAAGTGTTCCTGTGGTTTGAGACATGGAACTAAGAACAATTTTCCAGTTTTTAACATTTTATAGTTCGGTGTCAGGGAGGGAAACATAAGTTCTTTAAGCAATAATGTCCTGTACCCTCCGTAACTGAACTGCATGGTTACTTGCAGAATTTCTTCCTCTTCAAGCCTGTTTAACCATCAAGATGCAGTACAATAAAAAGACAGAATAGTGGTTTGTTTGTGAAGAATTCACAACACCAGGATGAAGAAAGTACCACAATCTGAGTTCAGTCAGATTTTAAAAATTACTTTTAGTTTTTAGAGGGCAGTATAGGTAACATTTTAGAGAAAACTATCTGGAAAGAAGACTTTTAAAAAGTTACTGTTTGCTCTAGATCAATTTCTTTTGTAGTTTGTTTGGGGGAGTGACTCAGACCCCGTCAAAAGCAGCACTCCTGATTTGGGCAATGGTCAAAGAAGCCAGAGAGAGGTGTGGGGAAAAATCCATGTCTCTGCCAGCTTCCAGTGTAAAGTTTGAAACCAGGAAGCATAACCAAGATTAGGAAGTTAATATACCTAAAATATATTAAGGTTATGGATTGATTAAATGAACTCTTCCTCTGCACATTTCTCTGGTCATTTCTGAATCATCTGAAAGTTTCTTCCGGTATGTATTACACACAAATGAATGAGCTATCCTCATCTGCCCTTCACCCCAGCCATCTGTCCTCTCTGCTCTCCTCTTTCATCAGGATAGTTTCATATTTAGAACTACGAACAGAGAGAAGTAAAGGAGCTGATTCACAAACCTACCTGAAATCTGATGCAGATCCCTGGCAAGCAGCATGGTGGGATGATCTGTAACAGCACAAATTCACTGTATCACCTGACAGCGCTTGAGAGAGCTCCCACTTCCAAAGCAAACCTGTCGGGATGGCATTGCCTTGGAAGATGAGGGGAAGACCCTTGGCAGAGCTGCTGTGCTGCAGGTGGGACAAGGCCACTTCCCAATTAGAATGTCTCTGGGTGATACTCATGTCCCCTGCTCTCAGATGTCAGCAGTGCAGGTGTCTGCACCTGCACTTGCTCTCTGGATCCTGTACTGCTGATGGAAGGGTGATCACCACCTCTAGAGATTGACCAGCCCACAGGAATATTTAGAGGATGCTTGATATCCCTACCCATCCCTCTGCACCAGCTGAAGGGATTAGAAACAACCAGCTGAATGTAGATGTTTGCATTGCTGCTGGGGGAGATGAGTCCCACCCTTGGGGTCCACTGGCATTGTGAGAGGAGCTCTGAGGCCAAGCAGGGTGACCTTGGCTGCTCCCTGCCCCTGGGCAGGTTGTGGCTGCAGTGGAGGATGGGCCAGCTGTGGATAGTCTGGGCTGAGCTGGGTGGAATGGGCAGAGTCCATGAGACCACAAGTCCATGAGACCAGGAGTCCATGTTGAACATGCACAGGATCCCTCTCCTGGGGCATTGTGGAGCTCAGGATGAGCAGATTCAGCACCACGTTTATCAGTGACCTGACTGTGCTTGAGCTTGACTCTTCCTGGTGGGTGTTGCTCAAACTCCAGCTGGGTAAACAGGAATATCTGGGTTGACTTAAATGGAACTGTGATTTCTTTTGTCAGAACTCTCTGAGAATCTAATTTAGCAAAGTATTTATGTGTGTGCATAAGGCTGTCCTATTTGTTCGAAGCCACCCGAGTGTGTGCAGACAGCTTGCTAAAATCTGTCACACAAAGCACTGCTGGAAAAATGCTTTCCTAACAAAGAAGAATCCCTAATTTGAGTCATTTAGGAATTAAATCATTGTATAATACCACCCCCTACCCCCCCTCAAACCATATAAGAAGGTAGCAGTGAAAGGAGGTGATACAGAATTGTCTGGACATGTTTATAGGCTATATATTGTGTGTTGTTATTGCATTTCTTCTACAATATAAGCCAGCAATTAGCAATTAAATTCCCATTATGGGATCATTTTGGTAATTGAGATAAACTGTAAGTGTGTAACTGTTTGAAACCTCTCTTTTAACTAACCCAAATACTATGGTACTTTTGTAATTTAGAGATAATATTCCCATTAGTAGAGTTTATGACTCAATAAACAGCTCCCACAAGTTCATAAAAGCCAAAACTGTAAACACCAGGACTATTAATGCAATAGAAATTCTGTGCTTCCCTCTTCTCTTGGTGGTCTGGATAGAGCAAAGGGAAATGCTATCACAGGAAAAAAAACCCCCACAACATTTATTTTGGCTATATAAATATAAATGAATTGTCTTAAAACCCATCTGGAAATTTTCCTCTCCTCCCCATGTCCCAGGTGGTCTGGCAACACTGATGCATCCTGCTTTTGTCTGCAAGCAAGGGGGATTTCCTGCTCCTGTTGGAAATCATTTACATGAAGGGATTGCATGTGAAAGCCTGGTGGTATCCTCACCCTGCCTCTCCCTCCAGAGAAATAGAAACAAAATCTTCTCCAGAGCTGGGTTTCAGCATATTTTTCTATTATTATTGTTATTACATTTATTATTGTTTTAAAGGAAAATCCTCACTGAAGTGCCTGGATTCCACAGTTTTTGAACCTCTTTGCTGCTGGCATTTTGTTTTTGACAGCATGAATTCTAGGGAAGTGCATGTGCTTGCCTGGACATCAATACAAGCAAACCTTTTGAAGCTCAAGCCTCTTTCCATTTGAGGCTGGGGGTAGTGAGTAATTTAACTGTTTTCAATAAAAAATGAGCACTTTTCTTTGTCCAAGACAAATAATATTTGATTTTGCAGTGCATTAAGGCACTCTTCTGCCTAGCAAATCTTTGTTCCAGGAGCTACCTCTATCTGTTGTCTTGCTTTGCTGCTGAAGGACGTTTCTTCCTGTGTTGTTAAAATCATATTGCTCAAGTTCATCAAAATGCAGGAAGCTTTTTTTTTGTTTCTACTCACTCCCCATCTGTGTTCAAGTGATTGTGAAAAGCTGGAGGAGCACACAGAGCCACTGCTCCCACCCTCCTTCTCCCAGTAGGTAACTCACCCTGGGATGGAGCCCGTGGTTTTCATCTGTTTTGCCATTGCATCAGGTCTCCTCTTCTTGCCACTGCTGTTGTGAGAGTTTGTTTCCAGAGTAAGCATCTCAAGTGACTGCTGGGATTTGTGTCTATCACCTCTCTGCTGCTGGATTCCTGACCTTTCCTCCTGCAAGGGAGTTTGGCTTTCAGGAAAAACTCCAACAAGGCAGAAACTCAGACATTTTGTTCTGGCAGAAGCCTGGTAAGGAGTGAAAAATGGTCTCTCTTAGGCATTTCCATTTCACTGGCCTTCCTGAAGTTTCAAGTTTCCATAACAATGGCATCAAACAGAGAGGGCACTCCATCTCGAATGTGCCTGCCACTTCCTCTCACCCCACACACAACACTCTCCAGTGAAGTTTCACGGCCTCGCAGCAGGTTCAGAGATGCCCCTTTTGATTCCCTGTTGGCCCCTTTTGATTCCCTGTTGGCCCCTTTTGACTCCTTGTTGGCCCCTTTTGACTCCCTGTTGGCAGGCACAGAATGAAGACAACACAAGACCCGAAGCAAATCAAATATGTGAATTAGAAAGACTCAGCATCCTAATGAAGCAAAATTCCTTTCTGAAGGCAAACAATCATGAAGGACCTGAGCTGTCACTCCTGAGGCCCCAACAGTTTCACCATTGATCTCTGTGAAACGGGGAAGCAGGGTTTCCTGTGGGAACAGGGTTTGGCTTGGCTTTCCGGGAAAGGGCCATTGCTTTTCTGCATTCCTACCCTTGCACACAAAATCCCTGACTTGTCTCAGGATAGCCCACATGCTTCAGCTGCAACAGCCAGGTCCCATGACTGGGTCAGCTCCTGGCAGATCCCACCTCAAAATTCAGGATTACAGATATTTAGGTGTGGGGTGACAGCTGCACTTGTCCCTTAACAAGTGGAGTGGTTGGCTCCAAAGGAGGTGAAGGCCTGAGCTATAACTGGGCCAAGGACTTCTCCAGTTCCAACCTGTCCTCTGAAAACCCTTGAAGCAGCAGGGTTAGAAGCTTGTCCTTTGAAGTCTGCAGATGACTGTGGCTCTTGTGGGCTGCTCAGGTCCCTGTGTGCAGCTCAGGAGCCGATGGGGGACTGTTTCCCCAAAACAAGGACAGCAGCAGCAAGGACAGTAGGATTTCCTCCTCCCCAAGGAGAGGCTTCAGCTTTTTGATCTTTCTTTTCCCTGCTGGGTTGCTCCTCTCCAACCTCGCCCTTTCCCTGGGTGAGAGGCAACACTGCCTTTCCTGGGGGTAAGGGTGAGTGCACAGTCTTCCTCCTCCTTCATCAGTTGAGGCTTTCAGATACTCTGGGGCTGTTGAGCCCTGCCCTGCAAAGCCCCAGGCTGAGCTTTTCCTGGCACATGGCACTGGGGGCACAGGGAGAGCTGTCAAAAGCACAAATGGAAGGAACATCAACACCCGGCAAGCAGGGGGAAGAGCTGCACCACTGATGTGTGGATGTTGATGAACACTTCCCTCCCCTCACAATCTTTTTATAAAATTGTACCACTGGTGGCATTTCAGGCATCTCTGCCTCAGTGTGCCAAAGGCCTCTCCTCTCACAGGAGGTAAGCTATAAATCATAGTGCAAGAGACATTTTTTTGGATTTAGTATTGCTAATTTAATACATGTTAGTGATGCTGAGCATGCATCAACTAAAGAAAGAAATCAGGTGGCCACCTCTGGGGAGAATTTTCAGAATGTTTAAGGTCAAAAACTTAGACTCCAAATTGGTAGAGCAGGAGGTTTTCAGCACAGGTGAACAAAAATTATTTTCAGGATGATACAGTATAATGTTGCATTTATCTCAGGAGTATAACTAATAAATAATGTACCATTGCCAATAGATTTAAAGTATGATGTCACAGTGGCCTTTCATCTGTGGGCCTAAATATTCAAACCATCCTTGAGTGTAATGGTGACTGTCTTTCTGAAGGGTAATAATGCAGGATTCAGCATAAAATTTTGCCTTGTTCTGGACTACATCAGTTAAAATAATGGTGGTGAATCAAAGAGAGATGAGTTTCTTAGCATAGAAATGAGACTGTTGCTTCTTCCCTCCTCCTGCTTCCTCCACTCACTTTATCTGCTATGGGTGATGCAGGGAAAACGGGGACCTCCGAGTCTGCCAGGAAAGAAAGGGTGGGTTGCAGCAGGACATGTTGTTTCCAAGAGTCAGTTTTAGGAGCAATGAGCAAGAAGGACTGGGAAAGACTGGCTGCACAAAGGTGATTACAGTTGGGTGAGTAAGCCTTGGATCACCCTCTGGGAACTCATGGCCACTGCTTCAAGAAAATCGGATGGCCAAAGGTGACTCAGACAGGATGAGCTGGAATTGCACTGGTGTAGTGGTGAGAAGGAGCAGGAATGGAAAGTGAAAGAGACAATCAACACTTATTTTAACAATACTGAAATTAGTTGCCTTTTTTTTTTTCCATGAGGTTGTTATGCTCCCTGAACCTCTGTTCACAGCCGTTGCTGTTCCTTATCCTGAGTAGTTTTCAACTTAAGCTGAAAGCCACATTATGAGTTGGGCACTGGCTGGTGTGACCAAGGAAGGCTTGGTCTCTGCCAGGCTGCACTTGCCATTCAAGTGGTAAAGATTTCAGTCTGGTTTTTCTTCAGTTTGTGAGTGTGATGCTGTAATGTTGGCCTGGTGGAAACAGTGCTGCACACAGTTGCTAGGGAAACATCTTCATTTTTCTTTGAGTTTTGTCATTCAACTCACAGCATTGCTGTAATTATTCTTTTAAAAGTGGGACGTGGGAGCCATGAAGAGGTGCCAGTCACTGATGTAAGAGCTGGCATTGACCAAACACTCGACTTGAATCTCACCAAGGGTCTTAGGGTCAGCAGAGAAGTTTCTGCAGGTGCTGGAGGGGTGTGGGAAGCAAAACGGCTTCAACATGAATTTGAATAATGTGTTGAGAAACCCCTCCAATTATGCCTGCAGCAATGAGTCAAGTTCAAGTTTATATGAGTGAGATGTATGGCTAGACTTTGTATTTACATTTCAGTAGCCTTTTCTTCTGACACTGATGCCCCTTGTCTTGTTAATGAGTCTGCTAACAGTGTATTGCTGGGCTCTGTAATGAAAGGAAATGTGACAGGATTTATTGACACAATGCTTAAACTGATCAGTAAATTCTCCTCTAAAGAGGAAAGGAAACGACAAACCTTTTTTAATTATTCTGCTTTAAGTGTTATTAAAATTACTCCTCATCAGGTGCCACAGAGGTGGTGATGGCTGTTATAAACACAAAACTTTGTGGAAGAAGAGGCCTCTCAAAATAGGTGCATCTCCCAAACATTTGTATGCCTAAACTCTACCTCAAAGAGATAATCAGGCACAAAATCACTCATCCCTCTGTGGGGCCTGAGCTGGGGACTAATTTTCTAGTGGACATTGCTTTGTGAGCAGAGGCAAAGCAGGGAATTTGGACAAACAGCTACACTTTTGTCATCACCTCTCTGTAACTACTGTTTGTCTCTGCACAGACACAGCAGGAGTTTGGTTGTGATCTACAGGTACTGCCCTGGAAGTACATCCAACAAAAATCAGGAAGGGATCCTGAGCTGTGAGGTGAACTGGCACATCTGAGATCAGCACAGCAACCCAAGGCAAAAAAATCCTCACCCTCTGAAGCCCTAAACAGCTCCTCCAGTGCCTTCATCTCTACCTTTCTCCTTTTGGGTCTACAGCTCAGGTAATGCCTTCAGAGGCCAAGTGCTCTTCCCCAGGACTTGCCAGCTCATCCAGCTGGGCTCTTCTGTGGGTTTTGTCTTCCCTGGGGGCCCAGTGTCCTGCCCTGGGTCATGATGTGCAGAGAGGGGACACAAGGAACACCCCCACATCTCCCAGGGCCACGCAGGAGGGTGACAAACCGGGCCACGAGCTGCTCCTGGCAGGCTTGACCACTTCTCCTGCTCCTGCCCTTGGTATCCTGCACAGTCTAGGCTGCCAAGCCCAGGGAGGCTTTTCTGGAGTGAGGTGGGATCCTGGGCTTCAGGAGAGAAGAATGATCCCATACCAGCTCTCTCATCCCCCACCCCTGCTTTGATGGAAAGTTGGGTCAGTGTTGTTTTTGTTTCTGCCTCTTTCTCCCTTGCCAAAGAAATCATTGTGACTAACTCCTCATCATACGTGTTCAGCAGTGTTTCTGGGATCAGGTCCTCCTCAAGAAAACAAAAATAATCCCTCTTGTTTCTCCTCCCAGCTATCCCGTAACATACGTAAGTGTTCAAGGAAGCCAGGAATGTATTCTAATTCAGATCATTATTAATAAGTTCAGGAGCTATGAGTTTTCCTCTCTTCATTCAAAATGAATTATGGCTTGGAGAAAAATATATCCATCTTACAAAGTTTTAATCCAAAGGGACACCTTTTAATTAAATTAACCAGCAAAAAGGAAATACTTGTAATAAGGGTGCAAGATAAATATTTGTATCATGCACATTTTAATTTATCACAGCCTTAAAAGAGTCCATAAGGTTTGTTTTTCTTCACTGAAATGTGATGCATTCAGATATCATTCTCATTTATAAATTAGTGTGTGTCACATGGGACACCCTCCCATGGGTTGGGGTATTGGCCTGCCAGTGATATATTGCAGCTGGGAGAGCTGAGAAGTGAAGATGAGTAGACCTCAAACTCAGGCCCTAAATTTAACATTAGCCAGAGACAAAGAGAGCCCTGAACTGACTCAGGGCTAGAGGCAAAGCTGCACAGCCCTGATGTGTTATCTCGTGGGATTGATTGCACAGTGCAGTGGTGCTGCCAATTCTGAGGGAGCAAGGGGAAAGCACCTACTCTTCCTCCATTAATCTGCTTTTATTTACCTGGGTGGTACCATGGTGATACTCACTGAAGCTCTGGGTGGGCAAATTATTTAAATAGGAGCCTATTTTTAAGGCAGCTGAGAGGTTGCATTAATTTCACAGGCTGTGCTCTCACATTTGTAGTTGTGTTCATGATTAAATACTTGATGCCTTGGCTGCTATAGGTAACTTCTACGTATTTGGGGTTTATTTAGCAATTTTCAGGAAAAAAAAACCCAAACCACAGCCGCTGTACATATGCATTTGTTTGTACATTTGTCCTCTTGAATGTCTGCATGAATGCTCATGGAGTATTTTACATACTCACACAGGTGCTGGGGTGTACAGGACACACAGACACATCAAATATAGACTTTCATATTTTTACCCAATGTTATACATCTGACTGCATTTTAAAAGTATGCAAATTTCTGGTTTGCAAAACTGGGAATAATCAGGCTGAAGGAAAATATGCTAAAATCTCAATAAATACGCACAATTTTTTCAGGAATTGAGTGTGCACAGGGGAAGGTCTAATTTAGACTAGACTAGACTGGAATAATTTCAGTTGGGAGGGACCTACAAAGATCCTCTAGTCCACCTCAGGGCTGACCAAAAGTTAAATCATGTTGTTAAGGGCATTGTCCAAATGTCCCTTGGACACTTGGGGCATCAACTACTCTACCAATATATCTGAAATTTTAGAGGCAAGACAACACTAGTGCACTTCCCAGTGTAGGAGGGCTCTAATCATGAACTCAGATCACAGCATTAATTGCAGATGCCAAACAATGTGACAATGTCTGGATGTTCAGTTGGTGTCTCACGTTGTGTTTGACCCATGAGAGATCATAGGAGACAATTATTGAAAATGGTCAGTACAAAATTGGAGTTTACAGGGGAAAATTTTCCATATATTTTGTGGAAATCAATGCTTTATTCAAGGAAAAAGGAAAACTTTCAAAGTATTTTAATTGTGGATAACTTTGTCCCAGTTTGTGGAAGAAGCTGCAATTTTAACAGGAAAATTAGCACAGATAACTGAACTTGTCTACAGGGAATATTTGTTGTCCTTTTAATTATTAATAAAACCTCACACTTGAACATTTTATTCCAGATATATTAACTATAAGTAGAATAATTCAAGAACGAACCTAAGAACTGCAAACTAATGTGCTGACCTTCTATACCAGTCAGGGAATTGAAGATTCTATCACATATTACAAGTGGCAGACATGGATGGATCCTGTGTGCATGAGAGAGATGGTGGTGGGAAGAAGGAAATGTTGCTTTTATTGGGGAGATCCAGGCTTTTCAAATCTGTTGGCAGGCTTTGCAGAGGTCAGTGAGGATGTGCCTCAGCAAGGCACAAGCAGCTTTCCAAAAATGGCACTTTGCCCCAGGCACACTGGGGAGCCAAACTGTGGATAAAAAAGGGCTGAAGTTCTCTCATGGAGCTGCTCCAGTCTAGAAAACAGTGGAGATATGTGCAGAATCCTCCAATGGGTTAATCAAATGCTGTAGCATAGGATGAGCAGAGGTGGAGTGACAAAATGACCACTGCTCAGGCAGCAGCTGGCAGTCAGCACCCTGCTGCCTTTTGGAAAAGAATTTGGAATATTGATGGAAAATTCTCTGAAAGCAGAGTTCTGATACTCAGCAATGGAAGGAAGAAATAGTCAAATGAAGTACTGGATACTTCTAGGAGAAGAAGTTGTCACATGAAACATAAGCCCAAGCCATCTTACACTTCAATCACCCTAAAATGGATATGGGGGAGCCAGAGGTAGAGAGAGAATGAAAACAAGAATGAGGAGGCTGTGACCAAGCTTGAGAGGGGTGATGAGTGGGGTGATGAAAAAGCTTATGAAAAAGGCTTGTTCAGGGGGGAAAAAAGCCTATTCAGTGTTTCTTGTAATGTAAGAACAAAGAGTATCCTAAGGACATGACCATGTTTAAAAAGAAGGTGAAGATTTGCTGATTTCACTGTAGCTGCCTCGTGCTGGTGCCCTCACCACAAGATTCTGCAAAGGCCAAGAGGGCAGAGGGGCTCCAAAGAGATTCAGAGAGGACCAGGCTGTTGGTGACTGTCAAACACAGCATTCCAGCTCCAGCTCTGGAATCCTGGTGATCATGGAGTGGTGGGAGAAAAGGCCCCATGGCACTGGTCCTGTTTCCTCTTTGCTGTGCTCTGAGCATCTGCTACCAGCCATGGTCAGGGTTGGACCAACCCTTGTTCTGACCTCACAGAGCAGCTCTTGTGTCCCTCTGTCTCACCAAGAAGTACAGATGTGCTGTGCTGATTTCCGAATAAAATGAAATAAAATAGTC
Source organism: Prinia subflava (assembly GCF_021018805.1). Lineage (NCBI taxonomy): Eukaryota > Metazoa > Chordata > Aves > Passeriformes > Cisticolidae > Prinia > Prinia subflava. Next base: position 101,200,158 of record NC_086249.1, on the reverse strand, counting down.
TAACTCTAAATAAACGGAATGTTCTCCTTGAACTTAAAAAACAAAACAACAAAAAGCCCCAAAATAAAACCAAGGCAATGTTTATACTGGGAAATGTGCATTTTTTTTCTTCCTGGATAACTCAGAAACAGCTGTAGGGGTTTTATTCAGACTCCCCCTCTCCAAAGTTCACTTTTAGGTTGAGACAAATGTTTTCAGTGCCAAAGAAGACATTTGAAGAAGACCGTAAATGAGAGAAAACAGAGTTAAGATGCAAATGGAGTTTTGCTGCAACCTTAACCAGAAATGTCATGATTTACAGTCATTTTGCTAACATTTGCTTATCTTCAAGAAGAGAAGGGCTCTGGTTTAGTGGAAGCTGTGTTTTACCAGGAGGATAAACAATGGTCTTACTGACTAACCAGCATTTCCCAATGTTGTCTCGTGAAGATTTCAGGAAAAATCTCCTCAGAGTAATGCTCTTGATGCTGGGGCAGGGAGATTTGAAAGAGAGCATTAGACCTGACAACACTTAAGCAGTGCTGGGACAGGCCCTGTGCATGTCACAAGAACCTAAGGAAATCTGGAACTAATCTTGGTGGCAGGCCCAGCGGGGGAATTTGCCTTCAGTAAAGACAGGATTGCCCAACATTTCCCATTATAATCTCTTGCTTATGCTTTCTCATAACATTGGCAAGCTTTAGCTCTTCAGGCTAGTATTATGTACACTGGATATCTTTCCTTAGCTTAGAAGTTTGGGAAAATGTCAGTGCAAATGGAAACTTCTGAGGAGGAGGAAAGAAAGGAAGCAGAAAAGGGGTTTTACAACCAATGGTTTGCAATGATTTTACAACCCACCTGCCAACTTGTTCCTGTAAAAATTATGAAGTCCCTGTGGAGGTGTGGCAGTGACTTGAAACCTGGGAAGAGTTTTCTTACTGTCAGCACAAAAACTAGTTGTCACTTAGATACTTGCTCCTCTAAAATCCCATTTTTACATGCTCAGAGATGAGCAGAGAGGCTGCCAATGCATCAGCAGAACCAGCAAAGCTCCTATCCCATGATACCATTCCTGGCAGTGGGCACTGTGCTAGAGAGGAGGAATTATCCTGAACACAGTTTTGGGGAGTAGGATGAACTGTGTGTTCTTGGTTTGGCTCTTCCCCTTGCAGGTAACTAGAAGGTGATTTTGTAAGAGCAACAGTGGTGTGATTTCAGGCCCTGCTGCATGAGGGAGTGCTGGAACAGAATGTGCAGCCTTGGCAGTGCTGGACCTCAAGGACAAGCTCCCAGAACTTCAAGAAGTCCCAGCACTCTTCTATCTTCCAGGTGGGGTCAGGCTGATTCTCCAGTGTCAGAGGCAGGACTGTGTGTAGGCAGGCATGATCCTCCCCCTCTGAAGGGGAGATGAGAAATGACCAAGGGTGATAAGTACCAAAAAGCTGTTGACATGCATTCAGGACTCTGGGAGCGAATGTAGGAAATTTGTGTTTCCTGTTCTGCCAGAGACGCATTTGATGAAACAACCATAATATATATATGTGCAGAAGGTTTGAGTGAAGGGTCATTATATGTTAAATTAACTGTATTGCAAGAACATTAAAGAAAACAAGAACAGGAGAAACTCTTCAATCCATGAGAGGATTTGTGTGATGCCTCAGAAAAACAGATCTTTGTGTTAGCAGGAGGCCTATCATTCTTACAAGGTCACTGGAAGAGACCCAGGGCCTTTTGCACTCTGCATGTGCAGCGTAAAATAGCTTTGCATTTGCTTGATCTTTTCCATTATATTATACAACCTTGAAGAAAGAAAAGCAAGCATCAAATTTGTGATTTATGGCTTGATATTTACTTGCTGTATCCGGGTGCGAGACCCAGTCCAAGAAACAAAAAGAGACCGTGAGCCCAGAAGGAAAAATACACGCTTAAGGACTAAATGTATTTTTCTTGGAGCACAGTCCCAGCGAGCTCTGCTTGGAAAGCCGACCGCCTGCTCACCCCGTGAGGGTTTCCAAGTTCAGCTTCCACGCTGGAATCTCTCTCTCTCTCAACACTCTTTGCACTTGGCCCAGCAGACCTTAACCCCCATCCTCGCTGCTCCTTGTGGAGGAGATCCCTGCGCCCCTCGGCTGGGCTGAGAAAACCCCTTTTTAATAAATTAGCACAGTGTGTGACGGGATGCGGGAGCATCTGGTGCTCCCCGTCCTGATTTATTTCTGCAGGAGCACACAAAGCATAGAGTGATAAATTATTGAGGGCCAATGGGCCCTTGGAGGACAGGGCTGTGATGAATAGTGAGCAGTTGGCATCCCACATAACTGTGGGTCCCTGAGGGCTACCTAGGGAGAGGGTAAGGGGAAAGAAAAGGCCAAAGCCTTTGAAGGATACAGCTGTTGGGAAAGTCTTCCTTTCAGTGAGACATTACTTTTATTTTTAACGCCTTTTTCAGCAGTGGGAAATGGGGTTAGGAATCCTCTGGGGATAAACAGTTCCCACTAAACCCACGTTACCTGCAGCCTGGTCTGATTCAGGACAACATGAAGCTGAGAATTGATGTACCTAGGTGAATTTTCCATTAAGAACATCAGGGGCTCTTTTTAAAGATGTTGCAGTTACCAGAGCTGTCTTTTGCAAATTCCAAGGCAGAGAAATCCACAGTCTGTGTCTCACCAGCAAAGAGGCCACAATGTGCTTGCTTGGTATGGAAAACAGAATTATTTTGTAGTCAATGTTTAAAGACACAAGAACAAAGGCCAGGTAATGTAAACAATACCTGATTGCCCTGCTTGTGTGGCACTTTCACAAGGAGCAGTGGAAAAATCACTGAGAAATACTTTCCTTAATGACCCTGGACATTGTGGTCATAGGGGAAAGTTCCCCAGGCGTGGGGAGGTGGTGACTGGGATAACTGCAGGGGCTGCTGGGTGGCACTGGGGCAGGAAATCACTCCTTGTGCCTCCATCCCATCACTTGGGAGCTGGGTGCAGAAAAAACATCGCTGATCATGCGGGACCAATTGGCAGAATTTTTGTTGTGCATTAGGTTGTGAGAGCAGCCTTTTCCAAGCCTGTACATATCATGAGCTTCACTACACCCTCTGGAGCAGAATACACCCACATCTGGCATGCAGGGGTGTGAGAGTTAGAGTGAGCCTTGTGCCCAGAAGTGAGAGGATTGATCCAGAACAAGAGCTGAAAAGGGCAGTGCACTGGACACTGACCTCCCCTGCCTGAGCCCAACTTTTCAAACTGGATTTCCCTTCAGGAGGACGTGAAGGAACTTGTTCATGGACACCTGGAGTATCCTTGTGCAAGCACCTTGAAAATCTTAAGCTGCTTCAGCCTGTCACACTTTATGAATTATCTGTATTATAGCTGGCAGAAATGATATCCCACACTCACCTGGCCATTAGTGATGACTTTACTTTGGCTCAAAAATTTTCATTTTAGTTGCCACAGAAGCCATCAAATGCTACATCTTCCTGGCTGCTTCTGATTCAGACAGCTCTGCTTTCACATACTTGAATTTGAGGGAGTTTTTCACATGCACAGCTACCACAGTGAGAAAAAAAAAGAGCACAACATTTTGGTGTTTGTTTTCTCTTGTTTGTATCTGCAGCTGGTCACATGTGACAGCGTGTTGGCTGATGAAATTTAGCTTTGCCTGTCCTAACCTAAGAGTCACTGGGTGTGCTGTGGAGTCTGGAGTAGACAAACTTGTACTACTCCTCTGGAGGGCTTCACAGCCCAGGCTGGGCTCTGATCAGGCTGCCTCTGGTGTTTCAGGCTTTATCCACTTCTATTTACACCCTCAGCACTATTTTACTGCAGCTATCACAAGGGAGTGGCTTCTGAGTTGCCCCTAGGAAGGTGTTTATAACACACCCATGTCAGGACATTTTGGTGCCCATTTAAAACCTTCCTTTCACTCTGCCTAACTCTCACAGTTGCCAGAGACTGAAGTGACATTAAAGTCTGAATAACTTCTGGCAGTCTATTCCCTTTGCCAGCCCCCTGAATGCACTGACTCTGCCTGCTGGGCTGGGAGACACCATCTGGGTGTCCACCAGGAGGTACCTACTCTGCTCATTCAGGACTTCATTTTCATCAGAGTTCAACCAGTGCTTTTCATTAGTGCACTGCATGGAAGAACAACACAGCACAGGTATGTCATTTAATGTATTAATTAGTATAAATTCACCACTAATGACACCAACAGTGTCCTTCTTAGAGCATGAAAACCAAACATTTATTCTTTTTAATGGAGCATTTTTTCCCCTCTGCTTCCCAAGTGAACAGGGGTTTATAATCATCATTCCCACTCCTGTATTCCATATGTGACTCCAAATCAGACCCTGAGGTATTTAATCTCTTACCTGGCAGGGTCAGTTTAACGTATTGAAATCAGCCTGACTTACATCTGCTTTGCAGATCATCACTGGCATACTTTAAAAATTGTTATAAGTCTATAATGATGCTTTTCTCCCCTCCCCCAGTGCTCCAGTAATGTCAAGATTTATTGAATCTGAAGGTCCAGTTGTGACCTTGGCTCCCACTCACTAAATCTGAACCTCTGGGGTCCATAAATCTTTGTGTGCTGTTCAATTTATAGAAGTGAACATCTGCTTATCATACAATATTTAATTTGCAGGTGTATTCCACCAGTAAAATAAACACATGGGTTCAGTTGCCCGGGCTGTAGGACATTAGACAGATGTTGATGGGATGGTTTTGCCTGTTGGAGAGCCCTTAGTGCTGGCAGAGCTGCTGTGTGGTGAGGTGGCTCTCAGGACTCTGCATCCCTGAGGAGTGAGGGTGGCACAGCTTTAACCCCAAACTCAGCCTAATCCTGCTTGGGAGCAAAGCCTGAGATGCACACAAATCACACCAGAGAAAAACTCCTGTCTTCCTGCCTCTCCTACGGCTGGTGGGAAAGGCCTCAGCCCACGTGAGGATGGTTCTGCACAACCTGGGGGATGAGAGGCAGAGCCCTGGCTCTGCTTCTTCACTCACCTGATGAAAAATACGGTGCACAAGAGAACCCTGTCTCAGGGAGGGAGAGGCCTAGAAACACCTGGAAATGATGAGAAAGGCTGAAAACTCCTGCTCCAGAGTGCAAGCAAAGCATTGCTGACCCCAAATCATTGGAAAAAGAGAACAAAAGGAGCGGAAAATATTCATTGTGAGTGAAAAGGAGGAAAGAGGAGGTGACCAAGCAAATATAATTAGAGGGTCAGTGGTGGCTGAGCTGGGAAACAGAAAGGCAGCAGAAAACCAAGTATGACCCATAGGAGATGACAGGACCCAGGATTTTTGACAACACCTGAAGAAGCCAGAGGAGACAGCACTTCCACAACAAAAAGAGGGAGATGGGACAGTGAGATGAGCCAGCTCCTCTGCTCTCCTCATGAGCTGTACACCCACACTGCACAGAAGTGCCACTCCAAGCTGTGCCTGGCGAATAACTGAGCTCAGAGTATTGTGGGCATACACAGAAGCTGGGGCAATGTTTCTTGTTGCCTTCCATCCCAACAGCTGGCAGGGAGAGAGCCTTTCTCCTGCTTTGCCCAAGAAACTCCTTCTAAAAGGCTTTGTCCCAGTGCAGGGTAAAGTGTCAATTGCCAGCAGTGGTACAAGTGCCCAAAGGCATGATTTTAAAAAGCAGGTTTGCATTTTAAACAGGGCTCATGCTCCTTTTGTGAGAGAAAGAGCCCCTCTGCCAGAGGCCCAGCTCTGAGGGGCTTTCTCCTCCCTGTGAGCTGCTGCCTGGGCAGGGAACAGCTGGACTGGGAGCAGCTCCCTTGCATGGCATGTGCTGGGTGAGGAATGGGGCAGGGGGTCCCACGGGCCGTGGGGCTGTGCCAGCAGGGAGCTGGCACCCAGCTCAGTGGCCCTGTTTTGCAGGAGGAAAAGGGGGAGCAGCACTGCAATGTTTCCAAGGCAGACCCTACTCTGTCCAGGCACATGGTTGGACTCTGTCCCTCTTCCTGCTCGCTCCTCCCTTGCTGCTCCAGGGTGTCCAGGTGGCCCTGGAGCAGCCTGTGACACTGCTGGAGATACTTTGCATGGTCTTACAGTGAAAATGGGAATTCACTCACTGGGCATGGGTTGCAGTGGTGCAAGGTGTATTTTCCATCTGTTTTCTCCCTGTCCCTGCTGCCAGAGGTGTCCTCCTGAGCCCATTGTACACATGTTGGAGGGTGACCAGCTCACATCATTGCTGCCCACAAAAAAGGGCAGGAGGGCGTCTAATTAACAATAACAAAGCACCTGCAGAAAAAATATTCTGAAATACTGTAGCTCTACTTCAGTAAAAACATCTATTAATATATTTCAAGACCTTCCACAGTTGTTTTTTCCTCCCTCCAGGGTAGTCTAACCCCAGCCATAATTTAGCATGAGGCATGAATATCTTCACTTATTGTACCCATAAAAGAAGAAAATTGGGAATTTGCTCAGACTGCCAGGAATCTGGAATTTGTTGATGAATGGACATTTGGCTGAACATAGTGAATTCCCAGCTAATTGAAAGCAGATAATGAAATAATGCATTCACCTTGAAAAATATAATTTTCTTAATAAATAATTGAAATGGGATTCTTCTGACAGATGAAATAAGAAAATAAATAAATAAATTAAAGATTAATTCTTGTCCTATATATTATAGCATACTTCAGTCATACCTTATGAGGAGATTAAAAACCATAAATCTTTTTTTTTTAAAGCACAGTGCCAGAGAGTGCTTCAGTCTAGAAAAAGCAAGCACCATCCTGTTCAGGGAGTGTGGTTTCACTCATCATCAGCCTATGCTTCTGTCTCCAAATATCATACCTAGGGAGAAAAATGCAGAGGCTAGGGGAAAAAAACAACCTTGGAAAAATGTAGGGGGTATCCAGCATGATCACAAGTACTTGAATTAGCATATCTGTAGGTGTTCACCCTTCTCATCTCCTTCTCATCCTTGTGGGGGTAGCAGCAAACCTGTTTCCCATTGCACTGGTGGGAATCTGTGTCTAGGAGTTACCCATCAGTCAAGGAGCAATGACTTTCAGCTGAAGGGAGGCTGATGACTGAAAACATGTCAGCTTGAAACACTTGCAGATGATCTGATCACACCCTCCATTTTAAGGAAAAGATTAGCAAAGGATCCAAATAAGAGCATATGGGTCCAAATACCCCAAGCTGGGTAGGGCTATGACTTGGAAACCCTTCTGGACTTAGAAGTAGGTTCCTCCCATATTTATGCAACAGGACAAAATTAAATTGCAGAACTGAACTCCAAAGTGTGGAGCTTAACAAAATGCAAAGGTGGATTTTTTTAAATAGCTTTAGTTTGACAGTAATAATTTCTTGTCAGATTGTGGTTTGAGTGGAACACAATGTTCCCAAAGAGACACGAAACCTGACAAAATTTAATCTGCTAAACTGCAAAACTTGGCTATCCTAATTGGAAGTGTTATTAATCTGGGTTAAGTTTGGAATTATTTTTCAATGAATTTGCAGTAGGTTGTGGTTTTGGGCAAGAGCCATGGAAAACTTGGTAGTTACACGGATTTTTAATGGGAATAAGGGGAAAACCACAGTGATTTTGCTTGAGTTGTGATTTAGAACTTTAGACTTGGTCAAATTGATGGGCTACGAGGCCATGTGAAATAAAAGAACAAGTCTTGTAAATGGAAACTTCCCCACCAAGTGCAGCAGATCTGCTCACAGAGGTGCTTCTTCTCAGATCAGTTCTTGAGTTTTAAGCACAAAGACATGCCCAGCTTCTTCCTAAAATCAGTGGGCAAGATGTCCTACAAGGCCACAAAAGGAGCTGAGGAGTATGAAGAAATGGGAGGAATGGTTTTGAATCTTTACCTTCCTTGCTGCTAAATGTTCACTGAATTGCAAGACCTGTTAAGTGCTCTGCCTTGAGGAAACTTCTGTGTGGTCAAGACAAAATTAAAAGAGCAACTGCTGAAAAGCTTAACATTGACAAAGCATGGTGGTTGCACTAGCTAAGACATCTTATTTTGTTTGTAAGAGCATCTATCTGATAAAAGAAAGAGTCACTTTGGGAATTTTTGAGCACTCTAAGGTGTAGAACAAGATCTTCCCAGTTGTCTCAGTGGTGAGACAGTCTGATGGTTGAAAAACTCACTGAAAGAAAGTATGTGTCACCATTGCCACTCTATTTTCTCAGATTTTTGGGGGGTTAGAATAGACCTTAGGGCCTTCTTGAATGATCTTCATTGTAATACAGCCCATGGGACCTAGATCAGTTTCTTCAAAGTTAGCTTTAAATTCCCAGTGTCAATGTTTTAGAGTACTTTTTTTATTGGTTATTGGTTTTTGGGAGGGGTTTGTTTGTTTGTTTGTTATTTAGGGAATACTCCAGGCTTTATTAGAAACTGATTAACAACAAGTACTAGTAAGTTCTTCTGGCAGTTAATTATTTTTCCCTCTGAAGAACAATGTGTTATTTTTATCAGAATGAATCTATCCATCATCAGACCATGAGATCTGTTAAATCCTCGTCCAAGAAGTGAAGGACTTTGTCTTTGGACAAGTTCTGCAGCCATAACTCATTAGCATCATGTCATCCCTGAGCCTTCCTTTGGACATATCACATAAACTGAGCTCTTGAACCTCTCAGAATAAGGCATGTTTTCCTATCCTTAATCAAGTTGGTGTGTTTTTTGTCTGAATCCCCTCCATTTTTTTTTCTGAACACAAGAACAACTGTGGGAGCCATCACACCACTTGTGAAACACAGTGGGTACCTGCTCCATGGTGGGCCCTGCTTTCACAGCCACAAGCTGTCTTGGCCCCTTCAGACCCTGAGCTTTGTCTTGACTTTCTACCAGGATCTGGAGATCTCTGCAGAATCACCAGTCCACTCACTTGGAAGGTCTGGCCTGCCTTGCTCTCCCTGATTCTGCTCTGCCACAGCTAAGGAGCAAACAGGCTCTGCCATTCACCAGTCCCTCAGTCTCTCTTTGCCATCAGCAGGGAACAGTTAAACAGTGATGAGCCAAGAACCCCACTCATGAAATTGGACAATTCCCCAAAGACTGTTTTATCTGAGGTAAAATAGTCCAGCTGGTGAAACAGTCCAACAGTATCATTTATATCAGCTCTGTCACCTTTACTGATTAAACATGTTCATATTCCAGCATTATAAAATTATTTTGATAGGGTCTGTTTTTGATAAGCTCATGATAATTTCAGTGTAATTCTATTTTCTCCCAGTAATTCTTAAGAGAGTTCCCAAATAACCATTCTATTATTTTGTTCAGATTGGTGTCAAGCTGACAAGTCTATATTTATTCACATCATCCTAGTTACTGTGTTTAAGTGCTGGCACAACTTTATCTTTTCTTCACATCTGTAACTTCTCTAGTGTTCCAAGACTTATTCAAAATCAGCAGCAGGGGTTCAGTGAATATCTTTCCCATTTGGATGCAAATTATTCAGGAACTGCCAATTAAAAATTTCCAAGTTTAGAAAGCATTGTTACAAAAGAAAGGCTTGTTTTTCTCACATAAGATGCAGTGCATTATCTGGCTTTTTCCCAAACAGAAGCGGGAAACATTTACTCATCATTTTTACTGCTTTGGGTTTATTATTGGCAGTTTTAGACAATAGGCTTTGCTCATTTAGAAGCAATCTTGTACCTTTCTACTGATCCCTTTTGTAGCTAACATACTTTTAAAACTCCTGCTGACCATAGATGTCTACATTTGTCCTTCTCTTACCATGATGCTATAATTCATGGCCTGTAATGAATAGTCATTACCACAGTATACTCAATTTTTTTTGATTAGTGACTTCTCTGGACAGGTCTTTAGTACAGGTTCTCAACTGAGTAGACATCAGAGAACCCACTCCAGAATGTTTGTTCCCAAGTTGGTAGAAATCTGGAAGCAGGCCCAAACCCTTCTCACCAACAGTGCAAGTCCTCCTCAGATGATGCTCAGCTGATCCTCCTGAAATACCCAACAAAGATTATTGAAACATTCCAGCCATGGGAATCCTCCTGCCAGATTTCAGCCACGGTGATCAGGTCAAACTTGCGTTTCTAACGGAGTAAAAATCATTCCCAATTCACTCTATGAGCAGTTACAGATTATTTTTTTTACCAGACTTTCTGATTTGATGCTGAATGAATGGTTGGATCTTCTCTTGCTTGTCCCCCCTCTGCTCCAGTGAACCAGGGAGGTTGGTCCCTTCCTGAGAAAGGCTCCCCATCCCTGCACCAGAGAACAGAACCAGCCAAACCACAATGTCATGACAGCTGCTCTTGCCATTTTAAAATGGCCAGTGGTGGTTTTGCTGATGAAATGAAGTTTCTAGCTGCTTCTCACGTAACAAAGGAGGCAGCCTGTCTCAGTGCAGAGTGAATTATTACAATGAAGCAATCATCCTTTTACTGCGAGTCTACCCAAGTGATAAACAGAAACAATAGCAAATACAGCTAAAATATTGGCCGGCTCCCTCCAAAAAGTCCCGTCAGGTCTTTTACAGAGATGTTGAAAAATAGACTAGGTTTGGCCAATGTTAGGCAATAATTAGGATAAAAAAGGGAAACATGAAGTCATTCTTCTTTGAGTGTCGTATTCATCTTATTTATTAGGATTATCTGGCTGGTTTTCATGTTGATTTAATAGGAATGTATAACTTCTTAAAATTCTCAACTTTATTTTCTGTATTTTCTTGTTGATATTCAGTGTTGGGTGAAAAACACAGAAAGAATAATACAACTTGAAACAAACTGGTCATCTATTAGCAAATGCTTATTCTGCATTTTGTATGTACAAGAGTTCGATGGTAGTGGTGAGGCTGAGCCCAGTCATCTTAAGAATAATTTTCTAAAATAAATCCACTTGGGGTTCATGGGCTGGTCAGGTGGAATTCAGATTCAGGTGGAATCTGCCTGAAGCAGGTAGGCACTCAAGGCTCAAATAAACCAGGGCAGGATTCATCTCACCACATTTTAGGAACCTGGAAGAAAATTTTATGTCATCAGTGGAGAATGGCAGGTGTGTTAGGGGCCTCAGTTCTCCTTTCCTGTAACAGGTGCCCACACAGGTCCGCAGAGTCTTCAGTTTTAATTAGTCTTTGTTGTTTATTCTCAACAGCCCCAAACTCTGTGGGGCAGTGCTGGTCCCCTCAGCAGGACTGTCCCAGGAGCAGAGTCCTGCCCAAGCTGGGTGAGGTGGGCAGAGAACAGGTCTAAGCCAATTCATCCTTGTGTGCTGAAAATGTGATTTGATCCTCTTGCATTTTGTAGTTTAAGAGAACACGGTGGAATTCCCACAGCTCTTCCCTTCCAACAGTCCTGCCAGACTTGGAATGCTCTTCAGCAGTTTGGGAGGGTATTAGACTTGCAAATCAATTTATTACTTTGACTTTGGCATTCTCATTAGGGCTCTGGCTGAACATCTGATCTATTACCCCAGCTCAGTTTACCTTCTTGTAAACTTTGCTGATATGTGAAGTGTTGGATGGGTCCTTTCTAAAACATATTGTCCTATTAAAACACATTTAAAGAGCCTTGTAAACCCTGGAGATTAACCCCAATGTTTATGGAGAGTTATAGATGCTAATTCTTGCATATTTGTCATTCCAAAGCATGGCCTGGTGGCAAACACCCTTCCTACACCACAGCCTTTGTGTCAGTGAGGATTTGGCCACGCTTTGATTCCTTAGGACAGAAAAAGAAATGCTGGGAAAGTGAGGAATATGGGCATTTACCATCTTAGACTACATTAGCTGGTCATAAAATCTTAGTGCTAGCTCATAGCAGGAGACTGGGAAATAGAAGGATCATCCCCGGAGGATGGTTTTGATTAAAAACAGAGTGATAAGAGATGGTCTCACCCTGAAGAAGAAGCAGAGTTTTCTCTCTCAGGCTTTGTTAATGTTCCTGTTTTGGAGCACCTCTGGGCATGACCTCTCCCCCTTGTCTTGCCAAACACACTGAGTGTGCAGCAGTAACCCCACAAACCTTCACCTTCCTCACCAGCTGTGAGTGTCCTCCTCTGCCTAGAACTCATCAGTCTCTTCTCTTCTAGGGATGGAAGATTCTTAACACCTGCAAACTTCTGTCTGGTGGCAAAGTAATGGATAAAACAGCGACAGACTCAACTGTTTGGGGTATATGGGTGCAGCTGGATGGAAATATGTCCTGGGTGACCATACAAATATGTAGTGTATTAGTTTTGTGTGTATATTTACATATATATATATATAAATACACATGTGCACACATACACAAAGAGTTTGGCACATGTTTGTATGGCCAACACAAACCAAAGCAAATTCAATTGGTCTGAGTTAAACCTTTACTACATCTCCATAAAGCTAATCCTGGCAACTTTTTCTGAGGAACAGAAAGCACCTTTTGGGTGGTATAATTTCTTTAGGAGAGAGCAGTATCAATTATGACACTCAGAGGAGTCACTACTGGCTCAAGAATTTGATCACCTTATGGATAGGTGACCTTTTTGGGGAGAACTGACATGTGAAAGAGAGACCACTATGGAAGGAGATGATGATGATGATTGATGATGATGATGATGATGATTGATGATGATGATGATGATGATGATGATTGATGATGATGGAAAGGTAACACAGCTCTGACCAGGCACTTTGTGAACAGCTGCTGTCCAGAAATGTTGTGAAGGGTACCCAAGAAGAGCTCCACTCCTGATGTTGATTTTTCCTTCCTTCAGGAGAACAGGTCTTTATAGTTTTGGTGGTTTTTTCTTCATGCCTAATTTGTTAGATATACAGATGCCTTCAGTAAGTCAACTGGGCTTATCTATTTAATTAGACAGCCTTCTGGATCCCAAATTTTGGCTGACCATTGTGAAATAGATGGAAATTAATCATACTCAGGCTAGCCAACTCAAATCCATTTTTTTTCTTTTTGATGAAAGATTCTTTTAAGCTCAAACAAAGAGAAAAAGTTCTCTCTGCAACTGGGAAACCAAGAAGCAATTGCAAGACAATTAAAGGAAAGCAGCTCATGCAGTCCTTTGTTGCTACTTGAAAAAGCTGTGTTAATTTTTAAAATATTTTTTGTTTAAAATAATCTGATAAATTTAATATATTTTTTGCCCCTTTTTCATATATTTCCTTGAGAGCTCATTGTTTTGCAAACATTCATTAATGAACAATATTTTCTGGATGACTTTTCAAAAATATTTCTTCCTCTCTTGGCCTAGAGCAGGCCACATTGAGTAGCAGATTCTTGCAGTGCCTTGGTTGTGTGTTTCATTGTGTTTCACATTTCTGCTTTCTGCCTAAGGAAGTGCAGCTCAAAAAAACAGGTTTCCAGTGACCCTATCTCTTACCCAGCTGTATCTGTGATGTAACACAGGGAAAAGTGCACTCACCTGTCTAAAAAAATAGTATGTGCAAATAGATGGTAAAAAAGACATGCTGCTTTTGGATTTTGGAGCCTGATGGGGCCCAGCAATTCTAGTAACAGTTAAGTCTTTGGAAGCTCTTTCCCTTAATCCCTTTGCTGTGCCCAGACTCAATAAACAGATATGACTAAGATAGGGCAGCCTGTGAACAACAGTGCAAACCCCAGCACACTTTTCTATCTGTTTACTTGGTTGTACTTTACAATAATTAAGTTCTCCTGTTAACAGTTGTATGGGCACTGCATGGAAATTTTACTGATAATGCTTGAATTTCACCTCTTGCCCTTCCTCAACATCTCATTCAGGAAAGTTGCCTGGTGTGGGAGCAGCTTCTGTGCCCTGCTAATCCGAGAACACAGTTCAGAGTGAAAATGAAGCCATTACATAAAGACAGTTTGGCCTTAGGATGACTAAGGAATTTGAGTTTGTTATCTCAAATAGCTAAAACCCAGGAAGCCAAAATTACTTCATCTTGGAGCAGTGTAGAGTTGGATGAAGGCAGCTCCTCCATGGGCAAGGAAGAGGGAAGGCTCTCCTTCCCAATAGTTTATTAATTTCACACCTGACTCGGGATGGGTGATAGCTTCAAATAACAAATCCACTCACTGCATTTCCTTATGGGAGCAGAGTGCAGCTGCTGATCTGCAGCAGGGTGTGGACCAGGGAGCTGCCTGCCTTTCCCAGGGCTGTGCAGGATCCTTCCAGGCACCACAGCTTGGGCCCTGGGGCTGCCAAAAGAGAGCCAAGGGTGTGCTGAGTGTGCCGCACCCTGGCTAGGTACAGCCTCTCCACCCAAAGAGAGGAAAGCAATTGGACTGATAAAGGGGTCAGTAACAAAACCTGGGAATTTTGCTCATGTTCTGGGAGTTGCAGTGGCCCCCTCAGGGTTTGTGTCTCCGTTGTTTCTCTCAGCAGAGTAAATTTAGAGCTTTATTTTGCAGCATGTGTTATGTGCAGGCTCCTTATGCTCTGTCTGAGCTGGAATTCCTTCTGTGGTCACAGCAGGTCTTTGTGCAGGCAAGGGTGGTTATGGAAGTGATTTCAGTCTCACTCCTTGAACATGTCCAGAGGAAGGGGAAAAGCTTCCAGGCTTCCCTCTGCAAAGGCCTTGGGACAAGGTGTTGGGCAGCAGGAATCAGGCTTTCTGCACTACAGGGAGAACCTGAAACTCTAGGATTTCCCAGCTGCTAACAAATGTAACCTGACTGTATCTGGCTTCTTTCTCCCTCAGTGGAGAAAGAAGAAGATGTTGGTTTGGTCTACAATGAACTCTAATGGGGAAGACACTGGAATATTGTGTCTAACAAGCTAAAGCAACTTGCAGTTACTGAGTTTGGTCTGGGTGAATGAGCCCTGGATTGTGCTGCTGCCTCAAAACATGGTGTGAGTGCCAGGGCAAACAGTTTGTCATGGAGCCTTGAGAGACACTGCATTCCCAAAAATCAGAGGCTCCCTCTTGTCTACTGTTAGGGAGGGAGCCTCTGGAAGGGATCCAGTCCCATGGCAGAGGGTGGCAAGTGATGCCACTGGGAATTCCGCCTGTCCTTGAGACCACCAGGAATCAGGAAAGCCAGATGAGAATCCTGTTGGGATCACAGGCTCTTTGTGGAATCCAAGACTGCAGCACCACCAAGGGAATAAAAAAGTGACAGCCTCGAGTGAAAACAGGCCTCTCTGCCTTTCTGCTTCCAAGGGCGTTGAGGCTACAGCACCACCAAAGAGACACCCACCAGCTCATTAATACAGGCAAGGAAGGGCCTGTATTAACTACTTACTGTCCCAAGCAATTTCTTGCTGCAACAGTCTGTGGCTCATTCTCTCTTACTGGGGCATGTGGTGCAGGGCTTTAGCTAGTTGGGCTGCAATAGGATGGCTTGACTTTAGCATTTGTTCCACCTTCACCTGCCCAGGGCTTGGGTTAGCCCTGAATGCCTTGGCCAGGGCTGCCCACTGTGATTTCTCTGCTTCAGCTGCACACAGGAACTCCTCTGGATGAGCAGGGCTGGAGGGATGAGTAAGTCAGCTTCTCTGGGCTGACCCCTGGATGGTGTTTCCCTCCTTGGATGAGCACAGAGGGAGAAACAAGGTGCAGATCATGGGAAAGTGGTGAGAACCACCCTCAATGAGCCAATTGCTCAAACTTTCCCCCTTGGATTGTGTCAGGTGCCTCTTTCAAAAACCTTAACTCACACTGTTAGGAGTTTAATTTTAGGTTCTTGCCTCCCACATATGGCTTTTATACTGTGGGAAGCCTTCAGACATATCACACTTAATCACTGTTTATCCTTACTCATTTTCTTGCCATGCTGGATATTTGTTTTTAATCAAGAACAACTTTCCTGTGTCATGCATTCATCCAGCTAAATGAGAATGTGCTTCTCTGCTCCAAGAAGTCACTATGTCTTGCTGTATCGTGTCAAAGCAGGGCATGCTGAGCTGGGTAACAATATGGCTTTTTCTTCTGCCACCCTGGGGCAGCTGGCACAATTCTGAGGCAATAACATAAATTAGTTTTTATTTTTTGCCTTGTCCAAAGAAATAGAACATAAATTTTCTATCTCTGGCTAGCTGGGTGGCATTTTGGGAATGTAGGACTTATCCTAGGAGAGGAGTAAGGACAGGAAGATTCCTATTTGAGTGGCACTGTCTATCTGCTAATTAGAAAAACCACAGTGAGTGAAAGCTTGGCCCTTAAGAAGACAGAAAGAGCTTTGCTACAGACCTTCATAAAACCAGGATTAAACTCACCTATTTTTAACATTAATACAGCAAATTTTGCATCTGACACATCTGACACATTTCTCATTGAATTTACTAGTAGCCCAAGTGGGATATTTGGTCTGAGAGATAATAAACTTAGAGCTACAAATATATTCCACTGGGGAGCCAGCGCTCTCATACCACAGCTGACGTTGCCAAGGCAGAAGTATGTGGAAGACAAATGCAGTTTTAGCTCTGTAAACCTTGGAATTAAATTGGAGGAAGAACTGGATTAAAGGAAAATACACTCTTGTGTCCCATACAGTCATTGAAATCATGATGGAGAGAAAGGAAAATGCCTGTCCACAATATGTGTTAATACCAACATGAATTTGCAGGGTGTTAGGGGAAATAAATTCTATGAGAACAGTTTTGCAAAAAGATAAGGAAAAGATTTTTTTTTTTCAGCCATCACATTTTAATCTGCTTCTCTACTTCCACTGGCTATTTCCAGGAATGTGAGATGTTTGGGAATACCTGACACACACATCACATATTTTTCATGTCAGAATCACCAGTAGGAGATATAGTTATTTTGTTGTGCATTCATTTTTATCTGTAAGTGAAAGAGATGAGTGGATGAATCTATGTTTCCAGCAGAGCTGCCTGGGTGGGATGGACATCCTGTTCACACACCAGCACTTTAAAACTGCTTATCTTTCACCTTTTTTTGCCTACAAAGTACCGTGCAAAAAGTGCATGTTCTGGACAGATGGAGGGTTGGGTGAGACACAGCCATATCTGATTACTCTTGAACCCTTCCCCTCTTAGAGACACCACCCTCCAAGTCTCAGCTTTTAACATCAGCCTTGCTCTGGTTTATAAATAGCTTATTTTTTCTGCATGGCCAGGTTTTACAGCACCTGCACTGATGTTGGGCAATTCCTTCTCTGCTCCTGGGACCATCAGCTTGGACATGAGTGGCCAAGAGGGCAAAGCTGGGGTGCCACTGCTGTGGGCACTTGTCTTGATTTGGAAAGACAGGCGTCCTCCAGGGAAAGCTGGAGCTGCCCTTGGAATGGAGAATGTAAACCCCTTCCTTCCAAATTACTATAATTTTGCAGTTAGGAGCTTTTCAGGCAAAGATATGGGAATAGGAATAACAGTTCTTTACTAGGAGTATTAAATATACAAATGTAGTAGTATAAAAGAACCAAGCAAGCAAACAAACAAAAATCCTAGAAAACCCTGACAGAGCTAGAAATATGACCTGACACCCTGTTGGTCAGGGTGTTGGAAGCAGTTCAAATAAATCCTCCTGGAGTAACAGATGTGGTTATGTGGAGTAGGGATGATCCTGTAGAAAGGGTCCAGTGATGGTGAGATGGGTCTGGTCTTCCTCTGGGAATCCAGCAGGAAACCAGAATACCTGGTGTTCCTGGTCTCAGTTTTTATCTGGTTAGGGAATTGTTGACTCCCCCCTCACTGGGTGGAGCATCTCCCAATGGGATGGTGTAATGTGTCAGTCACTGATGAGCCTCAATGGCCCAGTAACAGAAGATATCCCCTGGAGGGTGGACAGCAGTGAAAGAGATCAGAAACACTGCCCCACCTGGTTTTAACACCTGGCCTATTATCAGAAGGCATCCACCCCCCCCAGAGTTACAAGAGATAAAGAAAAAATATCTTCCCAACTGCTTTCTACAGATGAAATAGAATACTCATTTTTTGGTTAAATAACCCAAGACAACAGGGAAGCACAGGACACACAGGGGCTGCTGCTTCACTCAGCCATAGATACAAGGACAAGTTTTAGCTTGTCTGTGTGTGACCCTTGGGAGAGCAAAGCCCTGGCCTGACGCTTTTATCTTCTTGGGGCCCAAAGCCTTGGCACTGTCTCAGTTCTTATGTGGTTTCTGGAGCTGACAAATCAAAAAATCTCCCACATCTTGCATTCTGGAAGGTGCTGCATTCGTGGGACAGCTGGGAAAGGGTGGCAGTACAAAAACCAGAGTGACCACAGGGCAGCCCTAAGGGAAGAGATGTTCAGTCAGATGGTTTGCTCTTCACTGGGCCAGAAATGCTCCCCTGCTGAAGAGATAGCCCAGTGTCAATTCAGTCTGTCTCCTGTTCTAGTGACAGTTTTGATTTTGTTTTCTGTCAGTGGTCACATAAGTCAGTGACTACTTCTTTATGGAAATAACCATTAAAGACTCAAACCATCTGGCACTTCACAGGCAAAATGACAGATTAAAAAATCCATAATGTCATCAAAACTTCTAGAACAAAGATGAGATGTGTTTTTTTTTCAGACAGAGACAGAAAGCACAACTTTAGACTTTGATCTTATACATCATTAGTGAAAGCAAATATAATCCTAGGTTAAAATAAAATATCATTCTCAAGTGCTGTTTAAGTTACTCTTACTTTTCAGTCAGGTATCGAAGAAGCAAAACAAAGCAAAGCAGCTCATAAATCCAAAAACTTTTCCCATCTTAGTAAAGTTTTGTGCCAGAATTCATTTTACAGATAAATGTACACACATGCTCTGTCTGAAATACCCACAACTGCTAGAAAACAGAGAGGCTTTGAAGGATTAAAACAGAGCATGAGACCCGCAACTAAAGACTGGATAATTAGGGATAATTTTCAATTAGGATAATTTTCAATTAATTGACAGCACTGAAAGAATTAAGCCACCATTTGTTTCAGGTTGCCCCAAAATGAGAATACTCAAAGTGTTTTAGGTGAACCAAAGAGTGAAAAAACCAAAAAAGTGACTGGAAAAAGTGACTTTTTATGCCTGAAATCAGACATTACAAGTACTTGACTGAAAATGGAACTGTGTTTTCAAACGTGAAAGCATAGCATTTCATCCTTAAATATGAACATTTAATTATTTTTTCACTTTGTCGGGGTTTTTAGGGTCTTATTTATCTGACCAGTCCAAGGCAACATCGGGCATAAATTAGAACTTATTTTTGTCAATCTGTGCCAGCATTTTCTAAAATAAAAAAACTATAAATAAAATAAAAATAAATAAAATAAAACAAACAAACAAACAAACAAATAAATAAATAAATAAACTATAGCTGTAAACAACATTCCTCTGTCCAGACAGAAACCATGATGTTACCTGCTGCTAATTTGTATGACACGTGTGATTCACCAATGACATGCAACTGTTTGGAAATGATCATAAATTCTCAGCCTTACAGCAGATCTCTGGTTTTCATCCTCCTACAGTAACATTGTGCTGAAGAGAAGATAGATGACACTGGTCTCTGCTACCTCCTTGGGAGAGGGTTTTTCCCTGAACTCCATCTCCCTTGCAGTTACATGAATCATGGGTGCCCAGCATGATTTATTTTATATACCTCAAGTGAACAAGTTCTTGAATGTTGTAATCAACCACATTTTTAAATGCTGGGAAATCTTCCATCTCACAATGGGTTTCTTATGTAGAATTCTGTATTTGGCAGATTTTACCATCCAGTCCTGAGGTTACGCAGAAAGCTTTTGAAAATGCCTTATGCCTGTTATTTTGCACACTAATGTTTCACATGCAGCACATATTCCAAGTTATTTTCTGTGCAAAGCCCTGGTTTTGACTTCAGCACATTACCTTAGACAATGTCTATGGCTGTCAAAGAGCCAGAGCTCCCCAATCTGTGACAGCGGCCTTGCATTTGAGAGCCAGTATGGGAACAGGAGGCTCATATAATGGAGAATGGAGATGTCTACCAACTTCATAACTCTTTATGACATATTAACACACATCAGGAGGGCAGAACCTCAGTTTCTGAATATTGGGCCCCAGTATTGAGCAATTTTTTATTCTGTGTTTCTTCTGTACAGCATACTGTGAAGTCCAAAATGTAATACAGCAAAACAAACCCACTGAGCCTGGAGCAACTGCAGAGTTTCATAACCCAGAACATGAACACAGTGGGATGCTGCCAGGACTGTCAAAGCAGTTGTGCAGACTCCCAGTTCCTGGTGAGTTAAAGGCTGCACCTCAGTCAGTGGAAATGTGGACTTTGTGAGAGTCAGCATTTGCTCAGTCATTAATTAGAATAACTGAGATGCTTCCCTGTTTTCTTCATTTGATCTCTGCCTTCCATGGATACATGTGCTCCAGCTGAAGAGTATTCCTCAGACTAGGAAGCCCACCATGCTTGTTGTTTCTTGGTATTGTCTCACTGAACTATCTCCCTGGACACAGTGGAGGAGGATATTCAAAGGGTTGCTCAAAAATCTTTTCTTTGCTGGAGACTGTGTACAACCCCAGGAAACAAACTGAGAAGAGGGCTAGGAAAAGCAGCAGACATTAAAAGCACTGTCATATGCTTCTCTTCTGTTCTTAGAAAGTCTGGTTGTAAACACTCCTTGCTCCCTATGAGGAAGAAGTCATGGGGTGAGGGCAGGGAGGGTATCTTTCAGTTCCCTGGGGAAAAAACTTCCCCCTGCCCTTCTCCAAGTTGGAATGGGACCCCTCAAGAGAATCCAAAGGGATGCACAGTCCCAGAAGGTGTGCTAGCAGTAAAATACAAGGCTTTGCACGGCTTAGCAGACATGCATTAAATCATGTCCTTTGATGGGAAAGACATTTCTACCCTGGGTAAGATCCCAGTGCTGCAGATTTACTGCTGGGTTGGGGCAGGCTCGTGGAAAGCCCTGAGTATTCTGGTATGAGCTGTGCTGAGGAGGTGGGGAAGGTTTACACCTGCCTAGGGCTGCACCACTGTCACAGGCTAGTGGAACTCTCTAATGTGATCCAATCCCAGGCTACAGCTGAGAGCTACTCAGAAAATTAGTCTGAAAACAGCAAGTTGATGAAAAATCCAGAAATCAATAAAAAAAATACCTCTTCAGTTCCAGAATCGGTCTTGAATCATTTATCACAAAGTTGCTTTCACCAGAAGAGGTTTATGGGTGAGGGAAGACTGAAGTGTAAAAGCAGCCAAGGTGCAGCTTGAGAGTAAGAAAAGCCCTGGTTTGTACACTTCAGTGCCAGCCAAATAGCAACACCAAGCTCTTATTGTCATGATCTGCAAAGCAAACAAAGTTCATGGTCACCTTGTGATTGTTCAAAAAAGACCCAGGCAGAGAGGGCTGTCACTCACAGGAAATGTGAGTGATATTTTGGTTTTCCAAAGACAAGCAAGCCTGATTTTGGCAACTGCCAGAGACCCATGTGATCTGGCCCTCAGCCTCCCACCCCAAAATGAGAGATACCCCCAGCCTGTGTTGCTGGGAGGGAGATACCCTGCCCTCACCCTCCAGGCTGATGTCTGTTCATAGGAAGACAGCCCTGCACAGGAGCAGGAACCTCCAGATCAACCTCTCTCAGCTGACTGGTTCCCTCTTCTCATGGAGCTAACCCACCTGCAGATGTCCTTTGCTTTCATTCACATTCAGAAATTATTTGCTGTTGTCTTCTTAGTGTTTCAGTGGTCGTGGTTTGGTTCAGCTTTCTGGGGGTTTGGGGGATTTTTTTGTTTGTTTTTTTCATTTGGTTGGTTGGGGTTTTGTTGTTGTTGTTTCTAGATTTGATGATTTTTTTCTAATTGATTGGTTGGTTGGTTTGTTTTTTTGTTTGTTTTGGGGTTTTTCTGGGGGGAGAATACTCTTGCTGCACTCCAGCCCAGCCACCCCAGGGTGCCATGTGGCAGAAGACAGACTGACAGGAGGGTCCTGTCCTTCCCACCCTGCATGCCCAAAGCCCACCATGGCATCCTCAGGGGCTCAGCTATCATAAATTGAAATGTACTGCATGGGACTCGGTCCCCTTTGCTCCTTCCCCCAGAGGTATCACCTCAGGCCAGGGTTTCACAGAAGGCGGTGGCTCTGGTGGGTTTGGATCTTGCTCAGGAAGAGGATGGGACAATGAAGCAGTGTCCTGGGAGGTCAGCAAGCCCCAGTGTATCTTTCTTGTCCCTGGCAGCCTGTTTATTCCCAAGCAGTTTGGACCAGTTCCCCACTTCTGTGCCTGATGTCTCTCACAGATCACCAACGTAGCTGCCCCATGCCAGCAACCCCATGAATTTCCTCACTTAATATTGTTCTCTGTATTATTTATGGCAGAACCCTTTTTCTAGCCTAAACAAATTGCTCCTTCATCCTTTCCCCATAAATAATGTATTTCAGTCCCTCACAGCTCCTCTCCCCCTATATGTTGCCGTCAGCCTAAGTTCTCTGCAGAGCCTGGTGCCAAGGTCTGGGCACAGGGCTGCACCTCAGGGCTCTTCAAAGCAGAACAGAGTGGAGTAATTGTTTACAGCACTTGCTGGCATGTCCCAGAATGACATTTGCCTTTTTTCCAACAATATCACATTGTCCATTTATGCTCGATCCCTGCTTTTCTCTGGCGCCCAGACTGGTTTGTGCAGCAGCCCAGCCCATCTGCCCATCTTGGCCTTCTTCTGGGCACCTGAATTTTCCTTCCTGAATGCTGCCCTCTCACTGAGTTTCACCCTGCTGATTTTAGATCTGTTTTATTTTGTTTTATCTGGCCTGCTTTGAATTCCAGTTTTATCTCTGAAAGTGCTGCTCAGACCTCCCCAGCCTCATGCTGTTGGAAATCTTTCTGAAGCCAAGATATCCCACATCCACAGCACACCCCTACCCACCAGCCCTGTGACTCTGCCAGAGAAGGAAATTCAGTTATTTGACACAATTTGCCCTTCACAAATTCACACTGTTCCTTCCCTTTATGCTCTCAGAGTCCCTGACTGATTGTCAATAATTCAGCTGAACGTATCATGGTGTTGAGCTTCCACTGACTGCTTTACCATTGTCCGTGTGGACTTTCTCTTCCTTTCCAAAGCCAGGAACAGTGCTTTTCCTCTTGGTTAGTGAATCCCACATCTCAAAACTCATTCATACCTGACTTTTTTGGAAGCACTCTTCCTGGGATAGCCAGGAGTGCTGGCAATACTCAAGGGTTACATGGCCAGTCCTGTAGATAGATCAACATGCCCTTATTAACCAGCTTTGAATGAGCTGTGTGCTCCTAAAAAGCAGTTTGCTGCTTCCCAAAATACTGCAAAAATGATGTCAAAGGAATAAATGCTACTGCAAATTGGTCAAGTCAAAAACTTCTGTGTAATTCTGTGAACTGAATCTGTCCCACAAGAGGTGGGTCTCTGTGTACGGGTCTGGGAGTGATCCCTGAGCTGACCAACAGAATTACTGTCTGTCTAGCTGTATTTTCTGAAAGACTCATAGGAAGACAGCTTAAAAAGCCCCCACAAAACAACAACAAAAACCCCACTAACCAAAAAAGTGCAACATCCTCTCTTTCACTTCTGTCTTGAAGAATTTTCTGTTGGAGTTCTCCCCATTCCTTTGAGATTCACTCCTGCATTTTCTGAATTTGGGAATGACGTAACTTCCTTAATCTTAACCTGGTCCCCCAGCCACCTAATCCTGTGCTACTTGCACCTACCCACATGACTTAAATCCCTGTGCAATACCTTTCACAGGCACCTTCTTTAAAGATAAACATATGTTACAATTATAGTAAAATAACACATTATTCTCACAGCCCTTCAACTCGTTAACACTCATCTGGATCTATGCAACCTCAGTTTTATGTCCATAATTTTATTTCCATTAATTTTAAATCCATACCTGGGCCGTGGGATTTAATCACAGGTAACTAATGGCTTTCTTTATGAATCTTATTGTTGCTGCACTTCAGTGCAGTGCAGAGTACAAAGTGTAAGAGAGAATTTCTTTCCTGAGGACCATATGGTAAAAGAATAAAGCTCTGAGTTAATGCCCTTGCTTTGCAGAGTAGCACAGTCAACAAACCCCTATTAGATCATGGGATAAATATCGACAGGTTCCAGAGCATTGTTTCAGCCTGTTGTTATAGTGATTTAAAATTTTGTTCTATGAGCCATATAAAAAAGGGGATGAAACAACACATTAGTATTTAATTATTCCCAAATTTGCTACACTGGTACCACTCAAACCAGAAACACCTGCATTTGAAAGAAAAGTGGGATGTGGGCATTTCTAGGCCAAATCGCTCTGTGTAGGCTTTCATCCTGGAAATTATTTATTCATATTAATGGAGAAGAACAGGCTTTTCCCTGCTCTTTAAGCCAATGATTTAAGGTTCACAACTCCAAACCAGGTGACACTGCCTATTTTTGGAGCCACATGAGTTTATAATTTCATGTGAAGGATAAGTGCTTTATTGGGTAGTCACAGAAGGGCAAGGGGTTGTGTAGTGAGCTTTCCTGAGCAGGAGTGCTGAGGCACCCAGGCACAGTGCAGGAAGGCATGTGTCATCCATAATGCATGGAGTGCCCCTGAGCAGGCTCTCTGTGGTGTGAAAAGATGCTGTGGGGGCATCAGGGAGCAGCAGAGACAAAGGTCAGGAACCAGGGCAAGCCTGAAGGGACCAGATCAGTCGTAGGATGTGACATGGGATCAAGTGGCTCTTATCCAAGTTACTTCTTCATAGCTGTAGCAACTGTGTGATGCTCATGTCCCTTAGCAGGACCTGACAAGCTGACCAGTAATATTTTAAACTTATGCATTTCCTTCCAAACCCATTGTAAATCACAGTGGAATCTTCCGAGACTGCTTCAGTCCCCTCCTGCTTACACAAGTTACCACAAAGTGTGTGTAATTTGAGAACAACCTTCTTCTGCGTTTTCTCTGAAGTGGGCAATATTCTTTAGCCCTTCTGTATTTTATCTGCTACCTTTGTAACAGGTTAGAGGTGTCCTGCTGGGTTGTTTCTAAGGATTTTGTAGTTGCTCATTCTTAACACAAAGCTGTAGTTTATCTCAGCATTTTGTCATGCCAAGGCTCTGGAAGGGAAAGGAAAATGCTTTGCAGTCTGTGGTACTCAACACATTGTGCTGGTGTGTGAGGCAGATGGGTGGTCTGTGGATGGATGAAAAAAGTAAGAAAGTCAAAGCATGCCCTCACACATCTGACAAACAAATAAACTGGGTGGGGGTGCAGGGGAAACAGATTCAGCACCGAAGATCAGCTGCATTTGGCTGCAGAGGAAAAGCAAACTGGCAGCACTACACAAGCTATCCTTGCCTTCTTTTTTGCAAGATGGTGCACATTTTTGGAATGAGGAATGCTGAGCAGCACTGTTGAGCAGTGTGGGGCACACAGCTGCACAGAGTTATGGAGACTGCAACACCACCATGTGAAATATGGTAAGTGCCCAAATGTCTGGGGATAGTGCAATTGTTGTCGTGTCTGATTTGGCACCAAGCTGCAAATTATTAAATAGATGTCTGTCTGCTCTGGAGGTGTTGCATAAGGGCTTTTGATGCCCAGCACTTGTAAAAGTGAGCTTCATCAGCTTGTGCTAGACAGGATTTGTCACTGGTGAGTTTTGGTACACTGGGCCCACCAGCTACTCCCATGACATTGTGCAAAATCAACCAACCCTGGAAAGGTTAAATCTTTCCAGTGCCTGGCTCCAGCCTTTCTCCAAGGAGCAGCATTTCCCCGTTCAGAAAAAGGCAGCTGGCACCCTGCCCACAGCTTGTTTGTCAGAAAAGGGGGTCCTTTCTTTGCTGAGGGCTTGGCCCAGGGGTGCTGAGTGAGCCCGGCCTGGCACTGCCCGGCCTGGCTGGGCTGCAGCGAGGTTCTCACGGCTCTGGGGGCTCACTGCTGCCTGGTGACAGCTCTGGAGAGCCACTGGATGACTTTTTTATTCATTTTCTTTTCTTTTTTCTTCCTTGCAGGCCTCTTGGCAGTTACAAACCTACTCATGTCTCATTAAACTTGATTTTTTCCAAGGACGGGTTTTGTCCCCTCCTGTGCACTGGTCTTGACATGCATCACCCAGAAATGAGGGAGTGGAAGGAAAGGGGAGCAAACACTCTGCTCTCAACCTGAAGACTGGTGATGAAGACCCCTGAGGTCTTCTCCACAAAGCTGAATTTCATGCAAAAGGGGTAAAGAGAGCTCAAATGATCTTATTTGCATCTGCAACTCATTTGTAAAGTGCCACGTTTCAGGTGCAGCTGAAAGGTTCAGGACCAGTTTTCTAAATGATCTGCCCTGCAGCACTGCTTGGGCTGCTGGCAAAATCACTGGCTCTGTGACAGGGCCAAAAAATGCTCTTGTACACTCATTAGCTTTCATAAATTCACACACACAGAGCACTCATCTGGATCCTGGCACAGTTTATAAATGTTCAGAAGTTGACAATCTAGGGTTTTTTTGCATAAGCAAGTTGTCTGGGCAGTAGTAGGTATTACTCCAGCCTAGAACTGAGGTAATTTGTGTCTCTCTGCCTCCTTTTTCCACAGGAAGAAAGAGCCAACAATTCCATTCAGCATCACCTACAACATCCAGCCCCACTGCTCTTGACTGCCTCTTCTGCAAAACAGATCCAGGGAGTTTTCCTGTAGCTGCAGGTGGTGATGTGCAAATTTATCCACTTGCCTGCACCACACAGCACCCTGAAGCTCTCCGTGGTGCAGAGGAGCTGTCTCTGAACCCTCCACAGAAATATCCAAGGTACATAACCTATCCACAGTCATTTTTAAGAGCTGCCTGTGATTTTTGTGACAATGTGAACTCTATGGGCCAAACTCTCTGTTGGTATGAAACAAGAGAGCGTTGAGGACCTGGTTAACCAAAACTAGTTGTGCACATCAAAGGAATTAGACCACTGAGGACAGTTGTGGTTTTTCTCTCACTTAGCATGAGCTGGACAGAGTTCAGGTCTGCTTTGCTCTGCAGGATGCTGTTGTCCCCTTGAAGATTAAAGCTTCAAGTGTCATCACTCTTGGCTGTAAGGAGGAATATGTTGGGGGTGAAACAACTCGCTCAGTGTTTGTTCCTGACAAAATTCAAGTGTAAGACCCCTCATTTTGGAGCCACAATCCCTGTGCTTCCTTTGCAGCTTTCTAAAGCTGGCAAAGAGAGACATTGCAGGTCCTTATCTCTCCAAGTGAATGAGTTGGTCTTTTCCCTTAAGCCCAACAGTTTGCTCATCTCAGAGGCTGTCACAGCTGCAAATTTTGGGTGCAGGAAGAGGAAGAAGACTGTCCACTAAAAATCAGCAGTGTTGGGCGAGTAGAGCTCTGGGGCAGCACTTTGCAGATGCCACTGGCAGCATCAGTGAGAATTAGAGGAAAAATCTGGGCCTCTTTGTGAGGCAGTAGTTTGAATATGGAACAAGAAAAGCAACACTTAATGAAGCTGTGCTTTATGAACGAGAGGAAAATACACTTCAAAAAAAGTGCTCCCAAAACAAAAGTATGAATTAAGTAACTAAGAGGACAGTTCACCTAAGTCCCACAGGAAACAAAAAAATGTTTGGACACCCATAGCTCACTAGCATACCCAAAGAAGAGATGCAGGTGTTAGTATTCTTCAGATATGAATTTTTTTTGTTGGTTTTTAGCACAAATTCCTTGTAATGCAGGGTTACTCCATGCAGTGCCTCTGTGAGGAACTGTAACTCTGCATGTGATATCTGTGGGTTTGGGGAGGGAGCAGCAGCAGGCAGCTGTGATTGTCCTCTAGAGAAAAGGCTCTTGGAAGTGAAAAGTGATCCTGTGAAGTAGAGATGCTCTCTAACAAGGAGGAGATGTTGGCAGGTCTAAGCACTGCACAGGGCTGGAGGCAGGTATGCATAAGCAAACATGAAAACAGATATGGAAATGGAGAATATTTATTTTGCTCAATCCTTGGTAGGGGCACATTCCTGAAAGTAACTGGAGCACCAGGGCTCACGTGCATTTCAGGAAAGCTGTTTGTGCCAAAGAGGCACACAGCCTGGGGATTACAGCTGGTCTGTCACTGCATGGGAAGCATGAGCATGGGAATGGGCACGGTGGGAAGAGCAGCCACTGCCATGGGTGCCACAGGGCACAGCCAGTGCAGCCAGGCTCCTGGGGGAGGGATGAGATTCCCTGTACAAGGGCTTGGAGCAGGGAGTTTGCCCCAGCTCAGAGCCACAATTGGCTTTCCATCCTGAACTTTGTTAAGATGTCTATCAACTTCTACTTGATTTGAGTGTTTCATTTCTCACTCAGGGCAGGCGGGTGGGCACAGGAAGCACCTGAATGCTGTTCCTTGTGGCCTAAGGAAGAAGGTGTGTGGCACTCGTGTGACATGTCTTTCCCCAGCAGTATTCCCTGGACACCTCATCATGGGGTGAAGGGCTCAAGAGCGTTGTGAAATCTTTCATTAGACCAGCTGAAATACAAAAAAAACCCAAAAAAACCCGCCAACCCAAAACTGACAGTTGTGTTGGTGGAGATGTAGCTCTCACCTCATGACTCAGAAACCAGTAGCAGCATCTCCCTAACAGGAAGCCAAAACACAGGTGAGAGATGACTCTTTGTTCAACACAGTTGTGCCAGATGACCAGTCAACTTGAGAGAAAAGGGTGGTTGCAGTCTGTGAGCAGATGAGGTTTTAGCAAGAGGAAGTTGATAACATGTTCATTTCTTGAGAGAAAAGCAGGGGGAAATACCTTGTCAGGCAGCCCATGTGGAACAAGCTTCATTCAGCCAGGGAGAAGGAAGATCAAAGTAGGATTTAAGTACATGGACTTTGTTGAGTCCATAATTTCTTTCTCTTTTTTACTCTAGTAGATTTGAGCATTTTCCTTTCCAGAGCTGCCTTTTGGAGTTATATCAGAAGCCACTTTTCAGGATGGTCCTTTGAGACCTCAGTGGGAACAGATAGTGAAAAATATCCTCTAAATGGTAACTGTGTGCTCTGCTCCTTTATTGATTGTCCAGCAGACTTCACTCCAGCACAAACATGTTGTCCAACTGCACAGTTCCCATCAGTCCTGTACTGCACAGGTGTGGTGTGTGTCAGGTTTCATGGGGAGCATGTGAAGGCTCCCTGGGCTGCAGTGGGGCTGCTTGGAGGGCAGTGGCTGCAGAAATGGGTTTACAGACTATTTGTTTCCTGCTTCTGGATGTTCATTTTTTCATGGGTGGGTTTGGTTTGTTTTACTTCTGGTTATGAGTTGAGGGTGGTAGTTATTTAAAAGTTAGATGCTAGGGGAAATTTCTTTCAAAACACATGGCATTCAATTGCTGGTTTTAGTCATTTGATGATTTTCCATTTGGATCCCATTAGGGTTTAGTATGTGAAACCTGAGGGACAGAGACAGTCTGTTGGCTTGGATTTCTGCACTGAAGCAAGATTCTGGTTCCACACAGAATAAGCTCAGTTGGAAGAGACCCATCAGAATCACTGAGTCCAGCTCCTGGCCCAGCACAGGACACCCCAGGAGTCACACCATGTACCTGAGAGTATTGTCCAAACACTTCCTGAGCTCTCTCAGGCTTGGTGCTGTGACCACTGCCCTGAGGAGCCTGTTCCAGTGCTCAGCCCTCCTCAGGGTGAAAAGATTTTTCCTGATATCCAACCTTAACCTCCCCTGACTCAGACCCATGCCATTCCTCGAGCCCTGTTACCACAGAGAGATCAGTCCTGCCCCTCTGCTTCCCCTGAGGATGCTGAAGACACTGTGAAGTCCCTGTAAGGGAAGGGCAGATCTTTTGATAAGGCAAAGCCCAGTCTTACACCAGCAGAGCAAATGCCATAATTGTTCTCCTCCAAGTCACTGGTGGTCCTGAGAGTCTCCTTTGAGGCACAGCAGTGTGATATCTTTTGAATATATTTGGCTGCAAGTTCAGTGGCAGTATGTGTGTTGATCTGCAGGCATGCCTGTGCATGGAAGATTTAGGGTCTCACTTCACTAATGGTAGTGCCCCTGAAGTTGACAGAGGTGTCAGAAGATTTCAGCTTGATGGCATTGTTGATGACTGAATTTGTGATGAGAACTGAAAATAAAATACAGGCTTCGAATCCAGATGATGAGCATCTGATTTGTGAATGTTGGTTAAAGCATAGGCTTGGTGACATAGTTATTCAAAAAGAAAAATCTTCTGTGAAGTTTGTTTATAAAGAAGCTGGAATCTTTTGGGGTAAACTGGGTTCCTGTGGCCTAAATTTATTGAAAAACAAAAAATTGGAGTCAGAGATGCAGTGGGTGAGTCTAGTGGTGAGTTTGATGTCAGAATCTGTGGGTGCATTTTATTTTGTAGGCTCTTAAGAGAGGTTGCAACACCCTTACTGGAGATACAATTGCACAGGCAGTTCTTGGCTGTGGCAGCATGAATGGTGCTAATATGGGGTAAAAAAAATCATTTCACGCAGACCATGGGAAAAATCCTCAGTTTTCTGAGTGAGGAAGGGCTGAGGATGATTTCTCTTCCTAGTGATAATTCATCAGGAAATCTGGAAGCAGTTCATCTGCCAAAGGTGGGGGAGGGAGGGCGGGATTTTTTTGTTGGCTCAGGAGAGCAAAAGCGCTGAATTTAGGATTGTTGTCTCAGTGCAACCTTTGTGTGCTGCAGGGCTTCCCAAACTCTGCAGCCAGGCTCCTGACAGCCAGAGCTACGTGTGCAGGCATGCAAAGAGCTCCTGCTCTGCCCACTGCCTGAACCCCCACGTCTCCCCCTCTTTTCCATTCAAATCCTCCCCCCGAGGAAGAAGTTGCTGCACGGCTGAGGAGTTGCTCAGGCAGGGAGCTCAGGGGATGTCCTGGGATTTTCAGTCATGTTATCCTGACTTGGGGAGCTGTTTGTCCTCTTTCAGTGCTCCAGGCAGCCAGCCTGAAAAGCAGCCCTAGTCCTGTGCTGCAGGCCAATGGTGTTCACAAAGATCTCTTTGTTACCCCCGTGTCTGTGGCATTGTTCCTCTCCAGCAAGACTCCCCTGCCAAAGCCCTGATGCTCTTGGCTCTCGAAGTGCCAGGCTGGCAGTGCAAGGGGTGGATTCCTGCTCATTCACCCCATCCTGCTTCCTGCATCCTTCTGCCCTGCAGCTTTCAACTTTCTCAGGCTATGATGGGGAGAGAATACAGCCAAGGCATGCTGGTTTATCCTCCTTGCTGCCCATGTGTTACACAGGCCCCACACTGTCAGGGGTGCAAAAGTCCTGCTCTCCAGTCAGGTTTACATAGAACCATGGCATCATTAAGGTGGGAAAAGACCTCTAGGGTCATCAAACCCAGCTGTCTACCTGGAACCACCACCATATTCACCACTAAACCCTGTCCTCAAGTGCCAGACCCACACATGTTGGAATACTGCCAGTGATTTTACCTCTTTCCTTGGGCAGCCTTTCCATTGCCTGATAATGCTTTCTGTGGAGAAATTTTTCATAATATCTTACAAAAACCTCCCCCAATGCGACCTGAGCCTCCTTTCAGGTAGCAGTAGAGCGCATTAAGGTCTCCCCTCAGCCTGCAGGTTTGCCCTCTGTCAGACCCAGCACCTGGTTTCTGAGCAGAGGATGGTAAAGGGGTTTTCAGAACCAGGGCTGGTCCCTCAGCCTGTAGAGAACAGGAGCACTGAGCTCTGCCTCATACAGGGGTTTTTAATGTGGAGGGATCCTTGGAGTGTGTGTACAAACCACAGTGCCAGATACCTGGGAGCACCTGAAAGATTTTTTAACCTAATGCACCCATTTCTGTCCCCTGGGGCAGGACACAGTCAGGACAATGGACTCTGCAATCCCAGCAGCTTGTACCCTGAGATTCTGATAGTGGAAACTTTACCTGGATTTCTAAGCAATATTTTTTTTCTAGTAACGTGCCCTGTACTCCTTCATATATTCACTTCCACACTTTTCACTACCTTAAAGGAAAATCTGGAGCCTTTTGCAATCAGTGTTTCCATGCAAACTGACCTGTATTTCATAACAGGAGGTGTAATAGGGAGGGAATAATAAAGACCCTCACCCTTTCCTCCTCTCTGTCTCTGCAGTGCAAGGTCCCTCTAAGACATCCCTCTGCCCCTGGCAAACATCAGTCACTTACCTGTGAGCCAGATGTAAACAGCTGCATGGTGGGTGTCATTTGTGATCCAGACTTAATACAAACCATGCTCAGGATTGGTTAAAAATAGTTCCATAAGAAAAACAAAATTAAAAAGACAAAACGCATAGCACAGGTAAGTAGCACCTCTTGTTTCACCTTTCCTTTTATCTTATTTGCTTTCATATCTGTGGTATGGAGGACACTCTTGTGTGGTGGGATGAATGGCAGTTGAATTTCATTAGTCTGGCCTGGGGGTATTAAATTACTTAAATAAACACTTAAGCACTATGCACAGTCTAAACATTTGTTTAAGTTCTTACCTGAGGAGGGATACTTCACTGCTATTACTGACCTGCACCAACCCCAGGACTAACCTGGCAGGCTGGCTAGTTCTCTCCTTGATATTTCACTTGGTGCATGTAAAATTCCTTAATCCAAGAGTTTCTAACAACAAATCCCTTTAAATATTGCAAGGGCATTGCCTTACAGCAGGGCTCCTTCTGAAAACCCCTCCAGGTAAGGTAATGTGCCTGTTGTTTTTGAGATATCAGTGCTGCACTTGCCCTTGTTCACCCCTCCACTCTGGATTTTCACTTTATGCTTCCCATTAAATTTTCTATTTTTGCATATTCTGGATTGAAATAAGAAACCTTTAATTTATTTTTACTTTAAACTTGCAACTTCGTGCCTTATCCAAAGAATGCTGGTAGCAACTGTAGGGAATGCACTGACTGTTTTCCAATAGTCTGTGTTCCTTTGCTGGTAACTTGAACAAATATATTGATTTTCAATCTGGATCATGGCATTTTATCATCTCACGTTTTATAATCTCACATTCCAGACAGTAACATTTGATTATCCTGTCATTATGAGCTATTCATATTTTTACTAGGCTGCTGAATAGTTCATGCTGTGTCAGGTCATGCTGGTTTCTCTGTAGTGGTTGCATTATAAACCCCCAAGGAAACATATTCTCTGTAACAGGACTGGCTCAGACTGGGTTTTAAATCAAGGTTTTAAAATAGTTTGCACTTTCTTTTCTGTATTTCTCTTCTTTGTATTCCTTCCTTCCTTCCTTCCTTCCTTCCTTCCTTCCTTCCTTCCTTCCTTCCTTCCTTCCTTCCTTCCTTCCTTCCTTCCTTCCTTCCTTCCTTCCTTCCTTCCTTCCTTCCTTCCTTCCTTCCTTCCTTCCTTCCTTCCTTCCTTCCTTCCTTCCTTCCTTCCTTCCTTCCTTCCTTCCTTCCTTCCTTCCTTCCTTCCTTCCTTCCTTCCTTCCTTCCTTCCTTCCTTCCGCGCCTTCCTTCCGCGCCTTCCTTCCGCGCCTTCCTTCCGCGCCTTCCTTCCTTCCTTCCTTCCTTCCTTCCTTCCGCGCCTTCCTTCCTTCCTTCCTCCCTTCCTTCCTTCCTTCCTTCCTTCCTTCCTTCCTTCCTTCCGCGCCTTCCTTCCTTCCTTCCTTCCTTCCTTCCTTCCTTCCTTCCTTCCTTCCTTCCTTCCTTCCTTCCTTCCTTCCTTCCTTCCTTCCTTCCTTCCTTCCTTCCTTCCTTCCTTCCTTCCTTCCTTCCTTCCTTCCTTCCTTCCTTCCTTCCTTCCTTCCTTCCTTCCTTCCTTCCTTCCTTCCTTCCTTCCTTCCTTCCTTCCTTCCTTCCTTCCTTCCTTCCTTCCTTCCTTCCTTCCTTCCTTCCTTCCTTCCTTCCTTCCTCCCTCCCTTCCTTCCTTCCTTCCTTCCTTCCTTCCTTCCTTCCTTCCTTCCTTCCTTCCTTCCTTCCTTCCTTCCTTCCTTCCTTCCTTCCTTCCTTCCTTCCTTCCTTCCTTCCTTCCTTCCTTCCTTCCTTCCGCGCCTTCCTTCCTTCCGCGCCTTCCGCGCCTTCCTTCCTTCCGCGCCTTCCTTCCTTCCGCGCCTTCCTTCCTTCCGCGCCTTCCTTCCTTCCTTCCTTCCGCGCCTTCCTTCCTTCCTTCCTTCCTTCCTTCCTTCCTTCCTTCCTTCCTTCCTTCCTTCCTTCCTTCCTTCCTTCCTTCCTTCCTTCCTTCCTTCCTTCCTTCCTTCCTTCCTTCCTTCCTTCCTTCCTTCCTTCCTTCCTTCCTTCCTTCCTTCCTTCCTTCCTTCCTTCCTTCCTTCCTTCCTTCCTTCCTTCCTTCCTTCCTTCCTTCCTTCCGCGCCTTCCTTCCGCGCCTTCCTTCCGCGCCTTCCTTCCGCGCCTTCCTTCCGCGCCTTCCTTCCTTCCGCGCCTTCCTTCCTTCCTTCCGCGCCTTCCTTCCTTCCGCGCCTTCCTTCCTTCCGCGCCTTCCTTCCGCGCCTTCCTTCCGCGCCTTCCCTCCTTCCCTCCTTCCCTCCTTTCCTCCTTCCCTCCTTCCCTCCTTCCTTCCTTCCCCATTCCTCTCTTCATCCATGTCTGACTCAACTGTTTTCATTGGGAATGGGAATCCTCAGGAAAAAGATCTCCAGTCTGTTCTCACCATCAGCAAAAGTTGCTGAAATGAGCTTGTAAACACATGAGGCGGGATCAGAAGTAAATTACAATAAGGGCAAGCTCAATTCTCTGCTTCTGCAAGCCAATCTCAGATACCTTTCAGAAACCTTTAGAAAGTGGAATGCCTTTTAGGAGATTTTAGTGCTTTTCTAATCAGAAATCTCAGTAAAACACTGGAGACTCCATACTTACAGTCAATTGCTTCATGTTTACTTTATAAAACTAACAGCAGCCAAGAACTGGTATCCTTAATGGTATCCTTACTAAAAATTGAAGAGGTAAATAAACACAAATCCAGAGATAACAAGCACATGCCTATCAGGTAGATTTGCACATGAACACAGACCTATAGCAACTGCTCAGCACAGAAGGGAAGCAGAGCTGGAGATTCTGTCAATGCTCCCTTGAATCAGGAGATAAATTAGTTGTGCTGGTCTCCTGCATGGGTGTGTGTTCCTGGCCATCTCCACCTGATGCTGTTTCCATGGCATCCCTTTGGTGACAGGTCCTGCAGAGGTGGGGAAAGACTGGAGTCGAGTGTGTGCTGGTACTATCTCATATAAATATGATTTACTTAATCTTCAAATGTCAAAAGAAAATGTATAAACATTAGGCTTGGCTGGCAGTAGCAGTTGTAGGTTGGACACTTGAAAGTTAGAGATTCAGTAAATACAAGATTATTTTTTCAGCCTTGTTTGCTCTTAGTAGCTCCCTGCTCTTTTCCCACCAAGCACTTCTCTTTCCAACTCTGACAATTTGATCCATTTTTGTTCTGTTCCAGGAATTTTAAGAATGAACTTCAAACCTTAGTAGAAAGCAAGAAATGGGGTTTGGGATTTTTTTTCCTGAGAATAAATTTGCAGAACAGTAGCAGGATAATCTAAATTATAAAGACATAATAGAAAATGGAACATGACATTTAAACATGTTTAGTGTCTGGGCAAATTCATGACATGAAAAAATGACTTGGGCTTTCTTTGAAGTTCTTGCATTAAAACAGAGGTTTACTACTGAGGGAATAAAAAAATGTGGAAAGGGTGATAGATATGTTGGTTTTCCCCATCAAAAACTCAACATAAAAACATTTTTCATTTGGAAAGCAAACAAGAAAAAGCTCTTTGCTGGGTTAAGTAACCCTTGCTACCAATTTCTGGCACTGTACTTGAATGTAAATGAGAAGTGAGCATTGCATTGGTCTGTGTGTTCACCCTCTGCAACTGCACAGCAAAGGGGAGAACAAAATTGTGCCATCTCTGTATTTGATCTAAAAGCTCTGGCTTGTTTTGAGAAAAGGAGTGACAGAGTAGTACAGATGGACCAAGTTAAAAAAAAAAATCATGCAATGATTCCTGAAAAATTCCAAAGGAATTTCCCAAAGGAGCCTGCATGCTCCTTTCCAGACCTATATGTGTAAAAATGATGTTCTGTTTCAGAAGAGCCCACAGATCCCAAAGGCAGTCACTCCCTGGCCCTGGGTGTTTGGTGCCTGCAGGGTGGCTGGACAGTGCAGGCATCCCGTGGATGTGTTGAGAGGTTGCACAAGCCCTTTTTCTCACCTCCTTCCCTGGGCTGTGGGACAAATGCCCTCCTGAGAAAGCCCATTGCTGCCTAATGGGAGTCAGAGCTGCTCCAACCATCCTCTTTGAGTTTTGCTTTCTCACAAAGGGTTTCAGTTTCCAGATGCTCAAATTTCCCCATCACTTAGTGGGTGGCAGTTCTCCACAGCATATTTCTGATGAGGGCACTGGATGCAAAGATCAAAGTTGGGAAGTTTTGGGGGAGAAATGCTCTCAACTGACCCTGACAACCCTCTGTAAGGGTAAAGCAGGCTGCCAGGCCTTGTTTCAGCCAGACTTTTCTGTATGAGGGCCAAAGGGGCTATTCATTCTCCCCAGCCTTAGTGTGAGCTGAAGACCAGAACGAAAACTTCCAGATGAGGTTCACAAGCCCCTGTTGTGTTCTTACTTCTGAGTGTTGCAGCATGCAACATGGCAAATAGGGATTTGTTGTCTATCAAGGACCTTCACCCTCTCATCCTGGATATAAAGCTGAATACCTTAAGGGACACAGCAGGGACGACAATGAAATACCCTAAATTGTTGCAGTAATATCTCTTTGGCCTCCCTGAAAGAGAGTGCCCCAGAAACGGGCCATGTTTGTCTATAAAGGAATGGAAATGCAGATCTTGATGCCCTGCATGCCACGAGGGGATGTGCCTGGACCCTCCCAGTGCAGTGACTGCAAACTGCTGCTGGGATTGCCCCATCCGTGTCACTGCAGCCCCCAAGCCCATTCCACCAGATTCCTCTGGCAGCAAACACTTGTGTTTCCTCTGCCCATTTTCCAAGGCAGACACTGTCCACCAAGGATCTGCAAATGAACAGAGGGATTTTGGTTTCCCTTTGGGAGTTGGATGGCACCTCTGGATCATCTGAGGCACCTGGACAAGGTGATGTCTGCTAGTGGGAAATGGAACTCATCTTTCCAGACAATGTTCCTGCTCATTCCTGTGCATCTGGGAGGGTGCTGGGTATTGCTGCCAATGGAGTTCTACCAGCTGAAGATCTGAAAATAAATTACACGTTGACTGGTGGGTTTAGCTCTTATCTTTAGACTTCTGGTCCTTTCTGCACATAAGACTGACCAGACAGGTTTACCAGATCTTTTGTGTCTTTTTATTTTTCATTTGGTAGCACTGTATTGACTACAGGCATCCTTTTCATTTAAGACCATATAAATGAAGTCACTGTGCAGCTCCTGGAAAGAGTCATATATTTGGGAGAAAACCCATTTTATTAAGTCTGTCATAAATTAAAGATATTTGTGCCTGCGATTACAGTTACAAAATGTTTTTTGCTTCTTGTTCTCTTATGTGATTCTTTTATGTCAGACAAGATGGTAATGTACATAAATTATATTTTATATAGTCTGTCAAGCCTCATAACAGGTGGTGCTTTGTCTTACTACACCGTAGATGAGATCAAAGCATATCTTACTGCACAGGAGGATGCCAAGAGACTCTCTTTTTTTTGACAGGTGATAAATGATTTCAACATTTGAGCAAGGTGGCTGCCTTCACGTGGAAAATCAGAATTGGCAATGGTAATTAAAGAAACTATTCATATAGAGATATCAATGCTGGAGTGTTATGACCAGTCTGAGACTGCTGTGGGGAACAGGGATGTTCATCAGTTCATTACAAACTGGGTGGATGGACCTGGCCTCTCCAGCTCTGCAGACCAGGCCATTAAAATAAGTGTGTTTGATTTACAACTGCAGACAATCTGAATTGCAGTTTTACTATAGCAAAAGTCCAGAAGAGATAAATTATGTTTTCTAATGACATCATTTTCTACAGGAAAGTACAGCATAAATGTGAATGAAATGTTCCGTGAAAATGTAATAATCACGGAAAAAAACCACAACCCAAATCCTTAGAAAAACAGTCATCAAACCATGATACAGCATTTCTGCATCAGAAGGCTTGATTTTAATTCTTTTGAGAATTCCTGTTCTGAAGAAGCAAAACCATCTCTTTGGACTTCACTATTCGATTCTCTTAATTTAGTAAACTATTGTGCCATAACACAACACATCTCACTGCCTGTGTCACAGAGCCCTGAGTGTGGCTGTGCAGCACCAGCAAATGTCCAGCCAGCCAGAATCCTGCTCCAGCTGGGGATGCTGGTGGTGAGGAGCAGCCCAGCCTGGGGCAGGGCAGATTCTGGGAGCAGCCTCAGGGTTTGGAGCCCTCTGCAAGCTGCGGTCAGGGTTGGTGTTTGTGCTGCCCTGGGGTTGGTGTTTGTGCTGCCCTGCTGTGCTGGCAAAGCCCTCCCACCCCCAGCGTTTTCTGAGGGCTTGGCACTGTGACTTTTCACTGCAGTCTGGATCTGGAAGCTGGAATTCACCCCCAATTCACAGGGGACAGAGATTTCTCCTTCCTGTAAGCAGCTCTAGAAGACA
This sequence comes from Prinia subflava, assembly GCF_021018805.1. NCBI lineage: Eukaryota > Metazoa > Chordata > Aves > Passeriformes > Cisticolidae > Prinia > Prinia subflava. Next base: position 101,161,776 of record NC_086249.1, on the reverse strand, counting down.
CAGTTCCAGAGATACTTGGTGTTCTATCTACACTGCAGCTCCTTGTGCTCCATAGTTGAATGGGATTGATCTACTTCCAGTGTGGCCCTACAGCCTTAACTCTCACTTTAGAAACACCAGAAAGGTGAGTTTGCATGGCTATTTACAGGTGGCAGGTCTGAAGATAGGCAGCTCAGGCACACAAAGCCTGAAGCTGTGATAGCAGGGACCAAGGTGCACTAATTGTGTGCACAATTCCCAGAGCTTGCATTGCACCACAGCCTGCTCTGTGGCATTAAAATGATTGGTCTTGTTGGTTATGAGTGTACCTCTGTTTGACAACTAGTTTTGAAGACCTCTCATTTTTTAAGTGAGAACATCAACAATGAAAGAAAAAAAATAACAATTCCTACAGATTGATCACCCCTTTTCTGTGTTCAACAACAGGACAGTAAAGGTACATGTAGGTTCCATATTTCCAGCCTCCAGAGGGTTTTAGGCGGCTCAGAGCACAGCCATGATTCCTTCCCAAAATTACCATGAGAAATCATGATCCTACAGTACCGTTTCAAGCATTGAAAAAATACAATTGCACCATCCTATTAACTGGGTTTATTAGAACAATAAATGTTGAAAATATCAAAATAGGTACTATGACTGCATGGCTGAAAGTGGAAATTTAGTGCTGGTGTGAATTTAGGAGGCTCACTGATGGAATTCATGCTAGGCCTCCTGTTTTGCAGACGAGGGAGGCAGCCTGGCTGCTTTACTTTCCAGACTGGCTCTTTGAAATGGACGGGGTGAGCTTAGCTGGGTGAGTCCATCCAGTTCCAAGCATCACTGCAGTCATTCCAAGGAGATGTTCCAGCCTGGCAGGAGATTGTGACCTCGGCCAAGTCTTACAGAAGCTGGAGATACCCAGAGCCTCAGTGCAGCCAAGGGAAGGTACAGCTGAGGAGGGGATAAAGCATCCACAACTTCTTTGGGCAATATATTCCAATGCCTCATCACCCTCACTCCAAAGAATTTCTTCCTAATGTGTAATTTAAGCCTACTCTCTTTTAGTTTAAAGCCATGACCCCTTGTTCTGTCCTTATATGTCCTTTTGAAAGTTCCTTTCCAGTTTAAATCTCTTTTCAGGCACTTAAAGGCTGCAATTAGGTTGCCTTGAAGCCTTCTCTTCTCCAGGCTGAACAATCCCAATTCTCTCAGCCTTTTCTCCTGTGAGAGGTGCTCTATCCCTCTGACCTTCATGTGCCTCCTCTGGACTCCCAATACAGAGCACTTGGTGTGTCAGGTGTTGTATGTGCTGTCAGCTGTCTCCTAGAAGCTGGGCAGAGAGGAAAACTTGCCCTGTTCACATAATGACTTAATTTTCCTTATTTGCTAAGGAAGCAAGTTTTCTTCCTGTGGATGGATGTGGAGTGTCTCCAGGGCTGAATTTCTCCCTGGACCACTGATGCTCACAGCAGTGTGCTTCAAACCTCACCCTGGGCTGGGAGTCCCTCCTGTGGAGAGGGGGACAGTGAGGTGGTTTTGTGTTTTCTTCCACAGTTTAAGGAGTCCCCCAGACATTTCTGCTGTTGTTCTGGCTCCAGTGTGCTCACCCTAGGGATGAGATCAAGGATGTGACATTTTAAAAATCCCTGACTTTGCTATGAACTCTCTCTTTCATTTGCGCATGCCTTTATCTCCTTCAGTGAGGAGCAGTCCTTCTGAGCCCTTTCTTCTCTCTCCTTATGCTGCCTGTAGCTTTTCTCTCAGTGCTCGTAACCCTGTCAGACCCTTATCAGCTTGTGCAGCTCTGTCCAGCTGAAAATTGATTATTGCCATTTGCCTATGGGCTGGTTGTCCTTTTATCTTGCCCCACAGCATTTTTCATGGCTCCTGTAAGCCCCTTGCCTCTAATGGTGCTGTCACCATCCTCCTCTCCCATGCTGTGCACCACGGGTTCATGCTGATTCTTTCCAAGGAAAGGTAATCTGTTGTTACTCTTTTCCCAAATGCTGAGCTCAGCTGTGGCTTGCCAAGGTATGTACAGGATATTTGGGTTTCATTGTCTCCCACTGCAGCAGACTGGGCTGTGCCTTCCATTTCAGGGCTCTTTTCAGTCTCTCTGCATCCTTGCATCAGCCTCAGCCTGTTCTGTGATTTCCTTTGCTTGGGAAATCATTGTTCCTTGCTCCAGAGTCAATTCTGCTTCTTGCAGTAGCCTCCAAGTTCTAACCCAGGCAGCAATTCCAAGAAAGGCTCTTGCCAGGGGTGTGTTCCTGAAGCTCCTGGAGCTGTGCTGTAGCTTTGGCTCTGCTAAGTGAGGGCAAACTTTCCTTTTTCTAGCCTCTGTTTGATAACCTCTTATTTATCTTTTTAGCTTTCAGATGAAGCACAGGACTCACATTTCTACAATGATTCCTTTACCCAGCAGAACTGAAGATTATTTGGAACTACCAATGAACGGCTCTTTCTCCCGTCTCTTCTTCCTTTGTCTTGCAAACTCCCTTTACCAAGATCACTCTCAGTACACCACAGTAAATACCCTTTTCTGATATTCTTTCCAACTCTAGCATGCTTCAGCTCCACCAGGACTTTTTGCACCTCTGATCTCACACAAATAATGTTTTCTCAGTTTGTTTTGCTCCTGAAGCTGGGTGCGGATGCTCTTGTTACTCCCCCCAAAAAACCCCTCTGTTGTCTCAGTTATCACAGCCCAAGTAGCAGGATCCTCAAAAGGATGGTGAATTCTTTGTCTTTCCATGACCTGTCACCTCTCTGTGCCCCAAGCATCCACTGCAGCCCCAGGAACTTGACCAGCTGTGGGGAGTGACTGCCTTTTCTCCTGGGATCCTTGGTCGTGCACTGCACTGGGGCTGCAGAGCACCACTCCCTGTAGAGAGGAATCCAAATCCCTCTTTTCTAAAGGTAATAATGAGGCAGTGGTTTAAAGTGCTTTTCTCAAGCTCAGAGGTACTTAAATTTATAACTGTATGAGTCTTTAATCTCCTTCTTTACCTGAAGCCGGCCTCTGATTTACAGTTCAAGGTATATGCTATATTAGAAAGATATTTCTGCTTCTATGCAGAAAAAAAATAAAAACATTAAAAAATGCATAAGAGGCCAAAGATTTAGTCACACCAAAATCTATTTAATTCCTTATTCTAGGCTAATGTTATGGTGGAATAATTAAGTTCATATGTCCTTTTGGGCTGAATAAATGGCATTACTCTGAGGAACTTCACTTTACTCTGAGTGGGCTTCACCTCTGCAGTGGGCACCAAGAGGAAAAGCATCCAGCTGACAAGGACCAGGCAGTGGTGGCACCACATCTGCCCCTGGTGCAAGGTCACAGCTTACAGCAAAAGCCACAGAGCTTTGCTGGTTTTCGCTAAGTGAGGACCCAGCCCCTGGGCTGTCTCGTTCCATTGTCTGAATGGCAGCAAGGTGCAATTTGGTATCTGCCAGGACAGGCCCAAGATTGCCTTGAGGCCAGGTCCTCATCCAGCTGTGTGTGAGCACATCCTTGGCTCTGCTCCCACCTCCTCCAGGAGTCCCTCCAGGATCACAGGGACCTGTGTGTGTAAATCTGCACACTAGCATGGATTTAAGTGCAAATCTGAGTGCTGAAAAAGGATTTGTTTCTGCCTCTGTCCAGTAGGTGGGAGATTTGTCTGGGACACTGGTGAAGCTGGAATTTCGTTGGATTGGCCAAAATGACCAAATGTCCAAAGAGCTACCTGCAAAGAGGTGTTGAAATGCACAGGCTTTGCAGCTAAGGGAGCAGTCTGAGCATCTGACCATTCCACTGTAATGACTTTTGTCCTAATAATAACTTAAATGGTTTCCTAAACATTAACTTGAACTTGCTCAAGGGAATGGCCTTTCTTTCCTTATAATAATTTCACATGAAGTACAGCATGAACATTGGAGGGTAACTGGAGTTAATGTCAATTATGAATCACCAATTTCCTGCTCTAAATAGCATTTCTTCTCAGCAGCTTCCCATACGATGAGCTGCCCTGAAGATTTAACCCAAACTGCCTAGCTGAGACTGAATTTCATTTAGTGCTTCATTTTAAAACATGAGGTGTTGCACAGGGAGTGGCCACACAAACCTGAGTCATAGACAAATGGTTTCAGTTTAATTTTTCATAATAAATGGCATAGAAAAACATCCTCTCCACTTTGCCTATTGTTTTTCTACTACAAGAAAATTATATTGTGTGGTATTGGCAGGAGACTGCAATAAAATAAGGTTGCTATTGTTAGTAGCTGTCTGGATCTTGCCATGTCAGTTTTACACCTCTAAGCAAATTTATGGGTATTTTTTGTCATTATGGAAATATTGTTCAAACCACAATCATAACTTGATATCATCCTGAGGAAGGCAATGATGCTTTTCTCAGCTGAGTGGAGATATTCCTACTACCTTAGAGTTTTCTCCATCTTTTGCAAGCCATCCTAGAAATGAAGCTGCAGTTTGCTGCTCAATGGCCTGCAAGCTTCAAGGGAGCCCTCGGAATCTGACCCTTGCGAGGGAAGCTACTTCAACCCACATTTAGAATCCTTAACCCCCAGTCTGTATTAATCCAAAATCTCCAGCTGTGCCACTGGGTGCTCTTTAGGACTTTCTGACAAACGCCGACCTCTTGAGAAGAGGAATCAGCAGAAATGCTATTGTTTGTGGTTTGGGATAAGGGGGTAGAGAGGCCAGTGTGGATGCCCAAGGTGCACCCAGCTTCACCCACTGGGGATGTGGAGATACAAATGCTGGAGAAATTTCCACATGGAAGCTTCCACATCCTTTGGCACTCAGATAAACATCTGACATAAGTTTTCACAGAGAGATCCTTTCTCTCTCACTTGAAAAACATATGCTGCAAATTGCACACTGCACATCAAGTGTCATTATCCCACGGGGTCTGATGCAAAACTTTCCCTGCAGCCTCGCAAAAGTGTGATATTTAACACTGACCTACGTGCAACTGCAGATTGTTGCTGGTATGTTAAGCTAATACTGCACATGCTTGTAGGATCATTTCAAACAACCTTGAAGGTGGAATTCATCTGCCCTATCCAAGGTGTTCAACAGCTGGATGAGCAGATCAGGTTGACTATTGGTTCCATCTCATCCCACCACGAGAAAATGGGCAGCCCTTCAGACAGTGCCTGCTTGTGGTTTCCACTGACAGGGAGAGGAGCCCAGCTGAGACAGCTGCCTGCAGAGAGGGTGGATAAACCTCACAAGTATCCACAGAACTGTTGATCCATGATGTTGAAATTCAGGGAGACACAGTAGATTTTCTCTTTCTCCCATAGGTGTAAAGTAGTGGTAAAGGACAGCAGAGGGGTGCAGCCAGTCACTCCAAAGGGGATGGGGACAGGGATCAGGGTGACAACAATCTCTTCTAAGGCACTCCACCTTTCAGCATCCTGAAGCTAGAACAGATATTTTTACTCTCTTATTTACAAGTTTCTTGTAGAATTGGGTTGCCTTTTGTCTCTTGCCCCTGATGTTAATTGTCTCCCTGCAGATTTTCATCCAGCTGCTCAAATTAAAACAATTTTAACAGCAAGGCTGAGATCTCACAGAGAAAACTAAGTCTCTGGACAATTTCTTGGGCGTGTGAGAAGGTGTGGTGCTTGGGCAGGAATGTTGCATCTGTCCTGCAGAGGGAGACCAAAGCACCCAGAGTTTGCTGCCTGAGGAGGTGAGAAGCCACAGGATGTGTTTGCTGTTCAGTGAGGGTGTGCTGCCCCTTGCTCAGCCAGCAGTCTTGTAGGGGCTTTCAAAAAGAGCTGAAAAAATTGTGGGAGGGAGCAAAGGACAAAGAGTTTAACTACAGACGGTCAACAGATGTGGGGCTCAAGGAGCTGATGGTTATGTAGGGGAGAAACCTGAGTGGGTAACCATGAGGGGCATAGGTAAAAACATGTAGGAAGCCAGGTTTCTTCACTTGTCCTTTACAAACCATCCATTGGGGCCCTTGGTGAGTTCAGGTCAGCCTGGCTGTGACTCGAGGGCAGGGCAGTGACACTGTGTGCCTGCATCACTCCCAAAAACCTTCCCACACCTCTGCATTGCCCCCCTCTCCCCCAGACACGGTCAAGACATTCCTCATCCAGGATCTCCCCTTGGCACATTGTTTACATTGCCAGGCTCCTCAGCTTGTCTGTTTTAAGCACTGATAGTCCACAGTAGTTTGTGCCTTGTGTGCAGCACACCTCAGAGGAAGTGATCCCACCAGGCGTCCTGCAGGAGGAGGACACCAACTCCTGGTCCTTCTGCAGCTGCATTTTCAAGTCAGCTTAAAGGCTAAGCAATATGCCTTTCTGTCTTAAAATTAATCAGCATATAATTTAGACCTAATTTTCACAGACTTCTCCCTAGCAGCCTTATCCCCAGATGATGGGAGCCTGGCTGTAATAACGGCATTTGTGTAAATCACTGAATAAACATTTCCATTTACTGTCTCTTAACAACACACATTCATTAATACACGTAAACACTGAAAGAAGAGACCCATTTAGTTTACAGAAGATTATGTGTGTTTAGGTATTTAAATATCCTTGCATAACAAATCCGAGATAAAGCACCATGGGGAGAAAGATGAAAAGCACTGAGTGTCTAAACAGACTTTTGTGCCACCTGCTCCTTCATTCCTGTATCTGGTTATGTAGTTTCATTTATTGGGAAAATTATTTGCCTAATGTTTATTTTTATTAATAAAATGATAGAAAACTTCCCCTAAGAATTCTGAGTACCTCTTACATCTACAAAGTATGAGTTAATTATATAAGTATTACAATTTTTTGTTGCTGTAGATTGCCATTACAATGCTTTCAGTTCCTCCTACATTCACAGTTATGAGAGGAATACTGATGGCCAATCCCCAAATATAAACCCTCCTTCATCAATTCAATAATGGAACAAAGCATGGCCTTTCCCTGAACTGCATTCCTGTGCTTCCCACTCCCTCCAACTGCTGCCAGCAAAAGGGTGCAATGTTTATGTCTGTGCATGAGTGTGTATCCACATTTAAAGGTTGTCCTTGGGTTTGTACTCCTCTCCTGGTCCTTGCAGACACTACCAGCACAGACACCAAGCAATGCCTGTTCTGACAGCACCTTTGATGATCTGGAGGTCTGTTACCTGCTGTCTCAGAATGTCAAAATTGCCTGGGGGACACTACAGAGAGGCAGCACTGGGAAACCCCTAAGGTGAAAATGAAATATTGAGTTTTCTGCACAAGTCTGAATGAATTGCATGATGGAGAGGTGAAATCCTGCTCCTTTGAAGAAGGAACACGGGGGTTGATGATGCCAACAGGGCAAACATTTGGGTCCCACTGAACTGCAGCTAATGGTAATCCAATGTTTTTCTAAGGACAAGCATGAGCCTTGTAGCTCATATGGTGATGGTGGAATAAAGAATAGGGTACAGGTCCTCCAATACATTTTATGGGGACTGAACTAGGGAGGCTGGTAGAACTCCATGAAATAGTGGCTCTCCATCTCTCAGAAATTACATCCTGAGATTACAAAGGGAGAGATTTATCTCACCTGATTCTCTATTTAAAAAATATATATACATATATTTAGTTCAACTGAATCAGCAGAATGTCTATGGTTGGTCACTGAGGGAAAAACTGCCACTGATGTCAATCTGAATTGGGCCTATACTGAAAGTAATTTGGAATGGAAACTACATTTGCTTCTGGAAGTGCCTAAATTTAGTTTTCAGGCCAATACTTCTAAGTGAGATAAGCCTCTTTTGAAGGGAACTCAGATCATAACTGATGGGAGCAGAATACCTTAAATCTTCTGGAAATATTATCTCATATCTGGGGTCATCTCAGATGTCTAGTGGTCTTTGAAAACTGAGCTCTGAGCTCCTGTTCTTTCTGCTTTTATTTGTTTCTTCGAAATGTCTGGTTTTATGGGTGAGATTAAGTCAAAGCATTTGAGAGAGGCTAAAGATTTATGAACAGCTATGAAAAAGTTATGGGCCACAGTGTTCTTGAGTTGGGGGGAGGCTATATTAGATGTTTCTACTTTTGTGCTTGTGATCATGTGCAAGTTCATTCAGAAGGCCACAAATGAGAGCGTCAGTTTATAAGTCACCAGGCTGTGCAGTCAATTAATTGCTGATTAACTTCTACTGGCTGCCAAACAGAGTCTGGAAGCTGAAGATAAAAAAAAAATTGAAAGCCACTTTTGCTGATTTTCCTGTACTAAGTATTTATGTTGTGGTAGCAAACTGCTGAGCACTACATCTCAAAAATACCACTGTTTGAGGAATTATTGATGAGTATGCTTAGCACCCAACCAAAAAAAATAATACAGATATTGTCATCTGCAGATGACACAAAGACAAGAAGCCTGAGTGGTGCCAGTAACAAAACCCTAAAGCACCATTTTCAGGGAGGACCATGAGTAGGATATCCACTGTGTCCTGGAGGATTTCATCCAGAAGCTGCTTTGTCTTGCATGTGGGAGGTTCTTAGTGAAAGTAACCAGAGTATTTAAATAACTTTCTTGCCAGTGGAAAAAGACAGACGACACAGCAGTGCAATGACCACAGGGCAAATAGCCTTCATTTTAAAGGAGGGTGTTGGCTAAATTTAAGAGGTGTGCTCTCTGTCTGAGGTGAGTGCTGTGCCACAGCAGCAGTCTCACTCTGTGGTCACAGCGAGGTGAAGGCACTGATGAGCTTTGCCACCGCCCACCCTGGGTGACCTCAGAGGGAACAGAGAGCTGGGACACATTTGGTCAGGAAGAGAAACACAAGATTGACTCAAGAGGCAAAACAATGTAAACACTGAATATGAAGGGGAAAATGTGCAGCAAAACTCACATCTTAAGAATTCCGGACCTAAGTTGTTTGTTTATCCCACCAGTCAAACCTGGCTGAGCAGCAAAGCAAGCCAGAGAAAGTCTCCTTTATTGTTTCCATGATGCTTACTCATCTAAAAGCCATTCCCCTTATAGATTATTCTATTTTTAAGGCATAATTCCCATCTGTTCTTTGATCTTATACCACATAAGACATTTAGCTAATAACATCATCCATCAAATACCAACTTTCCTTTAGAGTTCAAACACAATCGACACAGAACCCTGTCCATCTGCTGGCCAGTGCCTCTGAACAGATCCAGCTTGTGAATGGCCAGCTATGTTGCCTATTTTTTAATTAACCAGCTTAGGTCTGTGCTGGATGCAGGATGACCAGGGGGCACTTCACAGGGAAGGGAAACACCCTCCTCTGTGGTGAAGAGGGTTTGGTTCATCCAGAGCTGTGATGTGCTTGTTGTAAGTGGGGTTTTCCAGTGGATGGAGCCTGCCTTCAGCCTCTCAGGGCATTTTTTTCTTTTTCCTTTTATTTATTTTATTTATTTTATTTTTATTTTTGCATACACCCATAATATTTGATAAAATATTTTAAGAAGAGCTTCTTTCAAACTTGGCATTCTTCAGAGAAAGATGTGTAAAGTAGAAAGACAATGGGTTTTTTTTCCTCTGAGCAAACTTCTGAGTTTATTTAACAGAAAGTTCAGAATTTCAGGGCAGGTTGCCTGAAGCAAGGGAATTGCAGATTTGGAGAAAAGCATTTATACAGAAAATGCTTGCCTGCTTACCCATCTGGAGAGCCAGGGAATGTCAGATGATTTAGTTGACCAATTGTAGTGAAGCAGCACAGCTTGAATTAAGGCTATCTGAGATCAATCACAGTTTAAAAAAGCCTAAGAAAAACTGGTCAGAATAAAAAGAGGGATTAATGAGTAATCCAGGGAGCAGGTAGCTTTTCTATGGATATTTTCCAAGTGCAAACAGTTATCAAATTCTTGAAATCATTACTGTCAGGTTCTTCACTTAGCTCCATTACCTTGCTTCCCAGTGGTTTGCTTTATCTTGCACACAGTGCATTTGTTTAGGGAGGAATTTGATTCAGGATTTCTATTCCACTGGCTTACACATGCCACAGCGTCCTTATCTCCAGATCTGACACAATAACAGCAATTAAAAAAGCGCCTACGTTTCCTTCTATTTCCTGGCTTGCCAATAATAAGAAGTGCCTGCAGAGGGGAGCTTGGCTGGTGGTGTTTTGTGATTTCTCAGATAACAAGGGCTTCACATTTCTGTGGAATTCCCATTTGCCAGGGAGCTGCTGCTGCTGCCGCCCTGATTGATATATGGCTGCAATGGCACTTTTCCATTTGACATTCCCCCTCTCTCCCTCTCTCTCTTAAACAACAGCCCTAACTTTTGTGTGTTGCAAATATAAAAGGCAAGCCATGTGATGGAGGGACAGAAGAACAAAGGCATTTGGAAGCAACAGGACCTCTTTTAGCTCTCCGAAGAGTTCGAGGGAAGGACGGAGTGGTGCATTTTCCAAAGGTAAGCATGCAAATAAGAGATTCCTGCAGATTTTGAGTATTACATGGACTTAAACTGAGTGCTTAATCTCTTTATCTGACAAAGACATGTTGTCCTTGTACCGTTTTTTAAATTAAACTGCGTTTAAATGGAATCAACACAGCTCTAGTCCTTGTGTCTCCTTATCCTTGTGTCCTTATCTCCTGTCTGAAGGTTGCCTGCATGTGGTCAAATAGGTAGCCCGGGGTGATTCTGAGCAACTTGGCTGAACACCTATTCCTGTGAGCATGCTGAGCTGCAGTCTGCAGCTCTGTGCTGGCCAGGGCTGTGTGTCTGGAGAGAATGGACACGCCGGGCTGTGCCCTGAATTCACCGGAGCGCTGGCGTGGCCAGCACCTCTTTGTCCCACCACAACAGGGCTCTGTGGGCACGGGCAAGCCCGCCACTTTAAAGTTGGGCTGTTTACTTCTATCACCACTTACGCCTGCTGTTCTCTTGCCAGTCATCTGCCGGAGCGCTCAGAATAACCTGAAACAACAGGCAACTTTTATTTCCAGCTTCGCGTCTCACTCTTCGCGGGAGCGCTCCGAATTCGCGCATTAATGTTTATCCAAACTTCCGCGGGGCTTTCCGACGGAGCGGACAGCGCTGGTGGTGGCTCAGGACAGATCTAACACGCCCTCTTGTATTGGCTGGGAGCCGTGGGGGAAGCCCCTGGGCCGGGCTGTGCTGGGGGCTGTGCTCGGGGCTGCCCCGCGGAGCGGCTCTGCTGACACGGAGGATGCTGCGCGACCCCGGCCCGCCCGCCCGAGCGGGGAGGGAGGCTCTCCTCCCTTCCCGGCACATCATTCCCCCGTGTGTCAGCGCCAGAGGCACCAGCACGACTGCTCTCTGCTTCTCCGGGACCGCAGAAGGGTTTGGTGAGCGCGGTGACCGAGTGCCAGCCTAGTGTCACTGCGGGGCTCGGGCACGGACACTGCCCCCGCTCCCTGCCGGGGTTCAGGTGAGTGAATTCCTCCCCTGGAAGGTCAAGTGGATGGGTCCGGCAGCAAAGAGCAGAGTTAGGAAGGAGACCAGTCTCAGGACGGGGTTAGCTGCTGCTGCAGTGTCACAGTGTGTGCTGGGAGGGGGGGATTTTCTTGAGACAGATCTGGATTTCCAAGATGGGGTGGTGTGTGTATATATATATATATATGTATGTGTGTGTTCACTGACTCGTGGGACTGCCAGGCAGATTTCTTATCCTACGCTGCAATTTCATTAAAATTTCTCCTATAGTCTCCCCTTATTTTTTTCTGTCTGGGAGAGAAAAGTAACTCCTTAACGTTCCTGCAGCTCTTTAGAGATTAAAAATATATTTCCTATATGCTACATGTTGCTTACAGCTCCTAAAGCTTTATAGACGTGGCTGAGAGGGAAGAACTCTGCCTGTTGAAAAAGGACTGGGAAAAAGTCTTTCAAAAGCAGTAATAGGACAAACTCACTTGAAGGCAAATGATTATGTAAAACCAATGGTGGGGACAATCTCCCTTGAAATCAGTACTTTATTGCAAAGTTGTTTTCTAATAGAAGCAACCCAGCTGCCTGGTGTGGCAATGTGTGGCTGTAATAATCACTGTGCTGTTATTTGTTCCTCCTCAAAAAATATAAGAATATCTACATTTTAGGACCTGTACCTATTATTTTTCCCTTCCTTTTGAATTACTAATAATGCTCACTTTTGCTCTTGCTGTGGGACCTTACTCATATTTATGAGTAGTTATACACATGAATAATTTCCTGGACCTTAATAGCACTATTTGTGAGTAACTACTTATCATCTTGAATCAGGGATTCCCAGTGTGACTTATATATACACTGATATGCTCTTGATGCTAATGAAATCTTATTTTGTATTATAAAACAATGCTTTAAGACTTTCCAGTTAAAAACAAATGGGGAAGAAATAGATATTTCAAGCTCACAAAGTAAAATATAATTTGATTTAGGGACAGGGTGTAATTAGGGGCTGCTGATGATTAGTTACAGGCTCATTTCTCTAGCTGAAGGTGTCCCATGTAGGCTTCCTGGGTCTGTGCAGTGCCTGGTTTGGATCAGATTGATGTGTGCTGGCCTTTGCAGAGCAGGATCTTTGTTATGGACATCCTTGGGTACAGTTTGCAGCAGCAGTACCCCAGGTAGCTCCTTGGGCATGGCTGATTTCCACAAAAGCCACCTGCCCCACTGGAACCATCCCTTGCACACCACTGAGGTTTGTGGTAGCACCTGCATATTCTTGCCTGGCCAGGACTGCAGTCTCTCTTGCCCAGGTGGGAGGGAAAGAAGCCTCCTCCTTGGCAGCCCACACTGATGCCTGCTGTGACTCATTTGACAGGGAGTCCTCCCACGATTGGCTCCATTCTCCATTTCTCCTGGGGCTTTGCTCCTGTCCTGGCTTCTCTGTTCTCAGATGCACTAGGAAGTTCTCAAGGTTGTCCTTGGAACTTGGAGTGAATTGACTATGGCAAAACTTGCATGAAACCACTGAGACATTCATTTTTGCAGCTTGTCTGGTGGATTATTTGTTTAACTGAAAGAAAACAAAATCCTCTCTTTCCCCCTCCCCACCGCCTAATCACTATTGTAATTACAATTATAAACATTTGATAGTTGTCTTATAAGTATTACAAATTTCTCTGTCTCATACTCCTTCTGAGTATGAGGAGAGGCTTTTCCCTCGGAGTTTTAGGAAGGTTTTGCTATGTGAGACTGTAGCCTCCTGTTATTTGAGCAATCCACCTCTGGAAGCGGCCACATCAAAGGAAGACACAAAGATCCTGTGGCAGCAGCTCCGGGGTAACTTGCTGGGGCGAAGGATTTTTTCCCTAACACCATCCACTGAACCCAGAGTCCTGAGGGTTTACAACCCTTCCAAAAACTCTTCAGAAGTGAAGCCCCTGTGACTGTAACCCCCCCAAACACAACAGGTCCTTTCGCTGAGCCCAGCTAAACTTTTGCCCTCGGTGATATCTTGTTCCCCCGGATCATTGTCGCTTGTGTAAACACGTGTTTCTTTTCATCAGTGTTAAGTGTTCTGCCTCTCAGCTCCCTTGCCCTTCTCCATGTTGGGATGGGGTGGATAGCCATGTCCAGATCACCTTTTTTTCTGCTGCCTGACTTCACACTTGACCGTCCTTTTGCTGAAACTCAACTCAGTGGCAGGAGAATGGTTTAGTTGGGTCAGGTTAGCTCAGGTGTCTGAGCCAAGAGCACCCCACTTTGAGCACACTTCTGTGCATGCATATGAAGAGATATTGCAGTCTCTGCTGGCTATGATCAGCTGTTATTTCCTTTTTATATGTGTCAGTGTGGAACATATTAAAATTTCTCAGTAGTGGTATGTTAGGAATCCCTCTGATGCCCCACCTCTAACTTAGCAGAACAATAAAAGCAAGGTTGTAATAAGCCTTTGAGCAGCTGGTCGTCTATATATTCCTCCTTTTCTCACATAATCTAATTCAAACTATTAGCTGGGTAGCAGTGGCACTGCCTCTTCCAGACACCATCAGTCCTTGTCCTGTTTGCTGGAATTTCATTGTGTGGCATGGAGATCCTTTCTACTACAGGAGAGTGTAGCCTCTCTTCTGGTGTGAGGGTAGGGGGCTGCTGGTGCCATGGAGATACCGGTCCCAGGAATTCCTCCTCCTCATTGCTATTTTTCAGCTTCTCTTTGTTATTTTTCTAGTTGCATCAATCATTTTTACGGCTCATGCTTGTCACATTTTCGTGCTTGTTATTACTGAGCTGCAGACTGTGTCGGGCCGAGGCAGCACAGGTTATGTTGCCCTTTAAGACATGTGGGTTGAGGATCTGAGTTAATGCCTCAGCTCTGGTTTGGCAAAGGTTAAGCATACCATGGCAGTGACAATCACATTGCTGTCATAGCAGCACAGCTCAAAGGGAGCGGGACCTAGGGCAGCGCTGCTCCCCTTGTTAGAAGACACAGAATTGTTACCATGAGCCAAATATTTAGGTTCCCTAATTATCAGAGGATGAGGTATATGGATGGTGGTCTGAATGTTGCCTGTGTGTAAAAGAGGAAAGGATTTTGCCCCTGGGGTCAGAAGAGAGGGAACATCCCCTTCAATCATGTGCTGTCTCCGGCATGCATAACGCTCTCTGCTGGTCCCAGTGGCAGGGATGTGTTTGCTTAGTGTTAAAGAATAAAAAGACCCATTCCTACTCCTGCATCTATTGATAACTACAGGCCTTTGAGTTCGCTGGAAAATATCCAAAAGACAGAGAAGAAAAACTGCTCACCTGCTTGTAACACCCTCCAACAGGTAGAGGACGCATGCCTGAATGCCCTAGACCTCTCAGCAACTTGTAATTTGGCCAAGAGTAATTTTGCCTCATGTTGGGTCATAAGACTGAAGTAGAGGTAATTACTGAAGCAAATCCTATAGCTAATGCTTGGCTGGGAACACTTGCACTGCAGCCAGCAGCCACCCTTGCTGGTTTGCCTCCTGAGAGGGATGGGCAGCCCTAGACTGCTCAGCTCTGCACCTGGTGCTTCACCGATGAGTAATCCCATCCAGCACCCTCTGGATGGATGACTGAGTGGAAAATTGTATTCCTCTGCTGTCTGAGACTCGAGACCATGACTGCTCTGATATTCAGCGAGACACAAGAATAAAGAAAGAATCCCAGGCTGGCATCACCATTAAAAGGCTCTACTCCCTCATTAGAGAGATATCCCATGCATGCCCCTAATCAATCTATTTAAAGCTTCCTGGAAGCAGGAAAAGGAAAGAATAAAAATACAAGCACTCTTTTGTCCCCCAGCAGTTATTCTTTGTGAGTGTATTAAACCCTTTTCTCCATGCTGGCCTGTGCCTGTCTGCTGGCTGGGCGCCAGCCCGCAGTACCCACTGGAGTTTGTTATTTCAACCACAGAGCAGGAAGGCACCTCCTGCTCCCCCTCTGCTGCTACCTGAAGGGCTGGAAATATTCTTGGGCACTTCAAAAGCAGAGGGAAGTTCAGACAGCTCAAGTGCCATTCAGCTGGATTTGTTCCACCTCATGCACCGGGTCCCCAGCAGCGGGAACACTTTTGGGGCCTCAGGAATCAATCCCATTTATGCTCATCCCACGGGTGCTGAGGCTCCCAGGGTGCTTCCATTATGTTTGCTGCAATTGCCATGTTGCTTCTTGTGCTTCACATGCCGTGGTCTCCCTATTCTTTCTTTTTCAGTCTGCTTACAGTCACAGGTATGCATCTCCTGAAATGTGACAACACTTAGGGAAGTCTCACAGTAAAAAATGGTTTCCAGGAGTTTCTCTTAGCACAGCCTTAGTAGGACCAGAAGATGGACTTCTCTACCGTGGACAACCAGACAAAGAGGCTTAAATTTCCTTCTTTTGAGCTTGTTTTTCTTCTTACTGCCTTTTCCCTTCCCCTCTCCTCTTGCCCACCAGCTGCTGCCAGCTCTGGCAGGAGTGTTTGTTTTTTGTGTACCCTCCATGCAGGCACACACTGCCCTGCTGTGTAAAGGGTGGATGGAGCTCCTGTTCCATGGATGAAGACATTCCCCTTGGCATGGAAGGGCACAATCTCCAGCACAGCTGGATGTCAGTCGAGCAAACCCTCTTTAGCACACCCAGACCTTGGAGCAACATTCACTTATTTAGACCTGCAAGGGTCTCACTCAAAATACTTGGTTTGGTATTTGCCCTGCCTCAGGATGGGAAGCAACCTGTTCAAACGTTGTGTGGAGGCATTTCTCAGATAACTGGGGTTGCCTGTGTTCACCTGCTGCTGCCCAGCTGCCATGTGGCCACTCAGTGAAGTGAGGATTTTTGATAGCATGCACCAGAGTCCAGCTCCTTCACTGCTGGCACAGAAATGCTATAAAAATAGCTATATAAGAAGATGATTGCATTTATCTACAGAGCTAAAAGATATGCTGGAACTGACAAAGACTCTGAGGTGGTTCTACAGAAAGCAGGGTCAGACACAGCCTCCAATTCGAGGTTTCCTCTCCTACTCCATGAGCTGTTCTCTGGAATGGCTCAGATTGTCACGGGTGCCATTCAGTCCCACAGCTCCCAGTGCTTCCCAAGCTGTCCCCAGGCGTGGTGGGGATGTCTGAGTGGGCTGGAAGCCACCAGAGTGCTGTGGGTGCTGCAGGATTTTTGGGAACTGACCATGCTGCCTTTGTCATGGCAGTGGAGAATTTAACCCTGCAGAACAAACCCTTGTGGAACCTGACACAGTAATTTGCCCAGCACAGTTGTTTCCACTCAAATTTGGATCTTGGAGAGTGAAGCCTCCAAATTCTTATCTTCCTGGAAAATCAAAACTTTTCTAAATTCCATAAAGTTCTTGAGAAATTAATTTTCGACTCATGAAGAACTTTGTGGCTTTTTTATTTTTTTTTTTTTTGTCAGAACAGCAGCAGTGAATTGACACACAGGCATGTATATATACACATACATGGTTAGTGACACTTTTTTAGGTCTGGAGTTTGGAGAAACTGAGTGTTCTTGCAACTCTTCTGTTTACATAACAAATTCAGATTGAGGGAACCACATGGTAGGATCCAAGTAATTGTGTTTACTAAATAGGCACAGCATGCAAGGCTAGGCTTAAGTTATATACACACACCACTGCTTCAAGGGGATTTTGCCAGCCCCCAAAACACAAAAAGCATTGAGTGACTTAAACTGTGCCCTCAACTTCAAGCAGGAGTCTCAAACACAGAAAATGCCCAGCACATGAAAGCCAAGCTGAACCTACATGCATGCCTAACATGGGGGGCTCAGGGAACAACTTACTAGAAGCACCCCATGAAAAAGCTTTTCCTCTGCTCCCTTCCTGCCTCCCAGGGTAAAAGCTGTGCAGATCCAATGGACCTTTGGAGAATTTGCTAAGCTCTTTATTTTTTCCAAGATACATAGCAAAAAGGGAATTTCTGTTTACGTTCTCACAAAGTGACTGGCTAAATAATTCCAGATGATGGAATGTTCTTCTGTCCTTAAAGCAAAACAAAACCTTAGCCTTCACCACTCTCTAAATGGTATTAAAACTATGATAAGAAATCTTTATTATTCAGAAAGCAGTTAATATGAACGTGGAGCTGGAAAAATAACCCTAACTTTGCACCTTTGTCATGTGCAATACAGTCTTAAACTGTATGTTAATATGTTTTTTTTCTTTGGGATGTCTTCTATTCTTCACTGAAGTTTTTAGGTTAACAGCTGTAGCAGCTTTAGGTAACAGCTGTAACAAGCTTTAGTATGTTATGTCTCTATGAAATCCTGAAAACTAGTTAAATGGAAAGGAAACCAAGCCATTGCTAACAAAATGTACTTATCATATCTCAGTAAATTCTAAAAAAATAGTGAAGTAGTGATTTTCATCCACTGTTAGGCCATATATTTTTGTGCAAAATTTCAGCCTGAGCATATGAAGTCATGTTTGCATCTTTTCCTTTATAGGATGCTCTAAAGAGGGAGGGTTTAGTCTTCCTTTTTCTTAGCTTGGCAGATGAGCTATCTACCACAGTTTTTGCATGAAAAGAAAGTGAGAAAATAAACCAGCTGAAATGGAAGAAAAAAAAGTTCTCTGTGGAATTGCTGATTTTAGTAAAAAAGCGTATTTTCCAAATGAAACAGAATGTCATTGTAATGATGATTGATTATCACAATTGTACTTGCTTCTGTTTTTTTGGATAGAAATATAGACTGGAAATTACTTATGCCAATCCTGATAGCATGCGCTATCTAGGATTTTACAATTTCAGACAGCATTTTAAAAGGAATGTGATTTTTAACTTAATAATAATAATAATGCTAAGTTCAAATGAAATGCAATTGCACAACATCAGCTGGGAATGGAAAATATCGTGCCAGCATTCTTCATCATGGTGATGTATCTAAGTGAAAATATTTTGACTTTTTTTTTTACAGAATCAAATGTGTTTAAATGTCCCTCCAAGGCTTTTTCTTCCATGTATGTTATATATAGAATATGTGCTTGAAAAATTTATGTGCATGCTTCCCATAGGTATGTCAGGAAATATATCTACACATTTTACCAGTGTATCTATAAACAACTGTAACCACTTACTTCACAAGAGATGGATCATATTTACAATGGTTTTCTCTCTTTTTTCTTATAAATATGTGATACTTTTTACTTCTTTCAAAGTCTTGTTACCAAAACCTGCTACATTTCTTTGTTAGTGAAGTATCAGGGCAATTTTAAAAGGTTGTGGAAGTGTTAATACTTTTTGTACTGTGCTTGTCCTGAAGAAGGTACAGCCATGTTCCTTTTCTCACACTTTTCCCTGTGTCTTTCTCAGAGAGTTTTCATGAGGCAGACTCTGTGTCATCCAATTATTTCCTGAAGAAAACTAGGGAGATAAGCCTTTGAAAACTGAGCCAGGACTTCAGATTTCTCTCACTGTATTAAATCATACTGATCAAAACCATGGAGAGATAGAGAAGCACAGAATTAACAGTGGGATGAAGAGAATGGGAAATGGGGATCCCTGGGTGTAATATCACATGAAATGAGACCGTCTAATATCAAGTAAATTTATTTGGACAGAGAGGGAATTACTGGGTGTGTAATAATGATTAACTATGTTGGAGGGAGACCTTGCCAAGCAGCATGTTTTGGTCAGCCTCTTTATAAAATAATAGGAATGTAGGTAAAAGGTTAAACATGGAGAAAAAAAATAGTGCATCCCTCCTCCTGTTAGCTAATCCTTGGGCATCATCTGCATGAACTGGAGTAGCACAGTTCACTTCAGGGAGGGAGTCTGTCCCAGCTCCCATGACCAAGAGATTTCTCTCCTACGCTGCTGAAATGTTTGGAGGGATATTTATTGACATGAATGAGGCTGTGCATAAATGTATCTGAGATCCTAAGTGTTTAGCGTTGTTTGTTTAAGTTCTTTATACTGCAAAGACATAATAAGTTTTTAATGCCCCATTTGCTGAGGAAAATATATCAGGTTGTGTGTCAGACTCTGGGAAAAAATATATATTTTCATTTAAATCCACAGTCACATAATTTTTCCTTTCCTACTTAAGCACATGGATAATAGCCTGAAACAACAACAACAAAAATGTCCAATACACAGAGCATCTTTGTCTCTCTGACACACAGAGCATCCCTAATAATATTTCTTCCCAGCAGGAGACTTTGGATGTCACATCAGCGCCATCCCAACTTGGATGAACTCTGGAAGTGTTTGTCACTGCTAGGCACTCCCCTCACAGAAGTGCTGGAGGAGGCTGTAAAGCAATATACAAATCATCAAGCACTCTGGTGGGGAGGCTGTTTGGGAGATGAGTATCAGCCGGCTTAGAGGACTGCCAGCAAACAAAAAACAGTTTTGAAAGAGGCTTGTATAAGGCAATAAAGGCACACATCAGCTCTTAAAATACTCAAGGGGCTCTGCTGGAGCATTTCTTTGTGAGTAGGGAACTGATTTATCTTAAGTTTCTTCAGAAAGTCTTTGCACTTTTTACTGTACTGATGAGTATCCTTTGACTCTCCTTCCTCGGGCTCTGTTTAGATGGATAATTCACAGCTCTTTCAAGTTATGTCTGCTTGTAGTAAAAGTGAAATTAATCTCCCAGTTGGGACTAAGGGCTTTGTGAGAAGGATCAAGGGACTGTGAAGAAGCAGCTGATGGAGATATTCTCCTTCCCCTGCTGGCACAAAGCTCTGGGCAGTGTTTCAGAGGCTGTCCTGTACCTGTTTCCTGGGGAACCTCCTGATCTCCAACATGAACCAGAAACCCAGATGCCTGGGTAGATAGCCACATGTCTCCACCTGAAAGTATGTCTTCCCAATTGATAGCTGCAATACTACTTGGACATTATGGAATAATAAATGTATTTTTCAGGTGCTGCTCTTTAATTAGCTGGGAAGAGACTGACGCCGAGCAAGTGCTGCCTGACAAGCAAGCAAGCAAAGCCTGTCCATGTGAGGGCAGGGGAGTTTGGTGCTCAGAAGGCAGGACAGCTCAGCCAGAGCCCTGGCTGGTTGCTCATGCAGGTCAGGGCTCAGCAATCCTCTGGGGGATCACTTTGCCCCTGCCTTGGCCTGGACCTTCAGCATCCCCCCATGCTGGGGGTGTCCCTTGTCTCTGCAGCACAGGGTGATGCCAGGCAGCCTCCAGAGCCACAGCTCAGCCTGCCTGCAGCCTTCCCATGAGCTGCCTGCAGCCTTCCCATGAGCTGCCTGGGCCAGGCATTCCCACCTGCAATGCAGAAGGCAGCCGAGCTTTGCCCCTCTTTGACACTTTGAGTGGACAGGGAGTCTTCTTGATTTGCAGAAAATTCTGATGTAACTAATCACCAGGTTTGAGGGGGACACGATAGGGTCATCACCAAGTGGAAAAGGATGGCATTGCACCTCTTGTGATGTTAGAAGTCAAAAGGTTCTGCCTGAAATGATAGAACAATGCTAAAAGTAACAAGACCATGACATCTTCCTTAAGGCCATATTCCCTACCTACTTACCTACTGCAAACGATGCTCTCTCTGAGCAGGTATTTTGGCTAGCAAAGGTCCCGAGTGCCTTAATATCATTTATGTCTATTTTCTCCAGAGGTCTTTTTGCTCAGGATTGTTATTCATGTTGCTTTTATTCCACCTGTGCAGGAGATTATTTGATGGATTAAAATCTCATCGGACTCCAACTTGAGAAGAAGAATGACAGCTCAGACACTCAAACCAGACTTTTCACCGTCCTGGAAAGGAACTGGCTCCCAGAATTCGGAGGGTTTTTGATGCTCTACCTCCCTCTGCTGTTACCAGCGAGAAGTTCCTCGACAATGGGAAATCATGTACTGGCGGCTTCGATTTCCATGCTGTCGCTGCTGGTGATGATGGGGGACACGGACAGTAAATCGGACGGCGCCTTCCTGATGGACTCGGACCCCAGCCGCTGCATGAGGCACCACTACGTGGACTCCATCAGCCACCCCCTCTACAAGTGCAGCTCCAAGGTAAGGCCTCCCCTCATCCCCTCGCCTCTTCCCAGCACGGGAAGGGTTGTTCAAACGAGCCATTCCGGGTGATTTTCCCTACGGAAATTCCCGTCCGGCAGAATCCGGCAGCAGAGACACGCGGGTGTGAGGACACCGTGTTGTGCACACAGGAATTGGGACTGGAGAGAAAGGCTCTCGGCTCGATTTTCACCTTTTCAAAAGGAGAAATTCACCATGATAGTAAAGCCCACGTGCAGTAAATTACAAGATTCAAGGAGCACATTTGGCATCTTGATGGCCCCAAGGAGAGGGGCTAGTTTGGAAGTCTAGATCACCCTGGTCACCCCATCCTCCAAGTGAATGTTTAATGTGGAGCAAGTTCATAGATACTACAGGTGAAGTACTGAGATGAAGAACCAAACCGTAAAATGGTAAATAAAAAAGGTTGTGAAGGGCATTGCTTAATTTCTCACTGTCCACGCCCTTTTCAAAGCCTTTGTTTTCATTGAGAATGACACTTGGATGATAACTGCAGGGCTTAAGAGCAGACAGAAACACAAGACCAACATTCATTTGGGATTTCAAGTCTGAAAAGTTTTGTGTCAAAATGGTTTAGCAGCCTGTGCATGTAGCCTACAGCCATTTATTTCATTTTGTGGAGAAAAAGAATTGGGAGGAACAATGGGAAAATCCTTGCTGGTCCCTTTTGTCTTGTCCTAATTTATTCTGTCTGAGTTAACACAGTCTGTACGTTCAGATGGCTGGGCCATTCCTCTGTCCCATGGGAAGGGGCTTTGCCTCAGGCACTCACATCCCAGGATGAGGGAAAGGGAAGGACTGCCAGCCCCAGTGCTTGTGCCAGCCCTGTGCTGGGTAAGAGAGGGATGGCAGGCCAGTGTGTGACAGGGTTTGTCACAAGAGGGGTGCCTGCCTGGTGGCAAGCCCCAGCAGCAGGGATCTGGGGAGAATTTAAACGAGAGAGGATGCAGAGCTGGGAGGATGCAGGGCTGGCTGCAGACACCCCCAGATGTGCAGAAGGAGCTCCCTGCTTCCCATAATCAGTGCAGGAGTGAGGGAATGCCACAGGCAGATGCAGATCATAAAAACTAAAAAAATGCATAGAGAGAAGTGTCCACAGAAAATAACACCTTCTTGGGGGCTCTGAGCTGCTGCCCTGGCCAAGCCTCTGCGGCCAGGCTCATCCTGTGCCTGCTCAGCAGAGAGGGGCTGACAGCCTCAAAACTGGGCACAGGGAGCCTGCTCTGCTCTGGGCTGCCTTACACTGTTCCCTCAGCAGTGCTGTCTGCCTGGCTTTGCATAACCATGCCTGAGTCACAGCAGTGGGAGCCCAGAGACTTTTGCCCTACTTCTTCTGAATCCAAACAGTAAAATAATGCACTACTTGAGATTCAGGAGAGGTCCTTTGATTTGCTTTTAGGCTAGGCTAGACTACAACTCCCTACCACCTGGGAGACACGTGGCATTAACACAGAGAACTGCAGAGGTGCATCTCTTTGTGCAATACTGATTTTATTGCAGTTGACTTCAGCAAGAGACAAAAGTGACAAAGTGTAGGTGTGTGGGTGGTTTTAATTTACAGATGTCTGTGTGCCACCAGTCCTCCCCTCTCTGCACTTCCCTGATCACCTGTTAGACTTAAGAAGAGGAAAGAGAGAAGGAAGGAAGGAGGGAAGGAGGGAAGGAAGGCGCGGAAGGAAGGCACGGAAGGAAGGAAGGCGCGGAAGGAAGGCGCGGAAGGAAGGCGCGGAAGGAAGGCAGGAAGGCAGGAAGGCAGGAAGGCAGGAAGGCAGGAAGGCAGGAAGGCAGGAAGGCAGGAAGGCAGGAAGGAAGGAAGGCAGGAAGGAAGGAAGGAAGGAAGGAAGGAAGGGAGAATCCATTGACAATTCACTTTTTTGGGCATCCCCAATGACAGAGAAAAGCAAAAAAGCAATCAGGCCTTTAGGAGTGTGGCTGATATAAACAGGAACACAGAATGACTTGTAATGAAAACCATATAATTTCAAAACTGATCTTTGAGGAAAAAAAGTTGTTGACATAAACATTCGCAATTCTGGCTGCAAAAGTCAGTGATTATATTCACATCAAGCCCTTAATGGAAATCATCTTTGAAAATATTATCACACGTTTTGGCTTCCCAAATTCCACAACAGTTTCAAGAACTGTTCTATAACAATACTGTGAATTGTATGGACTTTCTCATGAAGTGGAAACTAAAAAAAGTTTCCATACAAAGTGAGATATTTTCCTAGAAAACTCTCTTAATTCAAGCTCTTTTTTTGTTTTGTTTTTGTTTGGGGTTTATTTTGGTTTTGGTTGGTTTTTTTTTTTTTTTTGGGAGAATATCTCCATCAGCTGCTTCTTCACAGTCCCTTGATCCTTCTCAAAAGGCCTTAGTCCCAACTGGGAGATTTATTTCACTTTTGGTTTGGTTTGGGGTTTTTGTATTGGATTTTGCTTGTTTGTTTGGCATTTTGTTTGTTTGAGGTTGGTTTTTTTTTTTGTTTTAAGGTCTTGGGTATCTGGATCATTCTGGTAGACATACAGCTTCTGTTCTGGATCTAGTACCATATAAACACAGGGGAATATTAGACATGCTAATTAAAACTAGATGCAAAGTCTGTTTATATATATATAGTGATAAAATGTAACCAAGACAAAAAAGGAAAGTTCTGTGGGAGTAGCTGTGGGAATTGTGGTACCTCTTGTTTTCACCAAGTTTCCATTGTGGAAGCTTGGACTCACAGAGTCAAGCAGAGACTTTGCCCTTTTTTGGGGTGATAGACTGGTTTCACTGAGATATCCTTACTCTCTCCATATGTTTTCCCTTTTGTTGCAGTGTAGAGTTATAGAAGTTAAAAGTGGCTTCAGAAATTTCAAGACATATTATGTTTGCTGTCTGTCCTGGTTGAAAAAGGATTATGTCCACTGTGGTTCTCTGTGGAAGCTGCCAATTGTACCCACATGGGAAGTAGTTTTGTTAAACATCCAGCCAATATAATTTAATCATTAAAATCCCTTTTGCTCATGGCCTCAGGCAGGCGATGAAAACAGTTTTACAAATCCTTTAGAAACACAGTCTGTTATAGTAACAAAAAGTACAAAAGAGACACAGTAGAGGGAAGGAAGAGGGCCATTTGTTCCAGAAAAGCAGCGTTTTCCTTTGTCTTCATGGAAATGTTTGTATCAACTCATGAGGTGTTACCTTTCCAGACTATATTGTATTTACCCTGACCTCTGTCAGGGAGACCCACTGGTCTCCATCACTGTGCTGGGTTCTCTCACTGCTCCCAGAGCCTCCTAAATTCCAGTTTTGGCTGTCACAAGTGCTTTGTCCAGATGTGCCAGAAGTGTGCTACCACTGACAGCCTCACACTGAAGAATCCAGCCCAGGGAGACACAGAGCAGATGAAGAAAGATTTAACAGATGTTTGAAGACATTTACTCCTGAGGTAGCTCAGGAGATTTTCAGTAATGCTTGCAGCCAGGCCAAGGGAACTGTGTGAAAATCTGTTCTCAGGCATCTCAGCCCATCTGCTTTGGACTTCAGCTTGCTGCTGAAGGTGCAGAAAAGAGGACTACAAACACCATTAATAACAAACCAGTTCACAGCTTCTGGATTTCCAGAATACAGCTCAAACAATCAGAGTCAAATATTGCCTCACATTCAGGTTGCTCTCTTGTACCTATGAGACCACTGATTTTAAATAATAATGAAAATGATTGATAATGGTAATGGTAATGGTAATGCTAATGGTAATGGTAATGGTAATGATAATGATAATGATAATGATAATAATGATATTCTTTCCTAGCTGCTCACAGACCCACGTGCTTCCCTTGTTGTAGGACACTGTGCTTCTGCATCCAGCCTTGCAAGGTGACTTGCACAAACTCACAGTGCAGGGGCCGAGGGGAGCCAAGAGGTGTCAGGTTATAAAATACCCACATGTTTTTACTATATATACACTCCCACCGTATCTTTGTGCTATGCCATCATATCATTACTAATTATTTAGGTGATAATCTCTATTGCACTATAGTACATGAAGCAATAAGCAGCTGGTGAATTGATTAAAAGGCAAAGCAGAGCTTTCAAAGAACTGCTATTTCCAACTCTTTTGCACACCTGCCTACATCCATTGGTGCTGCTCTATATTTGTGAAGAGGAAGGTAAATTTTGGTTATGACTTTAAGTAGCCCAGAAGGGTCAAAAGCTATGAAAATGGGAAATTTGATTTTTTTTTTTTTTTAGCCTGAAAGTTCAACTTGATAACCTTGGGTTTGTGCCATTGGTAAGAGTTTACACTGTCATCTAAAAACAAGGCATAAACCCAACATCGTGTGATTCTACATTATATAAATACTGACCTTAATCTTATGAAAAACTAAGCAGCCAGCAAAATTGCAGGTTAAAATTAGAGCTTCCACAGATTAAAACAAGTTTCTAAAGACAAGACTTAGAAACTATGAATTATAAATTATAATTATAAATTATAACTGCAATGGCACATTGACTAAATATTGTCTGGGTTTGCATTAGGGAGCCAGCTGTTTATGAGAAATATACTGAGACAGAGATATTGGCACATCAGATAATTCTACCCTATAATTACTCTGGACAAGTCTTCTCGAGTCCTGCCAGCTTCTTGAGGGCATGTTTTATTTTTATTGGCATTTCTGAAAGTACCTGCAGATACAGGAACAGGTGTGCCATAAAAATTCTTAGGGTAACAGTACTAAAGTCACTGACTTTTCCAGCTCTGACTTCAACCATCAGAAGTCAGCCCCACCTTACAGCACAGTGTGTGCTGTCACATTTGGGCTGAAATCATAGAAATGATTGCTTGGAAGAGACTCTAGGGATACTCTGGACATCCCAAAAAGCAATTTCTGGCTGTTGTACACCCCCCTGTACCACTCCTGAGGAGAGTTCTACCCTGTTGTCTTTGAAGCCTTCAAACTGTTGTCGGGCACTGTTGGATTGCTCTTCACCCCCAAAATTTATTGATGATCTCCAAAGTCTGTTCCAACACAGTAAATTCTGTGATTCAGCCAAACATTTGGGAACAGCCTGTGACAGAGAGTGCAGAGTTTGGTGAACTGGTCAAAGCAGAGGACCTAACAGGAGCTGTCAGGATGCTGGGAAGGAAATTATTGGGTTAAATGTCCCAACCTGCTCCTTTCCTTTGCAGTACAGGCAGGATTAGACACCTGCATAGCTGGTATTTAAATAGATACCTCCACTAGCTGCCTGCTTGGGAAGTGAGGTTTGTTTACCAAAGGGGAGAAAAGTGAATCTTTATCTGTGAGTAATGGGGTGGCAGCACTGCACTGATTGTCCCTTTCATGTTCTCTCTACACTAAAGACTCTGCTCTTAAGGAGCATAGGTGTGACTCAACAATACACTGGAATTTCCCTCCCACCTAATTAGTACAAACAGCTGAAGTTCAATTTATGTATGAAGTTGCAGTACCACAGGAAGGAGACCATAAATTTATGCTACAAATCTTAAAGGAGGACAGATTTGTCAGAAAGCAACAAAAGTCCATCTCTAACTAAGAAGCAAAATGCTGCCAAGCACAGATCACCAGCTCATGAAGACATCTTCTTTGCCACCTGTGTTGACTGGAAGTGCAGTTGTTAATATACATTTATGAATTTTCAAGAAAAACGTTTAGCATGCAAGTACTCTTGGAAGAGAAATTTTTAAAGCACTGTACAATGGATGATCAGAACCTTTCCCATGGACACAGACAGTGCTAGCATTGCCTACTTGATTTCAGGAATATTCTCTCTCTTTTGACTCATCTTTCCTTACAACTCTGACTAAAGAGAAAATTAAATATTCTATATACGTGCTTGCAAAACTTAGAGATTTGCAGCCAGGTGAGCTTGTGTAATGAAAGTAACCCCAAAAAGGGCTTTAGTTTAACACTAAAGTATTTGCTGTCACACTTGTAGTTGTTCTTTCAGATTTTCTGGAAAAAAAACATAAGAGCTCTGTAGCATGGTTAAAATGCAATGTTCTCTTTTGGTTACAAGTAAGACTTACAATGGTTTTACTGCCTATTTTAGATTATATAACAAGCTGATATTGAAGTTTATGTTGGTTAAGCAAAATTAGCTGACATGGATTTAATATTTCCGTTCCTATGAAAGTAAAGGAGTCTGTGCAGGCTTGTACAACACCCGTTATCAAGGTGGTAACAGCTGTTTCTAGCACATCATTTGCTGAGCTTTAGAGGGTCCTTTCCAAGATTTATGTAGTGCTTAGTGCTGTATCTCCTCTGCTCAGGAGGTTGTTGGTCAGTAGGTGACTGCTCATGGACTTTCCTTCCTTAGGGACTCCTGTTGTGCAAGTAACCTTGTTCTGGTCATAGCTCACATTTGAATTTAGAAGAAGAAACCTGGAGCCACACTGTTTTTTTGAAAATCTCACTAGGGAATCCTCATGTTTGGCAACCAGTTCAACTTCTTTTACATTTTCACTCTCCTATGCTATGCAGTGCATTTTAAATATATACAACAACTGATGCAATGATGTATAATTGCAAATACGTGTTCAAGGTGATCTTTGTCAAAGGAGTGAGGTAGAAACACACTTCTTTAAATGGGGCATCTTCTTTATATTTCTATTTTATGTGTTCACATATCAAAACTTGGGAGGTGAGAACCAGTTCTGCTGATCACTGGTGAGTATACTCAAAACACTGGTGAATACCCACCCAAAGAATCAGCCTGATGATTTAAGGGCTTGACTGGCACGGATCTGGGGCCAGCAAGCCTCAGGTGCAGCCATGGTGTGTGGAAAGCAAAGCTGGCTGTGATCATCTGGAGCCCTAAGGTCACCCCTGCAGTCCTTGCTGGTGGCAGTGCCAGGGGTCTCAGGGGGAGCTTTGCTTTTCCTCCTGCCCATGTTCTCCCCTCCACTTTCTCAGACACAGCCCAGGGGCAAAGCAGGGCGCAGGGCTGGGGTGCAGCTACAGAAGCTCACCGGGGCTGGAAGGAGGCTGCACCCACCGGCAGTGCCAGCTCTGTGCTGGGGACACATTTCCTCAGTGACAGAAGCCCAGTGGGGCTGGAAGGAGGCTGGCACCCACCGGCAGTGCCAGCTCTGTGCTGGGGACACATTTCCTCAGTGACAGAAGCCCAGTGGGGCTGGAAGGAGGCTGGCACCCACCAGCAGTGCCAGCTCTGTGCTGGGGACACATTTCCTCAGTGACAGAAGCCCAGCGGGGCTGGAAGGAGGCTGGCACCCATGGCTGGTGCCAGCTCTGTGCTGGGGACACATTTCCTCAGTGACAGAAGCCCAGCAGGGCTGGAAGGAGGCTGGCACCCACCGGCAGTGCCAGCTCTGTGTTGGGGACACGTCTCCTCACTGACACAGTGCAACCCCAGCTGGCTCTGACTCCTGGCTGTGCCAGGGGCCGATCCCAAACCTGCCAGCAGGTTCAGGTAATGGAGCAGAACAGGGCTGTTCTTCTACAGCAGTGGGTGTCGTGGTGTCTAGGCTTCCAAGCAAGGCCTAGAGAAGGCTCTTTTCTGTACGATTTCTCAGAGACCTTTATTCCCCACGATGGGGGGATGAAAAGGAGCAAGGAACAAATCCCGCACTCGCTCTTAAACCCGAGGGGTGCGGGGTGTGGAACAAGCAGGGGAATGGCCCCAGGACAGACGGACAGGGCTTTTCCCATAACATTGGGCAGGGTCAGGGGAAACATGGACAGCTGATAGAAGCTTCTAGGGACAGGGCAGGGGTAGGAGGGGTAGACAAAGAGACAAAAAACGGGGATGAAATAAATCCTCCTTTTTAACCCTTCCAAAGTTCCAAGCCAGCTCAGGCCTTTTAAGGCTTTGGAGGAATATTTCATAGACAGGAAAAAGGACCCAAAAGAGGCTCTGATCCTCAGCTGCAGATCAAGATGTTTATTCCAGGTGGTCTCCAGAGGGAAAGAGCACGTGCACAGAGGAACAGGGTCTTTTCTCAGCTCCTGCCAGGGAGGGGCAGTTTGGGTCAGCCAATGGGGTCAGAAAGGGAAGGAAGGGTCATGGTCCAAGCTCTAGGGGTTCCTGAGGGGGGAGAAACAATTCCCACAGGGGAATGTAACATGTCCCACAGGGGACATGCCTGGACTGCACCTAACCCATCGAGCTGGGGGACACAGAGAAGAACCACTGAGACACAGAGCTCAGCACAGCTGAACACACACCCCAGCACCCCTAACGCTGTCTCTCCTTGGCAGATGGTGCTGCTGGCGCGCTGCGAGGGCCGCTGCAGCCAGACGTCGCGCTCGGAGCCGCTGGTGTCGTTCAGCGCGGTGCTGAAGCAGCCCTTCCGCTCCTCGTGCCACTGCTGCCGCCCGCAGAGCTCCAAGCTGAAGGCCATGAGGCTGCGCTGCTCCGGGGGCATGCGGCTCACGGCCACCTACCGCTACATCCTCTCCTGCCACTGCGAGGAGTGCAGCTCCTAGGGAGCGCTGCCCTGGGAAAGGCTCCGAGGGACAGCCCCGGGTCAGGCCGGTGCTCCCAGCACGGACAGGACAAAGCAGGCTGGATGGAATCTGAGAGCAGAAGCACAAAGTGTGCTGGATGGTGCTGGTGCAGCGCTGGGGGCCGCGGTGAAGGCGAGAGCATCAGGACTTGTTTCAAAGAAGCCTTTCTTTTTTGCTGAAAGGATTTTTTTTTTGAGAGTTTCTTCTTTTTTGGACTCAGCTCTGACTACAGCGAGGTGCTTTTGCTTTAGGCCATGGGCAGCAGGGAGGAAGGTCAGCACTGCGGTCTGAAAACTGACATTTGGACAGAGGATGGGCATCAGTTCCCGCAGACAACCTCTTAACCCACCAATTTATTCTCAGTTTTCTACTTATACTGGCCTTCAAAGCAAACTGTGCTGTTGGCAAGGGTCATCTGTTACTGACCTAGTGGCCAAATGCTGGATAACTTTAACTGTGGTTTAAATTACAAATAAACCATTGAAAAGTGAACTGGATATGAAATGCCATGCTTGGAATACCCAGCCTAGCTGAAACAATTATTTGCACCATGTGTCATCAGAATTCAGTGGCCGAGCAGCTCTTGGGAAGGGAAAGGTCATGAGACTCACTATTCCCTTCCAAAAGCCCAGAAATGTGACACATCACATCTGTCACAAAAGCCATTATTCAAAATCTGAAAACTAATCAAATATTAAAATGCCATGTACTAAATGGAGTAATTTCTTAATTTGAGTAGACCTGTTCATGTACAGAACCAGAGCCACCAAAATTATGACTAAACCTAGAACTTATTTTCATCTATAATTCTTAGGCCATTGAACAAATACTGTTTTGCCTTTTAAAGACAGGCAATCCCTAAATCCATCTCAAAACAGCAGGGGATCCAAAGTTTGGGAATGGTTTTTTGGTATTTGCTGAGAAACTCTGCTCCTCCTCCACTAATACAAGGTTTTAGGAAGGTTCAGTCACAATCTATTGTGACTTCAAGGGAAGAACATAACTGTTCTTATCTCATATTAAAATTTCTATGTTCTTAAATGGCAGCATATGTAGTTGTGCTGTTCACATAAACCAGGCTGAGCCATTGTTTTGGTAGACGTCATGAGGGTGTCGAGAGAATCTTTGCTGTGTAAGGACTCAGGGTCAGTGGTCTCAGGGTTGCTGTTCCCTGAGATTCTCCTCGGGGTTGCTGTTCCCTGAGGTAATAAGGTTTTTCGTCTTCTCTTTGCCCTAAGTGTTTCACACTGGAGGCAGAGGCCACAAGCTGAGCCCACCAGTGCATGTTTCCAAGGCTGTTTATTCTTCATTATCTCAGTTCTTTCTCAGCTCTGCAAGGCATCCCCAGCAGAGCAGGACACGCGGCTGGACTGGGCGGATCAGAGAGCCCCGCACCTTATGTACAGTACCCCTGACCCAACCACTGTCCAAGACGTATTTTTTATTTACAAAATTTTACCAATGCCTACTACCTATGTTAACATGTTGTTTCTACTCTAAACCAATCCTTGAGATCCAACTCAGCAGAAAATGGGGGACGAGAGCAAGAACAAGGAGCACAGGACCACTCCCCAATTCCTCCATCTTGTCTCTTCAACCCCATATACTAAGAATCCTAGATTCTACATTTACATTCACATTCTATGATAAACTAAATACTACTTATTTTGAATTTTCTCAGCTTGTGATTCTTCATACAATGTGTGCATTCACTCCCATGGACAGGGATCAGAGGCAGTGTCCTCCTGGGCTCTGTGTGAGGCTGGTTGACCCCCTTGGACAGACCCCAGACCCCCCTGCCCAGTCTCCAAACCCTCCAGGCTGGCCAGAGGGATGCTCCAGTCTCCAACAAGTGGCACCCGTGAGCACAGTCCTGCAGTGATTGTCTGGGATGGACTGGGTTGGCTCCACACACAGCAATGTCTGGCAGGGTAAGGAGGGGAAGTCTTTTCCAAGGACAGAGCTCAGCCCATCTGTCAGCTCCACCCAGTCTGTTTGCAGCAGATGCCACGAGCAGCAGCTCCAGGACACACCTGGCTGTGTGTGACAGGAGATCCCCGGGGTCTGACAGAGAGCTCAGGAACAGGAGTAGCTGTGGCTGCTCAGGCAAAGCCCAGCTCCTTTGCCTCTGCCACACACGGTGAATGTGTGTGGGGTGAGAATGTGGAGGTGACAGACACCTTGCAAGCCAAACCCTGGAGGAAGGTGGCAGTCAGCAGTGCAAAGACACGGGGGACAGGTATGACCACAGACACCATTCAGAGGGGTTTGTGATACGTGGGAAGAACTCTGTCCTCTGGAGGGGGCTTGGAGATGGTCAGCTTTCAAAGACAGAGAGCTGTGGGCAAACTAAAGGGTGAGCCCAGCCCCCAGAAGCTGAGGGGCTCAGGTTGAAATGTCAGAAGTGGGAGTGATGAGCCCCAGTGAGCTCATTAGACACCATGTGTTGTCCCAGGAGTGTCAGTCATTCCTCTCACATCTGATGCATGGTCTGAACATCAAAGGGCCAGTCCAGGGAGCGTGAGCTGGGCATTATCACCAGACCACTTTATATGAAAGATCATATGTGCATCCCTTTCCCACTCTCTTTCAACCTCCAGCATCTAAAGATCTCATTATCCAAAAAAGCACCACCCCCTACTGTTAATTATATATAGCAAATTCCAGCCCTTATTCAAAATGTCAGCAATACCTTTGATAGCCAAATAACTA
Source organism: Prinia subflava (assembly GCF_021018805.1). Lineage (NCBI taxonomy): Eukaryota > Metazoa > Chordata > Aves > Passeriformes > Cisticolidae > Prinia > Prinia subflava. The sequence continues at coordinate 101,129,209 of NC_086249.1, read as the reverse complement.
CACTGCAAAATATGCATGACCTCTAAGCATGGGTACAGGCACTGCTGCACAGCAGCAGTGCTGTGCTGCTATCTGAGGAATGGGAATGTTTCAGGGATAATTGCTATATCCAGCATCACCCGGGCTGTGCTGCCACTGATCTCCTTTGCCAGTGCAAAAGAGAGGGGCTGTGACACAAAATCTGGGTGCTGCAAGGGGCTGGAAGTGTTGGATGGGATGTGGCAGAACAACGTGGCACTGATGGTGGTCCTCAGGTGACAGGAGACAGCAGGGTTCAGCAGAGACCACACCTGAGCCAATTTAGCAAGAAAGGGAATATCTATAGTGAGAGGAGAGCTTGGCTGGTATTTATACCCACACCCACCCCACTAACACAGACCCAGAACTGTAACAGCTCACATCAGCCTCACAAAAGAAATTTGTGTTTCAAGAAAAGCTTTTTTCCCCCTCTCCACCCTCCCTCCCCCCACCCCCAATTCCTTCAATTCCTTCCATTTTGCTCAGTTCCTCTGATGAAATCATCACCTTGTGACCTTAAAGGCTCTTGCCAGGCATAAATGTCGAGGTGAATTCAACATTACCTAATTGAACTGTTGAGTTGAATAAATGCATGGAAGGACTATAACAGAAAGTATAAATGGCAAAACAAAACAGTTGTAAATATCTACAACTTGATATTAAACAATGAATCAAACTTCCAAATTCTTTTGGCTTTGTCAGAAAATCTTCACACTAACATTTAAGAAAAGGAGAAGCTATTCTTCCTAACCAAATTCCCCAAAGTCAGTTATAAATTCATATTTTGATACTTTTTTGGTCAGTATTTTAGGAAACTCAGTTCTGGATGAAGCACACAAGTGCTACTACCTATGTTAAATTCAGATGGTGTATTGAAGCAAAAAAAAAAAGAGGTTTCAGGTAAAAACTACAGCATCTAGCTCGTGGTGAGAGTCTAAATGGTGCTTGGAGATGAGCTGGCTTCCTGATATATTAGTCAGGCACCACTCTGGATACTAAAGCTCTGTCTTTCAAGTCAGAGTACTGTGTAAGTAGTGTAAATGTTCTTAAATTGAACAACAGAGAGGACAATACCCAGCTTCCCAGATAATGTGCAGCTTGTTCCTTGCTGAAGAATCCTCTTGCTGGGATTTGAATGAGAAGGATTTGTCCCTTTATTCCCCTCACTGCACCTGACCCTTCAGGCACCTCTTCCCCCACAGAAGATTGGTTAAGCTGTGATCACCCTGTGGTTTGCTCAGGAGGAGGTGATGTAGATTTCTGACTGTCACCTCTCTATGCCCTCCTGTCTTTGATTAAGTTTTTGTGAAAGTCTGTCAGTGCCCCAGGAAAGCCAGGACCCTTGGGCCCAGCCAGTCTGTCAGTGTCCTGTTAGACTCTTCTCAAAACAGTCCTGCTGTGCCAGAGGATGGTTTGGCTGGCTTATTTAGGGTCACACCAAACATTAAACCTCCTTCTAGGTCTCCACACATTCACCCACTGCCTGCACCCTTGAAGGACGCACATCAACAGTTTGTGGAATAACATCTATTAATAAAACAGTGACAAGTTAAGGTTCAATGATTGCAGGTGATCATATCTGACTGCAAAGATTGTTCAAACAACGTATTAATTCAAAACATGACCCTAACAAGCTCTAGTCCCCCAAAAAAACCGTTCAAGATCATTCAACACGCACAGAGTACAGTACTCACCCAAGGAGAGGGGTTTACTGATTCAACAGTAGGACGTCTTCATCTCCCTCAGTTTTCAGATGCTGTGTGGCTTATCAGAGAGTACCACCAAGTTACCTCATCTGCAAGGGTTTCAACAGAGCCCAGCTATAGCATCTCCACTCCACTCCACTCCACTCCACTCCACTCCACTCCACTCCACTCCACTCCACTCCACTCCACTCCACTCCACTCCACTCCACTCCACTCCACTCCACTCCACTCCACTCCACTCCACTCCACTCCACCCTCTGTTTAGTTCCCCCCAGATTCTGTGGGAATTTGGGGATGCTGACCACGTTCTGTCCAGGGAGAAGGAGCTTTATTTTCACTTATAATGTGAAAATAAACCATTATCTTTTTACCCCCACTCATTTTCCCACACATGGAGACAAGAGGCAAACACCAGAGCTTCGGTGGTGTCCTTTGCCCCCACAGTTTGTGCCTGTCAGAAATAATCTGTGATTTGCCAGAATAAAAGAGCCCATGACACAGCAAATTTTAATTATTTTGCTCCCAGTTTCAAAGCCACTATACTGGTTCAAACTTTATAAGAATCATTAAATGGAATAAATCACTGCTTTCTTGGAGATATCCCCCCTGACAACACCTCACCTTGCCTGCTGACCTTGAAGAACTTTTGCCACGAGTCCCTGAGCCTGGCTGTGTCCTGGTGGCCTTTATCAGAGCTTTTGTAAGTCCCTGTCACAGGGCTCATGCAGCAGAGATAAAACTCACATGGCCCATCCATGGTACACCACAGCCTGTGGTGGGCTGTCATGTTTAAACCTGGTCACCAAATCCTCACAGACCTGCCACAAAGTCCTGAAGCTCAGGCAGGATGGTGACTTGCAGGCAGAACGTTTTTGTGAAAGAGGAGGGAAATAACTCCCATAGGAACAGTCTGCTGCTCTGAGTGTCTAAACTCAGTTCTTAGTCCCTGATGTGAGAAAAAGAGAAGCCCCTGAGCTCCCTCCTGTGGGTGAGTGTTTTTTCAGTGTCTGGTTCTACTTGTTTAGAGACAGTAGCTTTGTACAGAAATTGCCTGAAATAGGATTAAACCCTCTACAAAACACAGTTCTGCTTAGCAGAGCATTTTTCCTGTGACTTGAGCCATCAATATTTTTGAAAAATTCACATGCCATTAAAAAAGCTGGTGTAAGGAGGAGGAGGGAGAGTATGTCTTGCTTTCTCTGACTGGAATTATTTGAAAGACAAGGACCTGACATCCTTCTAAGATAGATTGCATTATGGCTAACAGGTAGTGAGACTGATACTCTTACTAAAGTGCAGCAGACTGATGGAAGTGAGCAGCCCAGTTAAGTTTGGTGTGTTGCAAACCTGTGTATAAATAAGCTAATTGGAAATCCAAATTGTGAGTACATTCATTGTATTTTTCAAGGAAAGGGAAATTCTATTTATTGTTTAAAAGAGAGAGGACAATCAAGAGTAAACTGCAAATTATGTTAGTAAGTAGCCTAATGCATCGAAAATGGTTCCTGGTGGTTCTGTACAGAAAAAAGCTTTCTGTATCAAGATAAGAAAATTTACAGTTCATTAAGGAGAATAAGTAATCTTGCTTGGCTTGCACCAAGAATGATATATCAAAGTGTTTTGTTCTGCCTTTTTTTTTTTTTCCTAATAGACTATTCAGAAAAGGTCAAGGAATCAAAAACAATGTATGAAAATACAAAAGGACATCTATCATTTGTCTGAGTCAGAATTAATACTTCCTTTAGATGTTAACCATCAGTGCATCTCATGAAATATTAAAAGAAGTTAATCATATTCCCAGCTAATCTACATATATTAACGTGATCTTTTATTCTTGAAAGAATTAAAGAGCAAATCCTGAGTTACAGCTGTTTTCATTCAGATGTACAATTGGTATTCCAAGCTCTACATGGATATCAAGACTTGATAATTTTCCATTCTTTTGAGGCTTTTCAGACATAAAAAATAATGGAGATTTCCACTGATATTTTGTACTGTAGTCAATCACTGTGTAAAAAAGATTAATCTGGGGAGCTGCAGTAAATTGTGTCCCAGGATTAATTACCCCTAAGCACTAGAACCTCTGAATTGTTGGATCTAGTTCTGCCTCCGAAATAATTTTGGAGCTGAATCCTCTGCCCTGACATCTTCAGTCACCAACTCTGTAACAGGTGGGGATCAAAACCCCTCATGTGAGTGGAAGAGGGTCTGTGATGAGTCTCCACTTCCTCGGGTGACCTTGTTTTCCCACAGGAGCTGTGCATAAGTGAGGAGGTAAAATCCCCAGAGCAGCTGTCAGTAAATGCAGTGCAGTCTGAAGGAGCTAAGCAGGCTCTCAGCATTGGCAGAAATATTAAGCTGCTCTTTGCACTTGAGTGTGCTGAGTTTTCTGCAGATGCACATTCCCAGGTAGTCCCTGTAGGAAAGGAAGAGACAACCTCAGCTGGTCAGAGAGACTTATGTCTAAAACTGTGAGGCTGAAAATGTCCCAGGTAGGTGTCTGAGTGAATTAGAAATTACATTTGAAGAACTTACACTAATAGTATTGAAGCATTGAAATTACACACTCTGATTTGCTCTTTGTTTCTTCTGTGTTGAAATTACATTACTGTCTGCTTTGTTCTTTGAAAAGGACTTAAAAATGCTTTTGCAGAACTCAAACACTCACACAAGATGCAGTTTGGTACCATTAGAAGTAACAACTCTTGATCTTTGTGCCCTATTCCTGTGTATATGTATATGTACATATCTGCACAAAACAAGGCTCTATTTCACAGACATCTCTTTTCAGCCTCACAGCCCTCTACCATTTCTGAAAGCCTGAAGAAGAGCAAAGACCTCTACTACACCTTCTCCACTACTCTTAGAAAGCAGCTATGTTTCACCACTATTTGCAAGATGGACAAAATTTAACAAGGAGGTGGCCTGAATTACTCATCATTCTCCTGAAGTGAAACATCACTTGGTGCCCAAACTCTCCTGAGTACTTCAGCTGACTGCTCAAACACAGCTCCCTGTGGCCATCAGGGGGTCACTTGTTAGATAAAAATATAATAAATAAAATTATAATAATATAATAAAAGCAAAATAAAATAAAATAAAATAAAGTAAAATAAAATAAAATATTAAAAAATAATAATATAATAAATAAATATTCCAGACATAATGTTTTGTAGAAAATGGATCAGGATGATCCCATGTGAAACTGCATGTCTGTGTTTACTCCTTTCATATGGGCTTTCTATTGGCTTTATTTTTTTTAAATGCAGATTTTCCCAACTCTTGTTTTGTTTCGCTTTGGAGCATTGACAAAGAGATTGTGGGAACTTCAACAAAATTGTTTCATGGTGTTTAGAAATTGTGCCATTTCTCAAATCTGGAGCAATATTTTAAAAGGTAGTTTTCTTCTACAGACTGTGACTGTGGGGAAAAATACATCAGAAGATGAAACACAGCAGAGGACACTTGGGGGAACTGCAACACCATATTGTAGACTTTGATGAAAAGACAGTAAAGGATTTTCTTTAGCCAAAGAAATCCCACCACTAATACTCAATTGAATAAACACTAAATGAATTCTGAGAGGGATTTTTCAAGGGTGCTCAATACTGACTTAACTCTGCTTTCAGTCACACAGAAGAAGAGCAATCAGCAACTTCAGTGAGAGCAGAGCCTGGCCAGCAAAGCCTCCTGCCTAAGGCTGATGGAGGAGGCAAGGAGGGAAGAATCCATTCCTGCAAAGAACCTGCTCAGGATATTGGCAGTCCTCAGATATTCACAAGTCAGATGAGGAAAACACAGTTATATTTGTTTTCTTCATCCCTCTCACCTGCCTTGCTCCTCCTCACCTACCCTGCACCTCTTAACATGTGGAAACAATCACCCTGCTACTGTCAGACACTTCTCCACACTGTCCGAACACTCCCAGTAACTGGAAGTGTGACCTGCTGCAGCAGGACTGTGCAAACTTTAAAGCTATTCCAATCTCATATGAGCTACTTATGTTCAAATATTACCACTCCAGGGACTAGAGTTGCTGGTGCCTCACATATTCCATTCCCTTTGATGCACAAGAGAGTCCCTACACGGGGGGAACCCATTCCTGTGCTGTTTATTTATATTTGATTCCTCCTTTATATGTCCATCTGTCCATCCACAGATCTGTCCATCTGACTACATCTGTCCAAAGCCTTGAACAATGAGGAGCAGGTGGTCAACACTCTTCATCTGTGTTCTCCAGCTTGGAAACAGCCTCAAAGGGGAAATATATGTCTTAATTGTGGCTTTTCATCTGCAGGCACCATGAACACAACATTGGGATATTTTCTGCTTAAACTTTAATGATAGCTACACAATATGATGCACACACACATGGGGAAGATGAGACAGTGTTTGTTCTGGCATGTGAAAAGCTGTAGTTTCTGGCCTTGGATAATCATAGCTTTTTTTGAAAATTATTTATATTAAGTCTTTCGATGAGCTATAAAAGGGAAACACACAGAGACATGGATACCCTACTTCTACATTTTCATGAATATATTTTTATGCATTTAAGCCTCGATAGTGCCATGGCTGTCAGACAAAATAACTGCATGAATGACCTTGAAAACAATAAAATAAAAGCTGATAAATGCAGAATGAGGTTAGGTCAGCAGCACAGCTGGCTGCAATGGAGGCAAAAGGCATTTCTGACTGCTCCTAGATTTTGCTGAGTAACCTACACTGTTCCCTGGAGGCATGAGGCTCAGGCATGATGAAATCCCTGTGAATCCCTACTGCCTTTCTGGGAGAGAGCTGAGGATAAGCCTTTAGGTGGAGCTCACTTACCGCTGTTTTTCCTGCTGGAACAGCTGGCCTGGCCAGCCCTGCAAGGAGAGAGAACAGAAACAATCTGATTTTCACAGCTCGGGTGAATAGCCAGGCACTTCACAAGCTGAAAAATGAGCTTGGGGGTGTTGTGTGCATGGGAGCACGGGGCAGTGGATGCACCCAGCACAGTGCACTGGATGGCTGGAGAAGGCTGCCCTGGGCTGTGGGACAGGGGGGCAGACTGTGTGATCGGGACAGGAGGGCAGGATTTGTGATCAGTATGGGGCAAAGTGTGTGGTTCCTAACTCCTCATCCTTTCTGTGAGATCTGGCATGCTGGAGAGCAGTAGCAGGAATAAGTGGGAGAAAGCTCTATGCTGGCAGCAAACCCCAAATCAGCTGGGGACTGCAATCAGTCACATTTTGTCTGACAAAGCCAGGCTTGGAAAGGCCCATTTGTTTCACTCTAAAAGTGCTACCAGGCACCACAGGCAGGGTCAGCTCAGGAGGATGAGAATGAGAGTGCCCTTGGTAGCATCAGGAGAAGGCTCTAGACTGCAGCAGGGGACAGGAAAGGTCCCCAATCTGCAGAACACAAAAAGGCCAAATAATTTCATTCCACTTTTCTTACACATGAAGCTGCCAGCAACATCCCACCTTACTCATAGAAGATCATGACATGACCTCAAATTTTACCTCCCATGTTTTTACACTCAGAGGTTTCTTGAGGTAAACGGATGTTTGGGACAGCAAACTTTTACAGAAGCAGCTTTACACCGAGGGCATCCTGCTGCCAGCTGTGGGATAGTGAGGATGGATATCAAAGAGTGATCAGGAGATGCTGCTTTTCTTTCTTGCTTTCTAGTGCCTTCAAGCTCAATTGCTTGTTTCAATTGGATTCTCATAAGTTTCTCATCTTTTTCTCTACTTGTGCAAGAAATATCCCCTCCGCCCGACATGGTTGTGAAGATCTGTGAAAAAGCAAATTGTTTAGTGACAGGTTTCCCAGAAAAAAACTTCATCAGCTGAAACTACATCTGTCCCAAAAGTTCTTCACTATTTTGTGATGACACAACCAGTATCCCAACCTCCTTCTCATGTGTGTAACAGCAGATGTTTTGAAAGAAAATCCAGTTACAAGAGAAACAAATTTTAACTGTGCTGCTTTTCATTATGTTACTGCTTTACTTTCCTCCCCAGCCCCTCGGGTTTTTTACGGGATAATGCCTAATTACTGTACCTGTAAGCAACATTAGTAATTTAAGATGAGCTCATAGGTCAGCTAGGAAGATTCACTACCCCTTTGACATTACAGGTCACTGTAATTTTCACATTACCCACCACTGTAAGCAGCTATTGAGATCAGCAATAACAAATTCCAGTGGTGCAGCATTACTCCAGCTTACACTGTAAATATTATCCTTTCTCTGGTTTTCTTCTACACTCTAAAAATGTTCAGCAAAACTTGACTAGAACATCCTGAAGACAGCATCCTGTGTTTTACACAGAATTTAGCAGACAGGATTTGGCTCTTGAATTAATGGGCCCAGAATCAGACCTGTGTTTGTCTTCCTACTGCAGGTGGAGAAGATCCAGGTGAGACAACTGAACCTAAAGTCCACTCACCTGAGCAGACATTCAGAGTTTATCTCTGGGTGAGCTGAGTAGCCTCCTACAGCAATTATCCTGACTAGATGCTTGAGGTCTATAGCAGAAAATTAGACACCTATTGCAGAGGTAGACATATGCTCTCCAGTTTTAATCTTCAAGCTGAATCAACATATTTCTTTCTTAAAAAAAAAAAAAAAAAAAAAAAAAAAAAAAAAAAAAAAAAAAAAAAGTAATAATTCCATCATTCTAATTTATTATTTTACTATAATTCTTACAGCAGAAAGTCACAGATGCAGATCACATACAATACAGAAAGGAAGAGGAGAATTTTAACTCAAAGGACCCAGATCCATGTACAGCCACACAGCTGCTGTGGAGATCAATAGGAATCACAGAGATGCTGTTAATGTAGTCTCTCTGTTGATATCCTCACAAATAAGTTGAGGAAACATGGTCTAGATGGATCTTCTGGGAGGTGAGTAACACCTAGAGCACCTACCAAGAGTAGCTACCAACAAACACTGTCCAAGAGCGAGCCTGCAGCAGCTCAGGCCCTTCACATTCCCACTGATGACTGAGATGATGGAATAGAGATAAAGCCTGTTGTATTTGCATGTGGCATTAAGCAGGAGGGGCTGCAAATACAAATTAGTATTCAAAGCAATCCTGACAAATGGAAGGCACTGCCTCAAGCAAACAGAAAGGAGACCTGAAAGATGCAGCGAGACAGGAAAAAATAATCAGCAGTACAAATATAAACCTTCTCCAGGAGGAGATATGGGGATTATGGTGGGTCACAGCAGAGCAGGAGTCAACATTGTGTTGTTATGAGAAAGCTAAATGCAGTACCAGGCAGCATCATGAAGTACCTGAAGCAACCCTTTCACTTTATTCAGTGTTAGTGATGCTTCAGCCAGAATAGTGGGATCACTTCTTCTGAGCTCAGGAAAGCTGTTCACTAGCTGGGGAAAGTAAAGAGGAGAGAAATTCAAATAATCAGAGGGCATGAAAATTGCCTGTAAGAAAGAATTGAAGGAATTTGGCTGTACAGTCTAGAGAGGAGAAGGACAAGGGAAAATCTGTTGAAAATATTAACAAAAGTAGCTGCAGGGATCGAAGTCACAGTATCCATAATGAAAGAAACATTCTTGCTCAGAAAACATGGAAATTCAGTAGGTGGCTGTTAAGACACATCCTTAGGCACCTTTAAAAACTTTAGATTGATGTTTAGGTATAACCAATCCTGCCTCCAGATGGTGCAGGTAATTAAATAACCTCCTCAGGTTTCTTTCCATGCCTGGTGTGTAACACTGCATCAAGACCATTTTGTCACCATATCTTTCTCTTGGGTAAACTCTTGATGCACCTCCAAGGAGAGGGTTAAAACAATTGTGCCACTAAACTAAGCAGAGGAGATCAAGGCTTGTGTCCCTGGTGGAGGGGCTGCTGCAGAAAAATTACATCAAAAGGATCTGATTGGGAAGCAGAAAAGGAGAATCACTTGCGAGCTGCCACCAAAACTGAGCTAAAAAGACAGCAGAGTTGCAATACTTAGAAAAAGTAAATACTGTGAATTTGTTTCACACAGCAGGGCAGCCTGCAAAGGCTTGGCAACATTTGGCATGTTAAAGTGTAGGTACCCTATTTTTTCTGACTGTTCTTTGGCCAGAGAAAATCGAGCTTTAACTTGCAGCTGTGAGCATGAACTCTCAGTGCCTGCTGCAGGAGCCTGTAGATCTGAGAAAGATTGAACCCAGAGTGTTGAAGATACCTCTCTATTTGTGCTTTTACTCCTTTTCCCCCACACTTTTTTTTTCAGGAGTGATGATCCTAAACAGCTATGCCACTAGTCTGAAGTACAGTGTCCAGACCATAAGAGGCTTAGACTTTACAGCTGTGAAGCTCTGTAGGAAAGGGGTTGGTAAAAAAGCAGGGGAAAAGGTGTTTTGAAACCTCACAAAACAGTCCAAAGGAAGGAAAAAAAAAAAAAAGGGGGAGAATGTAGTGGTGATCATAGAGGAAAAAAACCAAACCAAAACAAAAAAAAAGACAAAAGCTGGTTCCATAGAGAACAGACACATGGAGCCACACTCCCAGGGCAGCCTGTGGGGTGACTGGAGTCTCTGCTAAAGGCAAAGAGCCAAGGTGAAGTGAAGATGTTGAGTGAATCCCAGTCTTTTCCTGGGAGAACCTTGCTGCGTATGGCCCTGCACTGTAGCCCTGAGATCCAATTCAGGAGGCTGCTGGGCAGCTTCCCTGACTCCTGGTATTGCACAATCACCTTTTACTGACCTGTGATGATCCCCCAGGCTTAGAGATGACATCCAGGGTGAGTTGTTCTGTCACCTTCCTGGGGATGAGGGGGAAGCTGATGAGCTTGTGGTTTCCTGGGTCCTCCTTGCTGTCCTGTTTTTTGAGACAGGAGTGATGGTGACTTTCCTCCAGAGCTCAGGCACCTCTCCTGGGGGATCACCTCCCCTGACCTGTGGGCAGTGCTCCCTGTGCCAGGGGCAGGAGTGGAGATTTCCCCTGGCCAGGGCTGGAGCCTTCAAAATTCAGAATGAGATTATTTATTGCTTTTATAAGCAACACCATTTTCAGGTCCATGTTCAGGATGCACTTTACTTTTGGTGAAATGATGAAGGCAGGCTATGAATGTCAGAAACTGTTTTTTAGAAGTTATATAGTTTCTGCCCATCACAGCATATAAACAACTGGACTTGATGATCTTAAGAAGTCTTTTTCAACTTAAATGATTCCATGATTATCTAGCCTTTGTCATTTGGGGAAGAATTATCACAAATGCATAATCTTAAAATATTAACCTCAGAAAGAGGTTTCTCCAAGTTTAAGAAGGTCCTCAAATCCAAAAGTGAGTGCTCTGGCCACATAAGATTTACTGCTTGCCTGCAAGATTATCCACAGAGGAACAGTGCCCTAGGTCTGTGGAATCATAGAATGGTTTGGGTTGGAAGGGACCTCAAATTTCCCTTTCCCTGTGCTTGGCATTTATAGAGCATGTCCTATTCCCAGGTGCCATGCCTGTTTCTGCAGTTGTTGGTCACCTCTCATCTGGAGCCCAGGACATCTTGCATAATCTGTTTTCATCAATACATTCCAGAGGGGAGGGAGGACAAATTACAGCTATTCCTAATGAAGAAATCAATCAACACTGAACAGCTGTCATGACAATATTCCACATCTGGATCAATTAAATGTTTCTACCAGCACTCCTCCACAGTGCCTGTTTATTTGTGCTCCTGCCACCATAAAGTCTTTCATGTCAGCTTTACCCACCTCACCCTGTGTGCTGTTCACTGCCAAGGCCTTGAACATCTGCCAGCTCTTCCCCAGGAACAGCAAACCACCGTGGGTGTAGGCTCAGCAGCACTGCCCCATCACCACTAGATGACAACTAGACTACAAAATTTCACAGTCCAGTTTAGAAGGCATGGTCACAATTCACAAAGAATTGCACCAAGGGAAACCAGCTGCGAAAAATTCCAGACAATGACTTGGGAGAGAAAAGTCAAACTTTTAGGCAAAACAGAGTTCCCTGGAAGGAATCTGTTGTGGTTTAAGGCATGGCCCTCCACCAACACAGAGCTCATATGAAGCCTGCATGGGTTTAAAGGTCAATTTTTCTCTGACCTTTTGATCAGCCTGAGTAAATACAGGCACTAGTGGCCAGCCCAGCTCTGGCCAACACAGTTTGCAGAGGTGCTGAACCTAGAAGAGGGTTTTATGCATAGTGACCTCCAGGAGCTGTGCTATTCCCTGCTGTGCAACACCTGGTTCAGGGGGAAAGCTATACCTGCTTCCCAAGGGAATGATATTTTATAGTGGAGCAAAAGCAGTGTTCATGGGGATGTGGCTATTTTAGTTTAAAAGGTATAGGCACATCAAAGTGTCTCATTTCAGAATACATTCCTTCATTAAGCAAGCCTCGTGGTTATATAATGTACAGTCCCAGAATCTCGTATGAAAATGTCAGGATTTGTTTTTCAGAAATACAAAATACCACATATATTTGCTAATTAATCATAGTGTGTTTACTTTGCTTATGTCTACTATTTTCATTGGTCAGTCAATCCCAGGTGAAATGCTGACTTTTCTAATCAACTCAAGGAATTTGAAATCACTAACCAATATTCAAAAGGCCAGTTCTTTGTGGTGTTGTCTGTACACATTCTTCAAGTATGAAAGTATGCAAATACACTTGGTTATTAAAATCTTACCTCAGTGCTCAGGCACTTGTGACTGGGAATTCAGAAGGCTTGACTGACAGAACTGCTTCAATTGCTTCACTTGACTGACATAGATTAAAAGTCATATTTATTTGTCAAAAGAATTACCAGATGAGATACTTCCTGTACCTTTGTCCAGGTATTTCTGAACAGGTACCAGCTCCAGAAAGCACTGTGGCTTAGACAAATGTCTGTCTGCTTGCACACGTTAAGGTTCTTTTCATTTAAAATCATACCTGAAAAGCAAAACAGGTTTTTTTTCACACCCTATTTGTTTTAGAAAAGCAACAAAAACTGTAACAGAGTCTTTCAGAAGGCAGTCCCTGACACCAGCAGGAATCGCTCCACTGGCTCTTGACAGTCACCAGAACAAGACTGCAAAATGCATCAGTGATCAGCAACATGCCAAGCAAAAATAAGTGGCAGAAGCTGCAGACAAACCAGCCCCTCCCACCACAGTCTGCAAGGATAAAGACATCCAAACAATGGAAGTTTTTTTGTGACCTATCTCCAAACTGGTGGAAACGTGGATGAATCACCCCTCAGCTGAACAAACCACAAGTACAAGAGCAGTAAGGAGGGTCACAGTTCCCAGAAAAATGCCATGGCAGTTTTCCCAACCTCTGTGCCTGTGTTGCAGATCCATACAGGGAATGGGAGTAAAGACTGAAGGAGTTCAGGCTCACACAACAAAAGGAGAGAACGCAAATAATGTGGAACCAGAAGTAAATAATGCAAACCAAGACAGACCAAAAGGAGGTTAGGGAAGCAGGCAAGACCTCAAAAAGAGTACAGACCCAAATCAGGCATGGTCTGATCCCAGGGCATCATCTGGAGTTTTGGTGGAACATTAGACAACTCTCTCAGGCACATGGTTGGGATTCTTGGCGGTGTTTTTTGCAGGGCCAGGACTTGGACTTTGATGATCCTTGTGGGTCTCTTGCACCTCAGGACATTCTACAATTCTAAGATTTAACATAAAACAGTGTCTGAGCTAGGAAAGTGGATGGAAATAGCACTGCAGAGTACCCTACTGCCAAGTGCCTGCACGCAAAGATTTACAAACATCTGACACATCCCACCAGGTATTAACCATTCCCCAGACAGGCATGAGGGAAAGCAATGGCCACTGCATGCAAAAAGGAGTCAATCAGAAAATCCACACAGTGCCTCAGGACCAAGATTTTAATCCCAAAAGTGTAATTGCAGAAGGCTCACCTTGGTTTCTTTTTTTTTTTTTCCCTCCATCTCCCATGAAATGACAATTGCCAGAAAATGGAGGATCACTGCAATCCTTCTCCCAAGCCTACAGACTGTAGGGTCAGGTATTTGAACATGACAAGTTTCTGTTTTCACATTGCAACCTAGAGGGTTGATATTCTAGATTTTAGGTGATGTTCTAGATTTGAGGTGATATTTTGGTTGAAGGATCTAGTTCATGAAGATGGAGTCAGGACCAGGTGAGGTCTTCAGATAAAACAGTCAGAAGTTGCCCTCAGCCCTGGTAATTCCATTCAATGCAGTCAGGAGCAACAAGAAACTCTATATCCTTGAGCTGAGGAATGGGACAAAAACAAGGGGCCCTGATGTTGTCTGGCTGCTTGATCACATCTGTAAAGTAGCACCTGTTTGGGGTATTTTATATATCCTCCAAAATCTGCTATTTGTAAAATAGAAGCCACAGTAACAGTAACTACATGCTGGCTACCACATGAAACCAAAATATTGATCATGAGAAATGTGAGAGAAGACTAAATAATATTTCAACTTGAAAACTATTACCCAGTGTCTGTATGGGACAGTAGTATTGAAACAAATTTTTATTATATTGAAACTAGAAGGTTGGCTTCAACAGATGTGTAAACATAAAATGAATACAGTTTTCTCATTTTGCAGAAAACAAAGAGACTTATGTGTGATCCTAGCTGCCCAATACAGAAGGGCTGATATAAACAAAGCACCTTTGCAAGTTAGGCTCATCAAAGTAACCAAGCACTTGAAAAGGAGACACCTGTAACATGGAAGACAATTAGCAAAGATAGCCCTAAATACTTTGAAAGTCTAAGAACAGCATGGATATGAAAAGCCCTGCTTATTGTCAGATCCAGATTCTATGGATTTAAAACTATTGTACATCTAGTAAGAGTATACATATGCAATTTTCAAATTGTTTAGAGAAAGTTTGTGCTTATGGAAGTGAGTTAAAGGAAAAGGTATACAAGGAAAGGGGATGAGGGGGCTGGACTTCAGAATTTATAGGGTAATTAAAGATTTTGGAAGAAGTTTAGGCCTGAAAAGAAGGAAAACTGTATATAGAATAAAAAAAAAGTAACATGTGCATGGAAAATCTAAACCAAGCCTCAGAGAATGGGATCAAGCTCTGACCTCAGAAGATTTAGCACAGAAAGATTTGGATTAAAATCAGCACTTGGCAATGCTGAGATTTTGAGTATTTAGAAAACACAGAGTGCAAATGGCAGTTACAAGATAAAAAAACTTGATTCTGGTCCAGCACACAGCCCATGTTGCTTGCTTGTGTGGGTGCATAAAATGTGTGCAATGACACTAAAAATGTGCCAGGCCCCAGCCTTCCCATGCTAAAGGGGAGGGGTTTCAGCTTTGTCCCAGGGCACTGAGGGGCACTGAGGATGAGCAGGACAGCACAGACCTTTGCAAGGCATTCCCAGCCTTCCTGGAGGAGCAAGGAGCTCATCACAGCCTCCTGCTGCCTCTCAGGAGCAAAGATCCTGTACAAAATAAACCCAATGGTAAGTTTCCAGGGAAGCTTTGTGTTGATTTCTCCCTTTCTCCTGGGCTAGGAGTATTGGTTATCACTGGAGAACTGCATGAGTAGCTCTTTGCTCCCCAAGCACATACCTGGGGAGGGACTGAGTTCACTGGTTCTAATCATCTGGAAGTTTATTTAGCCCAAGTCAATTAAGTGTCCTTTGAGAGAGCCAGGAATCTCAGGAGGAAACTTGATTTACTACTCTAGTACAGTATAAATCCTTCTCTAGATCTACCTGTCCCTCCCATGGCCCAGAGAAGGGATCTTGAGAGCCTGTGCAGATAAGCAGGAAAAGGTTAAATGAATCCTACCTGTAGAAACAATAATCTCTTAACCTTCTCCTCTTTAAATTTAGATTTTTCACTAGCAAGCATATTTCCTAATCTGTTAATTATTTTCAGGGCTCTTCACTGAAGCCATTCCAATTTATACAGGGCCATCTCGGACTGTGGAAATGTGCAGGGAACAACATCCCCCCATTAGTCACAGCAGCATTGCCATGTACACACATTGTAATACCTAATACATGCACAATATCCTCCTTAACAATACCTGATAGCCTGTGTCCTGCTGTTCATTACTTTAATTTTTCCCAAGTTTGTAGAAGCTGTAGGAGCTTCTAGAATATCTTCCTGTATGTTTTTTTTTCTTCAGGATAACATGAGGTTTGCTACTGATAATGGGCTATTTCACCATAGCTAAAAATTAGGGAGTGAGGCAGAAGAAATATGGGGGGAAAGATAATGAGCAACCAGAGGAATGCAAACCTAGGAGCTGCTTTTGACTCCCATTAAGGTGAAATAAATCAGCAATGAATTAATAATGAAGGCTGGTAGTGGACAGACTGGAAGGGGGCTATCTTTCAAGTGACAGATGGAAACAGTGTGCTGTGAGTTCCATAGATGCAAAGCAGCAGGATCATCATGATCAAGATAAAATAAAATGTCACCAGCCATTATTCACAAGAAAACTTTTGGCATGAGTGAGAGGCATAACTTGTTTCTTCAGGAACTCTTCAGATTAAGTTATTGGTGAAGAACATGGTAGATTTTTTTGTTAAAGGATTGAAAATGTTTGATTTCCTCGTGTTCTGAGCTATGCTGGTGCACTTGCACAGGACACAGTTTTGAGGTAGGAGATGGAATTTCATGTTCTCATCTGCTTTGCATCATCAGCTTTTGCTGGTCTAGTTCAAGAGAAAAAAAAACTGAGCTCAAATAGATTCTAAACAAGGATCAGTAAAAAAATAGGCATTACATAGCAAAGACTGTTGGTTTTCATTTCAGAACATGTCATCTGGTCACTACTTTAAAAACATTGATTATTTTTGAGAAATACCCTTTGATTAAGTCTGTCCTTAAGTCTGTCTCTGTCTGAAGCAGCAATATGATACCTTCTAAGGCACTTAAACTTTTCTATCTCCTTTACATCTACATAAAACCTTGTTTTCCATTCTGTCACTATCCTTGCCTGTATGGGTGCCCTGTGGACACATCCCCAAGGAATTCTGCATGGCAGGAACTGACATGGCAAATGAACAAATGCAAAGTGCCTTTAGAAATTGGCACAAGTCCACACCACAGATGCCACGGCAGTGCCAAGCACCTCTGGATGCAGGTATTCATGGTAATAGCAATAGTGAACACCACCACAAACCTGAAAATGGATTTCTTTTGGAGGAAAATTTTGCAAAAAGGAGAAGAAATAGGAAATTGGATCAGCCTGAACTGCAGCTAATAGTCAGGAAGCGATTAGCATAGTGCAAGGATGAGCTTGACATTGGGGAATTAATTTATGTTTGTCTAAGGGTCTTCTCCTACTTTTTCTTTGTTGGTCATATTAGTAAGTATGTATATATTTGCATGATTACCATTACTGTTTTTAATCCTCCCATCAGAATGGTGGTTACACCAGTCACAGATTTGTAAAAATGGGCTCATTAGGAGAAACAGATGGAAAGGAAACCAGAGACTATGAAGTAGGATATCTGGAATGCTTTGAGACATCACATCAGTTTTCTTCCACTTCTTCTTGGGGTTTCATTACATGAGCAATCTTGATAAATGGTCTCTCTGTGAGATCTAATGAGGGGACATGTGACTGGCTCTTGTTGTGATAGAGCCTACATGGCCTCCCTCCACTGAATGGGAGGCAGCCTCTGTACCCTTTTCACCAGGAAGGTCCTTAAGTCCACATAGATGATAATAATAAGAAAGCTAAAATTATTTAGTTCTAAAAACATATGCACTTGTATTAAATAATTATGGCATCAGTGGGGACTTAAATTTGGATGCTGCTCCAGCCTGGGGGTGGGACAGGCCTGAGCTGTCACCCTCTGTCTTGGATTATGTAACCAAAAAAAAAAGTGTATTCTATTTCATCTGTTTAAATCAGTTGGGGAGATTTTTTTTGTTTGTTTTTTTCTTTATCTCCTGTAACTCCATCAGGGAAGGGGCAGGTGCCCTCTGATAAAAGGCCAGCTGTTAAAACCAGGTAGGGCAGTGTTTCTTATCTCTTTCACCACTGTCCACCCTCCAGGGGATATCTTCTGTTAATGGGCCATTAAGGCTCACCAGTGACATCACACATTCCATCATCCCATGGTGAGATGCTCCACCCAGTGGGAGGAGCCAACCATTCCCACCAGGATAAAAACCGAGACCCAGGAACGCCAAGCAGCCTCTTTTCCACTGAATTCTCAGAGGAAGACCAGACTCATCTCACCACCACTGAACCTGTCTACAGGATCATCTCTATTTCACAGAACAACATCTGTTACACCAGGAAGACTTATCTGGACTGCTTCCAACACCCTGACAACAGGCTGTCAGGTCATATCTCTGACTCTGTCAGGATTTTCTAGGACTTTTGTTTGTTTGTGCAGTGTTTTTATTTGTTTGTTTGTTTGTTGTTTGTTTGTTGTTTGTTTGTTTTTTGTTTGTTTGCTTGTTCTGTACTACTGCATTTGTATTTTTAATATTCCTAGTAAAGAACTGTTATTCCTATTCCCATATGTTTCCCTGAAAGCCCCTAATTGCAAAATTATAATAATTTGGACGGAGGGGTTTTTACATTCTCCATTCCAAGGGAAGATCCAGTTTCCCCTGACAGATACCTGTCTTTCCAAACACAGACACCCTCCCTTGGGGCATCCCCATGATCCCCAGGCAGCTGCAGGCCTGGCTGCACCGTGGCACTCAGACCCTTGTTCTGTTCCTGTGCTGTGGCTCTGTGTGTGCTCAGAATGTGAATGTTTGCATTCACTCATTGCTTCTGGTAACAGCCTTAATCTTGTAGGTTTTACATTTAATGATCAGTCCTACTTTGAACGCAATCTGATTGATAAAATATTCAGTTTTTGCTTATTAGCTCTAGATGAATGTCAGACTGTGTATGTTGGATTAAAACTCTTGGCTATTAACATTTACCTCTCCAGTTAACATTCACTGCTAATCAAGATACATTTCAGTCACGACTGATGCCCCTGTAGAGTGCAGGGACAGCCTAGACAACCAGCTGAGACAATTTGCAGCAGTTTTCCCCTGGTGGAAAGCCTGGCATGCAGCCTATGCTCATTTAATTGTGCAGTATTTCAAAAGCACTGACGTGTTTTCACAATTTCTGCACTGATTGCATGAGGGAAATTTGAAACTGTGTAAAATATATGTTTAGAAACGTATTTAAATTTGCAGCATCAGTATTCAGCAAGCACAAAGGCACTAAGCAGGAGAGCAGCATGGCCTGGCCACAGATTAGGGAGCTGTCAAGCCATGTTCACCCCTCCTTTGAGGGATTCTCCACCAGGGGTGAAGTGCAAGCAGCAGATTCCCTGGGTGCCTGAAAGCACCAAATCCCAGGGCATGTCAGGACAGTGGTGGAAAAGGGTGGGGGGGAGGATGAACACCCAGGGATCACTGACAGGGGCCTGGAACAGTGGGAGTTTGCATTCAGATCTGGAATTTAGAAGAGTTCCTGGCTTCAATCACACCCTGCACCTGAAGCAGGTGCTGATAAAGTCTGCAGGTAACACAGGAATCCATTCTGATGCTTTGACTAAAGGTGATGTTAACAACCATTTACTTGCCAGCAGGAAATTTCAGAGGTGTGAACCAGCTTGTCCTGAAGAAAAGACTTTCCCTCTGAACATGTTGAAGAAAAACTGTAACACAACAAACAAGGAAAAACTGGGTTTTTTAAAATGCACTACTATTTAAGGAGTAGAAATTAAGATGATATGTAATTTAAAAAGCTGCACAGCGGTTTTACCAGCCACTGATCAGACAGTGATGAATCATGTGCCTAAATTCTATCTCTTACACTTTGTAAATGTGGAGATCTTTGGCTTTGACCCCTACTCTATCAACTTTCCTTTGTCCTCAAAATTTAGTTCATGGTTCTGAGTGCATTTTCTACCAGATAGCATAGCTATTATGCCATTTCATTGCCACAGTGTCAGAGAGCCTAAGAAAATTTATGAAAACAATGTATTTTATCTCAGACAAGCTCTGGTCTGAGGTGAGAAAATGTGGAGGCTCTCAGTTGCTGTGTTTTCACAGGAAGTTTGCTCTGCTTTTAACATCATGCATTCAAAGGATAACGTTCCAAAATCCAGGCAGAACACACTTTATCTGTTTAATTAGTTAGAACCACATGGGATGAGAGAAGTAATGGGACCATAAAAAACCAGAAACTGAATCCAAATGTGATTAGATGTGAGGGTTCCAGACCAAAAATAAAAATAGTAATAATAAAAAATCTTTATGCCATCAAAGAGGCTTCATTAGAATTATGTACACCATTCTGCTCATACCTGTTGAAGACAGATACTTTTGGACTGGGATTGGCAAAAGTGTATCCCAATATTTGAGGATCCCAAAGTACTTGACAATTGTAAAGGTTATGTTTTTGGTTTTTTGGGGGTTTTTTGTTGTTGTTGGTTGTTTGTTTGTTTTTGGGTTTGTTTTGTTTGTTTTTGTTTATTTTGTTGTTGTTGCTTGTACTGCTTTTTTTTTTTTTTTTTTTTTTTTAAGGTTGGGGTGAGTAACATATGAGAAATGTTAAATCTGAGTATGGACTTGGAATGTTTATTATTTTTTATTTATTTATAGTATTTATAGATACCCGTACTGTGAGTTTTTAGAAAACAAAGGTAAAACTGAGGTTTTTAATTTTTTAAGGTTATTTAAGTGATAAACTTGTAATAACAACGTGACACATATTATTTATGTTTTTGACTTTAAAATGACTATTTGAGGTCTACAATGAGAACCTTTTTTACTTAATTACAGAAAAGTACTCAAGCTCATTAAGAAGAAGGAAGAAGAAGGTGAAGAAGAAGGATTTAAACAACACTTAAAGCTTTCTATTTTGACTTATATGTATTACTATACACCAAAACTTGAAATTATAAGTTTCTAGGACTCTAAGAGACAATCATTACAACATTGCAAAAAGAAGAGCAAGGAGGGGATTACAGTACCTCTTTAAATGTGCCATGGTGTGCTAGTTTTTTAACTGGCTGGCGTTACCATCACACATGATGTAAACATTTCAAAAGTAGAAGCTACTGAGATGAAAAAATGAACATTTGAACCAGAATTACTGCAGGAGAGAGGAGGGAAAAACTGCCAACCTGGCTTTGGGAGAGGTTTGGCCTGCTTTAGTGCTAGATTTATTCTAGCACTAGATTTATTCTAGATTTATTCTAGATTTATTCTAGATTTATTACTAGCAAGATTATATAATGTGTTCATGAACATACAGAAACAGACTTAATGACATAGATGTTTGCTCTGTTGTCTCTTAACAGGAGCTCTTTTAGGGCTTTGTGCCCTCCAACACCCCATGGACCTTCATGTGACCCTAGGACATGCAGCACATACCCTGAAATGTAGGCAACACAGTCTCCTGTTTCAAACACTCACATTAAAAAAAATAAATAAAATTTATATTAATTCTTAGAGCCACAAAAGAAATACAGGAACCAGAAGAACCCCAGAAAAAAGTGTTATATATTTGGAACATTAGGAGGCTGTGGCAACTGGCATTAAATACATAAATATAACCATAGCTACCTTTGACAAGCATCCATAAAATTATCCACTTCTGTTTTTGGAATAGCCTCCCCCAATTCTCAGTGTTTCATATGGCATTTGAAATATCTCTGCAACCATTATTTCTGATAATTTGATAATCGTGTCTCTCTCAGGATAAAGAGGTCCTGGAGTTTAATTT
This sequence comes from Prinia subflava, assembly GCF_021018805.1. Lineage (NCBI taxonomy): Eukaryota > Metazoa > Chordata > Aves > Passeriformes > Cisticolidae > Prinia > Prinia subflava. The sequence goes on along the minus strand of NC_086249.1, from coordinate 101,107,797 downwards.
AATCAGACAGATTCTTTTAATCAGAGTAAGAATATGTATTTCTATTTTTATTCCATTTCCAGTCCCTTTAATTTTCTTCCTCCCATTTTACCTAAAAATGCAGGACTGTACCCATTGTAGTCAATATTTGTGACTTCCATCAGAGATTCCCCTGTCTCTGAACCCCATAAACTCTCACTTGAGGTATTTTGAAAGAGGGACGGGGAACCCTCTCCAGACTGTCATGGCCTGCTTCTCCCAATGTACAGCTCCAGAAAATGGAGAATGACAGAGACTGAACCAGTGTCTCGGGCTCAGAGGATGTCTTGGAGCTGGGAACCTTCTGCCTTGAGCCTGCTGAGTGTGGGAGGTCAGATATGCCTGACAGGACTGCTGGATGGGGTCCCTACAGATACCCCAAACCAAACATATTTCTGTGCTTTGATCACCCCCAAAGCCGCCTCTCCTGGTGCCACCCTCACAGTTGTCTTGGTTTGGAAAGACAGGTGTCTGTCAGGGAAAGCTGGAGCTCTCCTTGGAGTAGAGAGTGTAAACCCTCCAAATAATTGTAATTTTGAAATTACGGGCTTTCAGGCAAAAATATGGGAATAAGAATAATAGTTCTTTACTTGGAATATTAAAAATACAAATGCAGTAGTACCAAAAAACCCAAACAAGTAAGCAAACGAACAAAAGTCCTAGAAACCCTGATGGAGTCAGAGATATGACCTGACACCCTGTTGTCAGGGTGTTGGAAGCAGTCCAGATAAGTCTTCCTGGAGTAACAGATGTTGTTCTGTGGAGTAGAGATGATCCTGTAGAACAAAGGGTCCAGTCCTGGTGAGATGGGTCTGGTCTTCCTCCAAGGATTCAGTGGAAAACCGGCTGCTTGGTGTTCCTGTGTCCCCATTTTTATCTGGGTAGGAATGGTTGGCTCCTCCCCACTGGGTGGAGCATCTCCCCATGGATGATGGAATGTGTCATGTCACTGGTGAGCCTTAATGGCCCAGTAACAGCAGATATCCCCCAGAGAATGGACAGTGGTTAGAGATAAGAAACACTGCCCCACCTGGTTTAACAGCTGGGCTGTTATAAGGAGGCATCCACCCCCGTGGAGTTACAAGAGATAAAGAAAAAAAAAACCAAACCCATCTCCCCAACTGGTTTCAACAGATCAAATAGAATAGACATGTTTTTTGGTTACATAACCCAATAGTAAAGCAGAAACCCGAGCAATGGAAGACCCTGCTGGGTGTGTAGGGGACCAGCCTAAAGCATCCCGGTGGATTTGATGACACTGTCTCTGCTGGATGAGCCGGTCTTTGGCGGGTGGGTGTCCTGGGGGTCTCACACACAGCTCTGCGTTTGGAGCCCGGTCCGGAGGAGCACTGACACATGTCACTGTCACACAGCGCAAACTGCAGCTGGCACCAGGCGCCAACCCTTATTTGGGGGGGCTCTCACACGGAAAACACCAGCTGCTCTTCCAGAGTCCCTTCCAGAGTCTCCGGTGTGGCTGCAGAGGGAGCAGCAGCCGATTCCAGCCTGACCAAGCAGAGAGCCCCCGACTGCCGCGCCCCGGGAGCTGCGCTGCTCGGCCAGGGCCGAACTCCCTGGGCAGAGCGTGCGGGAGGCGGCACAGTCCCATCCCCGCGGCCGGGACAGCCCCATCCCCGCGGCCGGGACAGCCCCATCCCCGCGGCCGGGACAGCCCCATCCCCGCGGCCGGGACAGCCCCATCCCCGCGGCCGGGACAGCCCCATCCCCGCGGCCGGGACAGACCCATCCCCGCGGCCGGGACAGACCCATCCCCGCGGCCGGGACAGCCGCATGCCCGCGGCCGGGACAGAGCCACCCCCGCGGCCGGGACAGACCCATCCCCGCGGCCGTGGCCGCCGTGGGGCAGGGCCAGCCCTGGGCAGGGCCAGCCCGGCCCGTCCCGCCGGGCCCGCAGCGGGGGCGGTGCCGGGGCGGGGCGCAGCCCGGCCGGAGCGGCGGCAGCAGCGAGCCCGGAGCTCCGCAGCGCCATGGCCGAGAGATGCGACGTGGTGGTGGTCGGGGGCGGCATCTCAGGTGGGTGCGGGGGGCGCGACCCCCGAGCGCGGCGAGAGCATCCCCGGGGGCTCGGGAAAGCCGGCTGAGCACAGCCCCATCGTTCGGGCGGAGCGCCCTGTGGTGAAGGCAGTATTTCGTTATTATGAGCTATTAATGGTTTCGATTGTAGTGTTATTTTAGTTGTTTTTGTCTTATTTTTATTTTATAGTTTACTTAATCACTGGTTTTATTATTAGTATTTATTTTTATTATTCCTTATTTTTATCATTCTTTATTTTTATCATTCTTTATTTTTATTCTTTATTTCTATTATTATTTATTTTAATTATTCTTTATTTTCATTCTTTATTTTTATCATTCTTTATTTTTACTATTCTTGATTTTTCTCATTCTTTACTTTCATTCTTTATTTTTATTATTCTTTATTTTTATTATTCTTTATTTTTATTATTCTTTTTTCTTTATTTTCTTTTTTGTTTATTTTTATCATTCTTTATTTCTATCATTCTTTATTTTTATTCTTATTTATTTCCATTATTGTTTATTTCCATTATTAGTTACTTTTACTGTCATTTATTTCCTTAATTATTTATTTTCATTATCGTTTGTATCCATTATTGTTCATTTTGACTACCATATTTCATTTTACTATTTCTTTTGTTAAATTCGGTTTTATTTTGTAGATTTACATTTTGTTGTTCTGGTTCTTCCACTCCCCAGTCCTGGCATCCCCTGAACCTGTGCAGTTCTTCCAGTACCCCTGGATCTCTTGGGCTCATCCCCTGCACCCAGGCCAGGGGTGTTAGGCAGGGGCCCTCAGCCATGTGATTAATTTAAATCCTTGGCTGCCTTTTGTTCAGCACAGGTAGAGGCATAAAGGAAAAATGCCTGAAATCACCTGGATGAACAGGAATTTTCTAGCTCCCTTCAGCACAGGTGTGGGTTTGAGAGCCTGAGCAGCCTGGCAGGGTGGACAGGCAGCACCGGGGGCCCGGAGCCTTCTTGCACTTGAGTGAAAATCCACTGTTTTTAATCCATCCTGGGCTGGAAGAGCTCTGTGCCTGCCCACAGGGAAAGAATCTCTCCCCTGCACATTTTGTTCTGGGATACATGTGCCAAATAAATAGTGCATGGGCAGCAGATTTTTTTCCCCTGTCCTTTGGCATATCAAACAGTTGCTTTTTTTGGCTCCTCAGCATTGGGAGGTGCGGAGTGATAGCTCCTGTCCCGTGTGGTGATCTCAGAGCACCATGAGTGTGCACACACAAATCCAAGCAGTATCTCCTGCCAAACCACAAACAATTACTGGAGGTCAGCAACAAAATGTGATTTTGTCCATCCATTTTTCACATGGCTTTTAATTTACACTATTTACTTACATACAATTCTAGATGTCTGTTTAACCATCATGTTAAGGTGTGCAGCATGCAGTTGGAATCATATACAAAATGCAGAGACAAAATCATAGGCATTCTTTCCTAAGGACGATTCTCTGATAACAAACTGCTGAATAATGTTTGAACGTTTCAAGTATGTTTATACAAACAGCAAAAATTAACCAGTGCTTTTCTATAAAGCAGAGTGAATTCTGAACACAGAGTTATGGCTAATTTTTACAGTGAAACTCAGTTGAAGTAATTAGCCCGTGGTAAATGTCTGTTCATGCCTCGTAAACAAAAACATTTCCAGTGGCATGGTGCTGCATTCCCTCTGTTGAATGAGTTGGAGTGGAAAAGTCAGTGTAACAGCTTTTAAACTACCTCCTTGTTATTCACGGTTGCCATGGGAATATTTTCGTGGCAGGCCTGCACAGCCCACTTGTGTTTTCTGGAAGAGCATCAGAACAGAGCAGCAGTGCTAAGCTGTGGCAAATCCTGTGCTTTCTTCTCTCTTTGCCACCTGTAGACAGCAGCAAGTGGCTAGGGGGAACCAATTTTCTATTTACTTCTCTTTACACTGAATACCCACCAAAATGCTCCTGTGTCGTGCTGTAACAACTTTTCTCCTGCCTTCCCACAAAGGTTGGAAAAATATCCAGGCACAAAAATCGCTGTTGACTAAGTACCCCCTTTCAGTCCCTTTCCTTCAGCTGTCATGTACAGCTCCTGCTTCACCTGTGATTCACACTTGCCTCTGTGGCAGCAGCTCTGCCCATCTTTTTATCCAGATGTAAATTAGTAGGGTCTAGAATTTAAAGAGTGAGAACCTGATAATGAAATAACAGTGCAGAGGCCTTCACAACCCTGGTGGACTCTGTTTGTTTATCTGAAGGTGCCGCTTTCTTTGCTGAATCATTTTTTGTGTCCTTTATTGCAAGTTTGATAAAAGGGAAGAATAAAACTAAGGAACTGGCCAATATAAACCCTATGTCATCAAAATCTGCTCCTTTCTTTCAAGTCAAAGTGATGGTCTGTGGCTTTTCTGAGGATGTCAGATAATCTCAATAGTACTGATGATAATGAAGATCTTTGAGGAACAGGAGGGTTTATTAAGGGTAGATTCTGCTTTATGGGTAAAACCTCAGCAAAAGTCTTAGACTTTTTTTGCAAATGGTGCAGATTAAAAAGAACTATTTTAAAAGAAAATTTCCCAGAGTCAAAAAGCATATATGAAAATGCTTAGCCACACATTGCATGCAGTATGCCTGGTACTAAACAATATTTAGATCAGAAACAGAACAGACCCTCTTAGAGCTGGAATTGGCATCTTGACAGGTTCTTCTCTTTGCTTAGAGTCCTGTTTTTTACTTTGAAGAGCTCCTCTAGCATGAGGGTCAAAACAACTATGAGAAAACTATTAAGTTACGTCATCAAACTTGTTTATCTTCTTAATTGAGACACCAATGACTTCAAATAAAATCTTGAAATCTGTTCAGAGATTTTGTTTAGACTTTCTCCTTTTGTTTTCAAAAGTGTCTTCCTGTCCCTGCTTTTGCCTCGGGAACTGCTTTCCTTGTTTTGTTTTCAAGTAAATTACCAGATTTTATCCTAATCTTATGCCACTCCTACTTAAGAAAATGCTGCTCTTAAATCTCTAGTGCACAGATTTTACAATCAAAGTGAGGTTAATTGACTTATTACCCTGAAAGGTGAAGTCTTTCCTTAATTATAGTGTTATTTGAAGTATGCTTGGTGTTTTGCTGTTCACAAGCAACCTGTCATGTTCCTGTAAGTTTAGAACCAAAACATACTGTAAGATGAAGTAATTCTATTGTTATGTTGGGTTTTAAAGATATCTCCATATCTATTCTTGCATTATTGAGATGCCACTGTGCTCTCTACACTTCTTAAGCCTCACTTTTAATTTGTGTGACAATTTAATGTTCTGTACAATTACAGTAGCTCTCACTGAATCTCTGAACCACTGTCAAGTTACTTTAAAAATAAAAATGAACCCAAAACATCAACAACAAAGCCCATGAGGGCTTTATATGATGGTATTCCATCTGTTTAAAAACAGACTGATGCAGAGGGCAAATTTGTTTTTTAAAACAAACCTGGGACATGTAAGAAAACTGTAGATGAAATGCATAATATTCAGTGGATACTTGTTGCTTTTTGGCCTCTGGTAGTAAATTACAATGTCTCACTACTCCTCCTCTGGAAGATGATTTACCAAACACAACTTTGTTTTTGGAGAACGTTGCTAGTCTGGGAGTCCTATGCTGGATGTCCATTTGGAGAAGGAAAAAAACCCACAAAACCAAAATGAGGGCGTGGATGAAATAGCTGCTCACGATGAACCAGAATGGATTGGTCAGTGGGAGGACTCTGACCCTCTCCAGGAAATGTCACCTTCTCTGGGAGGCACTGTGGCAAAGGGAATCCAGGACATTTTCTGTCAGCTGTCATGATGAAGCTCTTGGTTCACATTTTCAGTCACCTGTCTCTGTCTGACAGGGGGAAGTTATTCCTTTTGTACCCAACCATTCTCATGGATAAACCAGTATGATCAGTTAGATGGAACTTGCATTTGACTTCTAGACATTTCAGATTAAAAAACTCTTGGCAATGCACAGTAAACAGGACAGAAAGCAGATGCATAATGTTGTGAAATAGTTTGGTAGCCTAGGCAGCAGGGACAGCTCTTGTAATTCACTGTCTGAGACCTCCTAATTGGTCTGAGAGTTGATTTGATAAGAAGCTTTCCAGTCTATCTGCAGGAGCCATCTCATCTCACAAGGCTCAGGGTGAGGCATCATTAAGGAAAGGTTTTCCATTAGCTTATTTAGCAATTATGAAAGGGTGTTGTTAGGGAAAGTTCATTCAGTCTGTTCAGCAAAATGTGAAAACTACGATGGAAGGGGGAAAAAGATAACAGCAAAACTTTGGGAAAGAAATTGCTTTTATATCCATATGGGAAATAACTGGTAGGGAACCAAAGTTTATGTGCAGCAGTTGGTGTTAAAGTTACAAACTGGAATGTCCACAGGATTTTCTTATCTGTTAGTGCTGAATTGATTTTTTTTTTTCCTTCTTTTTTTCTTTTTTTTTTTTTTTTTCTTTTTTTTCTTTTTTTTCTTTTTTTTCTTTTCTTTTTGGACAAACAAGATTTGAAACAGGAGAGACTGAAAGCTCTTTGTAAGCAAGTTCTTTGCATTGTTTGCTTGGATAACCACCTGCAGGCTGCTTTTAGTTGGGGAGATTTGTCAGTTTAGTCCAGCACTTCATGAGAACCTATTCACACTGGAGGTGGGGATTGGTGTTTGTCTGCATTAGGGAGTTGGTTCAGATCGAGTGTGTGCTGTCCTGCACTGGTTTTTTACACAGACACTGCCAGCTTGTGGTCTTGGGAAACTTAGTTTCCCTGATCAAAGGTAGTGACATGGAAAGAGTGAGTATTTCAATTTTGTGCTCTTCTTCCTTCCATGAAGACACAGTTAAAAGTTATTTACTTGGTCATCTTGACCACAGATGTGCACCTGCATCCTCTGTGCCCATCCTCTGTGTTTTCTCCTTGCCTACTTCTTTCTTTCATTTTCTTGTAGCATCAAGAGGTTGCCAAAAGATCCCGTTCTGCATACTTATGAATCATGATTTGCTAATTTTACTCCTTGGCACCATCAAGTTCAGGAGTTGCTTTAGAGAAATGCAGCTCACTGTGCTTCCCCTGGTGTGATGAGTGATCAGTGCCAATCTCCAGGAAGAAGCCTGGATGATGTCAGACACTGCAGTGACACAGGTCTGTGTTAAACACTGATGCCTGTGGTCCAGTGACTGTGATGAGCAGCCCACTGCTCTGGCTCCATCCTGGAGCCCTCAGGCTGGCTGAGATGATCTCAGGAGTGTGTTGACAGGGATAGTGTTGACTACTGGAGGTTCTCTTATCAAGTGGCGTGTGTAGTGTAGTCTTATCCAAAGCTGGAGAGATGTGCCAAAAAGCTGTGTATTCCTGTTTGCACTGCCTAAGTAGGCAGCCTGAGCAATGTGAGCTTACACAGCCCTGATAGTCCCAGAGGTAAACTTCCAGTGCTGCTTGTATTATTATAAACTAGCAGAGAGTTTGCTCTTTATTTACATATCTTACACAGCAGCTAATGACACTGAATTAGGCCTTACGCTTAATTTAATCAATTCAGAAGGCTTTTCTTCCTCAGAAGTTATTATTCTGTATGTAAACAATCTGGGGGATTTTGGCACATTTCCCACTGCCACAGTTTCCTTCTCCATAGCACAGCTGACAACTGTAATTAAATAGTTATGTTATTTCATGATAAAAAGCCGGGTTGTCTTGCTGCCCTTTCCCAAAGCAGGAGTTGTTTGCCTTTGTGCTCTCTGTTCTGTAGCAGTTGTTTCACAGAGTGAACTGACACAGCAGTGGAGTTTATCATGATTATAAAAGTTTACTGAGCAGGGCCCTAGATTATTGAAGACCTTCCTTTGCCAAGAATGTGTCTTGATGTACTTACAAAGCGCTCAGAGATGATTCTAAAATCAGTTACCATTCCTCAGAAATTGTAGTCATGAGCAGTTTGGACTGGGAGAGACCTCTAAAGGTCATTTATTCCAACTGCCCTGCAGTGAGCAGGGACATCTTCAGCTACATCAGGTTGCTCAGAGCCCTGTCCTTGAATGTTTCCACCACCTCTCCTGTCCAACCTGTGCCAGTACTTCACTGTCCTCATTGTAAGAAATTGCTTTCTTCACACCTAAACTGAATCTACCTTCTTTTAGTCCAAAATCATTATCCCTCGTCTTATTGCAACAGGCCTTAATAAGAATTTCATCCTCATCTTTCTGATAAGCCTCTTTGGGCACTGGAAGCTGTTCTAAGATCTTCCCAGAGCTCTCTCTTTTCCAGGCTGAACAACTCAAGTTGTCTCAGCCTTTCCTCATAGAAAAGGTGCTCTGTCCCTTGGATCACCCTTGTGGGCCTCCTCTGGACCTGCTGCAATAGGTCCTTGTCTTTTTTGTGGTCAGGACTCCAGGGCTTCAGCCAGGCCTTGGTTTCTTGAGGAAATTTCATTCATCTCATTAAAGTTTCAATCATTTAATTTTTATACAGCCATTTTTGAACTTAACGTGATTTTCCTTCTGGGCTGATAACCTATTTCATCCTTGTAAACTTATGTCAGATATTATTATTATTGATGCCTTGAAGGAGGGTGAAAATGTGATCATTCATCTAATCCACTGGGTTTTTTTTTTTTTTTTCCTTATGGACTGATTCATGTCTAAGGTTTATAATTTTGTCATGCTGCATTGTTCTTGTTTAATTTTTTTGCTGATTTCAGTGGTCAGTGAGGCTGCCCTACAGGCTATTGGTATTTAAACCATGAATAACTATTCTTCTGAATAACCCACAAACACTTGTATTTTGCACAACTTTCTCTGTCCTGCCAGTTTTCTGTTCAAACAGCTTGCTTAAAAGAAAAATTAGTATAAAGTCACTTGGAAAACTGTATTTTCTCCACAAACAATTATTTGGTTTAGGGGTGGAAGGAAAGAGAAAGAAGAATGGTTATCAGGGTCTCATCTGGGGAGACCTTGAGTTCTGCATAAGTTAGTAATAAAAGAGGTGCTGAAAGGTGCCTGTCAAGCCAGGGAGGAGTTGCAGTGACCTAGTCAAGAAACAGTGATAACATTATTTATGGGAATATATTATTTATGGGAAGAGCAGGGTTCTGCTCCTATGCCACCCAGCCCCACAGGAGTCAACTCTGTGAGTTCTGTGGGCTCTTAACAGCATCAGGAACAGCAGCAGTGATGGAGAGCAGGGAACTGCCCAAGGAAATGATGGGCATGGGGATTTTGTGGGGGGTCTGTGTGTGATTGTGTAGAGGAAAAGAAGTCAGTGGAAAGGAGGGCAAGGGACAGGATGGGGGAATGCAAAGTGAAAACCATCCCTGGAAGAGTGGTGGTCTAGTCCAGAAAGTCTGAAATCTTGTGGGTTCTAACAGCTGGCACATCTGGCAGAATAAATCACAGATGCACTGATCTTTGCCACTGAAGAGTCTGGCTGTGGCTCATTAGAGGCTTGGGCATCTTGCAGAGATTAAGTTATGGTGGTGACCTGGCTTCTGTTGGCTCTTCATTTTTCAGGGGGTTACAAAGTCCCCTGAGGTTTTGATTAATTTAAAACCTGCTCATCTTACAGATATTACTTTGTACTATCCAACTTTTCCACACTTTTTAGTTTCCACCCAGCTGGAAGTGAGGAGGGTGGGGAGGAAAGATGCCCCTGTAGCCTCCTGCCTCCCAGGCAGCTGGTCTTTATCTTGATGGTATAATTGATAAATAAAACATTGAACTGAGTCTGTTCAGCTGACTGCACACAGCAACAGCTGATCAAACAGCAGGTTCATACTCTGCACCATGATTACCTGGATTACTAGGAGAGCTTGAGTATAAACTGGGCTCATTTTTGCTTGAATGGTAAATCTGTGTTTGAATGTATTAAATGTTGGAGCAAGACACCTCTTTTGTTCCAATATGAATTAATTTTTTATGAGGTAGCTTGGTCAGAGGCTGAATCAGTGAGTTGTGCTAAATAATGATCACAAATGAGGAAAGGAAAGGGTGTAAATGCTTTTATTTTCCACTTTAGACATTTGTCTTTTCTTCTATGCTTCCTTCACCATTTTTGTCCCTACACATTCTATCAGAATGGTACAATTCTAGTAGTGGCATTTTTTTCTTTCAGAGCAGTGATGTTTTTATGAACTGTTTCACCCAAATGTCCTCCTGCCTGCACTTAGAGATGGATGGGTGGAAGTCACAAGTTATCTTATTTAGTGGTTCTCTTTTGGGCTTCTCTGGATGACATGTATGTTCTCAGCCTTTGGCATCTCAGCTGGGGAATGGTTTGGGTTTTCAGTGGGGTCCATCCTAATTTTTCAGTTGTTCAAATGAATAAAATGTTCACAAATCCTTGTAGGCTTTACAGTTTAGCCTCTGTGTGTGTGTGTACATGCCTACTTGTATATGTGGACTGTGATGATGACAGGAATTTCCAAAGGGTCTCTGGGGTGTGGCTGTTTGGAAGTGACATTAAGAGATGCTCAATATAAATCTGTAATTTTTATGTGCTATTTGTGTGAAAATCCTTAGCTGAAGATCAATTGAGACGTGAAACAATCTGGATAACCATGGAATGAGGACATGATGGGTCTGGTGGACTTTGCTGTTGCCCAGCCTGGCCTAGGTGAACACCTGTGAATCATTAGATACTGAGAAATCTGGGAAATTACACGTTAATCTTTAATGTCAAGATATGAGAATGATATTCTGTTTATCTTTTAAGTTCACTTCTTCCAGTTGATTGTGGTTTTTGAGCATTTACTTTTCTTAGACGTCTAAAAAAATGAATTCTTGACTTGAGGACAAGCAAGACTTGGCAAAACAGATAAGCGTTTCTCTTCTGAGGCAATTGTTGCATAATTTTGCAGAATTTTCCAGATGCAACTTAACCTTTTTTTTTCCCCACATTGCTGTGTATGGAAGGCAAAACTATTCTCTTGAGTAAATCTGTCTGGCATTTTGTTTGCTTGTAGATCTCTTCATAATTGTAATGCCTAAAAGGATGCTTTTAGGAAACTGCCAGTGTAGACCCTCAGTTCACTGTGCTCAGCTTTATTTGATCCAGTGCTATGATCTGTTTGTTGTAGCATTTTCAGTTCTGCCCTTTTTTCCCTCTCTATTGTGCTTTGAGGCAGCCCAGATTGTAAACTAGCAGAAAGGGATGTCCTAAGCTGAAGGAGACCCTGGGATTGAGGGCATGTGATAATATCAGAGTATAAATGATAATTACATTATTAATACTGTTATTAATATCTACTTTTCAGTATATCCTGGAGCCATAACCAAGGACATGCAGAATGTGTTTGGGTTTGGTTTTTTTACCTGACTGAAGCCTAGAAGAAGACTACTGACACGCTTTGAAAGCGTGAGGTGGGCATGGCTGTTCATGGCAAGTCTGTTAAATGAAGAGAACACAGTAAATGACTGAGACTAGAAATACTCAGCCTTTGGAAAACTGGAGTGCCCAGTTTTGTCAATATAAAGTTTCAAGGGGAATTTCAGATTAGGAGTGAAGTGGAAACGAGGGAAGCCTTGGGCAGAACAGCTGTGCCCTCAGTGCTTAAGCCTGGGTACCACTGTACCAAAGGTTTTGGATTTCCACCCAAAAGCCACAAATTGTCTTCATCCCATGCTTGGCACTGCTTGAGCTTAACACCCCACAGCTTTGGCCATCTCACTCATATCTGCCCAGGCTCTGGATCACTTAACCAGCTGCAGTGCCTGGGACAAGTGTAGGCTGAATGTTTGTAATTCTGGATTTGAGAACTTAATAAATGCTTAATAAGTGGTGCTCCCTGCACCTGGATGGATCACCCAGGAGCTCTTGCAGGGAGATCACAGAAAGCTGGGACTAGAGTTTATCCTCCCATGAAGTCCAATTAACTCGTGGGGATGCAGATACTGTGACAAAATTACAGAATTAGAGCTCAGACAGAAAAACTTATTGCCTTGGCTAGACAATGAAATGCCAACAGAAATAAATTATGTTTGCTCATAGAGTGCTGTATCTGAGGCAGAAATGTTAGGTCCTTTGTACAAATATTTTAAGTAAATGTACATTTTAAGCAGATAGGTTGATAATGTCTCCTTTTGCTCCTTGGGGTTTCTGAAACTGTAATTTTGTTGTTTTCCTAAGCTCCTTAATGTTCTAGGTGAGTGACATTCATTTGAATGGCATTAATTGCAGTGTGGTGATCACTTTAGGAAAACAGAGTATCTCCCCGCATGGCCAAAATAATTGGGACAAAAAAAAAGGGTTGCTTTGCTAGTTTTCACTGTACTGTTTAGACATGAAGGTAAGGCATGACTGAGGGTGACAGTTTACATTGGCCCTACCACAATTTTAGGTTCTGGACTATAATTTTTGAATTTTCTTTGGTGAGAGTGACTCAGGTATCTAAATTACCATTGTTAAGATGGGCCAAATTAGGGCACAGTATTCTTCACAAGAGCAAAATTCCTTGACCTTTCAATGACATGAGGAACATTACAGAACAACCCTGTCCTACCTTAACCCAGACCCTGGGTCAACGCTGGTTTTGCTTTTTCATTGCTGCTGTTGCCTTGGTTTTTTGTTTTATTTACAATCCCTTATCTGTGATGCCTTGCAGGCCTTACTGTCTCAAGCCATTATTTCAATTAAAACATTTTAGCTGGCTGATGATGAGTGACAGAGGCAGAGGTGACCAGCGCCAGGTTCAATCTCTCAGTGCTGGAGCAGTAATCAGATTGTGCTCATTAGGGCACAGACAAGACCAGTGCTATTAAATTGCAGTTTCTAGCACAGCAATGCAATAAAGAAGCTGTGGAGCATGAAGGAGAAATCCCACTGGTGCAAAATGTCTGTGGGTGAGGTCTTTTCCCAGGTCCTGCCCTCCATCCCTCTGGGGTCACAGTGACATGGAATCTGTAACTGGTGCTGATGGTGCTGAATTACAGGATGTTTGGGGACACTTCTTAGAAGGAGGTCAGAGAGCCCTGAGTATAAACAAGGAGGGGTTTTAGTTGAATTTTTGAGTAATTTGGTCTAAACAGCAGCAAACCAAATTCTTTTGCTAACTGATCTAATTTTTATATGCTAGAAACTGAATTCCTGATTGAGGGAGTGGGGTTTTTTTCTCTCTCTTTTCCCCACAATTACCTGACCTGCTTGGGGCATATTCCTCTGAGTTTAATCTTACTGATCTCATTCACAACAACTGTGTTGATCACTAATGATGGTGATCTCCCCAAATGTCCTTCTGCAGCATTAACAGATGGATTTTGTTTCTTTGGGTACAGGGCAGCAGTTTTGGCCAAATTGATTTATTTGCTCTATGTATTTTGCAAGTATTTTGCAAGTATTCCTGAGCATCAAAGGTGGTAGGTCAGGGAGACTGTACAAAGACATCTAGTAGTGAGGAAAGGTATTTCCCATGTCATCCCACAGCAATATCAGCTTCTATAACTTCTTGTAGGTTTTGACAGATTTCCTGGGCTTTTTTCTTAACATTTTAGATACTCAGGTGGAGATTTTTACGTCTGTTCATTTGGGTTTGGGGTTGGGTTTTTTTTGTTGGTTTTTTTTTGTTTTTTTTTAAATTTGAGGCTCATTACTTAAATTAAGAAAAGACATTAAATTCATGGCCTCTCTGGTCAAGATGAGGCTTGTATTAAAGATCAAGAAGAAGAATACAAAGATTGCTAAAATAACAGCTTCAATGTGTTAAATACCCATGGACATCCATCTGTTTAATAATTGACTAATTCTGTTAAAAATACTTGAGTTCATCTGCCTTAGACCCTGAACTGAAGTCTTACTTGTCTGTATACAATCAATTACCACGCGTTTCCTTTTTTTTGGCTTGTGAAACATTTTTGCATCCCACAATTTCCCCATGAACCCCAGGGCAGAGTCCCGTGCCTGTTCTATCCCATTTCCAAGGTGCATTTTTGGGCACATGCTCCTGCTGAGCCTGCTGCAGTGTTTGTTTGCTGCTCTGGACTGCACCGAGGCTGCTCTGCCCTCTGGCTCTGTGTAAAGCAGCATCTGCTCCCTGACATCTCTGCAGACTCAGAGATTTAGATGTGGCTGAACAGGTTGACAACCAGGGGGAAAAAAATCCTTTGCAAACATATCTTTTGTGTCAAAATAAATACAGGGAGGAAAATGTTGGCGAATTCCATGAGCTGGAGGAAGTTCTGCATTAAAGCCTGCAAGCTAATACAGCACAAGTGCAAGAGCAGCATTTCTTCTGCTCAATGTACAATTTTAGTCAAAAGGAGGAATTTTTATGCTTATTAGGTGAACAATTTTCTTTTGTGCCAGCCATTTTAGAAGCTATTAGTTGAATGCCTGTGGCTTCGAACTTTCTTTGCTCCCTCCATGAATTAAAATTTAGAATTTGTAGATAATTTTTATAATTATATAAATGTGAGAAGCAATTTTTTCCTGGAAAGGAGATAATAAATGTAGAGGAATTTGATAAAGTAGTGAGTAATACAGAGAAAGCACAACAGGAACACCTTCAGAATTTTACAGCTTTTCAGATATGCAACTTCCAGTCATGTCCTTTCTAGTGCTTTTTTTTGTTGTTGAAATGCTAAGATTACAGGATATTTCAGTAAAATTGCTGATTCCAGGAAGAATAGAATAGTGTTATTACATTTCAATCATTTTTTTTTTTTAGAAAATATACTTTAAAATACTCTTTAGATAGTCAAATATATTTGATCATATGGCTACATTGTATTGCACGTGGGAGTCAGATGAAAAATGAGACTCTTCTCACATTTTTCAGTTCAAATATAAATATAATAAATATGTTATAATATTTATATTGTATATAATACAAGTATATGTAATCCAAATATACATATCTATATTAAAAATAAACATATATAATAAAGGTTGGACTCTATGATCTTGGAGATGTTTCCAAGCTTAATGATTTAATGATTCTGTGAAATAGCAGTTGGAATTTTACCCTGGCATAAATATTTAAGATTTTCTATTAAAAAAGAATTAAAAATCTGAGTTAGTAATTCTCTCAGGGTAAGAAAACTGTTGATGTTAGGAAGTGAGGTTGTAATGAAGCTTTTTAGACAAATGGTTCAATTTAAGGTGTTTAGTAGGTACAGAGACATCAAACAAGAAAGAAAGAAGTCGGAGCTGAAGATGAAATAATTACTGTGGTGATTAAATTTGAGTCCATTCTGGGTGAATGCAGAGTGCTGCACGGTGGGGAAAGAAATGATTTTCATGACTTGAACTCGTGTTATGAGATTCTGGGGGAGGCAATCTCCCACCAGGATCTCCGGGTTGCTGTGGTAACAGATGGAGCCTTGCCCGGTTAAGCATCCTCTAAACACGGTGGTATTTTCACTCTGGGGCTTCAAATAATCATCTTTGCTTCTTTGTTGTTTGCATTAATTACCTGCCTGTTGGTTCTTTGAGCAGAACTGCGGGTGAGGCTGCTTAACTTTGATTTCTGCTGTATCTCTCTCTCTGTATATATTTATATATGGCTCTCTGTGGTCCCTTGGAGAAGGCTGACCTGCACTGGAAATTGGACCCAATTTCTGTCTTCTGGGAAATGGTGGCAAAAGGGGCTGAGCCCTTCTATTGCAATTCAGATCTGATTCTACTGAAATGCCCCTGGGGAGGAGGGAAAGCTGCCTCTGGGTAGCAAAACACTGCACAAAATAGGAGCAATAATAGCATCACTCACAGTTTTGGATGGCTTTTGCATTTGAATGTGGCTTTTTGCCTTCCTTGTGAGGAATGGGGGCAGTATCAAAGATCTGCCTTTTGTTAGTGATGTGTTAGAGAGGCAGGTTAAACTTCTCAAGAGAAGACCATGTATCATGTGTGACTGATTTTTCCAGGCTTTGCTTCACAGGTATCTTGTGTACTTTGTTTGCAGCAATTGGGGCACAGAGAGACCACTCTGACTCTTGCCCAGAAAACAGGTCATGGTTTTTGGGTTTTTTTGCAGCAGTTGTTAGTTTGTGAAAAGCAAACCCCAACCTCCTGCCCCAATATTCACATTCTAGTGTTCATTTCCATTTTAATACACTTTTGTTGCTGTTCCTGGTGCCTTACCTGCCCTTGTACCACTTTGGCTCACAGCTCTCCCTCCACAACACCCAGTCCCCTCACTGTTATTACAGTGACAGTCCAAGAGCCTGTTTGGGGCCTTGGCAGCTCCAGGAGCAGGTGTGGAGTGATGTGGCAGTGCTGTGATTCCCAGTGTGTGAGATACAAAACCAGCAGCATTCCCACCTGGCCATTGCCCTGTCCTGTGGTATCTGTCACCAGCAGCCCTGAGTTATCCTGTTCTGTGTATGCTGAGACCTGCTCTGGTCCTTTGCTGTGCCCTCTGACCCTCCGGAGCCTCTGCCCTGGTTTCCACATCTTTTTCCTGTTTGTGAGGATTTCTGCAGCCACCTTGGGAGCAGAGCAGTGATGTGGGTGAGAGGAAGGGGGATCAGCCCTGAACCGCTCAGGTGCTGCTTAGTTTGGGAACCCTGGAGCCTGCATCTTCCAAGCCCCAAGGATGCATCCCTCCCTCCCCCTGCAGAGATCAGATCTGCTGGAGGATGGGGCAGTGAGATATCAATGAGATCAGTGAGCCTGATCCTTCCCTCAGCACTGTTCTGTTTTTTTTTGGTTTTGCTTCAGGAAAGAGTAAACTCTTGCTCACCTTTAACAGGTCCACGTGTGAATGTGGCAGGGGGTGGGGGAAAGGTGGCACATGGCCCAAAACAAACAGTGGGGAATAAATGATAGGTGCAATCAGGAGGATGAAAGGTGCAGGAGGAAACAAGGAGGTGGTGCCTGGGCTGCGAATCAGCTGCAGTTCTGTGGAATCCAGGGAGTTGTCCTTTTGCAAACTTCTCTCTTGGTTCAGCACCTGGGAATAAACTGCCTGTGTTCCCAGCTGCACTGAAATATTTATTCATTAGATTTTAATAAAGAAAGTCAAATCTCATTTCCCTTAATCAGTGCTGGTAACTGAATGCTATTAATTGATTACTCAATACCTGTTAGCATGAAAAGCCAGCAGAGACCTTCAGTGACAACAGCCTTCAGTTTATGCAACCGTTCTGTAAATTATTAATAACTACTATTGATCCTCTCCCAACTGATGAAATATTTGTCTTTTTTGAGCAGTAACTTCTTTCTTTTTTTCTTTTTTTTTTTCTTAAACAGAAAAGCCAGATTTAGTTAGGAGTTTTGTTGCTTATTTTTGCTCCAGGAGCCAGTCCCTCATTGCAAGTTGTTTGAAAGGGTTGTCCAAGTTTACATACCATGGCTCTTTCTGTGTTAAGTTCTTCCTTGGTGTCTTCAAATGTTTTTGAGTGTAGTCAAGGCCACTGATCCAGCCAGATGTTTTTGCAATATAATTTCCTCAGCAGGAAGTACAGAAAGACCTTTATCAGTTTCATTACTGGTTTTCTCACCAACGCTTATGTGAAAACCCAGGATAAATAAGCCCATGAAACTAGTAAAAAAAAAAAAAAAAAAAAAAAAAAAAAAAAAAAAAAAAAAAAAAAAAAAAAAAAGAAGATGAAGGATGAAGAAAAAAGGCAGGAAGGTATGATGTGTTAATGGAAACATCTGCAGCTTTTCTTCAGAAAATGTCAAATTTTTTAGATAGATAGGTCCACACTATTGTAACTTTTTTTTTTTTTTTTTCCATATGGGGAAAGAAATAGCTTAACTGCAGCACATTGCAGCAGTTTCACTACAGGGCTAGGAGAGAACTGGGTTCCCCTACACCAAATCCACGAGTTTGTGACCAGAATGTTCTGTAGCCTCTCCCCAGGACTGCTATATTTTCTTCATTTTGATTTCATTCAGCCCTGCCATGTTAGCTTGGGCCATCTGTTTTTGCTGTCAGTGCTTTTTTTTCCCATTTCTTCCACGGCTGCTTTCTGCTTGGAACAATCTGCTTGGATGACAGCTCAAACCCTGCATGTACTAGGACACACAGAGGGAGCTGATTGCATTCTCATGGTAACGAGGCAGGGAGCCAGAAAGGATGGATGAATTGTGATGTAGGAGTGTGGCTTCCAGCCTGGCCTCTCCCTGAACTTTATTCAGCACATCCTGTTGGTTCAGAAGGAGGATACAACCTGCTAGAATGTAACTCTTGTCCTACTAGAATTTCACATGTGGCCCAAGTAAGCACCTCGGTTTAATTAACACTCAGTTTGTGTGCTGAAGTAAAAGGCAGAGATGATCTTAAGAAATTGGGAGGTTGTGGCCTGGATTCCCTTCATGTGCACTCTTTCTAGTTCCCTTCATTCCCACAGCAGCTTGACACTTGCTGCAGGGCTTGACACTGATATTGTCCACTGATATTGTGAGGATTTAGGTCATCACAACTAAAAAGAGATATTACCTCCTCTGTTTTTACTGTTCCTTCACTTGGGTGTCTCAGCTTCAAGAGTTGCAAGATGGAACTAAAATGTATTAAAAATGGATGAGGAACAAAACAATTTTTTGGGGTAGACTTACCCATACTTTTAATTCTTGCTGCCACACACAGCTGCACATTCTATCTCTTCTTAATCAGACAACGTGTTCTTCTGAAGGTGAAACCTGTGACCTGACTGTGTGGGAACTTTGCTACTGTACTTCAAAATATTCAGAACTGGAAAGCAGAGACATAGAACAAGTGTCAGGAAAACTTCACAAATTTAGGACAGTCCTAATAATACTGCTTCTTTTTTGTTGTTGTTATTGGGGTTATAACAAATGAAATGTTGGGGAGGATAGCTTTCTGTTTACAATCAGTAAAGTTTGTAAGTTCTCTGCCTGGCTGGGTGACCATCATACCAAGTGCTGGCTGATGCATCAGAATTCCTGAGCATGTGCTGCAAAACCTGCTCAGCACATGTCAAAATTAACAACAAACTGTTTAATTAGGTGGCATCAGTTCCACTTAATGATTATTGGGTTTTGAGGGTTTTAATTCCAGCACCTCACTACTCTGGCATAGTGTTTGAATGAAAAATTCAGAATTTGGATGGACAGCTGTGAGAGTATTTACATATCAAGTCACAAAAGCTGTGTGGTGCATATGCAGAAGTATTCTTTAATTGATTTTCTTTTTATCTTTTAGGTCTCTCAGCAGCCAAGCTACTGACTGAGTCAGGCTTGAATGTGGTGTTGCTGGAAGCCAATGACAGAGTTGGTGGAAGAACTTTCACCGTGAGGGTAATTATCCCCAGAGCCATTTATATACCACAGAGCCATTATATACCACTTATATACCACATATTCATACTTACAGTGTGTGCCATAAGGGGGAAAATTTCTGGAGTACCAGCAGGTGGAGAATTTCCTGATGTTGTACCAATAAGAGTAGGGAAAGACTGGCATGATGGTGGGGACAGAATATTTCTGTGATCTTGGGGCTCTGGAGTCACATCTGGGAAGGAGAACACGGTGAGCTAAGTTTCAAAACCATTTTCTGGGGAAAGACAGTGCAGAAATCTCTGTGGAAGAGACACCCATGAGGCCAGCCATTCTGCTTATGAACTCCAGATTATATTGAACATGCTGGTTATGAACTCAGTGATCACCACACCAGAACTCTACCAAGGAGTTTGTTTTCCATGGGGAGAAGAATCTTAGCCAAAATGCTCTGGGAGTATTTAATTTCATTTCATTCCTCTGGATTGCCCTTTTAACTTGTGTGCTATTTACAAAGGGCTTATCTCTTGATTTTGATTTTTTTTCCTTCCCTTTTGTGTGTGTTGTGTGTGATCAACCAGAATAAACAAGTTAAATACGTGGACCTTGGAGGGGCTTACGTGGGGCCAACGCAGAACCGTCTGCTGCGGCTCTCCAAAGAGCTGGGAATAGAGACATACAAGGTGAATGAAGTGGAGCACCTGATACACCATGTCAAGGTAAGAGACACTCTCGAGCTGCTGCTGTAAACATGAACATTGTAGTGATCCTCTTCCTCCTTGTTTTCCCCTCTTGCTGCAGTGGAAAATACCTGTGTGAGTGTGCAGCACCTGAGTTTGTTGGTTAAAAAAATAAGGGTGTTGAGAATGAAATCACCAACAAATTACTAGACTAGTACAAGTTGTGACATGCACACATATTTATGTGTGTGCCCTGTGAGTGCATCCTCATGCCTTGGTTCAGATTTCACCTCTTGGTTGGTAGCTCTCAAGAAACTTCTTTGTCTGTGAATGGTGCAGCTGTGGCTCTTCTGTGCGGGTCAGCTCTGATATGCATTGCCCAAGGTGTCTGGAAATCCCTTTCAGAAGTCCTGGATGTATCTCCAAGCAGGCTGAAAGTCTCTCAGGATGGGCTTTCTAAACCAGTGACAATGATGCTGATGGAAAGAAACGTGAGAGGTTGTGTCTGGTTTTGCTGATGGGGAGACTTCACATGCAGAGTGGCAAAATAGTAACTGCAAAAGGCTCTGGGAATCAGGCAGTCTTGTGGAGGCAGTGAGGGATCTGTTCATGCTCTGAAATAGAACAGCTATGGCAAAGCTGTTGAAAAGCCCACGTATTCTCAGCAGTCATTCTCCAAAAGAGCATCCTTTCTCCTTTCCTCATATAGACCAGCATTGCACAGAAAGGAAACTTTCCTTGTGAGGCCCAAGGAAGATAACTCTGGGTTTCATTTTATGCTTAGGAAAAACCATTGTGCAATGACTGGCAAAATATTTGTAGCTGATGTTTGACCAAAGGTTAAAGAAGACACTGACAGTTTTTAAAATAGCATCAGAGAAAATCTGTCCACTCACGTATTCCATTATTTTTTCCACTCAATTGTTAATAAAAAAGAAAAGTGTTTTCAAAGTGATTTGCTATGGTGACTGTAATTACCATTTCTGGGTAGAACTAATGCATACATCCACACTGCTCTGTTTTGTGTGCCTCTGGCATCCTCTTCAAAGCCAAATTTTCTGTTTGCTCACAGTATTGCACCTTCCAATCTCCCCAACAGCGATAGGAGGTCATGCCATGACGGGAAACACTCGACATGGCCAGTCAGGATGCCCAGCTTTCCAGGGCAGCCTGCTGTCCTAGCATGGTGACATTCCAAAATACTGCCAGAAATCACTGTTTCTTGGAGTTGTTCCCAGTGAAGTGTTGAAAGTCTCCAAGGAGAGAGATCCCAGCTGCTGGCTGGATACTCCCAAGCCATGCTAAGAGTCTAAAGGTTCTATGGAAATGGTTTGGAGGCTCAATTGCCTGTAGGACTTCCTGAAGAGAGGAAGGAGAGAGCTGTGTGAGAACTCCCTGGTATCCAAGCAAGAGGTAAAGAGAAGAGATAATTCCACAGTCAGTAGCACATCCTTTGAGTTTCCTGATTTCATTCATTTAAAATCCTTTATTCCCATTTTTCTTCTGTGTTTATACAACTCTGGGGAAATGTTAACATAGTTGAAGAATTACTGACAGATAAATTATTGGCATATGAGCACTGTATAATAAACATATGCACGGTCTTGTGCCCAAATCTTCAGCATTTCATGTACCTTCAACACATTCCTCACAGGTTTCTGAGCCATGTGGCTTGTCCATGGTTTCCCTGAAAATGAACAATGCTCGTGTGCTCCTTGAAATCTAGGCAGTGCTCCCAGGTTGTAGATTCAAAGTACACAAAGTACACAAAGTACACTGTGTCCCCTGAGTGAATTTGAATTCACATTCTGACCCAAGCTTTGTGACTGTGGCCAAATGTAATTAAATTCTGGACCACAAAATTATCCGAGCCCGGAGAGGCAATGAAACCTAAAGGTTTTAATTCTTCTTTTGCTACGCAGAAATCAGGCATCACAGTGCATCTTGTAAAATCAGCCGCTGTTTTTACTTATACCCAAAGGCAAAATCAAGCCTTTCATAGTTAATTAAATTCATTTTAGAGGCTTTTTAATACAAGTAATATATGCAGCTTCTTTGTACTACAAAATGAAAAGAATGCATTTTGTTGATCTCTGGGTGGGTCTCTGCTAATTAGGCTTTACCAACTCGATTGGGTTGCATGGTTCTTTTCTCCTTTAATCTTTTTTAATGCCAGGTTCTATTGTGAGATTATTTTTGGTCTCGCTTATATTGCATGTGATATCTTCACAGAAACTCAAAATTATGTTTCTTGCCCTACATTTTTTTTTCTTTTCCCTCCACTTGTTAAGCAGCCTTTTTTCATGGTCTTTGAAAAGAGATTAGTATGTTCTTTTCATTTTTGTAAATACTGGTTCATCAGCCTTAGTGAGAAAATTAGTATAGCTCTGCAAGTAGTATTTGGTAGGCAAATTGCTGCCTGAACACCATTGATTTTTCAATAGCCTAACTGAAATCAGGTTCATAAATCCAAATTTAAGAAGCAAAAGCAGAACTGTCTAAGAAGTCATCATCTCCTAACAGTTTTCCACTGGACTGGTAGGCAGATGCAAAATCTGTTAAAATGCTTCCTAAAATGAGATAACTTCTTAGCTGCCCAGAGACGATTCAGGGTCCTACCTTAGATATGCAAATTTGCATTTGTGTCTATTTTCCTCACCAAAATGACAACTTTTTTTTTTAAAAAAAGTAAAGCTAAGAGCATACAGTCCAGGTAATTTCTACCATGTAACAGTCCCTGGAAAGACTGAAATATGAGAACATGCCAGTTATTATGAGGGTTTAATTAACAAATTTTCCTTGTTGATTCGAGCTGTACTTCACTTCTCTGGAGTCTCATTAGCCATGCCAACTTTCTGGATTTCAAAACACAAATTTACCATATTTTCAGTTGTAATGCAGGTTCATTTTTTGAGATAACTGTGGAAATGGTTAGCTCTGCTATCCTAAATCTCTGTGAGGAAACATTTCTTTGTATGAATGGTTTTCCCTATGAATATTTTCACATGATTCCTTCATGAACTGTGAAGATGATCCACTCTGTCCAGCTATGGTGCCAACTGAACATCCTCTGATCCTACTTTTAACCAGGACCCCAAATCTGCACTGATTTTGCCAGGTTACCTCCTGATCTACAGCAGACTTGTAGAACAAAATTTTACAGCCCTCTTTGGTGCCATTTATTTTCATCACTATTGTGCTTATTAAAATGCAGTTTGCAGTGGTCTTGTTCATGAATTAGAAATATGATGGTCTTGTTGTGTTGGGATTTAATTAGCAGCTGAATAAGTGACTGCTGTGTCTAAAGCTACAGAATTTAGTGGTGTTTCTTCTGGGATATCTGTGATATATGCACTGAAGCTAAGCAATATGATTTATTTAAGCTTTTCACCTGCCTTGTCTGCAAGTCTAAGGGCAGTATCTTCTGGCATAGTCTGTAGTATAGAACATAACCTCTAAAATGGATTTTTGAATGATTAGATAAAAGTGCTTTTATTGTTCTTTGTACCTCTCAATTAGAGTGCAGTCAGAGAATGGAAAGACTGTGAGACTCTCAGTAGCTGTCAGTTTAGGTGAGGTGAAACAGCCTCGTGTGTTTTGTTTTCTCCCCTTTTTGCTGACAATTTGTAAACAAGAATTTGGGGAACTGAAAAGAAGACATCTAAATGTTGGAGAAGTTGGGCACCTGGTGTCTTGAAAGGGAAGCCAAGTAAATTCAAAGACACTGAAATTGCTTCAGGGCCTTGATAGTTTCATGTGTGTTTACTGGAATGCAGATCTGTGTTATTTTAACTCTTTACTGGAGATGGGGATGCAGACAGTCCTAGCACAGGATGCTGTGTCCATATCACACTCACTTCAAAAGTGAGTCTGAGGTTGACCAGGCTCAAGCTGGTGAAAGCATCTTCCAGACCCCCAGAAGGGATATCCTCCAGTCAGGGAATGAAGAACAGCTTTTGGCAAGGAGTAGGAAAAGCTGGACTTGTTTGGTCTCACTGGACCTGCCCTCTAAATAGAGGGGCATCTTCTCTTTTCTCCATGCCAGCAGCTGGTAGTATTTGCAGGAAGATATTTCCTCATTAGGACTTTTTAAATTAAAATATGAATATTTGTATTACAGCAGCTTAAAAGAAGCAATTATGGACAGCAAATCTGCAAAGGGATCTCTGTCAAGGGGGGCTGTAAAGCAAGGTCTTGCAAAGGGTGTTTATTGATCAGGAAGACTGAATGCAAGGCTGGAAGCTGTGACCTAATGGTAGCATGAGGATGAAAGCAGTAAGAAAAATGAGCTGTGAGTAAAGTATGCATTTCTTAATTGAATTTGAGGGGAAAAAATCTTGCCGAGTCTTAGCTTTCCCAGACTCCATGGTCTGTTCATGAGGAGACAAGGAAAAGGTCTTGTGCTCCCACCTAGATTATTTAATTGAGGCTGCTGGGAGAAAAGCTTCAATTGCATCTGATTGTAGAACTGATTTTTGTTTCCTTTGAGAAGCTGATTAATGTCTACATGAAAACAGAATTAGAGAAATGCATATTTAATACTGGAACAACTGGCTGAGCATAGTGGGCTTCACATGTCTGTAAAATTTAATGTAAGTTTTCATATTTTTAGTGACCTCAAAATCAGGTTCTACATAAACACAGTCTTCTAGTTGTGGGACAGTGTGTCCACTCATTATACTGTGGGCAGATGCTCTTTTGAAGGCTTTCTTTCAAAGAAAGCTCCACTTTTGTTTTCATTTATTTATCTGTGCCCTATTTATCTGCTTTTTAGAAGGGAAGAAAAGTTTTTCTTAAGACTAATTCTAGAAACACTGAAAATTTTTCAACTGATTTTATCCATTTTGTTGACTGGTTTAATCGAGGTGTTGAAAGCCACATGCAAGCCAAGTATCAAAGCATATTTAGAAATAGATTCCCTATAAATCTCTACATCATAAGATAGCTTAATGATTTTCCTAAAGGCATTTTTTGGTGTCTGCAAACAAAAAAAAAAATCTCATTCTAGCAGGAAGGAGGGTTGGTTAATTATTTTCAGGGCAGATTGGAACAAATAGTTATGTATATATAGTTATATATAGAATTTAAATTCAGAGCAGATCCTCAAGATCCTCAATTTCACTTTCTATATCACTTTGGTGGTGTTTCTCTAATTCTGCTTTTTTGCAAGTATGAGAAATATTTAACAGATTGCATGACCATTGTGGCAGAGTGAAGATGGTCTTTATTTCCATAATACAACAGAAACAACTTGTTTCCAATTAGCTCCTTTCCATATCAGAATGCATATTTTAAGCCACTGTGTCTGGCTCTGCAACACTTAAAATGGAATTAGTTTTCTTAATGAAATTCCCAAGACATGTTGGCATCCACAGCTGATGAACTCAAATTAAATATTGAAAGATATTTGGAGGACATTTTGGCATGTCTTGCTGTTTTAGCTTTGCACCATCAGTTATATGTTTTCTTTTGCTGCTGCAATTGTATTTTCTAACCTATAGATCTTCTTACCTTTAGAATATCTGTCAGTATAGAATATCTGTCAGTATAGTAACCAGCCAGGCATTTGAGATCCTGAACAGTTTTGCAATGAAGGGAGCTTTATTGAAGCTCAGATGTGTTACAGTTTTAAGTAGGTTGTAAAATCTCTCTCATTTTGGTCCAGCTACTTGCCATTTTTAAATTGAGAATTATGATTATACAAGAGGCTTAGTGTCAAAAATGTGTTGTTAGATGTTGTGAATTAAAAATAAAAAAACCCCAACCAACAAATCCCATAAACAAAACACACACGCACACACACAAAACAACAAAGAAACACACACCCACCCCCCAAAACCCCAAAAAGCACTCCCCAAATAAACCAAACCAAAATTATACTTTTCCATTAGGCAGCAGATGAAAAAAAGCATCTGAGACAGGTTCAGAGTTACAGCCCGAAGTGATGCTTCTCTGTTTCTGATTTTCCTTGTCAAAGCTTGGGTTCTTAGGTTCCTGAGCTTTGTATGAGTGACATTCCTGGGATGTTGAGCTGAGCAGGCAGGGTGTGTGTGATGTACCAGTGCTGTGAATCAGCAGAGGGCACTGCGTGCCAAGAAACCTGCGTGGCTGTGAATTAACATGCAGGGTGACAGTCTTGGTGAAGTGAGCATCAGTTAGTCCAAGGTTTAGATGGTTTAGCTGAGGGAATATCTGTGCTCAGAGAGAGCTGACTTGATTTATAAGATGTTTGTACTATGCTATGAAAAATGCATGGATCGTTGTCACGAGGGGCTTCAGTTCACAGTGCTGCATCTCACTCTGGCACTGCCTGGGTACATAACATTTAGGGGAGCCTGAGGTTGTCCTGGGCCTTCAAAAGCAGGTTTTCTTCTGAGAATCCCACTCTGCTTTGAGATACTGATATTTCCTGGCAGCCCTTTCTCAGCTAAGCATTTGCTCACTGTCACCTTCACAGGAGAAGGCACATGAGATCTGATTGCTGTGCCCCCTGAGTGCTGGGGCTGATATTCAAGGGGCTACTGATATTCAGTTGTCATGTTGTGGGGTTTTTTTCTCCTGTAATAACCCATTTCTTATGTCAGCTATTTGACCTGAAGCAGACCTGCTGTATAAAGAAATCTTATTTCTGCATGACTTACATGGGTCCATCATAACTCAGGCAAATGTTGGTTGACGTGAAGCAGATGGCTGAGAAAAATCTACTGGGAATTGTCAAGTTTGTGACAAACACTGGGTTTCTCATTTCCCTGCTGGATTATTCCTGGGACAGCTAGGTTGCACGAGTTTCCTCCCTTAGTTTCAGCTTTTTCAGTGAGCTTTAGCTCCCACTGCAGCAACAGCCTTTGTGAGCAGCAAGTGATCCATGCAATGGCAGGTAGATCTGCAAGTGCTGATGCTGCAGTTGTGTTTTTGTTTGAAGCATTGCAAGTGGCAACATAAAACCATATCTAGAATTTTATACACAAATAAAAAAAGGGTAAGAAATACTTCTGAGCGTTGTAGAACTGGTGTTGAAATACCATGTCAAATGATTGGAAGGGATGGTTACTGTTGATGGTTTTATACAGCTCTGATTTAGATAAAAAAATGTTTGAAAAGGAAATGTTCTGTGCATCTTGGGGCATGCAAGTGCCTTGTTATTTTCTAGAGATTACACACCCCCAAGAGGCACAGAGAGTGCTATCCCCAGCAAACAACCAAATTTTGCCTAAATATCAAAAAGGTTTTTGTGTTTGCAAAAATGCAAATTCAGCACAAGTGAAGCTGAAATGTTTTGGTTTGTTGGTAACCACTCAGAGCCATCTGTAGTCTTTCTTTGCTGCTGCTATTTTTGTTTCTATGTACAGCCTAGTCTGGCAGTCTCTTCTCAAACAGAATTCTGATTGACAGCTCCTGGAGTTTTGTTTGTGCAAGAAATAAGGATCAGGCCTTAAGAGATGCCTTAGGAGCCCTTGAAAGTGACTTTCACAGGAAACTCGCTAACTTTGATGACTGTTTTTATTTTTTTCAGGTAGAAGTTTGTTCCTGTTCTTTAGGAGACTTACCACCCCAGATTCCTACACAAGAGACATACCCAGGATTTTCCTTTTGGCAGTTCAAACGCAGTGAGATAGGAGAGCAGTAAAACAGAAATATGGTTTGTGTGTCTCAGCCGTGCACTCAGGAGGAAGCACCGCTGGGAATTCATAAGACTTGAGTTAACTCAGAGAGGATAACTGGGTTAGGGTTGCCTCTGGCAGACCAGGAAGCTCAGAATAAAATCAATAATTAGAATAACCCATTCTGATGCTGTCCTGGTTTTCTTGAGCACGGCAGTAGGATTGTTTCATAAACCTAAATTTGGGAAATAGCAGGTACTTGAAACCAAACTGATGAGCTCTGGATTTTGGAATATTTACAGGATGCTGACACTAGTGAAGGCTCCAGAGTTCAAAAGAAGCCACAATAAAACTCACTTCATGAGGCCATGGGGCCAGTTGTGGAATTTTAATGTGCCCCAAATATCTGAAAGGTAATTTCCAACATGGTTCAGATGTTATCACCTGGGACAGGAAGGCCCTTGGTGTGAGAGGTTTTGCTCCTCTCTCACAGCCCTTTGGCAGCCAAGTATGAATTGATGTGTGCCCAGTGTAAATTGATTCCATGTGAAGAGATTCCATGATAACACCCAGATGTTCATGCCTGATGAAGCAGACATTTACTGTTCATCTCCATCTACAGGGATATATTTTCCTGATTACAGTTTTTGTTTTCCTGATTCCAATAGTTTCATACAGTTGAGCACAAAAGAAGTAGAAAGGCATTTTTATTTCATATTGAATGAAAAAAAATAAAGACAACCCTCCATTTTCTGGGTGAACCTGTGCCATAATGTCCATCCTTAAATTGGGAGTGCTAGGTTTTCAACCTTGGTGCCTCTGGCACATGAAGTGACTGGAGATCTACTCTGGCTGTGACAGAACTTCTGATTGAAAACTTCCAAAAATTTGATTTTGGCATTGTAAAAACCATATTTTATCCTCCAAAGAACTGCAGAATTAAACTGTTGCCTTGTAGCTACTTCTTACCCATTTACCAAAGAATTAAATGTTTTTTCTCTCCATTTTGCTTTCTTCCTAAGTTTCATTGCCTTGATGTTTTTGACAAGGATTCCATTAGTCTTCTGTCCATAAAGACTAGGTGGACACCAGTTTCTTCTTCTTCTTCTTTCTCTGACCTGTTTGGGAGTTTTGTAAACTAATTTTCTCTTATTCATAAGTTTGATTTTCTTCTTACTGATTTCTGAACATCCTTCTCTTTGAACTAAAAGTCCTCAAAGTTATTTGCCAGCATTTTTCAAAGTTACATCTCATTTTGTTATTTCCAGACTAAGTTTTGAGTCTTTCAGGATCCCTTTGTGCCCTTTTACTGTATCTTCTGGTACTTGAAGACACTGCAGATTTGAATAATATGCTCTCTGTCCCTTCTTTCACAGTATTAATAAAGAGGCTAAATCAAATCAGGCCTGACATTTCTGTGAGTAAGTGGTCTTTGGATACTTCTCTTCAAAAAGACACTGTTGTTGTTGTTGTTACCTGGTTATAAATATTAAATCTTGGTGCAGTACAATTTTGTTAAGCCACTGTATATAGTTTTTTAGTGATGAATTGATGTGGCACTGCATCAAATAACTGTTAAAAGTTACTTCTACTGTTTGACATCCATGCTCATGCAATGCACACTTAAATACATAATTTCATATAAATTTTGAAAAATCAACTGTGGCAGGCAATAATGGCAATATGACCATTATTATTTACCTATCTTATGGACTCTAGAATGCATTGTGAAAAAAACAAGTACTCACATATTGCTAATGAGTCTTTCTTTGTGAGTATTTAAAGCTATTAGGCTGCCATCCATAACATCAGCCAGGGAAATCCCATGTAAATAAAACAGCTCTACAAATTACCCATTGTCTTCCACTCTTAATTAAGCAAGACTTTCTGAACATCTAGTAATGGAGATTTAGATACAAAAAAACCTGATTATTAAATATGTAATGATGTAATTAGGACATTGGTATTGGTCACACTGTCCCACTCTAATTTACAGCTAGGGGTCTCGGGCTGCAAGAGTAAGTCTAATTAGTAAATGCTACATTTTCTGCAGGATTGGTAATTTTTAGGTTAGCTGAGACCTTTTCTTTTTTCCCCAGGAAGGTCTCTGAGCTATGATTTAGTGTATAATAAAGCTTACCACAACTATTTCTGTCTGATTTTGAAAAAAAAAACCAAAAAAACCCAAACAGCTAATGCAATTAACAGTTAAGCAGTTTCACGGAAAAATAGTAGGGGAAAATAATTCAAATAAATAAATAAATAAATAAATAAATAAATAAAATATATGTATAAATCCTTTTCAGTAGCAAATTGCCAATTTTTCAACTCACTCAAACAATGCTTTTTGATCTCATTTTTTGGGCCTGATCTCAGTGACTGTGCTGCAGGGTGTTAGTTTGGTTGCCCAGAAGTGCCAGGTCCTTTGAAGGTAAAGCAGCAGCTCTTCACTGACTTGCTGAAGTCTGACTTGCTATTTCAGCTGTGTGTATTTTGTGCAAATTGCACATGCAGAATAACAGAATAACCACCCAGAGCTGATTTCCCAGGACAGTGTTCAGGTAACCATTGAGCATCTCTGAGCATGGAAGACACCACAGCCTCTGTGGGCAATCAGTGCCAGTGCTCAGGGCCCCTCATGGTAAAAAAGCATTTCCTGGTGTTCAGGAGGAACCTCCTGTGTTTCATTTGGTGTCTCTTGTCCTGTGTCCTGCACACACACACAGTGACCCATCAGAAGCTGTCATGTGGATTGATTAAATTTGTGCTTTCTGTGAACACTCAATCTTTTAGTGCCACCTCCCACGCATGGACCCATGATTATGGTTATCTTTTGGGGCTTTTTAATGATGTTTTTGTTTGTTTTTTGTCTTGTAGGGTAAATCTTACCCCTTTAAAGGCGCATTCCCTCCTATGTGGAATCCCTTGGCCTACCTGGACTACAACAACCTATGGAGGACCATGGATGAAATGGGAAAGGAGGTATGGCAAGAGGCACTGCAGCTGAATCAGCCCAGCTTGTCTCTGGGAGGGCAGAGGGGAGGGATTGGGGTGCACACAGGCAGAGGTGCTCTGCCTTGGGCAAACCCAGTGCTGGCAAGAGCAGCCACACGTTTTGGTGGCCAGAGCACGTCTGAGAGTGGCCTCCTGGCCAGCTCTTGTGAATCCTGTGCTGCTGAGGCTGTCTGCACCCATCCCTTTGTTTTTCTGGTTATGGGAATGTCAAGGTTTATGCCTGAGATTGATTTTTACTGCTTTTCCTGCTAAGTAATATTTTAAGAAGCTTGCAGAACTGAAACATTTGCCCTTTTCTACCTTGAAATTCAACTTCTCTGTTCTAGTTTGTTACCAGTTTTCCGTTGACTGAGCTCTAAATTTTGAGAAGAGGTTTCTCCTACTTGTCTAGATAAATGTGAGAAATATGGAATAACTTAGAGACATTTCTTAGCTCTAAAATTGTTCTCTATTCTTCAATCTAAAAAAAAAAAATTAAAACAAGCAAACAAACAACCGCTCTCCCCTCAAAGCATTCTCTGTTAAGTTCACTGTGTTACCTGCCAGAAATTTGCAGGCTGAATTAGCATTTAAAGATGAGATTATTTGTATTTCTTTGTCACTCATTCACTTGCTGATAAATTCTTTTCTTTATGTCTCTTTAGATTCCCAATGAGGCTCCATGGAAGGCTCCACGTGCAGAAGAATGGGACAAAATGACTATGCAAGATTTCATAGATAAAATATGCTGGACGAAGTAAGAAACTTTTTAGTATGAGATATAATGGCTTATATTTATATACCTTAGAGCTCCAAATAGGCATTACTGCTTTGCAAACAGATATAGCTGTCACTAAAATACAGCCCTTTTTTAAAAAAAAGGGTGACAAACTCCTGTAATAATGGACCACGACACCTGCCAGCACACTCAGTAGATTCTATTTTATTTCCCTAACTTTTAGACAAAAATAAAAATAAAAATAAAATAAATTTGGGGAGAGGTATTCCTGAAAAGATGGATAGTACACTAATCTGTTATGTGCACTTTCCTGCTCTTTACTGTGTGTTTAGACTTCCAGAGAAAAATGTTATGGTTATAGCAGGTTTTTGAATCAAACTCTTGATGGAACAATACACATTTATTCTGTGCTGGACCAGCTGATTTTACCAGAGTGCTATAAAGATAACATTTGTCTTCCAGTAGCACTAAATCACTTCAGCACTCATCATTCTATTGTTGCACTATATACCACTAAGGGAAACAGAAACTGATTCCTGTTTTTATGTATACACCAAAGCAATTTTTCTTTACTTGCCATTCAACAGCAGCTTGCTTGTTTTTCTTCTCAGTGAAGGGAAAAAAAAAAAAGCCCATTAATCCTGGTTGCTGTAGAGCAGATTGATTTCTACAGCAACCCCTTCAGAATTACTGAGTATCTGACACGTGGCTGCCAAGAGCTGGAGCTTGGTGAAGAAACCTGTTAGTGCCCACTGGTGCTGTCATTGATATTTTTATGGGGCATTTTTATGGCTTCAGGCAGCCTCTAGAGAGCAACATGGCCTTTGTTGTTTGTGTTGGGCCTGTTGGAGTGAGTCCAGATGAGGCCACAGAGATGATCTGAGGGCTGGAGCACCTCTGCTGTGAGGCCAGGCTGAGAGGATTGCTCAGCCTGGAGAAGATAAAGACTCCAGAGAGACTTTAGAGCACCTTCCAGTGCCTAAAGGGGCTACAAGAGAGCTGCAGAGGGACTGTGAGCAAAGCATTAGCAATAGGACAAGGGGTTCTGGCTTTACACTGAAAGAGGCAGGGTTAAATTTGATATTTGGAAGAATTTTTTACCACGAGGGTGATAAGGCCCTGGCAGAGGTTGCCCAGAGAAGCTGTGGCTGCCCCATCCCTGGAAGTGTCCAAGGGCAGGCTGGAAGCCCCCTGGTCTAGTGGAAGGTCTATGGCCATGACGGGGAGATTGGAAGGGATAAAGGACACTTTAAGTTCTTTCACCATTCTGTAGTTCAATGATTGTTAAGGGTCAGCAGGCTGTTGTCCAAAAACTTGGAATCTTGTGGTTCACAGTTTTGCTTTCACCACAGTGCCAATTGCACAGAGGTACACAGAAAACCTTTCCCATTTGTACCATGGCCCATATTGAGTAAAACCAAAGGGGAATGTGTGCTGACAGCTGTGCTGGCTGCCTGAGCCTCAGACAGGGTGAGGAGCTGTGCACGTGAGCAGAACACCCACTCTGGTGCTCACTCAGCATCCAGTAGCTCATGTGGCTACAGTCATGTTTTTTCCAGCTCTGATGGGATAAGACTTGACATTTTACCTGAATATTGGCATAAGCTGAAGATGCTTTTCAGATTTTATATGTGCATCTTGGCTTGATTTGCTTGGTTTGTTCGAGATTGAGGTAACATGCTGCAGAAACTTCCCACCCTGGAAGGTAATGATCCAGAAGGGCAATCTTCTACTCTTTCCTCTTATCCAACAGACTGTACAGGTTTGCTTTTGGCTAGGGCTGCATGCAGGAAAATATCCTGAATGCTCTTGGTTGAAATCATACTGCCATTTCTAGATAAAACATCAGGAACTGAAAAGCAATAGGAGAAGGTGGCAGAATCTGGTAGAATGTAACCACCATGTAACAGCATCTGCTTATAAAATATTAAAAAATACATATACATTAGGCAAAATATCTCATAGAGTTGAGTGTATATTACAGTATGTATTTATACAGGTAAAAAACTAACAAAAACTTACAAAAAATTTCTGTATTATTTTTGGCCGTCAAGAATGAATTCAGAATGAACCCATTTTTCTGAAAATGGATCAGCTTTGTACTTCAGTGGGACTTTGCATTTTTAGGAAAGAAGGAAGATGCCTTTTTCTATATAGGTCTAGAGCTCAACTCATGTTGGAGTTACTTTTTTTTGGAAGTCTGAAGACTGAAGAAAAAAAAGAAGTGACCAGAAGTGAATTCTGCACTGGCTTTGGTGCCTTACATGTGAAGTATCTATAGAATCTTCATCCCTATCAGTTACAATGCAGTTAAACTGAGCATCTTCTGGTCCTGTTCATGTCTCTTTAAACTCTTCCTCAGAGTGAAGGCAGAGGGAGGCATTTATTTATAACAGGAGGGATATTTCTCTGAGCCTTAATTGCCTCTGTCTTAGTGCACCCCAAAATCTTGTGCAGGCTTGTACAGTAATTTACAGTACAGCTGCTATGAAAGAACAGGTTACAGGACATAAAGCAGTGATCCTTTTTCAGACACATGACAACTTTCTGCTTCTGTGTTCATTGCCACTGGACACCAGGACACTTTAAAATACTGAGTTGAGCTGCCAGAAGTATCCTTTCCTTTCTTTTTTCTTCCCAGACTGTGGCATGAAAGCTGTCTCTTCTGCTATGGCTTCCTACTTACATTTCTTTCCTTGTTGTGTTGCAAAACTCTGCCTGAGCACAGCAGAGGATTGGGCAGGGAATGGATGCTGACTAATCCATAGATCTTCAGACAATAGATAATTTGCTTAGAAAAGACCCCTAATTTTTAAAAATTAATTTTTTTTTTAATGAGGGATTTTGAATGATCTCTGTGCTGTGTTCTTGAGGGGACAGGCATTCAGCAGGGGCAGACAGAGATGCAGATCTGGAGTGTAACCCAGGAACTGAGGACAGGGTGGTTTTGGAGTCCAGTGAAGACAGGAGGGCTTGCTGTGCTCAGTCCTGAGGCTAGGATAACAGGCTGACTTTGCATTAGAAGTATAAAGTGATATAATCTAGGGGTTTTGTGTCTCTCAATGCCCCAATTTGTCTGGAATACAGGAGTGTTTCATTAATTTTTTTGGTTTTTTTTGCAGAATTGCTTGAAAAATATTGCATAAAAGGAATTGGCAATTCCTTACTTTAGCTGGAATTAAGGAATCCTTTGCCCCCACAGTGAAAGAAAAGGTTGCCAAAGAGACACTCCTGCCTACTCAAGAACAATCTTGTCAGCATTGTTCTGTTTTTAAATTAACTAACTTTCTTGTCTTTGTTGCAGAGCTGCCAAGAGTTTTGCAACTCTGTTTGTGAATGTGGATGTCACTTCTGAACCCCACGAGGTCTCTGCCCTTTGGTTTCTGTGGTACGTGAAGCAGTGTGGGGGCACAGCAAGAATATTCTCAACCACCAACGGGGGACAGGTACTGTCAGCCACCACCTCCTGCAGCTCTTGGCAGGCCCTGGTTTAACTCCATTCTTTTGCTGGTTTACTTTAGTCCAGACACATCCATGACTTTTGAGCCAGTAGCACACTGATGACTAGTTTTATTAATTTACTCTTTGTTCTGGATCTTGCAAAATTGGTGTTGAAGATTGCACGCTACTGAAGGCATTGCCCCAGGGATCAGAAGATTTGTATCTGGCTTTTTTTTGGGTACAGATTAAAACATGTGCTTTTATTATCCACATTGAAAAGAGAGAAGTTTACTTATGCTTATTTCTGTCATGAGGGTGAAGCCATCCTTGCCACTGCAGAAGCACTTAATGGAGATGGCAATGTCAGCTGCAAGTTAATCCTGAAAATGTAGCCCAGAGCTGGGTTCCTAAGATGCAAATTCCTGAGCATTAACACCATTAAGATTTTAAAATCAATCTAAAGAAAAAGAACACCCTTGCTGAAATATGGTGTTGCTTTGAAATGTTTGCAATCTGGTACATTAGAGCTCCTTCTGCATTTGAAGAAAGTAAAGACTCTGTTAAACAGTTTTCTACTTGAGAAGTGAAAATTTCCCTAATTGTATCAGAAATGGATGTATTTTTAGAAATGCTAATTATTTAATCATAAATAAAAATGCAAATATATTAACCATTTCAAAATGCATAAATATGCATAGATAAGCAATTATTGTAGATAATTTGAGTTAAATATGTTTAATTAAATAGTATTTGAATTCTGTACTGTGTTAGAGATGATTTGAGTTTAAGTTGGGTTGAATTACGTACTGCATCAGACATTTTTGATGTGAGCTCTGTTACTTCCTACACCTTGTTATTTATTATGGAGGTCAGGTTTCCTGCTTCTGACACACAGAGCTCTGCAGGGATGAACTCAGAGAAGGGTTTGAAGGTTTAAGCACTTCTCAGAAGTCTTGCTTATTCTCACAGGCCTGTAGAATCTTTTTGGAGATCACATTTGGAGAAAGGATTTTCTTACGAGGTTACTATTACTTTTAGTTTTGACTAGAGTTCAAATGGTGGTCAGATGTGGGCGGGATTTGAGAAGCTGAGGGAAAATCAAGTGGGTGCATTTCCAGGTGAGACTGCCAAAATCACCAAAAATGTTTTGATAACGATGGAAGTTTGCTTTGAAGGCGATGAGAAATGCTTGTCATGGAGCATGCTCCACAAGCCCTGCTCTGCTGGGCTGTCATGCCTGTGTTCCAGGAGAGGAAGTTTGTTGGGGGCTCTGGGCAGATCAGTGAGAGGATGATGGAGCGCCTGGGCACGCGGGTGAGGCTCAGGAAGCCGGTGGTGCGCATCGACCAGTCGGGGGACAGCGTCGTCGTGGAGACCCTGGACCACGAGCTCTACGAGGTGATGGCATGGCCAGTGAGAAACCATTAGTGGTGGCTACAAAACCTCTAGCTTTTCCTTTTTGAGCTCTCCAAAGCCCCGTACAAAAATGCAGCAGAGGTTTAAGTGACTGTGACAGAAAGTCGCGTGTTCTCAGTGTCCTGAAGCGGTGTAGGAGCTTTAAAGTGATGCCTAAAAGCAAAGTGTGTATTCAGACTTTTCCTTTCCTGTCATCTCTTTGTGTTCAGTTACCTTCTGAATTAGAGGGTAATTGTAAGGTGTAAAATGTAATTTAGCAACAAACTTCCAGTGAAAAACACTTGCAAGCCTTGCTTCCAAGTTGTAACAGAGACAAGTGGACTCTTGGAGCACAGTGCTTTCTTTTCAACACCAGGGGAAGGGCAGCTGCCCATCATTTGAACAGATGGCTGTTTGTGTAATGATTGTTTGTTATTTAATGAGCAGGACTTTTTGAGGGTTTAGTTGTGCGATTCTTGTGCTAAATGCCAAAATTGCTTCACAAGATACACCCTGCAGCCTCCCCAGATGTCTGCTGAGACCATTAGAGCAGTGTACTTGGGCTGAAGTAGGGAAGAACGTATTTGGCTTATGGATAATTTCTTTTCCAGGGCAAATATGTGATCAGTGCCATTCCCCCAGCTCTTTCTTTGAAGATTCATTTCAACCCACCTTTGCCCCCGCTGAGGAACCAGCTCATCAACAGAATCCCCATGGGCTCAGTCATCAAGTGCATCGTGTACTACAAGGAAACTTTCTGGAGGAAGAAGGGTACTGCATTTTAATTGAAAGGAATAGGGGTGACAGAGAGGGAAGAGAGTACCTGGCAGCAGAACAGACTCTTTGTTCAGAGCATGCTAAGGATTAGAAGGAGACTTCATATTCTTCTATGCCATTTTTGCCTTCCCCTGTGAGAGAAACCTGGTGGATTGGGTGGGAGGAGAGGGTGGATGAGGGAATAAATAAGGAGGTGGTCATGAATGGAGAATTTGTTTCTGATTGCCTTGGTTGTTCTGTTGTCCTCTCCTTGAGTGACACCTGGGTATGAGATGAGCCTCCCTCACTTGTACAGGGATGTCAATGTACAAGTGATGTGTGATGGAAGGGTCTGCAAAAATTCTGCTTTCTGGATGGGCTGGTCAGCAATAATGGAAGGTGTCTTCACACAGACATCCCCAGCTGGGCTGGTCATTCTGGGCTCCTCTTACATGCTGAATGCTTCCATCATGACTCCTCTTCTGGAATTTACTGAATCCAAAGCAAACAGCAATGCAGTAACATCCACTTCTCATTATTGGCTAGAGTGAGCCCACGTCTGTTTGCCTACAAATACCATCTACCACTCATCTTTGTAAATGCACTTGAGGGTTCTGGATCCTGTCATGTTCTGGCTATTAGTCTTGGGATCAATCAGCAGGAGGTGCCTGAGTATTTTACAACTTCTTGGAAGCTCCTGTGTTTTGATTCATGGATTGTGACTGCTTTTCCACGTTGTTCTTGCCAGGGTATTGTGGTACCATGATCATTGAAGATGAGGATGCTCCAATTGGTTTAACACTTGATGACACTAAGCCTGATGGCAGCTTTCCTGCCATAATAGGGTAAGGGACAAAGGAAGTGTTAATGCTTTTTATTTTGTCCTAGAGGCAACAATTGAAGTGGAAAACCTGGTAATTTTAAAGAAAATACTTAAAAAATAATTAAAAGTTGAGTTTCTCAGTGCATGGTGATGTTCTATGATTGTTTTACTTCAAATTTTTCCTCTATGATTTCATTGCTAATTTAAAAAATTTAATTCTCTCTTTCTACTTTTTATCACTGTTATCTTTTTTCTCTGTGTGTGGCAAAGTACAAACTTGGAGAAGAGGAAAGGAAAGAAAAAAGAGGCTGATTGCAAAAATGTGAAATTTTCTCCAAGTACTTTAGTTCTTTAAATGAAAATTTGTTTTCTAGAATTAAATTTTATTTTGTTCTGGTTATTTTAGCAACCAGAGAATATGATCAGTCTTAAAAGTTTTATTAAAAAGTGATTTCCAGCTCAATCCCAGGTTTTGTGTCATTGCTATATGTCTGCACCCAAGGCTGTATAAAATTAAAGTAATTGGGAAATAGCTCATGCAAATATTCTAACATGAATTTCAGAGTGGCTTCTTCCTAAATGAGTCCTGCAAGCAGCAGGTAGAGCATTATCAGAGAGGTGAAATGGATGTTTTTATTAGAGACCCTAAAGCTATGACTGTGAATCACAGCATCTCATCATAAGTTCTTGGCATTTTAAATAATGCAGGAAATGCAGCAGCATAATGGGAGTAAATTGTTTGTGTTCCTTACAGCTTCATTCTTGCTCGGAAGTGCAGAAGACTGACAGGTCTCACGAAAGAAGAAAGGTGAGTACAAAACCCTGGAAATCTGTGTGGAATTCCAGTGAAAATTTTGTTATAAATGACCAGAGCAGGAAAAAAAATGCCCTGATTTGAAGGAAGTTGTCTGTAACCTTGTGCCAGTAGGCAGACATTAAGGAAAAAGATGCCTTGCTTGGTTTTATATGAAGGACCCATGGAATTCCCACATAGCTCTTGCCCTTTGGAAACTCTCTGGTCCTGGTTCTTACTTTCCCACGAGGCTTCTCAGTTTATGTGACTCTTGCCAAGGAGCAGCTGTAAGGTGCTGAATATGAAAGCAGTGTAGATATTCTGCTGGAAAGTGTCCAGGACCAGCCTCCTTCCCCCACTGCTGCCCACCTGGCTTCTTACAGGTGCCCTGAGCTCTTGGGAAGCTTGTCAGAAGGGAAAGCTTTGGCCTCTGGGTTTGATTTTATCTTCATTTTCTGCTCACCCTGGAGGATCCTTTCAGTGTCTGTAACTTAGTGCAACTTGAACCTGTAGCTGTTGTGAGCAAGCTTCAGCATCACAAAGGGGTCAGAAGGCTGCCTCTGTCTCTGCACCCTTAGTATGGGGAAAAAAATGTCCTTCAGGCACAGATAAAGGTCATTTTACTGTCTTCTTGAAACAAATCTCTGCACAGAGTAGTGCTCTTTGGTGTATTACTAAAATAGAATTTATAAAGTGATGATTTTTTATTTTCCATCTCACTGACTCGCTGTATCTGATCAAATGAAAGCTGCAAGTAGAAACTGTGGATTGTGAGGAGAGCCTTGGTTTAACAGGGAGAAAATACATTTGATTTTAAAGTATGATAAAGGAACACTGTGCCCAAGTAAACATTTTTACTGTAATAGCTGGTCTAACTAGAGAAGATGCATCTCAGTCTGGCTGCCTGTGGATAATGGGTCTAAGTGGAGCTGTTTATGTCCCAGTCTTTTCAAATGACAGCCTGGTACCACAGAGCCCTTTTAATTTTGGCAGGAATGGCCAATCCCTGAGGCTCAGCAGGTGCCAGATGATAAAAGTCACATAGGTATTGTGAAACCCAGTGTGCCCAGAATTTTGAGCCATCCCAAACACCAAAGGGTGTCTTACACTGTGTGTGAGTGCCCTCGATACAACTGGGTGTTTGCAGTGTTTGAGAACAGCTTTTCTTTCTGTGAAATTAGGGTCTGTCCTGGCTGTTTGCAAGGCACCATCCTTTTCCCTGGGCATTAAAAGCACTGGCACAATTATCTGACTCTGCTGCTGC
Source organism: Prinia subflava (assembly GCF_021018805.1). Lineage (NCBI taxonomy): Eukaryota > Metazoa > Chordata > Aves > Passeriformes > Cisticolidae > Prinia > Prinia subflava. The sequence continues at coordinate 101,068,072 of NC_086249.1, read as the reverse complement.
CAACAGCCAAGTTTTGTATGAGTTTTGAACTCTTTTGCCAAATAAACCTTAGACTAGGAGGGACTTTGCTTTGGTAAAGAATGGTTGTGAAATATGCTGGCTGTCCCCTGGTGCAGGGGTACCCTTGGCTCCAGGAGGTTTGGCCACAGCCAGAGAAGGCAGGAACCTGCTGGGCTGCACTGCAGATCCTGTCCTCCCCAAGAGCACAGCTCTCCTTCCTGTGGAATCTGGGGTCCAGGAGAAGGCAGAACATGAACCCAGACCTTCTCCCAGTGTACACCCAGGGTGCAACCAGTTTGTATAATTTAGATGAGGGCTGTGGTGCTGCAGGGAGGGGTCTCTCCTGAGCACAGGCTTCTTCTGACACCCTGCAGAGGGTGTACCGTGCTGAGATGCTGTGCTCACCTACCAACACAACCTGGGCTCTCCCAGTAGAAGGTAGAGTCTGTGGCAGCTATCCCAAATCATGCCTTGGAAGCTGTGGGAGAGGATGGAAATCTTACAGCTAAGCCAGACTGAAGGCAGTAAATTTCACTGCTTCCTCCCATCTGGTTTTCCCAGGTCAGGGACCAGTGGTGAGATTGTGCCCTGCCTTTCAGAGCTGTGCAGTGAAGCCCTGGCATCACACACTGCTGTGGAGTCAGAGACAGGAGAAGAGCTGAGTGTCTGCATTGCACTTCTTCCACACTGGGCACAGTGTGACTCTCAGCAGGACCCTGCCTTGGTAGCTCCAGGCATAACATTCCTCTTATTTAGTGCTTAGAGCAATTTCACAGCTGAGCCCAAAGCCAAGAAATGAGGATTTTACTCACTGCATATTCCGTGTAGTGCAGTTATGTTCCATGCTAGTATTAACCGTAAGTCCATTAATAAGAATTTCTTTAAACTTCTCTAGGACACAAAGTGCAGATCTTGCAGAGACACCAGCAAGATGCAAAGATTGCTCTTATTAGGGGTAATGTCCTCAATGACTGATTTATGTTGATACAATTCAATCCTTTAGAAACTGCTTGTTTGGTGTTTGGTTTTTTTTTTTCTTGTCAAAAAAGATCCTATTACTAATGAATAATTCCTTCCAATATCTACATTTCTTAAGAGTCTGAATAAGCCCTTGACCTGAAGCTTAATATTTTTCTTTGCACAGCTCTCTTAAAGTAGCTAATCTGTGTTTGCAATGTTCTTAGCACACAGCTGTGAACTTGCACCTTTGTGGAGCCCTGCACTTGGCCACAAGTGACAATACCTACCAGTCACTGGTCTGCCATCTCCAGGCTCCCTGGAGGGTCTGCCAGTCATTGTGGAGAAAGGACAGGGCACAGGCAGGTCCAGAGGGGTCTTTCTCATCCCTGCCATGGTGCTGGGAGGAGTAGAAGCAGATGAGTCCCAATGTGATAATTCACTTTCCTGTGGAGCCCTGTGGTGTTTGTGGCCTGCCCTGAAAGGAGGAATTGATGGCATTTGTGGGAGCTGGTGGGCAGACCTCAGCAGAGGCTTGGCTGGCTCCTGCTGTTAAAATGGCTTTGTTCTGTTCAGACACTGGGCAGGTGCTGGTTGTCTGCAGGGCACAGTGCTCACCTCACTTATGGAGAAATTGAGAAGTCATCCTTTTCCTTAGGGCTGTTGGTAGCTTTGTGTCACCCCTGACTGCACAGGAATGTTCATTTTCAGGTCCTGGGGCTCTCTGAGCCTTCCTGGCCCCTCACTGCTTCTGCAGCAGGATGACCCTTGTCCTCTGCCCCAGGGCAAAAGGAAGGGGCTGTTTCCTTCCCCTGCTGCTGCTGGGCTTGACACCTGCCAACAGCAAAACCACCCCAGGGCCACGGCTCTTCCTCAACTGCAGCAACCTCCACTTTCTTGCTCAAGCTCCAACCTGCATGTGAGGACACCTCTGAGCCCCTTCAAGTCATCCTGTTTCTCTTCATCCTCTTTCCATAGCATTCTTTGGGTTCAGCTGGGTATAGCTGGGCTCCTGTAGAGCTGGGTTGCTTCTTACAGCAATTATGTGTGGTTTCCTTGTGTGCTTTTGTAGCTGAAAGGGCAGCCCTCACAGTCACAGAGCTGGGACTCCTGTGTTTCTGTGCCCAGCATGGCTTTTTGAGGAGCACTGGATTTTCTTCCAGAAGTAAATGTCTTTTCAGAGCTGTCTTTGTTTTCCATAATTGTTATTTCATCCTGATCCTCTTGCTTTTGGGAATTGGTGCAGCGTGGCTAAAAGTAAGACCCAAGGGCTTGTAGGAACAAATTCAATTGCACTTGGGGGTTGCTACAGAATGAAGTCTATTCAATGATTTATAGACTAATAAACTTAAAACAGGAGGAAATTTTATATAAGCAGAAATTAAGTACTGATTCCCTGAGAGCCACAGTATATCGAGACCCGCATTTTTGTAGGGACAAACTGTAAGTTAGAATATGTGCCAAGACAAAAAAGTGTAATGCCTTACTACTTTTTTTTCTGACAGCCTGGACACTATTTGGATAATTTGGGGGTTTGGGCTGTTGGAGTTATCTTAAGAGAACAGCTTTCAAAACTGCTGGAAGTCAGCACATACTCAGCACAGGAACTTGGGTTGTTTCTAGTGATCCAGAGGCTGATGAATTGGGAGGGATCCTAAAAAGCTGGAACCTCAAATTCAAGCAGATACCATACTTGTCCTCTTAGAAGCAGGGTATATTGGAAGTGATTTATTTTCTCTTTCCTCACACTGAAGTCTTCTGTTGCTTTTCTCTTGCAGGAAGACGAGGCTGTGTGAGCTCTATGCAAAGGTTCTGGGATCAGAGGAAGCTTTACACGTAAGCACAAAATCTCTGGAAAAGGTACCTTTGGAAGAGGTACTGTGAGAAAAGGTACTTTTTGGAAAAGTGCTGTGGGAGCACTTGCTGCCCTCACTAGAGGAGTGGACAGAAGATCCTGGCAAGCCTTGGGTTTGACAGTGAGGATAAGAACGAGCTTTATGAACATTAATGAAGCATTACAAGATGTTTTTGTTGATATATTCTTGTCCAGCTCCATGGGTGGGATTCCCAGTGCTTGCCACCATAAACCTCAGCTGCTGTCACACGTGACAGGCTTGCTTTCCCTCTCTGTCTGTGTTGTGTCTTCTCTCTTACCAGTTGTTAAGATCCACTGCTGCATGTGCTGGGTTGTTTTTCTTTTGCCTTTCCCTTGCCTTCTCTTCCCTGTAAAGATAAATGACTGTTGGGGTTTGTGTGATCTCACGCTTAGATTACGTGATTAATGCTGCTTCTACTTTTAAGAACAAATTTACAGGGTTAAGAGTTGTAGGCACCAATCTGGAGAATACATGACTTTCAACACAACAATGCTGTACACAGAACCATGCAAGTGCCACACTTTGCATTTTTAACAGTATATATTTGTACCCAATTACAAGTATTACAACTGTATACACCAGAGGTTAATTTTGGTTTGCATGGCTCAAAGCCTAAATTTGTGCACAAAGCGTAAATTAACATTGACAGATTAAGAGGATTATGCTCTACAATGGCCAGATTAACTAGTTTTTTAGACAGTGTATTCCTATTTTTAAAAAAATAGGGCTTATTGTGTTGCATTCATGCTGCATTAAGAGACTTGTTAAATGTGCTCATCTTGTCAAACGTTGACATGCAACAAATGATAAGCTGTTCTTCTCTGCTCTCTCCTCAGTTCTGTTATTAACTTCCTCGAGACTTTGTCCTTTCCCTGAGTGAATTAATCTCTCTTTTACAGCCTGTGCATTATGAAGAGAAGAACTGGTGTGAAGAGCAGTATTCTGGGGGCTGCTACACAGCCTACTTCCCACCAGGCATCATGACTCAGTATGGAAGGTACAGTGTCTATTTATAGTGGGCTTTGGAGTGGTAAGATAAGACCAAGTTAATAAATATCCTCAGAAAGGCTCATAAATCCTCTGTCACTGTTTGCTTTATACCTTTAAGATCACTGGGGGATGTTTCAAACAGATGGGATAAGCTTCCCCTTGTCTCCGTTGGGCTTTATGATGGATGAGTACAGGATCATTAGGGGGGTTTATCCACTCCTGTTATTTGGTGAGTTCAGCTGAGGAGGGTCTGGGAAGGGAGTTGGGAATCTTCCACATTCTGCTTACAAAAATGGCTTTGGGTATTTGAGATCAGTGTAACCATTTCAGCCTTTAGCTGGTGATTTAAAAATACTGACAGAGAGTTAGTTCTTGATGACACTGATGGTAATGAGTGATTTCTTTGGACCATTCCTTTCTTTTTAGCAGTGGAAGCTTAATATAATGATCTGTGTGCTGTTGTACACAGTCCTCTCCCACTTAAGTTTTTGGCATGAAAATAAGATTTATCAAGAAGAAAAAGACTTACTTCAGACTGGTGATTTGATTTAGATACACAGGTTTTAATGTGGTAAAAGAGCCATACTTTTGAAGTTTAATCATATAATTTGAAAGTAAGTTAGAGCAATAAAGCAGTTGTAACAAAGAGCTTATGGAAGCCTTAGTATTTGAAGTAATTAAAATGGTAATTATTGCAGATTCTGGCAAAAATAAAGTTAAAACAATGCTTTTTGGTTTTTTACTTACTGCTTCAAATATCATGGGAATATATTTCAAAATGCTGCACTGTGCCAGTAATACCTGGCACTGGTACTTACACCATGGGCTGAAACTGTGAGATAGTGTAAGTCTCATCTCAAAATAGTTGTCCTTTTCACTTATAGTTGTCATTTTCACCTATGAACAGTGTAAACATTTAAAAAATGTGAACACTAGCGTGTTCACTGTAAGAAATTAAATACAACCCAGACTTGTCCTCCAGCTCCACTCACCCACTGCTATCTTCAGGTGCTTGCTGTCATTTAAAACACTTTCATTCCAACATTAACCCAGCTATTTCAGTTCTTTCCAGATGCAGCTGATGTGACTTTTTGCTTGTCCCCCTCCAGGATCATTCGGCAGCCTGTGGGCAGGATCTACTTTGCTGGCACAGAGACAGCCACTGAGTGGAGTGGGTACATGGAGGGGGCTGTCCAGGCTGGAGAAAGAGCAGCCAGAGAGGTACAGGTGCTCAGGGGACACTGGAAAATGTCCTCTGGAAAATGAAAGATCTTGTGGTTGGAGTGGAAATGAAAACTGAGTGTTGACAGCTTCAGGTGTTCTGGATCTTGATGAAGATCCCTGCAAAGGGGATTGACTTCAAAAAGGATGAAGGTTTTGCACTTGGATTTGGAATGTTAGGAAGGGCTCTGGCTATTTTGTCAAACTCTCACCTTGTTTCTAGGATTAAATTCTCTCTTATTTTACAGAAATCCCAAATTCTCCCCCAGTCATTTCTCTCCCAAATCTGTTAATCATCCTGCTGAGAGATCCTGGCTGTTGGAGCATGGGAACAGCTCAGTCCTGTAGCTCTGCACAACAAGCCAGGCCCTTTCTTAATATTTCCAACAGTGATGGTCCACTGAGACAGCCTTAACACAGGGTCACTAAACAAGGACTTAGATATTTTTCTTCTGAGAAAATGCCAATTCCCAGAGTATTTTCAGGAACATTACAGTTTATGGAGCAGCAAAAGAAATTCAATCTTTGTTTTATGAGATGAAGGGAACCTTGTGGCTAAAAACTAGTCAAGGAACACAAATTCCTGGAAGGAATATGAAGAGTTCATCTAGCCCATAGCCCTGCCCTAAGGGACAGAGATCAGTTGTTCATAAATTATCCCGTTTGAGAAAGTTACACCTAAGGTGCTCCTGAAAAGCACCAGAGGCCTCATGGTCTCTCTAAAGTAAGGACATTACAGCAGAGCCTCCATGGGCCTCAGCAGAGGAGTAGAAAAGTGTACTTGAGAGGTAACATTTTTGATGTTTTCCTTTTCTTATTTACTTATGAAAGGAAAATATGTTAAAAATTCAGTGCTTCTCACTCTCCTGCATTGAAGAGTTGACAGGGTCCATGAATCTTGTCTACACTAAAAGCCCCTCGTGAAAGATGTTAAATCTACAAGTGCCTGGAACAGAAAAAACATTATTATCACCATCTCCATTTTATTTCACTGTAGAAGAAGCTAATCTTGCTGTCTTCCCTGAGTATGATTTCAAATAGTCTTTGCTATCCTACTGATCTCTGCTGTCTTTGATACTTTGAATGGTAACTTTCCCATTGCTAAGGTTTTTTATTTAAAGTTGCTTTTCTCTATCTGAAAGTAGTGGTCTCTCATCACTCCCAGGATGCTGTTCCTCTTCCTACATCATGATAAAATTTACAAAACAAGCTGTTCCTTGTAGCTGGTGTCTTCATGCCTCACTTTGCCATGAGTGTCTGCATAACTCTTAGTCATAATTACATTATCCTGTTCCCCTGGGACTGGCTGAATTCCAATACCTTGTATGGACTAACTAAGCATAAAGAGATTTTTCTGTTACTGTTTCTATGTTCCACGAGGAGGAGTGTGTTATTAAATATCAGCCCTCCCCAGAAATAAGTTGTGAAAGGTTGAGTTTTCTTGTAAAATTTGAATACACTGTGATTCATGTGCTCAGTCATCCTGCCATTTTTAAACAACAATTGAAGCCAGCTTTTTTTTTCTGTCTTGAATTGTACTTATTGAGAATGTTATTTATTTTCAGATACTGTTTGCTATGAGGAAAATCCCAGACAGTGAAATTTGGAAGCCAGAACCTGAATCAGTCGTAAGTATTTATGTAGATAAAATGGACTGAGGGGTTTTTCTCCTGTTTTGCTGATGAGATAATTTTTTTCTCTGTTTTTATGTAAATTCACTAAACCAAACCACAATAAACTTTCCCTTATTCACCAAAATTGCCCTTCCCTAAAGAAGGAAGAGGATAGAAACCCATCTGACAAGTCTCTAAGGCAGGATTGGAAAGAGCTGCATTTCCTAACTGGGCTGTGAATCCTTTCCCTGTGTATGTTCTTCCCTTTAACTGAGCAGAAAATCTGGATATAGTGCTTTTTGATAAGCTATAACCACTTCAGCCCAGTTCTGTTCCTGCTGCAAGAATCTCTCAATTTATATCCCTTCTCTCACAGAGAAGATGTTATGTGGGTAATGGATGCTCTCCCCACAGGATGTGCCAGCTTTGCCCATCACTACAACCTTCTGGGAGAGGAACTTGCCATCTGTGCCAGGACTGCTGAAGCTGCTTGGATTTTCCACTTTCTTCACCTCTGTGGCTGCAGCTGGGTTATTTGCCTACAAAAGGGGACTGCTGCTTCGAAACTGAAAAAAGGTGCCAACTCAAAGCCTCACAACTGAGGCATTTTCTTTTTTTTTTTATTTTGTCATGGACTTTTCTGTCTCCAAAATCTGAGGAAGAGGTGAAAACAGTAGAGAAAATACACTGGAGGGAAAGGATATAATAGAGGGATCCATATTGAAGAAGAACCCCTAGAGCCCAGGCCTACTTCTAGCAGCAACCTTTTGGTTGTTGAATTTCTGGGGTGCCAAATGTTGTCACCTTGAGATTTTGATCCAGATCTCAGAACAGAAGTGACAAAATACCTCTTTAAAGCCTATTCTGATGAGATTTCTGCTTGGTTTTACTCTTATGTCAGAACCAGACCCTGAACTCCAAGTCCCCACAGGCCCTATTTGTACTGTACAACAAAATCTCTAGTTGTAAACAAAGGATTTCTGCCTCCCTGTGTGGTAGACTGAGAAAAGAAATCCACAGCTTACAGAACAATCAGCTAGTTCATGCCAGTTACTGGTAAGAAACTTAGTGTTTTCATTTATTACTCAGATGTCCAGAGCCCAGGGAGCACCTAAGGGGCAAGCCAAGTTAAATTTATTTCAATTATTGTTTAATTTTCAAATTTTTATTCAATTATTATTTAAATTTCAATCCATGTGAACTTTGCAAGTGCAACCACAGGATGCTGGCATTTCCAGTGGCATTTATGTCCTGCTGTGAGCTAAAGGACAATAGTTCTGCTGGGTTTGGCAGAATTTCAGGCTCCCCAGATGTGTTCACAACAGCCTGGCACAGCAGAGCTCCTGTCCAGTGGAGTCTGTCCCTGTAAGCACCTTGAGTCTGTCTCTTGCCTGCTAGGGCACAATGGCCTTGAAAATGTAGTGTTAACATTAAACAAACAAAATAAAACAAAAACAAACAAAACAAAACAAAGAAACCCCAAACTTATCTGCCCCCAGACTCTTGCTTCATGCTGAACACAGATTTACATATTCAAAGTTTTGTCTTTCCTAACAACCACATTGATGGGATTAGCACTTCCACTTCTGCCTGCTGTGCTGTGTTGCACTGACTATGCACTTTTGTAATTAATCAGGGATCTAAATGATAGTGAGATCAAAGAGAACTGTGGATTCAAGAGTCACAAGCAAGTGCCTCTGCTCTCCTTAGCTTGGTACTGTTCAAACAATGGGGAAAAAATAAAAAGAGAAGATATAAAGAAGGCACTATGCAGGAGTGAGGGGGAAAAGTAAAAAAAATCCACCCACCAAAACCTCAGTGCCTGCTTGCCAGCATGTTGGTACCTTGTTCTAGATATTTCTGCTGTGTTACCTGTGTACAAGATGAAACTGGAAAACACAGGTATGAATGAGTACAAGATCTAGTGCACATGAAGTTGGAGATGTCTGGAATTTTTCAGAGCCTGTTTGCTACACTTCTCTCTCCAACGAGCAGCAATTTATATGTAAAAATATTGGATTGCAGTAAAGAGCCATGGAGGGAAGTATAATAATAAATTCAGCAACTGGTGTGAGCAGACGGTGGAGGAGCTGTATCACCAGTCTCAGGCAGACTTTTTGGGCTAACATCTGATCTTGCTTGTGTAGAGCAGTACTTCGTTCTCCAAATAGTCCCATGGAAATTTACTGAACTGCTTGGAAAGCTGTAATATCTGTGAGCAGCACCTCGCTTGCTGCCCCTTAGGTTTTGTTCTTTTTAACTTGATGTGCTGGTTAAACATCATCTTGTAGCAGCAGCTTGGATTTTATCACAAATGAATAGCCTCATAACAGCCTTTTAAAATGCATGGGGGAACTTTTCAGGCATAAAGATCTTTAAGGCAGAGGAAGAGTGCAGCAGTGTACATATGGCCTTCTTGTTGTATCACATCGAGTTCTAATTTGCTGGGATGTTTGCCTACTGCAGAGAGCTTCTACATGGCTTTCTCTCCCTGTGATTTATTTACTAAATGAATTAGGAACTGAAAGCTGAATGGAAAGTTCAGAGCTTTTGAAGCTCACACAATTTTCAGGCCAGAAATAAACACAGGGACCTAAATTTGGGAAGACATTTTTAAAGTCTTGGCCCCAATATTTGTAAGTGCTAGACGGTGAATACATACATTGCATATAAAGAGTTGCTGTATTTGCAGATGATTTTTCTGCCATAACTGTTTGGAATTCAGGTCCTGCTTCTGCCCTAGAAATACTCCACATTCTCTAAAGGGGAGCAAATTCATGAAACTAATGAGGATAAATCAGTTTTATTCACATCTAAAATGCATTTCTCTCTTCTTTGCTCCTGAATCTGGCAGAAATTTTTCCCAGTTTAACAAGATCATGTTGTGTGCCACAGGGGAAGAAATTCCAATCAAAACCAGAAATTGGGTAGTTAGAACTGAACAAAATTATGACCTAAGCTTTTCATGAGATTAGCCAATTAAAAAAAATTGAAAAATTTGTATACTTATAAACCTTCCTTCATTTCAAAGCGAAAGAAAGATGGAAAATAAACAAAGCAATCCTACAAAGCATTTCTCATCTTATCCTGCCACAAATAAAGTGGGTGAGACAGGGAATCTCAAAAGAGATGTAGGTTCATTTCTAACTAAATCCTGTTGGAGCTGGGAGGTCTGAATTGTGCCATCTGTATCAACACTAAAGTCTCTGTCTTCTTCCTTGCAGACTGCCAAAGCTTTAGGGAAGCTCTCTCTGTCTTTACAGCCGTGTCTTGCTGTGATTGTGCTGTGGACCTTACCACCACTCTGGGATTAAAAAAAGGATTTGCTGCTGTTTTCTCAACATTTTCCACACAAAAGGAATACGTGGCACCTCGTGTGCATGGATGTCAGCGTGGTGAGGGACTTGACAAATGGAGGTAGAGAATCAAGCTGCTTCCCTGTGGGTAGAGGGAGCTGTTAGCACTGGCTTACATTTTTGAAATTAAAATTCATGCTAACCCCTTGAAAAGAGGAATGAAGTCTGTTTTAATGGATAACCAGTCATGCTGTATTATTTTATTAACAGATTTGATGAGACAACTGCTATCATGAAAGTTCCAAGAGTTTACCAGCTTTGTAAAATGTACTATGGGAACAACCATGAAAATAATTGTATTTGTCTCTTACAAACTGAACTGTGTTACCATGCATATTTTGTAATGCTCTTAAGAGTTTACAAAAAAAAAAGAAAAAAGACAAAAAAAGACATTTACTTTCTTGTACACTGTTCTGATAGCCACTGTACATTGCAAAGAATGACAGGTCATGACATAGAAATCTGTGTTAACCAAAGTACTTGAAATCTAACTGTACAAACTACTCAACAGTAACAAGGATGTGAGCAATCTGAGGCAGCCCCTTTGTCTTCCCTTTAATTTGTGCATTTTTTTCCCCAGTGCAGACCTTGATTCCAAATAGAATACCTGCCCTCAATACAAAGACATTAATCAAGTAATTAGGTACCTCTCTGACCATTGTCCATCACTGGAACCCATGGCCTGGACAAGAAACTATGGGGCTTAAATAAATCTTTCTGTGTCCACAGTGGGCCTGTTGTTTCACTGAAGTAGGCTTTACAGATGTGCAGAAATTTTAGGATTTTTTCCCCCTTTTTGAGACATATTTTTGAGGAAGAAGAAGTTGTATGACCTCCGGAAGTACTAGGGAGTCAAGATTAAATATTAGACCTGCCACTGCTCTTGGGCAAGAAGCAAACCCCCTCAAATCACAGGTGACAAATATTCACTAATAAACCTGACCTGTGTTCAAATGAACTAACATTCCCTCTCCTGTCTCCACCACCTTAAGATCACCTTGATCTTCCTTCTGTTAAAGAACAGATTGTAAAAATGAGAGGGCCAAAGCAGCCTCTGTGCTTTCCAAGTGTCTCTCCAGTGAATTCCTTTAGGCGTTGTCGTGGACTGCCGCTTATAGCGTGTCTGCTGTGGTCATGTGCAGGTCAGTGCTCAGTGGTGCCCTGCCTCTGTGTTTTGGAAAAAAAAAATTAAAAAGAGTGACTTCACTTTGCAGGAATATATATGCTGTGTGTGTGATGAATTTGTGCCTTTTATAACCGTAGCATTTTCTAAAGTGCCTCTGTGGTGACTGTCTCCCTTGGTTTCCTTCTTCAGCTCCCTTTTCAATAGGCTCTGCAGATATTTTTATCTGACAGCTGTGAAATTTTTTTAACCTTAATTAGAATCAATAAATATTGTCATGTCACGTGTGTTGTTTGAGCCTTTTCTTTTGTGGAAGCCCCTTTTGACTTGGTTGTAATGGTATTACTAACACAGCATTTTGCATTTCATACTGAAACCTGTAACTTCAGCTTTTCTTGAAGAAAGTTCTGTAAACAAGTGGAGAGTATAAAAGAAAAAAATACAAAACACCCAAGCAACCTCACAAAACAAAAATGCAAAAAATCCCACTCAGCGCCTTAAATACACAATTATAACAAAAAAAATCAAACTCCAATTGGTAGTAGAATACATGACCAACTCTCTTACACTCAAGAATTAGTTTTTACTACTGTAGGGCAGGTGGCTCAAATTGAACATAAAAAGAAACAGACCTTGTGCCAAATACTGTGTGATGTAAACATGAAAACCCTAGAAGAAAAGGGAGAGCAAAATCACTTCATTTCACCCACTAGCTCAGTGTCAGTGCTAGAGATAATGGAATTGAAGAACCAGTTTTCTCCTAGGAAGGGATCTGTGTTGCAAAAACTGTTGGCCATGAATACTGGAGAAAGTGTAACCATCCATGTGAAAAACATCTAAAATGTGCAGTGCTCCTTATGTAGGCTTAACTTTCAGCATTACAAGTTATAAAGGAGCACAAATACAATGAAAGCAAACACCCTCAACTAATCCTTCACACACTCCCTAAAGCATCTGTCCCCTAAGAAACGTGTCAGAACCAGCAATGCATTTCACAGCCCTCAAAGCAGCCAGCAAGTGGTTATGACTCTAAAACATTGCTCCTGTATTGGGGTTGCATGGCCTGGTTTTGGAAGCAGGGGAGCTACAGGGGTGGTTTCTGTGAGAAGCTTCTGGAAGTTTCCCCTATGTCCAGCAGAGCAGATTTCTGACAGCTCCAGGATGGACCTGCTGCTGGCCAGGGCTGGGCCAGTTACAAAAGGTGGAAACACCTCTGGGATAACAAATTCAAGAAGGAAAAAAAGTTATTGTGCAGATGTAACAGCAGCCAGAGAAGAGCAGGGTGAGAAGATGTGAGAGGAGCAGCCCTGCAGACACCAAGGTGAGTGCCCAGGGAGGGCAGGAGCTGCTCCAGGGCTGAGCTGAGATTCCCCTGCAGACACCAAGGTCAGTGCCCAGGGAGGGCAGGAGCTGCTCCAGGGCTGAGATTCCCCTGCAGACACCAAGGTCAGTGCCCAGGGAGGGCAGGAGCTGCTCCAGGGCTGAGCTGAGATTCTCCTGCAGACACCAAGGTCAGTGCCCAGGGAGGGCAGGAGCTGCTCCAGGGCTGGAGCTGAGATTCCCCTGCAGCCCGTGGTGAGGCCGTGGGGGGGTGGCTGTGCCCTGCAGCCCCTGGAGGGCACAGGGGGCAGAGATCACCTGCAGCCCCTGGAGGAGACCCAAAATGGAGCAGGGGATGCTGAGAGGGGGCTGTGAACCCCTGGGATGCCTGTGCTGCAGCAGGGTCCTGGCAGGGACCTGCAGACCTGTGCAGAGAGGAGCCCACCCTGGAGCAGGTTGTGACCCTGTGGGGGACCCACACTGCAGCAGGCTGTGCCTGAAGGACTGACCCCGTGGAAGAATAACCCATAGTGAAGCAATTTATGGAGAACTGTTGCCTGTGGGATGGACTCAGTGCAGAAATTCATGGAGAGCTGTCTCCTGTGGGAGGGATCCCACCCTGGGCAGGGAAGGACTCCTGTCCCTGGGCAGTGGCAGGAGCAGCGTGTGATGAACTGACCATAAACCCCATTCCACATCTCCCTGTGCCACTGCGGGGAGGAGGAGAGCTGGGCAGGAGGGAGGGGTGGGAGGAAGGTGTTTTTTACAATTTGTTTTTGCTTCTCATTGTCCTGCTCTGATTTCATTGTTAATAAGTTCAATCAATATCTCCAAGTTCAGCCTGTTTTGCCCATGATGGTATTTGATGAGTGATCTCTTTCTGTCTTTATCTTCACTCATGAACCCTTTGTTATATTTTCTCTCCCCTGTCCAGTTGAAGAGGGGAGTGACAGAGTGACTTCAGTGGGTGTCTGGCACCCAGCTAGGGTCAACCCACCACAGTGTTTTTGGTGCTGAAACCTGGGATCATGATGATTTTGAGATAAGGATGGCAATTGTGAAAGTTTGGGGAAAACATGGACTGAACAATGTTAGGGAGTAGAATATTCATGGTGAATTTTTGCTGTAATCATGGTGAGGGCACAAGGGGTGGGTTTTGTGTGAATTGCCAACTTTTGTTTTGTGTTGTGATGATGTTATTTTGATTTTTTTTGTGGGGATTTTTTGTCTTGCTTTGGTTGATTTTGTTGATGTGAGTGTAAGTTGTGTGATAGATGTGGATTTTAATGATAATTGTTAAATAGTTAAATATGTAATTCACAGAGGTGAGGGGTGGAAAGTGGAGTCAGATTTGACCTACATCTTTAACCTGTTGTTCAGACATATCCTGGAGCATCTCAGAGGACATACCTGAAATGGTATTATTATTAATTTAGTTATTTACAAAGCTTTCAGTGTGCATTTCAAAGAGACTGTGTCAGCCAAGGGGTACTTCATTATTTCCATCAGTCCAGCGTACAGAAAATTAATGTGGACAGATTAATACAGAAGAAATCCATTTTGTTTAACATCTATAAAAGATACAAATATGATTTAATGAGAAACCACTTAGAAATCCCACTCATTGTTTAGAAGAGGATAGGATGTGTGTGCAAATTATTTGGCTAAATCATGCAAAGCTCAGTGCTGCTGCAAGAGCTGAGGATAATTTTTTCTTCTTGTCTTGTGTAATTACACCAATTGCTCATCTGGAGCAAATCCCAAAATGTTGGAGGGACTGATGAGTTTTGCCTTCTGGCTCAAGACAGGATAAATTCTCCCTGAGCCTGTGAAACTGCCTCAAAAACAAAAACAAAAACAAGAACAAAACAACAAAAAGAAAACAGCCAAGAATGATAGGTAAAACTGCCCTCAGATGGTAGAACCAAAGTACAGTTTGGTATCTGCTGGAAAAAACACAAAATTTCTTTCAGGTTGGTCATGCTCCGTGGTGTGGGTGTGGAAGGGGGCTCCTTATCTGGTGTTTCAACACATGCAGGTACTGTAGGACTCCTGTGGACATGTCCTCCTCTCTCTGTGTCCATGTAGGAGGGATGGATGGGATTTTGAAATTCAGTCATTGGATGGAATTTACTTGCACTTCACTTTTTCTGCAAAGAGCACATATTTACCCACCTAGAGGACAATTCATGAGCTAAAACTCAGCTGCCTTGTGCCTCTCAGACATTCAAGGGCACCTTATTCAGCCTCCAGCTGCTGCCCCAAGAGGAGGCAGCTCTTCCAGAGGCCCAAGGGAAACATGTCCCAAACCAGCCCTGCCCTGCGGCACAGATGACCTTTGGGTACCAAACTAGGCAGCTTCTACCTCCCACCAACTGCTGATGGCAATTAGATACTTTTTGGGGCATTTAGCTTTGCAGAAATGCACCAGGGGTGATGTGGGTTCCTTGCAAGTTAATGTGTTGCATGTTAATAGGTAGCTGCACATATAATGTGTTAATACACAGCTGTCCTTTACCCTGGCAGGTTATAGATGAATTTGTTTGTCATTGGGAACAGAGCCATGATATTCTAGTCATAGTATTAACAGTGTTTGGTGGAAAAGCCTTCGGTTAGCAGCTGAGTGCCAAGATAAGCTGTAAAAAAATACAGCTGAGTAAGAGGCTTTGGAAGTTGATTTTAGTGTGCATGGTTTGTACAGTCAGTAGCAATAAGCTATTCTGAAGCTAGGCTAGAAAAAAGCTCAAAAGTAATTTAAAAAATAATCATAGAATAGTTTGGGTTGGAGGGGATGTAGAAAGGGGATCTTTCTAGGTCATTAGTCCAAACCCCCTGCCATGAGCAGGAATATCTTCAACTCGACCAGGGTGCTCAGAGCCTCACCCAGCCTGGTCTTGAGCATTTCCAGGAATGGGTCATCTACAACTTCCTGGGCAACCAGTTCCACTGTTTCACCTTATATCCAATCTAAATCTACTTTCTGTTAGTTTTAACCCCTTTCTTCTATCACAACAAGCCCTGCTAAAAAGTCTCTTTCCAGCCCTTTTATGTACTGGAAGGTTCTCTGAGGTCTCCCCAGAGCCTTCTCTTCCCCAGGCTGAACAGCCCCAATTCTCTCTTCTTACAGGGGAGGTGGTCCTGTCCTGTGATCATCTCAGTGACCCTTCCCTGGACCCACTCCAGCAGGTCCATGTCTTTCCTGATGTCAAAATACCTGTGAAACACACTCTGCTTCATCCACTGGGACTGTGCCCAGTGCCATGCTGGCTCATCCCAGTTTTCCATTCTTCCTGGCACTGCTGAAACAGGCAAACCAAGCTGCTTTGAGTCCAAGCTGGTCTCACCCCACTCTGTTTTGACAGAAGGTGAGATGCTGTTTTTAATTTAGAAGCAAAGGGTATTAGCTTTCTTCCAGGGCTGGTGTTTGCTGTGTGCACAGTGAATTTTCTGATAGCAATGTTTCTAATCCTTTCTTAGTAGAACGGCTCTACAAAATAGTCCATATCCATCCAGCTCCATTTACTCTGACATCTACAGGCTCTGTAGAGTCCTTCCCACCATCCCTCCAGCTTTGTGGGGCAGAAAAAGCCTCATCCAAATCTAAGTGATCCATTCACCTGACCTACAGCAGAAAGGGGCTGAGCAAACACAGACCAGCCTCACCTGCTCAAGGGCATAATGTCATTGAACTTTAGTAGTATCTTTGAGAGGGGGAATTTCTCTGAGTGTCATTTCCCTGCAGCAGCAGAGACCCCAAGAAGCACTTGAAGAAGTGGTACCCAGCAGAAACTGCAGCCTTTGGATGATTTGGTTTGTCAAGTGGCTCTGTTTGCCCCTCCGCCTACTGGGATTTAACACTGCACTTGAATATGCTCTGGTGCTTGGCTGGGAAGGAGCAGGGGAAAGGAAACATATCAATAATGCACTGAGGCATCCTTGTCAGCCCTCAGGCTGTGCCCAATTTGCATATGCTCCAAGCTGTAAGAAGACACTTTGCACAGCGGTGTTGCATTTAGCAGAAATTACATTATAATTTCAGATGTGGAAACTTCTATTCCAGGTCTGAGGCAGGGAGGTGTCCCATCGGGCTGTGCAGTCATTATCTTAAACAATTGAAATGCATGCTTGTACATAATCAAGATCAAGGGAAGACATTACTCCAGCCTCCACTTGCCAATTCCATCCAAAGTGGAACAAGAATATTTAACTGAATTAGAAACTAAATTATTTCCCAATAATTCCTTATGAGATGGAGTTTGGCCAGAGCAGTTTTTCAGGGTATGCGTATTTGAGCCAGCACCTCTATCCGTCCCTGAAAAGCAAATTGCCCCCACAGAAACTCTCATCTTTGAGAAGGAGAATGTCCAGGTGCATTCAGGATCTGTGCTCACACTTCTCCTCCAGCTCCTTTTACTGCCAAGCAGCGGAAAGGACTCGAGTTGCCCTTTGGAGGAACTTTTGCAGTGCTGACAGGGCCGTGGTGCCTCAGCTGTTTCACTGCCCTGATTTCTGCCAGGGTCTGGCCAGAGCCAGGAGGCAGAGGCTGCAGAGATGGAGCCTGCCTTTCTCTGCTTCCTCCAGTGTGGCATGTATGAGCTTGGAAATGGATGAGAACTTATGCTTAAAGCTGGGGACTTGCATCATTTTCCTTTAGTGGAAGCTTCTCTTCCAGAGTTTGACAGGAAGGGTAAACACCAGTGCAGAAAAGCCCACAGAGACCTTTCTGAAAACAGAAGTGTGAAGCTCCTGCCACTTTTTTTTTTTTTTTTTTTTTTTTTTTTTTTTTTTTTTTTTTTTTTTTTTGTGAGATGATAAAATAAATACTTCTATGGGGTAGTCCAGAAGATGGCAGCCTTTATTTCAGGCTTGAGCCCTGCTGTGCCATGCTGCTGAGCTGGCCTTGCAGCTGGTGTCTGCTGACAGAAATGCTCATCAAATGCCAGCCTCTGCCTTTTGGAATTCAGCCAAGTGTCCAGGATTTAACCAAGGTTTTGATGAAAATGATGGGGCTCAGGCTATAATCCCAGGAGTTTTCAAGTGAATGATCTGGTCATGGAAGTCCAAATGCCAACACAAGCAATAATTACATCCTTTGCTTCATTTCCAACCCCATCTCAAGTGACAGATGTCCTCTTGCACTGTGAGTGGCAGGCATATTTCATAAAGGAGAACTGTGGGAAGATACAGATGGCAAAGGGCAGCTGCCTTATATTTTCTTGTGCTTGGTAAGGTTAGAGGCAGTGCAAATTCATGTCCCTATCTGATCTGTTCATTATAGACCACATCCCTGAGACTCTGGAAGAAGAGATGTGTGGCTTGAAGGCACTGCTGACCTCCTCTGGCAGCCAGCAAGGTGCCAGCACCACTGCTAAAGCTTCCCTCTCTCATCTGTAATGGGCTCTCACTTGGGAAGCTTTTTCCCTGCTCCTTCTATGTGTCTTGGGTTATTCTGTCTCTGATATGTAAGATGAGTCAAAAAAACCAAAACAAAGAGAGCAAGGAGCTGGGAACAGAACCTGGAGAGCCAAGAGCTACAAATAAAGAGCAGAATAGGAATTGCAGCTGGAGCCCAAAGCATTTGTTGCCAAGTGCAGGAGCTGAGTGGGAAAATAAAAAGTTACAGTTCACTCACAAAGAGCACATTTGATTTCCCCTCCTGGATTTTCACCAAGATGAGATTTCCTTTCTCTATGTGTGTGTGAAAAGCAACTCTTGCAGGGGAGAGACAGCCCACAAGGAAGAGAACTGACTACAGCCATGTTTCCACAGTAGAGGACTCTCTGTCTTGTCTGTTTTTCTATCTTTGGAGCTGGGCTGAACTCTGTGCAGAGAGTGTAAAACCAGTGCCCAGCTTGACCCCAGCCACAGTTTCTGGTTGAGGGAAGCCCTTGCTATAAGGTATCAGAACCTGGTCAGTGGGACATGGGAAACAACTGGTGAGAAACCTGGATATTGAGGTGTTCAGACTGTGTTTGCACATCACCCTGGGTGGTATTTTTGTTCAAATATATAATGCTAATTTTGCCAGTAGTTGGGAGGGTATGTTCTATCCTGGGAAAAGAGATCAGGTATAAACCTGGGGGCTGCATGAAATGTGAATTGAAGAGTACTGCTGCTGAACGACTAGCAAAGAGACCAAGTGAAGGCAGCAATCTCTTGCTTCCCCAGAATGGATTTTCACATAGTAATAGAATGTTTTGGGTTGGAAGGGCCCTTAAAGACCATCTCATTCCAATTAGCCTCTGACAAAAACAAGCTGCTTGTTCAACCCAGTGGCTCTTCTCCTGCATCTCCTGCCCACCCTATTTCAGGGTCCCTGTCCCCGTGGGCTGGTTGATGGCAGCCAGGAGGGAACAACCGTGTCACCCTTTGCAGGCAGGAGCTGCAGCCAAGAGGAGTGGGCCAGAAAGGAGGAGGGAGAGTCTCCCAGGAGTGTTTTTCCATCCTCAGGGCTTGGGAAAAGCTGCTAGCTATTTGTAAGCAAACACAGCAACTTGATTAACAAGAGGCAGATCTTCTCACACGTGTCATCGCTGCTTGCTTATTTTGGACCACTTGATCTATGTGCTCAGTGGTGCTTCTTATTTCACTGCTAGTATGGAGTATTACTCTGCTACTCCTTCTCACAGGGCTTGCTCTGGTCCTTGTTTTACTTCCAGCACCCCTTTCACCTAAGGTTTTCCCATTTCCCAGGCGTGTCATGCAATTAAGTTCCCACACTTGGTGTGGACCTCAGCCTCTCCCATCTCCCCCTGTATTTAAAGAGGACAGAACATTTCTCACTTCTGCCAAGGGAGTGCAAAGTTCTTCCTTCAAAAACCGGGGCACTGAGCACCCCTGCTGAGGGAAGGTGTCCAAAGGCTTTCCCACTCCCCAGCCTGGTGAGGGCTCTGCTTAGAAAGAGGGGTTTCCCTGGTGCTTCATCCTCATGGCTTTAATACCAGCAGCAGCTCGCTTGGGGAGTTGTCAGTGGTGATAAATTCGGTCCCATTCTGTTTCAAAATTGGTTTAAGAAGAATGCCTGGCTGTTTAATATTTAAACTAAATGTTTAATGTTTAAACAGGGAAATTGGTCTGATTGTCAGAAAGGGCATTAAAGCAGGATGGGAACTGGTCTATAATCTCTGACAAACGCTGCCCTTTCTCTGCAGCAGCCTGGTGCCTGGGAGCTGCAGGAGTTTCAGAAATGCCAATTTTAATCAATCTCTCTCGTTTCACTTGCCGCCTGCCAATCCCACAGCAGTGAGACGTGCCTTTGCCTGGGAAGGGGGCACGTTGTACCTGGCCCTGTTTAACAGTTTGAGATGAGTTCAGCTGAATTGCAGTGGTATTTCAAACCCCAAACTAATTTCAATAGAAATGTGCGTGGATAAGGGGAAAAGTGAAGCTGGACAGTGTTGGCTCATAGGTGTATTGCAGATGATTTGAGGTCCCTTTTGCATGTGCATGCAGAAGTTCTGATGTCAAGTCTAAAGTAAGCCTGAAAATGAATGGCTCTAACTGCTACAAATACACCCATGGATAAATTATTTTTGAACAGCTATGGGCAGTGTTTTTCAGGTGGTGGAAATGTCCCCCTGGGGGAAGTGTGTGGCAGTGTAGAACTGCTTCACACCACAACAGGCTCACCAGCAGCCTGTGCTCCCTCCCTGAGGAGGCACTGAGGCTGTGCCAGGCTGCATGCACAGGGCAATCCTCGTGCACAGGAATCCCTGCTCAGCAAGGGCTGGGGAGAGCACGGTCAGCAGGGAGCCCTCGAGTCAATCAGCAGTTCATGTAACTCACAAAAAAACAAGCAAGAAAGAATCTGAAGAAAAGTTTATAAGATCAAGGTTTCAGGACTATTGAAAGGCACATTTCACCCATGTTGAACAACAGTTGAGTTCATGGACACGTACAACGCTCAAAATTCATGGCAAAAAGACCACATAATGATGGTACATTGTGAAACATACATTCCAGACTTCAGTAAAACAGTAAAATGATTATTTTAAGCATATCATGTACATAATAAGAGCGGAACAGACAGATGAATCCAATTACTGTAATTTACAAGGCAGTAATTCGAGCCTCAAATACATTTCTCCTTACTGGATGAAGGAGCTATGGATTAGCAGCAGAATGAGGGGCAGTGAATGGACAGGGAGCCAGGAAGCTGCTGCCATTTGGAAAATAACAGCCAGCACCTGCTGCAAGTTGGGGAAATTTAACTTTGCCAATTCATTTCACTGTGCTGTGGCAGCACAAGGCTGGGCTGGATGGATGCTCTGAGGGCAGGCACCCTGCAGAGCAGATGTGCACAGATGTTTCCTTGGTAGTGAGAGGAATTAAGTCCAGCCATGTCTCCTCTCTCCCTGTTCAGTGCTGTGCCTTGTGCTAATTACCTCCTTTCATCCAGCTCAGGGTTAAGTTTCACATTGCGATGATTAATAATTAATCAAATGCATTTGAAAATTAATTTGCCAATTCTATGACTGATTGGCATGCTAATCTCTTCTGTGCAGCAGGGATGGTATGGCAATAACCTCGGATGTTCTGAGCTGCTGACTGAGGTGAATGTATGAGGGCATTTACCATCTTGTGTGGTGAAAAATAAAACACCGAGTGGAAACAAAAGCATTCTCCGAGACCTCTTTGCAACCCAGAAAAGGTGAGATTTGCGTCTTGCCCTGCCTGTATTAGGAATATATCATTGATATGATCATGTCCAACCAAAAACAAATGGACAAATTTGAAAAACACCCCCACAGCTGATTTATTTCTGTTTAGCTGGTAACACAGCCGCAGTAGATTCAATGCATTAATTATGGGACTAAAAAGAAAAATCACAAGGAGAATAACTTTTGCTCTTTCCAGCTGTCCATGCCACTTTTCTCCAAAATAACACTCATCTGGTAAAAGGGGAGGAGAGGGGGTGTGGTCCCCGCTAGTTTCGAGCGACAAGTCCCTTTTTACAGGCAAAGAGCACCACAGCAGCCACCGAGGTGAGGCACAGGGTGCTGCTCAGCAGGCACAGCAGCCCTGGCGCCGAGGGCAGGTTCCTCTCCCAGAAGGTGGTGGGGAATGGTCGGGCTGGGACATCCTGGGGAGAGAGGAGATAGTTACTCTGGGAGTTCTGGGCCCCTCAGTTCAGGAAGGACATTGAGTGCTGTGTCCAGCTGTGTCCCCTCAGTTTAGGAAGGACACTGAGTGCTGTGTCCAGCTCTGTCCCCTCAGTTTAGGAAGGACATTGAGTGCTGTGTCCAGCTGTGTCCCCTCAGTTTAGGAAGGACATTGAGTGCTGTGTCCAGCTGTGTCCCCTCAGTTTAGGAAGGACATTGAGTGCTGTGTCCAGCTCTGTCCCCTCAGTTTAGGGAGGACGTGCAGATGCTTGAGCACATCCAGAGGAGGCAATGAGGCTGGTGAGGGGCTTGGAGCACAAACCCTGTGAGGAAGGGCTGAGGGAGCTGGGGGTGTTTAGCCTGGAGAAAAGGAGACTCAGAGGTCCTTATCACTCTCTACAACTCCCTGAAAGGTGGCTGTGGTCAGGTGAGGTTGGTCTCTTTCTCCAGGCAGCACTGACAGAAGGAGAGGACACAGTCTTCAGCTGTGCCAAGGGAAACATAGGTTGGATATTAAGAATTTTTTTTTTACATAAAGAGTGGTAAAGTACTGGAACTGTTTGCCTGGGGAAGTGGTGGAGTCACCATCCCTGGATGTGTTTAAATAAAGAGTGGATGTGGCACTTGGTGCCATGGTTTAATTAAGGTGTTAGGGCATGGGTTTGACTCAATGATCTTGAAGGTCTCTTCCAACCTAGTCATTCTGTGAATTCTGTGACTCCACAGGGTACCCCCTCACCATGCAAGCAGGGAGGTGGCAAACGCCCCCCACGAGGCTGGGGAGATCACAGGTTTTTTTCCAAAAGACAAGATTGTGCAGGGAAGAAGAGCCATGGGTGTGTTTTCTGTCATCCTGAACAGCCACAGGACACTGAAGATGGAGTTAGTTGTGGCTGGAATGAGGTTCTATTTGGCTTTAAACCATGGCCTGGGACTGGGCAAAATTAGGCTGCATTTTTCAGTCCCCAGGCCCTGAGATCATTGTCCTTGCCTCTTAGTGATCCACTTTTCAGACATGGGTAATAATATTGCTTGGACAAGTCCCAAAAATTAAAACATCAGCGTGTGAGGTGATTAAAGCCGTGCCTGGGAGCAGGGTGCAGAGGAATCACTGAAACAGGGAAACACCTGACTGAGGGGTGTGTGCCTGACTGGGTGACAGTGATACTCTGGCTTACCTTCGACTCTGGCTCTGGCATCCAAATTTCACTCTTGGAGATCTTCCCCATACTGTGCAGTACCTAGAAGAAAAAAATTATTTGTACCACGTGAAAAAATGATAACCCACAATACTTCCAGTTTTGGAGAAACAGAGGAAGTCAGAGAAAGGTGACACTGATAAAAGGTGTAACTATGACTGGCTGAAATCTCTTGAACCAGAAAAAGTACAATGATTTCTACTAGAGCTTCTCTAAATATTTTTGTGGGAGTTTTAAGTGGTTTTTTTTGTTGTTTGCTTGTTTGTTTTTGTTTTTGTTTTTCCTGAGTAAAAGTAAAAATGCTTTTTCTCAAGGCAGTTTGAGAAATATCAAGGTGAGGTTACTGCCATGCGTTTGGGACACAAAACCTGTTAGGAGTGATGCTTATGGGATATAGAAAGAGGAGACATACAACCCTGAGGCTCTCACAGCATAGAATTATTGAGTCCTTCCTCGTCTATTCAGGCAGTACAAAGCTCATCAAGGATTTTTCTTGAGAATAAACTGATTGTAACAATCAGGGGGATTCTTGGGGATAAATGAATGCCTCCAGAAGACAGCTCACTGTCTTTGTAACTACTGCTCACACGCATAGAGAAAAGAGAAATTAGGTGACTTGAAGTGAAGCAAGTAATAAGGATTATAAGGCGAATATGACATTCTGTCAAATGGAAGTAAAAGACTGATTCTGCCTTAAATAACAACTCTGTGGCTTTGCCATGCAGCAGTTGTAACTGTAATGTGCACCCTTTAATGCTTTTTTCCCCTCCCTCCAGATTGTTGTAAAGGGATTTCACTGTGACTGGGAACCCAGCCCCATTTGTGTCATTCTGAGGAGATTTAGACATTATCAGAGCTGCACATTACAATTTCATAAAAATTTAGCTAACAGGATGGTCTTGTAAAAGGAGAAGCAGAAGGAATAAATCAAAAATGAGAACAATGTTCTGATTTCCAGATTTCTGCACAGGAAATAGCTGTGAACATTTGAAATGACTTAGACTCATTTTAAAACATGCAGTGATTTGCTAGAAATTGAGGTAGTGTATTTATAAGCAGCATCAGGTTGGTTTGTTTTTTCCTCTAGACATGCAGTACATGGCATAAGCTTTATTTTAAGTCTCCAGTTCAGTAATATTCTGATTTGGTTGAGATTCGTGGCTTCACTTTATTCAACAACTAATTAGTTGTTCAACAACTGATTGTTGAATTAAAAAAATAAAAGTGCTTCGGTCATGTTGTTTTCTGGGATCCCTCCTTGTCAATTCTAGGAGCCTTTGCACTACATCAGACCCTCCAAGCTGTGCTCAATCCTTTCCAGCCTTTTGATGGAGCTGCTGAAAGCAGAGCAGTGGTCTGTACCTCTCTGGCTGCTCTCTCTCCCGCCTGCACGGCCCCCTCCATGTACCCGCTCCACTGGGTCGCTGTCTCCGTGCCAGCAAAGTAGATTCTGTCAACAGGCTGGCGAATGATCCTTCAAAACAAGAGGAGAATGTCAGGTGACAGGTGACAGGAAGGCAATGATCCTTCTAAAAGCAATTTATGGCTTTGATGGAGCATGTGGCTTCAGCTCTCCAGCCTCCCTGCAGACCTGGGCTGAGGCACAAGAAGCTGTCCCTGCAGGACCACCTGCTTTCCTCTGCACACAAAATTCAAGATTTGAGAGAGAGAAAAACCTGAGGCATAAATCAGTCTTCCCAGCTTGCATGCAAAGTTATACAGGCCTCATTTTAGTGCTGGGATAAGGGATAATCCTAACAGCCCCCAGCAATGCAGTGCCTCTGACAGATTAATGTCTGCTGCATGGCAGCTCTGCTGTTATCCTGCCATTACAGCGGAATGTGAGTGATGTTTTTGCAGTGATAGATCACCAACATCAGCTTCTCTTTGGAGGCTGGGCTTGCCTGGCTGCCGAAGGCCTGGCATTCACCCCACAGGGTCACAAAGTCAGTCCCTCAGGTAGGAGCTCCCTCAACCACTGGGAATGTGCTTGGTGTAAGGGCTCCCATCTAATTCCCCACTGGGTTTGCCCTGTGTCCTAGGGTGACTTTATGGTGCTTGTATTCCCAATTTTGTTCTGTCTGTGCTGTCTGTTGAGTTCTGTGCCTTTAGACTGGCTCTGAGAGCAAAGCAGGGAACAAAGAAGTGCCAGGTTTGTTTTGAGAGCAGCTCTCCTCCTGCACATTCCTCTCTCTCTGGACTGTGTTCATCTGAAGCACAGACTGGCGGCTGGGACAGAGATCATTTTGCTTTTAGTTAGTTTAGCTAGCTAGGGCAGAGAAGTTCTCTGGACTGGTTTTTTTTTTTCCTTTTTCTTGGGACTGTTTAAACCTGCTCAGGACTGAAAACCCCAGAGGAGCACCGAGGGCTGGCACCTGCGGCCCACCGGGCCTGGGCCTCCAGAGGGGCTGGGACTGATAAAAACTGAGTGAGCTGAGCCACCCATGGCAAGGATTTTGTCAGATTTACCATCTCTCTTTGGAGCAGCGAGAGGTTTTATTGTTTCATATTATCAATTCTTTACGCTTGTGTAAATAAGTTCGTTAAATAAATAGTTTTTTCCACTTTTCTCTGAGGAAGTTCTTTCCCCAGACCGGCTGGGGGGAGCGGCCTTTTGGGTTTGCTTTCCAGAGGGACCCCTTTGGGAGGTTTCCTCCCAAATTTGCCCTAAACCAGGACACCCTGTCTGCGTGACAGCAGCTTCCCCAGGCCAGACACCTCACCCATCACTGCCTGAGTTGTTTGGATAAAGGACATGGGACAGCTCCTCCCCACATGACCTTGGCTCAGACAGGGTGTAACCCCATGCTGGACACATTGAGGAGCTCCTGGGCTTCTCCTGAAGCTCATGCTCCAGCTATACAGTCAGTGAAGACTCTCCACCTGTCCAAGATGTGTGTCCTCAAGGGCTTGGGGGTCTCTAGAGGGATCCACTGCAAATACTGCATAGCACAAATTACTGTAAATAATCCAGAGGGGTGAAGTTTTGTAGCTTTAGCAGGTCCCTTTGTGACTGTGTTTTGTTTCCTTGAAAGCCACAAGAGAAACTCTGCTCTTAACAAGTAGCAAGTAAATGTCCTTGTTAGCTGGGGAGTAGGGGAGTGGAAAGAGGTTTGAGGTTCCCCTAATATTCTAAATATGCCATAGGTGTGTTGCATAAGGTGTAGCATGGTACATGAGCTAAGAAATGGGAATCAGAAAGCAAAGCATTCTCTGTTTTACCTTCCATAGGAATGCATTATGCCTGGTGGGAAGTAGGCTGTGTAGCAGCCCCCTGAATATTGCTCCATGGTCCAGTTCTTCTCTTCATAATGCACGGGCTGTATCAACAGGGAAAACAGTGAAACACTGGCAGAGAAACTGGAGATAAAGAACATATTTCTTTTGAAGAGGGGGAAAAAGCAGGCTAAGAACACCTGACAAAGGAGTGCTATGTCATCTGGCTAATGCTATCCATTTGCACAAAACAAATTTTCATGCTTTTACAGAAACACCAGTCTCCCACAGGCACACAACAGGACAAATTAAAACATGCACTGCCTTCTCTTTTCTTGTGCAGGGTGAGACTGGCAGTTCTTTTCTTCCTGTACTCAGTGCTGCCCTCCCCTTGGGAATACAGATTGCAAGGCACAACGTGCAATTTTAGGTACACATTTTAGGTGCCAGGAACTTTGCCTTCATCATCCAGAACAAGGGAGCAACATTATTGTACAACACAGGCAAAAACAGGCATTATTTCCTTACTTGTAAAGCCTCTTTCATCCCCAGTGCCTTGGCATAAGCCTCACAGATCTTCTTTTTTCTACATCAAAATAAAATCAGAGTCAGAAAAAAAAGGTGGGAGGGAGGAACCTCTCCACTCTCATCTTTCTTACAAAAACCCCAAATTTGTTGCAATACATTGGAAAGAAAGTTGGGTTAGGCTTTGTTTTTAAGTCTGTTATCAAGTTCTTAACATACATATTTCAAATGCTGATGTCTAAAAGTTACATCTAAAATGGACCCAGGGAATGGGAAATGAAGGTTGATCTTGGCAATGAGCTCTAGAAAAATAAATCCTTCTACAGCTATTTTAGGATGCAAAGCCAATTCATTCTCATGTTCGCTGGTGTAAGACCAGAAGAAAAGCAATATAAATCAATTAAATCCCTACAGATTTACTATAGTTGGGAATAAAATATGAGCTGAAAAATGATGCTCACATTCCTAAGCAGAGATCCCCTTTCACTTGCACAGTACCAAAATTCACATTTAGAAAATGTGTTCATTTCACTGACTAATGGGGAAACCATGCTTTTGTAAACACAGAAGTTCAAAAATTTTATCACCCAATCCGAATCTGAAAGATACCCAAAAGGGGACACGTCAGCACTCCTGTATCCCTGGATTAAAGCATCATTCAGTGGAGATTTAATCTGGGAACGTGGCTGGAAAAATCTTCTTCGTTCACACAGAGGCCCAGAATTCATAAATCATAGCATGGAAGAGTGGGCAGGACTTGGAAATTTAGAAATATCCATAACTGGACAAATATTAGCATTAGTGTCTCGGCCTGTTTATGCTAAAATCTCAATTTCTGCCCCAATTTCCAGTGTTGGTAGTTGCACTGAGCATGTATAAATGTGCATTTTCACACACATATTCACACACATTCCTGTGGGGAAGCATCCCAGAGAAACAATTTGTTTCTGAATATCCACAGCTTCTGAACTCTTACCTCTCTTCCTTGCTGAGATGGGCCAGTTTGACAGCCTTTCTGGTAAGGATGAAACTGAAAAGAAAAATAAGGCATATGAACATCTCCCCAGCTGATTTGTAAGCTCTTGCTCAAAGTGGGTCTAAAAAGGGATTGGCAAAGCACTTTACTGGTATGTAATGAGTTCCATGCTGGTCATCATGCCTCAACATTCAATAATCACAGGTCACACAGGTGAAAAAGCCTGTGCAGGGTAACCTGCAGAGTTAACTCAGAGGGAGGGTGTGCATTCCCAGAGGGTCTAGGAGTGAGACCTGGAGCTTCCTTGAGCTTTTGAAGTCCAGCAGGCAGCTGCCTGTGTCACTTGGAGTGAGCAAAGTGATGGCAGCCTGCTGCTCTGACAGGCACTGCACAATGTCATGGATCACTCCTGCAAAAACTGGGATTGATATTTATTAATCTGGAAGGAAACAGATTGGTTAATTAGTTCATCTGACCCTGCTGGAGATATCCAGAGGATGAAGTATGTTCCTACACTTTTAGAAAGTCACACAAATCCATGAGGAGAAAGAAAGCTGGAAACTGTTTGCCATATGGGGTTTGGAGGAGGCTTGCTGCTCTCAGGTCATGGAAGCTTTTAAGCCCTGAATACACCCATAAACATGTACAGTGTGGTAGAAGTGGTGTTTTCCCTGCCAGACACTTAAGGAGTAGTTGCCCGACATTTATATTGGCCTTTTTTTGGCAGTCTCACCTCAGATTACGATGGAAACGCTTGTAAAGATTGTTTGTTCATTTGGTTTCAGCTATTTTAAAAGCCAGGCAATGCTGTCATGTATTTTGTCCAAACTGTAACATTTTTACTTGTCAGTTTCTACAGAATCTTGATTTTTTTTTCACTGTACAGCTCCCTCCCTGCTCCAGCAGCTGATATTCCTTGTCCTGCCCCAGCTCAGTGGGGAGAGGAGACAAATGAGGGTTTCTTGGACAATTGCATTGTCATTTTGGACCAGGCACTAAACATAAAAGCCCAACATAAATCAAATACTGGCTCAGAAAGATAGGTAAGAGAGGGATTTATTTCTAAATCTACTCCACAGCAAAACAAAAACCCCCAGTGAACTGAATGCTTAAAAAAGACTACAGCTAAATTCAGCAACTCC
This sequence comes from Prinia subflava, assembly GCF_021018805.1. NCBI lineage: Eukaryota > Metazoa > Chordata > Aves > Passeriformes > Cisticolidae > Prinia > Prinia subflava. The sequence goes on along the minus strand of NC_086249.1, from coordinate 101,039,456 downwards.
TTCCCAGCCACATCCTTTTTATTAGGCTGTTTGTAGCAGAACCTTCACCAAAAATTTTACATAGACTAGAGAGACACAAGAGGCTTGGCAGAAGTGCTCTCCTCCATCTGTGCAAACTATGGAAGTGGGAAACACTGATGTAAACTGGTCATTTCTCCTCTCCCTCCTGCTCCCACTAACTCTTACAAGAAGAAATACACATCTGAGAGTGTGGGCTAGCAGCTTTTACCCCATAATGGCAGGGAAAGTTCCATCAGGTTTTGTGTCGTCTATGGTTATTCCAATTGGAGACTCTTCATCCTCAATGATGAAGGAACCACAGTAACCTACGGGGAAAGAAACCCCGAGATGATTGTTAGAAAAACTTGTTGATGATAGTAAAAAACTGTTTCTGATAGGAGTGAGCAAGGAAAATTATCCATAAAAGGAATTTTACAGTCATTCCCTTATTACCAATAAAACCTACATGTCTGAAGTGTCTCTGTAGCAGTTTCTCTACTCTCTTCTCTCTGACTCTGGGAAATTGTGGACACAGACTTGAAAACATCTTTAAAATTCCATTGCTACTCAACAAGGAATTTCTGTGGACTGCTACAAGTCCCTTTGGCTTTCTATTTGGGGGACAATAAACATTAAAAATAAATTGATCTAGTCAGATCTATGGTGATTCATTCCATGAGTAACTTTGACCAAAACAAAACCCAGTGTTATTCTATCTGGTCACTGCAGGCTCAAATTTACCCTATTTTGATTTTTTCTGGTGATAGGATTGTTAGGAATGGTGTTCCATAACAGTAATGCAGCAGAAGCATGGGCTGTCTAATCTAGGGTCACATCAGGACATGTTTCAGATGAACATGTGAAAAATCTTATAGAGAGAACAATGTATACACCTGACTGTATTCCTGCCTCCTCAATGGCCAGTTTATGCCTTGAAACATGCAAAAATTATATTACTTTGATTAAGAAAGATTCTTACCACTCTCAATATTGTTAGGAAGAAAGTGGAACTAATCTGTTCATACAAATAGTTCTAAAATGATATCAGTTAAAGCTGAGAAAAACAAGATAATACAGCATGGAAAAAATATCTTGAGCTAAACAAAAAGCTAACCTACTTTTCCCAGTCCTCTGAGATATCAAGTCTGCAGAACAGAAGATTAAAATCAGGGAAAGGTCATGCTTACATCTTAAGCTCTTTTTGTCATCTGCTGTAAATTCTCTTTGGCTGACCTAACTGTCCCTGGCAGGAGGAGAAGGGAGCTGATGCTGCAGGGAAGCTGATGTTGCTGGGTTCTGCAGGTTTCAGCAAGGTTTCCCAGGGAAACATTGCTTGTTCTTTTGGTCATCCCACCTCAGCAAACTGAATGAGATTTGGGATCCTGTTTGGGCCTGGACTCATTCTTGGGACAAGGCATGCACTCAAGCTCAGAGAAAGAGTTCACTTTCTAAGGAGGTTTACTTTTCACTTTTCTGTATGTTTGATTTTGGGGTTTTGCACATTAAACCCTCCCTTGGATTTATCCCCTGATTGTTAAACAGCAGAGCTCCAAAATCTGCACAGTTTAGAGTTCCCAAGTCCTCTGCTTTCCCCACCTACCCTTCCTCCTCCAGAAGGCTTCCCTGTAGTACATCATGCATTTTATGACACTCCCCATAGGCAAACGCTGAATTAACTGGTTTCTCTTTGGTGGCAGCTCTGGCTTGAAATGAATCTTTGTTGTCAGGATTGGAGGGATGGCACTGATCACGTACTTGCCCTGAAATGCAGAACAAAGTCAGCACAAGGCGCTGCCTCCCAGCGAGCTCATCCCATAGGACATGTTTGAAATACACTCTCAGTAGCTGCTAACAGCTTTCCCACACCTGGCCCTGCTAGGAGGCTTTCCCACACACAGATTTCCAGGTGACAAAAGTAATTCTGCCATTTCAGAGAAAAAGGAGATGGGAAAAAGAAACCAGAGTTGAAACTTGGCTGGAGACAGGTGGGGAAATGGGAGAAGAGACATCCTATGGCCTAGGTAAAACTGCCTTTTATCATCTCCAGGAAAATATGACCCACATTTGTCCCGGTTATAAAATGCTAAAAAAAATCACATTTGTGCATATTCACAAGATGTTACTTCAGGACAAGGAGTACTAATGGTGATTCCAGGTTTCCTGAACATGCTCCATCCCTCTCACAGGCCCTGGGTCTGACTGGAGCAGTGCAGGACCCTGTAGGGTGACACTATATCACAACACTGCTGCTCTCAGGTGCTCTCAGGCTGGTGGGGCTGCTGCTGCCCCATGGGTGCCACTGTGTGTGCTGATGGAGCATTTCAAAGCACCACAGTACAGAGGCAAAATCTTACTAAAGGTGTTTGGAATGTCTTTTTTTTTTTTTTTTTTTTTTTTTTTGTGCTGCAAACCACAAACTTAGACACAAACAGCAAGGTTATTTTTCCTTCCTTTGAAATGGTCTCAATGCAGAACTAAAACGTAAAAATATATAAAGACATAGACAGTTAAGGCAGAGAAGTCAGAGTAATGACAGAAACCAAGTAGCAGAACACCAAGAAGAGAGCCAGTCATAAATAAATCCGTGAAGCAGGTTCCATGGAGTGTCAGCACAGTCCAAGAAATAGACACACACAAATGGGTACCTCCTGATTACATCTGGCTGAGAGCACCAGCAGACGTATTCCCCTACTAAATGCATACTCCACTTTTGTTCTGATCGAATTACCTCATATATCTCATGGTTTAGAGTCTCCACAAGGACATTATCACCTGTCTGATCGATACTGATCACAGGTCTCTCCAGTTTAACTCTGCCTTTGAGGCGTTCCATTATTTTCTCTGATATCTGACCAGAACCCCCTTTAAACTTCCTCTCCTGAAACAACAAAGAGAAAAGAAACACAAACAAAAAATCAACAGCAATAATCACAATGACATTGAATATGGCTTCTGCTCACTATCATGAAATTCCAGGCCAAATCTTCAAGTCCTAAGGGTGCATAAAGACACCCCGACTTTCAGAAGAGAGAGGGCATCAACCTGAGCCTCAGTGAGGATTACTGACTAAACCATGTTTTCAATAGCTTTCCCCATAAAGTTTTTGTGCTGAAATGGCTGCCCAAATAGGTTTTATAAGACTTGTCAGGGCCACTTAGCCAGAAACCCTTCGTGCTTTTGCTCAACCAAAATTGATTGGGGTGAGGGAAGAGAGAAGCATGACAGGAACAAAGACAGCTTTTCCCATCCAGCTACAAAGGAAATGAAGTGCTCTTCCTAGGTAGCTTTCCCTTCTCCACGTGTTTCATTTAGCCATGAGTATTTTGGGATTAATTTTATTTTTAACCCTTGCTGCAACATCTAGCAGTTGCTGATGTGGGACAGCAAACATGATTGAGGGGCTCCTGAGGAGGAAGGTCTCCTACCACAGGACAGCACCAGCACTGCATACATCCTTCCTGAGAAAATAAATTGGCTGTCTACTCTTACCACCATGGACAGATGTTGATGGAAAGTGTTGCCATGTGAACTGGCCCAAGAAGGAAGGGCCTTCTGTTATTTACTTCCAACTCTTGTCACTAGAGGCTTCAACACCAAATAAACACCCACATTTCACTCTCAAGTACACTTGTTCTGAGCTCTTGTAAACACTCAAATGTGCCAAGTAACCCAGAGAAAATAAACTGGCAAAAAAGCAACACAACTGCAACAACCGTACTATGCTGAAGTGAATGTAGAAAACCCCCAACTGTTTAAATAGTGCCAATTTATTCCACATCTTAACTAATAAAATCCTTCATTAAACAGGGTTATTTGACAGGGCTGTATCACCCACGAGAACACATTTCTCTCTGGTGCCACGTGTTCTCATCTTTTCATTAATTGCAGGTTTTGATGGGTACAACACTGCACTCGCTCGCTACGGATTCAAGAAAGGAGGAGGAAAGTGAGACATTTTGTACCTGGCCTCCATTGGTGATAGAGAAAATCCTGGATGTGCCCCCACACTGCCTCACATACCACAGGAACCAGAGGGCAGAGACCTCGTGAGGCTCAGACGTGACGTTGACGTTCACAAAGACCGTGGCGAAGTCTCTGACAGCTCTGCATGAGACACAGGACCAGGAAAAGGCTGTGAGAAAATGTGCCTTCCTGACTGCTTCCAGGATTTTATATGTCATACTAAACAAGGGCTGCTTTCCCAAAGTCAGAAAAGTCAAGATGATTAATATCTGTTTAATTTTTCAGTCTGTAGTTAGTCTTTTTAAATGGGTTTCTACCAGCACCTCCCTCTCTCTCAAAGTATTTATCCATTTAGTTTGAAATCCCACTGATTTCACTTTAGCTGAATAGTTTCCCAGCTGCTATTGCTTCCATCAGAATAAATATTTTTCTCAGCAGAAGAACGTTTTTTATAATCAGTTAGTGAAGCTTTTCTGCATTTCTCATGGGGGGCTCCTGGGGCACATCAATTCCAGGGTCTGATGGGTCCTGAGGGACTGAAGCAGCCACGCAGCCCAGACATTCCCCACCTGTCCTGTAACACTGCTGCACTCATCTTTTGTGAAATCAAGAACATGGCTTGGTAATAACCCAGACAGAGGAACCAAACTGGCAATCACTGCCATAAAAATAAGGAAAGGGTCACCTGTCTACCATAGTACATCCTCTGAACAGAAACACAAAAACAGCAGCAGAAACAGAGGATCTGGCTGTTCACATTTCTTGCATTTGTGGCCACAGATTTCTAAGAAAATTGAGATCATTTTGCAAAGAAGGTAAAAGGACTTTGACTGCAATGAAGCTTCATGAAACAACATGAATTTATAATCATCTGATAAAGGAAGGAACTTTGCAAGTTATCTGGGCTAAAATATGTAACTTATAAACTTTTATAACCTCATTTCCCTAAGTATGAAGTCCATTCACCCCTATTTCATTAGCCAGGATATGAAAACAGCCTGCACACAAGAACCCTCTGTGACAATTCTGAGATCATCAAGACATGAAACAGTTGAACAGTTTCTTAGGTTCATGCCTAAGACATGTGAGAAAAGTCTCCAGGATCAGTGGATGCTGATCTGTGACACAGGACAAACAAATCTTTTGTAATCTTGTCCCTGAGTCACACAGAAAATGCTGTGGAAGAGCTTTTCTGTTTAAGCACAGTTTTTTATCTGTATGTAGAAAAATGTGGCTTGGCTTAAGGATCTAAAATGGGGTTTTGCTGAGTTTTTGAATGCATGTCAGCTGAGCACTTCTATTAAAACTGGGTATTTTACTGACAACATTGGCAGTAGAAGCTGTCCAGCAGAGAGGTCTGTTAAAGGAGGGATCACTACAAACCCAGTCCTGTTTATGTTCTACCAGCTCCATGGATATAAGGAGCAGTAAAACTACAAGAGGAAGAGTCAGTGCACTTGCAAGAGCAGTAGAAAGTAACCAAGTTTGCAGGCAAAAGGCTCATAAAACTAATTGCAAAGAAACTCCAATGTCACAGAGAGCAGGAGCGAGTCCAAATGGCTGTACAGCATATCCCATGGAGCTGGAGCAAGACCTAAGCCATAAAAACGAATTTCAGATGGAAAGTTTTGGTCAGGAAGCAGCAGGCACAGCACTAAACTGCAGTCAGAATGAAAGGCCAAAAGACCACAGTCACACAAATAAAAGACACTGAATAGGAAGGAGGAGAGTGTTAGAGAACAGCACAGGGGCTGGCACAGCAAGTGGGAACACAAGTGCTCATAAGAGCACACTTCTCTTTGCCTTATAGAGAGAAATGATTGAAAAGAGAAAGGACAGAAAGAGAATTTCCAGTTGCCATCACCTCAATGTACTGAACATTGATCCTTTTTTTATTTGTACAGTGCAGTCCCTCACAGAAAACACACTGGTCATTTTACAGATGATATAACACCTTGAGCCCACTTCCTGCCAGCTATTGTTGATGTTCTGTTGGATTGTTACTCACAAACAAGGAGGACCTGTGGGATGATGCAAAGGGGAAGGGCAGCCTTGGCTGCAGTGGCCATGAGACTGTGCAGTTCAAGATCCTGAGAGGAGTACAGCAAACAGCAGAATTGCAGCCCTGGAATTCACGGGGCAGATTTCATCCTCCTCGAGGGCCTGAATGTCAGTGTCTCAAAGGAAACTATACTGCAAGGCAAAGAGCCACAGGCGAGCTGGCTGGAGCTCAGTGATCCAGTGGTTTGAAGTGAAAGGATGGTGGGAAGAGCCCACACCACCACTGTTGTGTGCAGGGACCTGCTGAAGCAAACCCCAGGTTCCCCAAGCACCTTTGATGCCACCTGCCAGCCAACCAAAGCCCACCTCACACACCTCCTGATCTGTACCTGGCTGTACCACAGAACCTGCAAAAAAGCCACCATCATTCCACAGCTGGAATTCCAAAGCCAGGTAAAGATTTACGTACTTGGTCCAGCAAATCTTATTTATCAGCTCTTTCATGGTCATTTTGTCCCATTCTTCAGCATGTGGAGCATCCCATGGTGCATCAACAGGAATCTGGAGACAGAGGTGAAATACCCAAAAAATGATTCAGTACTTTGCCATTGCCTGGTCATAGCTAGTTAGTAGCACAGACTTAATTGATATTTTGGCCAGGAGTTATTTTTGTTTCCCGCACATGGATATAAATTTGGAACAAATTCACTAAAGGGAACAGTTTCCATTCACATCTTTGGGCATGAATTGCACCATGACCACCAAATCTGTCTTTGGCTGACCAGTGAACCATATCCTTGCGTTGGGACTCATCTGACTTTTAGTTGTCCAGAAGCAATTCCAATTTAGTTGTCTTGGTGTTCTCTAGAAGTTGAGGGGAAATTCTTTTTCCAGTCAGTTCCAACATGAGTATCCAAAGGCCTCTATATCTCTCTGCTAACTGCAGAGCAAGGAAAAAATGTCTAGATACTTTTGAAATACTTTAGGCAGTTGAATTCTTAATAATAATTCTTTGCATGTAAGTAACATAATCTGGAGGATATTACCATATCCCTAAATCTTTAAAAAATGTACTATTGGCAGAAAAATGTGTAGTATATTACATAAATTTCATTCTGCAATACCACAGAAAACCAATGGAATTTGCAGGAGTACAGTGAGTTATGCTTGAAGATTCTGGTAAGGTAAAGCCCTTGGTTTGTTGCTGGGTTATATGGAAACTGATGAATGTTTGAAAGAGAGGATAATGCTCCAGGGGCTGCAGTTGTACTGCTTATATTTTGAAATTTAAAAATAAAGTTACTGTGAAGTCAAACTGGAGCCCAGCTTAGGCAGCTACAAAAAGAAAAAGTCATCTTTACTCAAAATGCTGTCATGAGGGAAGGAGAAAAAACTCCTCCTCATCTCCCAGCTCGTGGAATATTTTTTCCTGTCATGAGAAAATACTTACACTGAGTTCAACCTCATTTTTTCAGATATCTTAGACACCTCCAGATCTTTTTGTCTCCTCTCATAGAATCATAGGATAGTTTGGGTTGGAAGGGGCCTTTAGAAGTTATCTAGGCCACCCCCCTCTCAGGGAGGAAGGCTTATTATTTCTGACAGTTCCTGGGCAACAGAGAAATCTTTCTGATGGATGCTTCCTTTCTGTTTTGTTTTGTTGTTGAGGTTTTTTTTTTCTTTAATATTAAAGAAACAATAAAAAACCCTGCCAGAAACAAAACAAAACCAAACCTGATTTATTCATGGTGACATAAGCATCATAGGAAACACTGAATTTTCATAGCCTACCTCTTTTCCCATCTTGTCCATGGTTCTCCAGAAGTTATTGTAATCCAGATAAACCAAGGGATTCCATGTTGAAGGGCAAATTCCTGTGAAATTTCGTGACTTTCCCTGAAATTCACATAAAAACACAAGCAACTGAAATACAACAGAGCAGATCTTCATTACTCAAGAACACAAAATTCTCAGAGTCATCACATGTTTGGCTTTTTGCCCCAAAAGACCTGACTGGGTTTTTGGGTTTTTCCTTTTTTTTTTCCCTGCATATGCATGCATGCAATGGAATGCACGCTGCTGAGTAGGAGGGATAAAAACAGCTGGACTGGCATTAAAAAGGACAATAACACCCTTTTATATCTACTGTTCTGAAGGGGTGGGGAGGGGTACATTTGTTCTGAGTAGGTTGTCACATTCTGGGCTAAGGATACTCAAGCCATGGTAATATTCCCTGTTCCTAAGCATCCTTCATTATTAGATTTAAATGAATCTACTATTTGCCTGCTGCTGGAATGTGCATCCTGAAATTTGCATGGGCCTAAAATTGAATGCATTTCAAACTATTTTAGCACCTTTATGGTACACCTCACTTTAAAAGCAAACATACCTCTTTATTTTGGAAGATACCTAGCCTGTAAAAAAAGTCTGAACAGGAAGTTTTTGCCTGCAGGAAGAAAAATATTGTACCCTTGCAAAAACGATGTCAGTACTTAAAATGTGTGTGACACAGAGCTGCAGCAGTGGCTGAAACTGTTATTATCTGAAACTGACTGTTTCAGATAATCCTGTGATATAATGATAGGAGAAACAATCTAACAGCAGCTGCTTCTTTGTGATAACTTTAATCTGAAAGAGGATGGGATGCACAGCTGACATTTGCTCTTATTGAATTGCTTTGAACCTTCCCCCCGTGTAAGTCAGTGGTGAATTTATCATCACACCTCTTTGTTGTCTGCCCTTCCAGGTGTGTCAGAAGTTTGTGTGAGGATGCAGGGAACTCTCTGACCATGACAGGTAGGGGCTGTGGTGCTAAAACAGTTTGCAACCTGCTTTTCAGTGAAACCCAGGCCAGCCCAGCACACCTGGCAGGTGGGAGTCACAGGCCAAGAGAGAGCCTGCAGTGCTTCAAATGCAGGGAATGGGGACCCAGGGACAGAGGACAAGAAGCAGGAGCCAAACACACCTTCCTCACACTTGGTGAGAGGGAATTTATTGATCTTCCCCACTGGTAATTTTGTATTTGTGTGCAAATACATATGGATTTCTGATATTCTGCAGAACATTTTCCTCCACTAAGATCATAACAAAGATAAAGGGTGCAGGATGAAACTCAGAGTTCATAGTGAGCTTTCTGACTTGGCAAAAGCAGTAAAATACTGAAATTCCTACATTTGGTGAATTTTTGCCAGCCCCAGGACAGGTACAGTAGGGGAGGAGAATGTATGTGGGTAAGGGACCACAGCAAGGCTTGGCTGGCACTGCCTGGTGCTCTGTCCTCAGGGCAGGGCTCCAGCAGGGCCGCAGCTCTGGAGCAAAGAACCAGGTTGTGACCTCAGCACTTAGTTCAGCCTGAGATCCACAAGTTTAATGTTTTAGGAGGGTGGTGTGGGTTTTTTTGGGTTTTTTTTTTGTTTTTGGGTTTGTTTTTTTTTTTTTTGGTTTTTTGTTTTGTTTTGTTTTTTTGGTTTTTTTTGTTTTGTTTTGGGTTTTTTTGGGGGTTTTTTTTTGGTTTTTTGGGGTTTTTTGGGGTTTTTTTTGGTTTTTTGGTTTTTTTTTTTTTTTTGTGTGTGTGTGTGTGTGTGGTTTTTTTGTGTGTGGTTTTTTTTTTTTTAATTTCCCACAAATGTTGTGCTTTCTAGTCACCAGGAGGTGGTTGGCTGCCTCTGAATTTCTGGGTGTGTAATCTCAATCTCGTGTACCACATACTTTTTTCTCTCTTTTATCCCCGTTTTGTTCTTTTTCAGACTCACACTGAAGGAGGGTGGCAGGGGGATGCTGCTCCAGCCTTGCCCAGGGGCACACGTGCATGCAGAACATTTCTGCCATGGCAAGAGCACAGTGAATGCTCCTGTGGACTCCCAGCAGGGAATGCTCCAAACAGCACCAGCTCTTCCTTTCCCTTGAGGACAATTTCTCACTGCAGCACTGTGTTCAGCCACAGAAAAGAGGGCCAAACAGGACATGCAGAGGGAGATACTGCATCCTACAGCTTTTACTGTCATAAACTAATGCTGTATCAAACTAGGAAATAGTGATACCAAGCAGTAACATACTACTGATCATTTTATTCTTATTGCACAGCATTTTGCTCTTCTAAAAGATCACCAAACACTGCTTCTCAAAAGTAATTTATTGCTAATAATAAATGACTTCTTATTCTGGTTGGGAACACAGGTGCCATCCACATTCCTTCCTTGCTTTAACAGCAATAATTCTGCCCTTCAGCAGAGATGAGGTGCAGTGGTGCCAGGCCACCCAAATCAGGGGGAAGAGAAGTTATTACTGCCATTCTGTCCTGTTGATACTGCAGGGGGCAAAGGGAAAAGATAAACTTGTGTCCAATCAGGAGTAGCAGCAAAATGTTCCCAGTTTTTCACTGTTCTGTGGAAATCTCTTTTCAAAAGTCTTTCTGATAAGTGATTGTGCTTGTACAGAGTGATGTAACCTAAAAACAGCCCTCCTGTCTTTGGCTTACTTAGCTTAAAACATCTTTGGTCAATGGCACAGCCCAGGGAGATCAATGGGAATTCATGTTTTATCCCCTGACAACTAAGAAATGTCAACTGATAATTGAAAGAGTCTAAAGTTGTGTTAATTGTTGCTCTCTTCTGCATGCAAAAATCCCATAACCTCAGTAAGACTAGAGCCCAATGGCAGGAAAAGCTGGAAAAATCCAACAGTGCTAACAGACCTGGAAGAGGCTAAGGCTGAATTCAGAGAGGCTGAAATAGTTCACAGACAGTGATCCTTGTGTGGTGGGGCTGTGCCTATCAGAGATGGGATCAGAGGAAAGCAAATTCCAGGACAGAAATTCCCATTTTCCATCAGGTAGCACAAGCCCAACAGCCTTAGAGATATCAGTTCTCCAACTTTCTGTCTGGCACAAGCATCTCCACAGCAGGGAGTAAATCCAGCCCGAGTGAGCTGGGGCTGGGATGTTATTAATTTGGTTTTAATATTGTTTCCCTGCTAGGCAGAAGAACTCTGGCTGCAAGTTTCACAGAGGAGCTCACTGCAAACAGGGAAGGTCTTGCAATATTCCATTTTTAAACAAGTTTATAGTGTTCTGGATGAATTATTTTCAGAACTACTGTTTTCTTAACTGAAAGGCAAATAACCCACTGGCTTAGTTCCCATGCTAACACATGGCTGCCTGACTGACCCGCAGAGTTTACCTAACTCTTTTTTTTTAATTTCCTGCTGTGTCAAGTGGTTTCCTGCAGATCTCAGATCTGAGTCCTGCTGCCTGCTTGGATTAGTTACCCCACACCAATCCAAAGAAAACAAGATCCTCAAGCACCATCCCTCAGTGGTTAGGAAGAAGGCAGTGAGAGATGAGCTCTGCAAGGTCTCTTCCCTGCCCAGGGCTATGCTGGGGCTTGTAGCCAAAATTGCAGGAATTCCTCCCAAGCTGTGAAACCACCCCAAGTTTCAAATTGTGCCAGAGGAGCAGACAATTTTGCCAGACTTGAGAAAGGCTGTGCCAGGCACAGGGCACACATCAGGAAGCACAGGAGGAGCATCCCCCATGGCCCAGAGCAGAGGTTGTTGCTGCCTGGGGCTGTGCACAGCACAGAGCAGCAGCTCCCCCCAGTGAGATCCCTCCCTGATCCCCCCTCCAGCAGGTCTGGCCCTGGGAGCAGTGCTGTGCCTGCCACTGCCTGATCCCTGGGCATGAACAGCAGCTTTGTGGTGATGTGCAGAGCCTCAGCCACAGACCCACTTGCTGCACCCTGAGCTCTTAATCCAAAGGCAGGATGAAGGAAAGGAAGGAGTAGATGGCTAACCTGAAGCACTGTATAGAAATCCTCATATTTTATCAAGTGTTCCCTCCCTCTGAAAATCATAATTCCTTATTAGAAAATATTATATATCCTGGAGCTGTGTGCTGCTGCCAGATATTGGAGGAGTGCAGTTATATGAGAAGGTTAATACCACACCAAGGCCCAATGCCTTTATTTTCTAGGGTTTTCTACCAAAAAGGTGAAAACAGCACAGAGCTTCAAGGGCCTCTGTTGAAACAAAAAGCTGTCTGCCAGCTCAGGGAAGGGAGAACTCCAGTATATCCTCCTGTTCTCAGCCCAAAAGCATTCTTGCTGAATTATGGGACAGTAGCCATAGAAAAAATTAGCTGGAAAGAGGGCTCATAACAAACACTGAAATTTTTGATTTACAGATTTGCAGGGACAGGATACCAAAAAAAAATCCTGATTGACATTAAAGGAGTCCATGTTACCATGCTGACTGATGGGAAAGAACAAACAAACAAACAAAGCTGAACAATAGTTACATATTTGGATTTTCAAAGAAACTCTAACTACAAAGGACACCTGCACCAAAGAAGCAACTTGGTTATTAAAGCTTGCAGTACATGGAATTTTTCCACACACATATGGGAAAAATTCCTGTCAGGAAAAAAGAAGTTCATTAAATCCCTCTGGGGATTTTCACTTTCTCTTGGGTGCTCCCACTGCTTGGATAAACCATTTTCCCACCTTCTCCCAGCTCAGTCAAAGCAGTATCCTGGAAATCTTCAGAAAAGGCCAAGCTGAACCAATTGCAATGATAAAGAAAAGACCAAAAATCTTAATCCAAGGGTGCTGGAGATTACATACAGATGTCACAAACACATCTAAAGCTGTGCTTAGTCATTTCTCAAAACACTTCCTCTCCCCTCTGACACAAGCACACAGCATTGCAGACTTTGGAGAAAGCTCTTGGGAGGAGACCTTCCTGTCTGGCCCTGGCTGCACTCTCCTGGACAGCCACCAGCTGACAGAAACAACAGCTGAGACACAAGGGGAGAAGATTTAATCAGACCTTCCAAACCTGAAAGGCAGTAGGTGGCCCATGGCTGATGGTGCATTAGCCCAAGAAGCTGGAAACATCCATCTATCAGATTAACATTTAATTTCTGGTGGATTTGATCCTTTAGTATCAAACAATCTCTTTGCTAACACCTTCTGCCATGTAGGAAATGCCACAGGAGCTTGTGTTCCTGGAGCATCTTTAATGAATGTGAGGGGTGCAGGGAGGGTACCTGCACCTCCCCATCCCAGCCTGGTGCCAGTGTGCAGCAGGCAGGAAAAGGACAGGGAGGGAAAAGAGCCCTGGGCACTGAGCAGCCCAGCCAGCAGCCAGGACTGCACAGATGGAGCTTAATAAGCTTCTTCTAGAAGACGGATATAAGAGAGGGTTCAACAACACACCCCTAAACCAAAGGGCAGGGTGACTGCACAATGTCTCAAGGAAAAAGAATGGAGAAAAAGCTGTGGAAAACTTCAGGAAAAGAAAACGTAAGAAAAGGGCTACCATTCATGGGAAGAGGATGTGGGAGAAATGAGACCTACAGGAAGAAAAGCATCATTATTTTTCATCCAGTGCTTAAATCTGGGAGACCTTAAAGCCCCTTTGCTGTCACCCTGGTCCAACAACTACAGCTCCCTTGGGACCCTGATCATCTCAGCAGGACCACGATGACAAACCCAGAATTGATCCACAGCCTGTGATCCAGCTGGATAGCTCACAGTGCTGCCTCTTGCTTAGAAATATGCTTCCACTTCAAAGAAAACTTACAAAATTACATGGTCATTAGCAGGGACGTGCATAATGCAATGTGGGACAACAAAAAGCTGCAGCTTTGGTGTCAAAATGGATTAAGGGCTCAAAGTAATGGAACCCATTAGAGCCTTTTATTTAACATAAAGAAGATAAGTGCCTTTTAGGATGCTGAGAGATTCATGCCTGAGCTTAAATTAGAGTGGGACAAACATTCTGCTGGTACAAACCAGCCCATCCCTCTTGCTGTAGAATTACATCAATTTTGCATGAGGGGGTGACAAATAACTTTTTTAGTATTATGGAGTGGCTGTGCAATTATTTAAGATGTGTCTGTTTTATGAGCATGGCATCAATCTGCCCAATAAGGAGTGCTTGCAGAAGCAGATGGTAAAACTTTGCAGCATGAGCACATTGCTCTAATTCTTAGGAAAAAAGTGGGAAGGTAATAGAAATGAAACCAATTAAGGATCCACCACATAGGATGGCTTGTCTATATCAAGTATGTCAATTGTGACTCATAGGCTTCAAGTCTGGTTCTGCCAGAGCCTGTTAAGTACCAAAACTTAGGAATATTTTTTAAAAAATAGAAAGTGATGGTATTTGCAAAGTAAAGTAATAGTTTGAGTTATGAATACAGTCACATCTCACACCAGTGAATCTTAGGCCTTTCTTTGTCTTTCTCCCTCCTGCTCTCACCCTGCACTGGTTTTGGCAGCAGGACCTGGGTGGGATCTGTGCAAAAAATTGAGTGGGCTGAAGATGGGGCACAAGGGTTGGAAATCTGCTCTGAGGACAGATTTCATTCCTGCTCACTTCAACCACTTTGGCCAGTATTGCACAAGAGTGGCCACCTGGATTCCTGCTGCCCCACATTTCAGAGGTGAATCTTCTGGTGACTCTTGGGAAGGGCCTGTGTGTCACCATTAGCCAGAGAGGGAACCTCAGGGTCTCAGATTAGATGATTAAATTCCAAACACTCATTTGTGAGATGAATCCTACCCTAGGGGACTGGGAGAGATCTCATGTGAATCCAGACGTGAGCAAAATATATCATCCAATTCCCAGGGTAGTTCCATAATACTGTTGTCCAGTATCATCATTCAATATTATCCATCAATACTATTATTTTTAAATTTAATTTTGGCTTTTATTTCAAAACAAGTATTTCCTGAATTTCAGGCAAAACTTCAGGCAGGGGAGTACGTTCAAGGACAGTGTGCCAAATGCATCCCAGATTTTTTAGCTGCTGTCAGCTGTATTTTTTGAACACTTTTAAAAAGAAAATAAGAACCATTTGTCACTCTCCCAATAAGTTAAAACAGAATAACAACACTTCAAGCAGGTGCTTTCTGGATCACTAAGGGTGAATTTTAAATGAGACCCTTTTGATGACTGTCAGCAATTTCCAGGTTTCAGTGCTACCTTTGGGTAGCTCAGGAGGAAAATGCAACACTTACCCCTTTATGATGGAACATGTGGCCCTCAACATAAACTTTATAGGTCTCCACCCCCAGCTCCTTTGCCAGTCGGAGAATCCGGTTTTGGGTCGGTCCCACATATGATCCACCAACATCTACATAATTCACTTTGTCATTCTGTGAAAAAGAACACAGGAATCAGAAGCTGTGCAGGAATCTCCTCAGTACAGAGAGCTCGAAGTAGAAAGAATTACTCCCTACTGAATGTGTATGGAATGTATGTGTATGATATTCAGGAGGAATTTGTTAATGGAAAAGGTTGTCAAGCATCGAAATGGGCTGCACAGGGAGGTGGTGGAGTCACCTGATGGAGATGTTGAAGAAATTCACATTACTTTTTTTGTCATTGCAAAACATTTCTGCAGTTGAAACCATCTCCAGCATGGAGACTTGTTTTCTCTCTCCAGAAATCTGTCTAGACTTAATGCTGCAGGTGCTGAGCACTGCACTGCAGTTTTCCAGGAGATTAATCTCCTTTCCAGCACTGCACAGCCTGCTGCTGTCTGGGCAGGGCCCCCAGCCATGCCTGCCATGAAAGGTGCTCACTGCAGCCCTCAGACCAGCACCCCACTCACTTGGGAAGTGGGAAGAAAGCAGAAGGTTTCAGGGATGCACAGTCTTACAGCAGGCTGATGTCCCAAGACAGTAACTCTTTTGAACACTGTTTACAGTGAGTATTTTAAGCCTGGCATTCTCAGTGTCACAGAAGGATGGTGTTTATGCTCCATGTTTCACACACAATGATTTCTGCTGGAACACCACTGTTTATCTCTGGTTCCCCAACAATGGCACCTGACATAATTTACAGCTCCCTCAATTCCAGGTTGGGAAGCAGAGGCAATGTCTTCATTACATTACCCTGCACCACAAGTGACTCTTCATTTCTTCTTTTTTTCTTTCTTTTTTTTTTTTAATAATGGCAGTCAAGATGCAGTTCATTTTTAGAAGCAGGAGTGTTATTTCATATAATTTTAAGACATTTAAAACATATGTCTGAGCCATAACATAGCTGGTCCTGCTCAGGCTGCTTCTTACAGGGCTCTAAATTATCATGCCTGCTACAGTATGCAAAGAGAGTTGGGAAAAAGAGGGAGAATGTTCTGACACTCATGGTCCCAGATGATTGTTTTCAACATATTATTGAAGCCTAGGTAGACAATATTCAATTTTTCTCTTGTCTGCTAAGCCAGTCACTGCCTCTTAGGCTGTCAGGTTGGCCAAGCAGGAATTCTTGGTGAACACACGCTGACTGATGACTTGGCTTAGTTGCTCTGTCACCTTCTAAGGGATTGAGCTGAAGCTGCAGTTCCCTGGATCAAAATAATCATAGTTCCCTGGTCAAAATAACAGGAGTGACATCTGTCACATTGCAGACCAGCACGAGTGAGAGCCCACACCTCATGGAGCACTTACTCTGATGGTGAATGTCCTTCCCCCAACTCTGTCCCGGGCCTCGAGGACCACCACGCTGACCCCAGCCTCAGACAGCAATTTGGCAGCTGACAAACCTACCAAAAGAAGAGAAAGTGCATTAAAGCAAGTGGCAGCAATCAGGCACATTAATGGTCAAAAAGGTCACACATTTCAATAGACTGTTCTCAAAAACCCCTGAGAGATGCTGTGAACTTTGCCTGGTATCTCACCACAGAAATCATGTGACTGCTGCTTAGTTGCATGTTGTAACCACTCACAGACTGAAGTTTCCTCCTTGGGTTGCATTTTGCCCTTTTAAAAGCAGCAAAACTCCATTTATTAAGGGACAGACACACATGTTACTCTTCATTTGTGCAGCCCATGGAAGGGCAGCACCCAGCTTGGGGGACTTGCAGTGCCACAGTGACAGCAATAATGCTCCTCTCCCACATCAGCTCTGCTCCTCTGCTGTCCCTTGTCCCCATTCACATGCAGAAGGAAAAGTCTGCTGCCCTGTCAGGATTCATTCTCAGCCACGGAGTTTGACCATGACAATCAAACAGGCTGCATGCAGACACTTTATAAAAGGAATTATGGTCTCAGCAAAAATCATCTAATTATGGGACTTTGTGATGGAGCCACTAGGGACGACCGAAAATTCAATAGGACAGGAGACCTCTTTGCTTCTGACAGATGGGAGCTGAAATTGTAAAAAGCAATCATGAGTTGGTGAAATCAGATTATCCCAGTGCCCTGCAGGCCAATTTGGCGCTGAAGCATTGCTTCTTTGGAGTTGTTTCCCCTCCTTAAGTACACGAAAGGCAGCCCTATTGATCAGAACTTCCAAGATCCCCTGCAGGCAGGACTAACCATATTACACTCATGTTTATTACACTACCCTGAAATGTGATTAAAATCAACTGTTTGTGAGCCTACAAAGAAGGTCTGAAAAGAGCAGGGGAGAGGAATCATTCTGGGAAGAGTTAAATGTACTCCTCTATTCTAAGGGCAATACAGAATTGACCATAAACTTCTATGCATAGAATCCTTTAATGGAAAAGTGGAACACCACTCACTGGAAACCAGAAATGAGGAAGTTCAAATGTCTTACACAGGCAGAAATTATAATTTTCATACTCATCTAAAAGTAACTTTACACCCTTGCCCCATATTCTTCAGATTGCTGCTGGAGCAGGAGTATACTTAATTCTTCCATCTATTTAATATTCTATTTTTTTAATTGCAAGCCATTTTTCAGTGGAGTGGATATCTTATAAATTGACCTAATTTATTTCAGTGATAATTTTTTTCCTCCATGAAACTTTAGAAACAATTTTTTCAAGTTAATTCTTTAATCCATTGAGTGATGCTTTCTCTTCCTCCCCAACATAAATGTAGAAGACACAGATCTATGATGTTGAAAACACAAACTGCAATATTTTCTTACAAATGCATATTTTTTTAATATGCAGAAAAATGAGATTTCAAAATATACAGCGGGTTTTGTCACAAAATAGTGGATATCCTACATGTATAAAATAAAAGGCTGAATTCTCTGTTCTGTGTAAATTGTTTTCAGGTAATTCTTTGTAAGAAAGTTTACTGTAGATATATATGCCTTGAAAAAATTGAACATGAAGCAAAAAAAGTTTGCCTAGGTATGAAAAAAAAATTAAATGCAAATCTTTCATGCCTAAGACCATAATTTCATGCTGAATACAACAGCTCTATTCCTGCCACAGTTGTTTAGGAAGAATAATGGTTACACTGGACTGAGCTGGAAGTTAAGCTCACTACTGGATTATAGCTTAATTATGGGATATATCCAAATAAAGAAGGGCTGCTAAGCGATGAAGAATGTGTTGTAATGTGACTGAGGTTCTCTAACCTGTTTGCCTGTTAAGCTGTACTTGTACTCCAGACTTACAGGTGGATAAGTTTCATTATTATTAAGCCAAGGGACATGTGAGAAACTGGTCCAAAAAAAAAAAGAAAAATAAAAAGGTTTTGAAGTTTCATAGACTGGGAAACAGCAAGAAATAAATTGAGACAGCAATGGCTTACTGCAAACTGGGAGAGGGCATGACTCACAAGTAAAAACTATACAAAATATGTTTATTTAAGATTACTACTACACATTTATTTGCTCAAAGCATGGAAACTATTTTCTTTCAAAACAGAGGACTAGGAACAACACACACAGCATCTCTATGTGTATCTGTATCTGTTGGACCCACCTCTTTAGCTCCACCCTGGTGAGACTGAAGTCCACCAGGTCCAGGGGTTCCCACAGGTTTGTCTGGAGCACCCCACAAGTCACAAAGCCTCTTTAATACACAATTAATCTGTGCTTTTTAATACACAATTAACCTCTAAACTGACTGCATTTTTACCCTTCATCTTCTCCATAACTTGAGTTTTCCAGCCTTTTGTTGCTGTTCCAGTATCCTGGACAGGACTGGACACCAGAGAGTGATCATTTGATTGATGGGGTAAGAATGAGAGAGGAAGGAACGAGATCTTCTCCTTTCCTGCTCCTTGCCTCATCCCTGCCTGCTCAGCTCCCCTCAGGCTGCATGGAGCCATCCTCTCACGTCCTCTACAACATCTCCATCCCAGAAGACATCATGAACTTCAGCAACTGCCAAGGAGAGGAGCAGGGGAGGAGCTGTCGATGCCCCATCCCTGGAAGTGCTCCAGGCCAGGCTGGATGGGGCTTTGCACAACCTGTTCTAGTGGGAGGTGTCCCTGCCCATGGCAGGGGTGGAATGGGATGGGCTTTAGGGTCCCTTCCAATCCAAACCATTCCAGGCCAAATGGAGCACTGGGCAATGGGAACACCCCAGTGTCTGCTGGTGTGACTGTGGGGCAGACACTGCTGTCCCAGCTGAGCCTGCGCCCGCGCCGCCTCCACCTCCTCCAAGAGCAGCCCTGAGATAAAGCTGGAAACCACCCCAGATCACTGCACAAGCTCCTTCCAGATATCCCCCTAATTCCATGAATTAGAAACACACTGCTTGCCTCAGCGAGATGGAAGGAGCCTGCCAAAACCATGCCTCATTCTCTGGATCTGGAAATTCACTTATTGTTAAATGAGAACAAACAAGGAGAGACATCCTCCACAAGGGTTTCTATGGAAATCTCACAAGCAGCTCCCCTCCTCTGAAGATGCCATGCAGGAAAGCTCTGTTCCTATTGATTTTGCAGTGCTATTAAGGACTCAGAATTGCTGCTGCTACAGATCATAGTGTGGCTGCTTTCATGCCAGAAAATTGTAATAATCCTACCACGAGCAAAGCCCTTTGAAGTGCATCAAAACACTGGATATACAGAAAAAAACAAAACAAAACACCAAAACAGCTCAAACACACATACAAAAAAATAAGATGAATCGACTACAAGACACACTAAAAGACTGAAACATAAGGATGCTGAACAATACTGAATTTTGTAATACAACAAAGCCCATCTCTATCTCATAGGAAAGAAAAGTTCAACTCCACAGGTAGCAAACAACAACACTGGGACTTAAGAGACTTGAATTTGGTTCCAGAGGAGTCCTGTAATGTGGAAAATGGTTCCCTGTTTTGTAGGGAAGTGTTTATAAGAGTAGATTTATGAGGATAATTCCAAGGTGCCTCAGTACTGGGGTTGATACAGGGCATGTGAGCAGAGATGAGTTCTACAGCACAAACAATGAGAGTTTTAAAAAAGTTACTTTATTGGAAATGTCCTGGTGATTGTATACTAACAGGAGAGAAAATTATTCTACTTTTCAAAATCTGGGCTCTGTAAATACAGAACATTCCTTCATAAAATCCTTATTAATCCACCCTACTGTACATGGCATGGCATAGCCACGTTGTGAGGAAGATGATTAACTCTTTACTGTAGTGTTCTAGCAAGCTTTAATTGAGAAAATGGGGGACAATCTTCCTGTAAAATCCCTACATTTTTCTGATTTTGGTGAGGAAATAATTTTAAGACTTTCTTGCTCATTTTTTCTAATAAATCAGTAAAATAAGAGAATTTTCAATATAGCACTAATAAAGTTCCAATGTAATGGCATTCTAATGTTATGATTGTTTTTACTGTTTCATTGATGGAAAACCTAACCTTTTCTAAACACAACTGAATAATTAAACCTGGCATTGACTACCTTAAAATCAGCTCTCATTTTTCCAGCTAGAAATCCCTTTGGCAAATAAAATGAACCTGTCAATGAGAGATGAAAACATTTCTGCTATTATCATAGGGTAAAATCTCTTTTCCTTTATTCTTTTCCTGCAACCCAAATTACCCTTTCATTGGAATTTTTGTGTACATCTTAGCATTTATTTAAGTTTTAAAATACAGTTAAAATGTGCTCAGTTACATCAGAATGACCAGAGAAGCCACTAATGGGCAACAACACACAGAAAGCTGAGAATGAAAGAACTGTTTCCTTTCACTGACTAAGGATTTGAAGATTTTAAATTGTCACTGAAAATATATTAAAAAACAAAACAAAAAAACCAAAAAACAAACAAACAAACAAAAAAAAAACCAAAAAACCAAAACAAAAAAAAAACCACCACAAACCCACAAACAAAAAGACCCCGACAAACCAACAATGCTATTAATTCAGTAACAGCATCTTAAATCCACACAAAACAGCAAGAATGCACAGTGTGGATCACAAGTCTACATTTATTTCTACTTCAGTGTTGCCTAATACCATAACATCACTAATTTTCTGCTTGTCAGAAATGTGCTTTATCTTGCCATACTTTCACATCCCCTCTTGTAGAATACTTGGTACTGGAGAGAGATTAAGTTTATGTATTTTGTAATTTTCAGGTAAATGCATTTAATTTCTTTTTCATCAGTATTTTTTCCCTCTAGGAAAAAAAATCCACTTGACTCAGCAAAGGTCTTAACCAAAAGAGAATAAATATTTTCTATTACAGAGTACATTGTCCCAATAAGACCAAGGCACTTACTGGTCTCAATGGCATCACTGTCTAAATGCTTTCTACAGATGCAAGCTTTGTTCTGAACGGCACAAAGACATTTTTCATGGACAATGTTAACAGAAATACAGTGGGCAGGAAGAGGGAATTCTATTGCAAAGATGAATCCACTCCTCTGCACACACCCACTGGGATTTTCATGTCCACAGCTTCTTGCAGTAAACATTCCTTCCCCAAAATAATGCCCTCCCTCAAAACAAAGGCAGAAAAAAGTTAATGAGTATAAGCACAGGGTTGGAAATGAGGCATCTTTCCTCTCATTTCACATTAAAATGAGCAGTTAAAATGATGACAGCTTGATACCACCTACTAATGGAAATAACCAAGGTAATTACACACATTTTATGACTATTGACATTTTTTTTAGTTAGTGTTGTGCAGAATAAATTCCTGTTACCTAAATGGTGACTTTCAACTAAAAAAGTATGTGAAAAAATGCTGCTGCTAAATTATGATCAATGTCATCACCACAAATACCAATAAAATCAGTGCTGGCATTCCCAGAAAAGACATAATGCCTGTTCCATGCCTGGTTTTGTTATTTTAGGGTATTTTTAGGGATCTGTCCTAACTACTTGGCTATTTCTTTTGCTTATTGGGAAAAATAACATTCATAAGATTTCAGCAGCAAAAGAGCAGAACACATAATGAAGAAGGAGGCAAATGGAAATTGGTACTTCTGCTTATTTGCAATTACTGTATAAAGCACCCATTACACTTTGTACAGCGTTCTGGGAGTTTTGCTCCTGCTGTAAATTCTTGTCATGATGACAGTCAGCTTGCTAGGAGTACATTGGGAATTCAGAGCTCTGTGAAACGTTGTCATTTGTTTCTGCATCCCCAAAAATGGTCTTTAGAAATCTCTGCTACTAAATGACAGCATTATCACTGATTATCAGCTTTCTGGTTGGATCCAGAAAGAAGGAAGGAAGGAACAGGGTGGATGGAACCCAGCACAGGGCAAATGCAAAGCATTAAACAGAGAATGCATTTTATGAATCAAATATTACATTCCTATAGGTCAAATCCCAGGTAGATACAGAAGTAACACTATGGGGGAAAAAAAAATCTATTGAAAACTACTCCAGATTTCCACAGGTCGGACTGATTCTATCTCACACCAACAACGTGTGTGTGACAGTTTATGTGACACCACCACCCACCAGCAGCTTGGAATGCTGTCAAAACAAACAGGGCAGTGTACAACAGAAGCTGGGCTGCCAGGATGGCAAGCAAGGAAAATCTGCATTTCCTCATTATTCAGTCTTTCACTCAGAGCCCAAAGCCAAGGCGTAGGTAGCTCGAGGGGTGAGGCTGTCGATCATCACTGTGGAGCTGGAGATGCCAACACAGAGTGCTTTTCCACAGAGAGAAAACCCAAAAAAGGCTCAATAATACATGTTTTATTTCTACATAAAGAATAATCCCTCCTATTTTTACATCCCAGCTTTTCCTACAATTTGTAGCCCTTGGACTCCTCTAAGTGCAGCAGAAAACAGTGCTGGGAAATCTCAGCTTTGATTTTGTAGAGCCACATAATCTCCTTGTTTCTAGATAAGAACAAACATCTTTTTCTGTTATAAGTAAGAATAAATAAGAACTATCCATGTCTGCGAATTACAGTCTTAAGATTAAGATTCAATTACATCTGTTTTTCCCTTGTGTTTTGTACTTGTAACACAATGTGCTAAAATTTCTTCCAAAAGATATTTGCATACAAGATTTTTTGGACTTCTCTTCTTCTGGACATACTTCTCCCTATCTGCTGACTCTTTGGTTTGCATTATGTAGACAAACATTATTAATTCTACATGCAATCTTCTGATAAACTTGGCTTCCACACAAGTTGAGGCTGGCACATGAATATATTCATGGCACATGAATTTTTCCCATGAAAAATGTTAAGGTGTTTTGCTTACTTTCTTTTTTTTTTTTTTTTTTTCCAAATCTGGAACTACTTAAGCTTGAATTTTCAGAGTGTGTTTTTCAGGGTGTGGTTTTTTGTGATTCTTTTCTGTGGAAAATCTTGGTCAAGACTGATTGTCTGTTTCTAAATGTCTAGCGAAAACATATTCTTTGATTTTGAAAAATCATGCCTTTTTTTAGTTCCTACTTTGGAAGTTGCAGCAGCAACTTGAAATTTGGCAGGGAGGTAGCCCTGGAGTCAACATAACATATTTTGTTATCCATGAGAAAATACATCCCAATTAGATCAGTTAGAAAGTTTTGAGAAATTACAGGTCACAGCAGTCATTTTTCAGATCTGACAAGCTGAAGTATCTGAGGTTTCTGTCAAAACTCTCTGAGCACCTAATGCTGTCCAGTTGTTAATGATCAGTGTCTGAAGAGTGACCGAGCATCCAGGACCTCCTTACAACATTTTGTGTCATCACCTTGCTGGGTTTCAACAAACACACAATCAAGTAAAATCAATCAAGTCAAAATCAATCCAAAACAACACTCTTCAGTTCAGCAGAAAATGTTATAAATAGAAAATGGGAGCAATATTCAAGCCATATAAATAAAAACTCCCTGTGGGTATGGGGAAAGTCTTTAACTTCAGGCACCAGTTTATTTAATATGCTTGGGCATAAAATGCTGTAATTAGTATTAACTGTATTACAGGGGACATTATCTATTAACAGTGATACAAACATGTGCCTGGGGCTTTTACTGGCCACAATCCACATTTTTAACATGCAAGCCCACGTGGAAAGACGAGTCTATCCCAACCTCTGCAGCTCCCTCTCTGTAGGGGCCCAAAGGCACTTGCTGATGCAGCCTGGACAGTTTGAGTGGGATTCCATGAGGTACAGCAGCAAAATCTCAGAGACAGAAGCCACCCAAGCAGAGTTTCTTCCAAAAGCACTCTTTGCAGAAGCTCCCTGCACCCCTAGACTGCAGTTCCCCACAGGCAGAGTGGATTCTGTGTCCCTGGAATACCACACTGTGGTGTGCATGCACAGGCCAGGAGCATGGATGAGTAGAACGTCAGGCATTGTTCAGAAATTGCCTCTCAGGACCACACTTTGCTTTGCTTTGAGGAATAGACAACTCCAGAGCTGCCTGTCAGGATTTGAGCTTCATTTCACAAATGCTGGACAAATATTTTTAAAAGCCACAGCATCACTGCTGGGAAGTTCACACTTAATAGAACAAGCACCTTGCTTATACCTCCTACAGATTTCATGTTTTTCTAGTAAAGAACTAGTTCATCCCAGAGTTTCCTATCCCTTCCTGCAAGCATCAGGTAGGGAGTATTTAAAATACAGTTGAAGGAGAGGAGACAGAAATCTCACCAGATGAGTCAACTGCAAACTCAGTCTCAGAGATACAAACAGCAAGTCAAGACTGGAGTCAGAGAGATGTTGAGGGGAAATCTTGTCCATCCTGGAGCATGGTTTACTAGGTATTCCACCAGAAGCAGAGCTCTAGAGACAGATTACTTTTTTCTTCTTCTTTTTTTTTTTTTTTTTTTTTTAAGACCAGAAAGCAGCACTGTCTAACCTTTTGCAAGACTGAGGTGTAGGCACATTGGTATAGGAATGGTAGTGACAGAGAAGCTGTGAGAAAAGCAAAACAGATCAGAGTTTAATCCCCAGATATGAACAGCAGTGTAAAGATGTATTAATTATTAAAGAAAGCATTTATTGTCTATTTGTCAATGGCTGTTTTCTTAAAATGATGGCTGTTCTAATTCATAACAGGAAAACACCAATTTCTATGCCACTGGCATGGGGTTCCATCGGCATGAAAAACGTTCCTGTACCCCAGGAGTGCTGTGACATGTTTATTTGTCTTCCTCAAGCCACCGACAAATTTTCAGGGACTGTGAACACCTTGAGATTTTCTCCTTGGCTCCATTTCAATCCTCACACTGGGTTTTGGTCCAAGGCATCGTTGTTACAAAGTAAATCAGTGTTTTTGTACCAGTGAGATGGGATACTGCATAGAAATGCTCAAAGCATTTTCTGAAATACTGCAACAGGTTGGGGACCTGGAGGAACGAGGCACCCTGAAGGCAACAAGAGCTTCTCAGAGCTCTAAAGACCATATTAAGAGGATGTCACCACCAGCTGCACACAGAATGGGTGGTAATTCCCTAAGGACACTGTGTGCATCACAGGAACCCTACGGATGAAGACCAAATGTCTCATGCTTGAAGGAAAATTATCAGGCATCTGGTAAAACTGAAAAAGCAAGGAAATCTGGGAAAGGAAATCTCTTCCTTTCTGTCTAGTGATGCTACAGATGTTTTGCATATTTACATATTCACAAATAACTATTTAAACAATTACTATTCTTTTAGTATATGAAATAATGTAATTATGTAAACCATTTGCTGTTTTACATATTAATTCACTGCAGGTTACACCAAAGAAAAGCTTCTGATTCCTTCTCAATACTAATAAAACCTAACTTTACCCACATCAATAATGGCTGTAATATCACTGAATTCACGTAGTCACAAAGCTCACCTTTATTGAATCATTAGTGAAGTAAGGACTGCCTGAAAAGTGAGACCTGGCCAAAGCTGCCAATGCAAAATTGACCTGAGGGACAACCTAAACACTCATTTTCTCCAACACAGCAACATTCTCATTGTTGGTAACATAAAAATTACTAATTAAAGGAGGTTTTAAGCATAAGGATAAGAGGCCACGATGCAATTGCTGGTGTCAAAGTAGATCTGAAGAGTATTTTGGGTAGTGTTGCCTGGTGAAGCGTGAGGAGCCCGTGGCACTTGGGGAATCGGGCTGCCTCCAGCACAGCTCTTCTCACAGCAACAAACACTAACCGAGAGATACTCCCAGACGTTTATTCTGCACCATTTTTTCCAAACAAAACAACTCCCGCATGGGCAAACTAAAAAAACCCAGCCGAAAGCCCCTCTTAGCGGGGACAAGGAGCGACAGCCCGGACCCATCGCCGTGTCCCTGCCTCGTCCCGCACCGTGCGCGCTGCCCGGCGCTGCTCCCGCAGCCTCCCTCCCTCCCAGCCGGGAACAAACCAGGGCAAGAGCAGCGACCTGTCCCTGACACAGCGGCACGGATCATCGCCCTTCTCCTTCCCCAGCGCACCCCGGAGCCCCAGCTCCGCGCTCGTCCATCGCCCCCGCCCGGCCCCGCGCCCGCAGGGCGGGATGCCCCGAGGACCGCGCCGTTCCGCCCTGACCCACCTGAGATGCCGCCCCCGATCACCACCACGTCGCATTGCTCGGCCATGGCGCTGTCCCCGCTGTCCCCGCTGTCCCCGCTGTTCCCGCTGTCCCCGCTGTTCCCGCTGTCCCCGTTGTCCCCGTTGTCCCCGCTGTCCCCGCTGTCCCCGCTGTCCCCGCTGTCCCCGCTGTCCCCGCTCCCGCCACGGCCGCGGCTCCGTCCCGGCCCCGCGCTCGGACGGCGCCGTCCCGCCCGCCCCGGCCCCGCCCCTGGGCGTGGCCACGCCGCCCTTCCACCAATGGGCGCTGCCCGGGGGCGGGGACTCAGCTGGCCACGCCCTCCCCGGTGTTCGCTGTGCGGTCCGACGGGACGGGGATGCTCGGGAACACCGGGAGCACCGGGAACACTGGGAACACTGGGAACACCGGGAACACTGGGAACACCGGGAACACTGGGAACACTGGGGGCACCGGGAACACCGGGAACACTGGGAACACTGGGGGCACCGGGAGTACGGGGCACACCAGGCACACCGGGAGTCCCGGGAGCACCGGGAGTACCGGGAGCTTCGGAAGTACCGGGGGCACCGGGAACATCAGGAACACTGGGGGCACCGGGAATACCGGGAGTACCGGGAGCACCGGGAACACCGGGAACACCGGGAGTACCGGTAACACTGGGGGCACCGGGAACACCGGGAATGCCGCATCCCAGAGCATGCATCTCTACCGGCTCAGTGCCGCACCACGCCAGGGGGATGGAGGCAGGCGGGCGGCAGCGTGGCCGGTGCGGGATGCAGCGTACGAAGCAGCCAGCGCTCGCTTAACCCCGTGTCTGTGACCCACAGCGGCTGCGGGGGAGGAGGACATCCATGGAGCCAGAGGTTAAGGCAGCCTGCCAGCTTCACCTCCTACTAGAATCGAGTCCTGCTTGATCCATGAGCCAGGGAACAAGGGGTCAGCCTTTCCATAGATGCACCTTCCCACAGACAATGCCTGAAATGATAATTGGCTGTCAAAATCCTGTTTGTACTTAGCTACTTTTACTGCTCTGGAATACATGATGGTTGTGATATTCCTTACCATGCATTTTACAGCTCGTACAGGTTTTATTGCCAAAGTGTAAATGTCATCTCTATGGAGTGGAAAAAATAGAGACCCTGTCCATCCCCTTCCAAGTAAGCACAGGAGAGCTTTACAGTCCACACAATTACAGGAAATTCTAACACTGTTTCATGATAAACATTGGTGTAAGTTCTGAGAGCTGCCCAATTCTGCAGTCATATTCCATGCCTGGGTATGACCAAGAAATCCAGTGAAACTGCAGTACTTTTTGGCTGGTGTTCTTGGAAATGAGTCCGTTTTCTCTTCTATAGGGAAAATATAGGGCCTTTAGTTTTTGTTAATTGTGCCAAATGAGTGAGACGTAGATCTGTTGTGTGAACCAGGGGAGGGCTACAAAAACTTCTGGAGCTCCTCTCCTATGAGGAACATTTGAAAGAGCTGAGATTGCTCCTCCTGGAGAAGAGAAGCCTCTGGAGACACCATATGGAGGCCTCTCAGTACTTAAAAGGGGACTATGAGAAAGATGAGGACAGATTTTAGCAGGGCCTGTTATGACAGGACAAGGAATAACAGGTTTAGACTAAAAGAGAGCTGATTTATATTTGCTGTAAAGAAGATTTTTTTTTACAATGAGGGTGGTGAAACGCTTTAACAGGTTGCTCAGAGAGGTAATGGATGACACATCCCTGGAAACACTTAAGGTCAGGTTGCTCCCAGCCATGTGGTCCAGGTGAAAATGTCCCTTCTTGTTGCAGGGCGAGTGGACTGGCTGAGCTTTAAAGGTCCCTGCCAACCCAAACCATTCTGTGGTCTATGACAGCAGTGACTGAATGCAGAAACATCCATGAATCACTGAGCAAGGCGCAGGAGACACAATAATGGATCTTCAGCAATAAGAACAGATACTTTACAAAGTGTGAGCTCAGTAAGTGTGTTGCAATATCTGCAGACACAGAAGTGCCAGACACTGTAGCAAGGCAGAACAACAGATCCCTGCTGCTCTGGGAGATCATCAGACACAAAACTCGTTATCACTGCCATTGGTGCTGCTCCATGCCAGGGTAAAGGGAGCACAGCGGGAACAGACCAAGGCTGTGAGAGTGGTATGGGTTCTGAAACAGAAAACCTAATGTACCAACACCCCCTTTGTGCTCAACGGGGGAAAAAGTCTCTGTTTCTTGAGGGAGAAAAGGATACTCACTCCCACACCTCTGCTGGCCTCAGCGGGCCAGACACAGGGAATTTGACAAATAAAAAGCTTCACCCAGGGCAGCTCCCTCATAATTCATAAGGCAAGTTTGGAGAAAAGCAACAAAAACATCCTTTGTGATAACAGCAGGAAGCTTGTGTGTCTCTAGATAACTTGCTGATAGATAAGCTTGCCAACAAACCTCCAGTGCTAAAAGGAGCCGTAAGAGCCTTGTGAAAGGGCAGTGGAGACTGAAGTGGTTCTACCCAGAGCAGCTCTAATGATGAGAGATGATATCCAAGTGTGAATTACACAAATTGTTGGCTCAACCACTGTAGTAAAGACTGAAAAAATTCCTGAGGGGTTACCAAGGGTTACCTCAGGCTTTGACAGATTCCAGAGCCTGTCAGAGCTGTGTGACTGCTTAGCCCTTGGCATCAATAAGAGCACTCAGAATAATTCTCTCTCAACTCAGACCTTCAGACATCTAGAATTTGGGAAAGAAAAAATCCTGAAGCCTTGATTGAGAACAATAGGATAAACTCAATAGACTTGCTGAAAATGCAAGAAGGAGGGAAGGAAGAATGTGATGTGTCATATTGAGAGTGATCCTCCTCTTCTAAATGTGATGATCGTTTTAAAAAAAAAAAATTTGAAATGTGTCAGAAACCAGCAGAAAATAAAAGGATGCCAAACCTTACACTAAAGGAAATTCGAAGCAGATAAAATTTTATTTGGAAATAAATCAATTGTTGCTCAGAAATGAGAGTTGATTAAGAAGGAAATGCTCACCATGGGCCCTCTTTGTTACGCAGTATAAAAAACAAGGGAACAGCACTGAAGGATGAATATAGGAAGCTTCTGTTGCCGAAACCATTTCCTAGCAATCTCTCTAGTGGATTTATGTCTCCCTCAGTGATTGATTTGCAGCAATAATTTGCTGAGCCTGCAGAATGTGCATGATCTTAAATGTGAAGGTATAGAAAGTCACAGACATAGACTTTCAAATTTGCCAGGAAAAAAAACACTGAAAGCTGCTGAGAAATGCAGTGGAATATCAAGAACAAAACTTTCACTTGAGATCATATCTGTGTCAGCAACAACAAAAATTATTGGGTAGTCTCAAGAATGGGCAAAAATGGATCAATTTGTTGATCAAAGAATGTGAAGAAAAGTATCCAAAAGTACGTGGCATCACTAAGTCCTTTATTGTTCTACCAGTGTTTTGTTTTCAGCTTTGCCAACTACTGATGTGAGGAAGTCAAAATTCTCAGGTAATGCCATCAAGAGTCACAGTTAAGTGTTATTTTGTGTCTGCTCAATACCCCAAGTGATGAGTAAAATTAGTCATAATTGTTTTGAAAGACACAGATATTTTGCATTCCTTTCTGATTTCAATGTTACTTATCTTGCCAATGCATCCAAAAATTAGAACACAAACATAGGAAAAATCTCTAGCATTAAAATAAATTGTCTTTTAAAAATGAAATACAAAAATAAATAAAATATATCTGTTGCACATATATGTATATAGAACAGGATTTTTAGTTATTTATTTGTTTTATGAGTGTATTTTTAAAGGTATATAGAACCTCAGTGCTGTAAGCAAAGAATGCATTATCCCTAGAAGACTGATTGTTACTATCAAGGTCATAATTACCACTACTTAACCACCCCTAAAGTGATGTAATTCTTGTATCTTAATGATACCAACAGAGCTCCTCTAAAACACTCTAGAACCTGTCATCTTCAGTGTAGCTGTCAGCTGAAATTTTTGCCATTACCTCATCATCTGTGTTGATTAGCACTCTACTCTGCATGCACAAAGAGGAGCTTTCCAGGGAGCACCAGGGCTTTTTGCAAAGCCTAAATCACAGAAATTTGCATTCGCACACATTTTAATTCTGGTAATTATGGGGTTAGCAGGCTGTGTTGCATCAAGCTGAAATGTGAAAAAATGTGAAAAATAAACTCTCCCAGACATCAGACTCGGTAGTTCTGTTGGGAGCCCTTCTGTGGGGCAATAGGGCATGTAGTGTGGAGCAACTTCAGAACTCAGCTGTAGGTGATACTGTATCTTCTAAGAACAATTTTCTATTTTGGAACAGTATCTTGGACTATCTTAGGCTAAATTTAGGGTGAACAGGTAATTTATACAGCTAATGACATTTATAGATGGTGGTTTTATTCCCCTTCCCCTTCTCCTCTCCCTGCCCAAGGACTTTATCAGGAATGGAGATCATAAAATACCACATAGCACATTGTATTTGGTCAGTGTTACAATGTGTACTGGTTTGAAAGCAAAACCAGTGAGACTCCAAGTTAGAAATACAATTTAATAGAGAGAGAAGAACAAACAACAAGAAAAAATAAAATAAAATAAAATAAAATAAAATAAAATAAAATAAAATAAAATAAAATAAAATAAAATAAAATAAAATAAAATAAAATAAAATAAAATAAAATAAAATAAAATAAAATATAAAATATAATAAATGCAATAGTACAAAGGACCACTGACAGAGTCAGAATGCAAACCTGACACCCTGTTGGTCAGGGTGTTGGAAACAGTCCCAGATAAGTCCTCCTGGAGTGACAGATGTGTCTCCGTTGGAGTAGAGATGATCCTCAGGAAAAGGGTCCAGTCTTCCCCTGAGAAGCCAGTGGAAACAGGCTGCCCTGGGGTTCCTGTGTCCGCACTTTTATCTTGGAATGGTTGGCTCCTCCCTACTGGGTGGAGCATCTCACCATGGGATGATGTAATGTGTCATGTCACTGGTGAGCCTTGATGGCCCATTAACAGAAGATATCCCACAGAGGAGGAGACAAAGTAGATGAAAGAGATAAGGAGGTCCTGCCTTATCTGGTGTTATCAGGTGTCCCATTAACAGAAGGCATCTGCCCTCTTTCCCCCTAGAGTTACAAGAGATAAAAACCAAAATCTCCCAACTGGTTTCAACAGATGAAAATAGAATACACATTTTGGTTACATTATTCAACCCAAGACAAAATGTCAACTTACAACATAAGAGCACAAGTTCTATAAAATGTTCCAGGCTTTAGACTATCTTCCCCTGAAACAAATGGTAGATCATTCTCTCCAAGGGTTTTGGGCAAGAGGAAGGAGAGAAAATGTGTATTCACTAACAGCAAGGAAGGGGTAACCCAGCCCCCTGCCCAAAGCAGATCCAGGGCTTGTGTAGTTTGAATGCACTGAAGGATGGAAAAGCCATAAGCTCTGTGGGCTCCAGCGTCTGACCACGCTCAAAATGAATCCTTTTTTCCTTATATTGAGCTGGCATTGCCTGTGGCTCCAGGTTGTGCTTGTTGCCCCTGTTCCATCACAGGGTGCTCGGGGTACTTTTGTGTTTTGGAACTTCTCCTGTTGTAGGCATTTCAAGAAGTATTAAAACTATGACACTGCAAAGTCTTGAAAGTAAAACATCATGATACCATGCCCTCAGTGAGTCCCTCAGGGAATAGTTCTACAATCCCTCCACCTCTCTCTGGTCCCCCAAATACAGAGTTATCTAGATCCACTGGAATGGTCCCAGCTAGGGATTCACAAACACATTGCTCAACATGTTGGCAAGAATTGGTTAGAATCAAACTGGTAAACTGTGGATGGCATTGTTGAGTATTAATCTTCATTTTTACAGACTAGCATGTAAATTCTTAGTTTTCCAAGATAATTTTCTTCCTTAGATGTGCATTCAAAACTATCTGAAAATCATCACCAGTCTGATGTTGTAGAACAGCCTTCGCTGGTATGAAAAATGGGTTTGTACACAAAGATGGCTAGATGGCTGTGGCATATTTATTCATCAGTGTTCATTTTTACTGGCGTGTTTTCAACAGTCCTAGTGATCTCATGCTTCCTGACCAGCTCTTTTTCAGGGCACTGTGCTGAACTCTAATCAAGGAATAAGCACCTTGAAGCAAATTATCATCACTCATGGCTATTAGCACTTGGTTGGTTCATTTTGCCTTATAATGAATGAGATTCCATGATCAGGAGTCTTCTGATGCACAAACACATACAACAAAAATTCACTGTCCAGCCTCTCCTTGACCTGTGTTTGCTTCTTGCTCATTTCTAGAGAATCCCACAAAGTTCCTGGTGCAAGACAGTGGCAGTGGGACATGGAAGGGGATGAGGGGAGTGGGGTGCTCTGAGTCAGCCCCCAGCACTGGCAGAGCTCCTGTTTTTCAGCTCCTGATTGATGCAGGACCTCCTTATCCACTCTCCATCCCTTACACAGCTCCAAAGTTCTCAGTTCCTCCACAGCTCTGGATGCAGAAGGCATCTTTAGGTGACTGCACTGCATTTGAGGGCCTGGAAACTTTAGGCAGGGATATAAATATTGAAAGGGAGGTGCCATGAAGTCAGATCCAGGCTCTTCTTGGTGGTGCCAGGGACAGGAGGCAACGAAGAAAATGAAAGCAGTTCCACCTGAACACGAGGAAGAATTTCTTTCCTGTTCAGAGACTGAGCACTGGAACTGATTGTCCAGAGAAGGTGTGGAGTCTGCCTCACTGCAGATATTCCAGAACCCTCTGGATACAATCCTGTGCCCTGTGCTCTGGGATGTCCCTTCCTGAGCAGGAAGGTGGGACCAGACGATGCACTGAGGTCCCTTCCAGCCTGACCCATCCTGTGATTCTGCAGTGGAGAAAGCAGGCAACAGCACGTCAGGAGTTTTCTTAAAGCCATGAAGAAAAGGTCAACTACTATGCCTTCAATGCCCCTAGGTAAATCTACTGGAATATATCTAAAACATTAAATCAAATTTCAAAGTGGTCCTCTACAGCTGGGAACAGAAAAAGCAAAACACAAGCTTAGGACTTGCTCCCTCAAGAGCAGTGCCCTCAGCTACATGCAGAGAAACTTTCTGTTCCCCCAGAGAAACCTGTTATGAACTCACTGCATGAACTTTCACTGCCTCAAGATGCCAAAAGATATTTTGGCTCTACAGAAATGTGGAATAAAATTTTAAGTACATTTAGCCACCAAAGAATTAGGTAAATGTTTTCTTTCTTTGCTAGGATAGCATCAATAATTTCATTTTGCAAAGTATTTCCAACCCTTTATTTCACTGTGTAATACAACAGAATTAGGCATGTGGGGTACAAAGCTTCAGAAGATAGTTTGAGAAGGAGACTGAATTATCTCATTCAAATTTTTTAAGTAACTTCTTTGCATGGTTGTTCAGTCTGACTAAAACACTGATCTTTTAACAGCATCAGACAGTCCTGTTTATATATCTCAGAACTGTCAAATAATTTTAAATGAAGAAGATGTTTCAATTTTCTTCAAAATCTGACCTACTGATGAGCACTAGGCAGGCTTCATCAGTGGCTGAAATACAGCAGGAGTCTCCAGGTACCAGAAGCCAGATGTGCCCAGGCAGGTCTCACACAGGGAAGGGGCTGTTTGGTCCAGAGTGAGGGGAGTTTTCTTCCTGGTGTTAGAAGACACGAACACAGTGCTCCAGGAAATAGCAGGTGAAGTGCAATAAGCCCATTTTCCCTCCAGACTCAGCCTTCCCCCACACACAGCTTCTCTGAAAGAAAACAATGATTTTTAGATGCCTGTACAATTTCATAGCTAGTCAGGCTCCATTACAGTGACAACAACAGACTTCAGTCCACCTCTTGACAAACATCTTCTGAAGGCAAAATGATCACAAAATACAATTTTTGCCTTTAAAAATGTACAATTCCTCTGTGTGGGAGTGGGGTTTTTTTCAGAAGATGTGAAAGAAACATAGCTGCAGATACATCTCCTGCTAACAAAATAAATAGAGGTAACTTAAGTTTAAGTTAGCATGTGTGACTAAAAAATTATGCTGCTAACTCATTTCTAATCTCTTTAGCTCTCTATTTTTTGTCTTTAATTATGTGCATTAGTTCAAATGCCAGTGTCAAGACAGACATGAAGTCTTTCCCTTTCTCTTAAATTTATCTTCATGACTCATTTGCCTTCAAAAGCAGTTTATTGTAATAACTATGGGGTAAAATAAAGTCACTGACTGCAGTAATAAGGATTTAAAAAAATATGTATATGTCTGTATTTGCTTTCAAGTTAAAGAAGCCCTGAAATGTTTTCAACAAGCTTAAATTAAATAAATCCTTCAGGAACTTTTGTTTGATGACACTTTCAGTTCCAATATAACCTCCAGCATGAAGTCAGTAGGGGAGACCCTGCAAGGGAGGTCTAAAGAAGGACTCCAGGCACTCCTCAGACCTCTGGAATTCTTTCATCCCCTCTTGATGGGGGGAAGACCTTGCTGGGCAGCACACGTGGTGCTTTCAACGCTGTCCAAATAGCTGATGTCTGCAAGATATTTGTTCTAAAGTCATGTAAAAACCCAAGAAGAGGTACAGGGGACAGCCATGGCAGAGCTGCCTGAGCTCTGGAAATTGGGACAAATTTCTGTGTCACCTCTCCTGGACTCAGCCTCTTAGCAGGGCATGGGTTTAACACTCAGCCTGCACATTTCAGGTCTCTGACTGTCACTGTGCACCAGACTTACCCATCTGAGGGCATCTTAAATTGACTTAATTCCATTCTTACTTTAGCAGTTCCAGCTGATTTTCCCAGTCTCCCTTTTCAGGTTTTAGACCCCAAATGAATGCAAGCACCTCTGACCTTTGGAGGGGAAGGGTGGTGTTGCACAATGTGTGACCCAGCCAGTGAATGGGACTTTATGTGAAGACCTGAACTTTGCTCTTGTTGTTTAAAGCACTTGAAGCAGATTTATGCTGTGCAGTGTCATTGCTGCTATCAAGTTTTCTCTGTGCCCTTCACCACCATCCCAATATCAGATAATTTTTATGCATCAGGTTTTAAAATGAACTTTCAGTGGTATTAACTACATGTCCCTTTAATTACCAGCTCCATAAAAGAGTGGCTTGTATATAGCTCAAGGATTGCTGGTATCATTTGAGGTTAGATCAAAGCTTGTATCAGAGATAATAACAATCTGAACATAATGCTACCTTTGGAGAACAAGGATTTGTTACAGATCACAAAGCTTGGCTGCAGCTTGAACAGGATTTTAGGAGTAGGGCTGCCATTGTAGGCATATGGGCAGATGAGTGGAGATCATTAGTGTAGACATCAAAATAACAAAGAAGATTTGGTCTGGGAGAGCAAAAGAGCCTGGTAGAAGCACCAGCAGGAATAAATAATCCACTTACAGCCATCAGACTCCAGCCAATAACAACAACAAAAAGATCAAAAAGCTTTGCTACAACTAGATCAGAGAAATTTGTCATTCCCTCTCACTGTCTATCAGGTAAAACAGTATTGGGAATCTACAGAAGCATCCAAAAAGAAATAAAGATTGCTCTCCACTGCAAATCCTGTACAGGACACAGTGAACTGCAGCCATGAGCACAGTTTCATCTCTCTCCTAGATAATTGACTGCTTCACTGAACACCTAAAACCCTCAGCACTCCTCCTGAGAAGCAAATTTAGTACAGGGGTGGGGGAGCTGAGCAACCCTTTCTGCCAGCCCTCCTCTCCCTGCAGCAACCCCAGCCCTAAGTTCCACCAGGTAGAAATCAGTCACATCTACACAATTCCCTACCTCTGTCAGGCAGAGGAGTCATTTCCAAGGTGCCATTTCTTTTCTTTAAAGTCCTTCACTGGATATTACCCTGTAGATGTAGGACATTTTCTTGCGTAACCCAAGGAATCACATTCTTGTGATAAATAAATAATGTTAATTGCCTGTTTTCCTTTTCACAAAACCAAACAGAGGATGTTTTGTAAAACAAAAGTTTTACAAACCCAAACAGAGGATCTCAGTTCCCAACATTGTGCTCATTCCTAAAACTGACTTAGAGGGAAGTGCATCCTTTTTCCTCACACAAACACTCAAATTTGGATGATCAATTGTTAGAAGTTGGCCAGAGAAATGATTTAACAGATTTTGTAATTAGGAACTGTAAATAAATTGGTTACAGTTAAATTTATGAGAATTGTTAGTGACTTCATTGACCTCTGGTATACCTACACACTCTCAGCAGTATTTATGATAGTGACTAGTTCTTATCTGGTGATATCAAACATTCTCTAAAATCATATTGATTACTTCTGTTTCATGCAACTTAGTAACATATTAAACTTTTTGACTGCTTCAGAGAAAAAAATGTTTTAATCTGGATCTCAATTTAAAAAACACAACCCTCAGACCAAAAAATCTGTTATCAAGTCTGTCAACATGCTTCCTGTAAAAGAAAAACAACTGAGTACACCCTGTGATGAAATCCATCAACACCACCTCATGCAGTTTCTCAGAGCTCTGTTTAGAAGTAGTTACCACCAGCATCCACAAAAAAAAAAAAAAAAAAAAAAAAAAAAAAAAAAAAATTAAAAAAAAAAATCCACTCAGTCCCAGAAGGGAAATGGAAATCCCTGCCTACACATCCTTTCTTGATTAATAAATGTGGATGCAACATTCACCTGCAGAGAGCACAGGGTGAGCCTGCAGGGCCTTGCAGAGTTCTCCACAATATGAGCAGAGCAAAGCAATCAAAGCTCAATTTGAGGTGCCAGGGCAGCAGGGAGGGAGGACAGGAGAGCTGCTCTCAGAATGAGCTGCCTGCTTCTTGCCTCGGTGATTTATCTCAAACCAAAATCCCCAGCACAGATATGAGGGAGATTTGCAGCAGAGGGAGGCAGCTGCATTTGTGCTCTGCCTTTGGCACACTGCAGGACAGGGCTGCACTTCTGGTGCCAGCACAGTGCCCAGACAGGGTGACAAAGTCCTTGCTGTCCCCAGCCCCTGAAGCTCTTGCTCCTCCACAGAGCTGTGAGTGTGGGAAGCAGCAGCAGGCAGGTTTGCAGCTGCCTTGTGCTCCTGAGTCATTAGAAAAATACACTGCCTGCTGCCTCTCTGAATGAGATATTTAAGGGCCATCAGTGCAATTTTCCCGTTTTTTGGAGGTATTTCTGAAGGAACTGTAAAAGTGGTTTTCAATCTTGTTGAGCAGTGTTATGAGCCACAGGTGTCACTGTGAGTTCAAACCTCACCCCACACCCGTGAGAAGAGGACTGAGGGGAGCAAACAATGTAAATGTAAATGTACACGTGGGAATGTACATTTACATTTAGGGCTGTTGTCCCAGGAAAGGCCTCTGCCCACCGGGCTGGGTGCCAGGGCCATGGAGACAGCAGGGACAGCAGCCAGTCCAGGGTGAGGAGATTTCTACCTGGGATTTGGGAGTGGAGGCATCTGCCTGAGGGGAGAGAATCACAGCACCTTCTCTTGTGTGTCTGCAGTGCATTCAAAAGAGACTGGAAGAAAACAGGGTCTCCAAAAGATGCTTTCTGCCCCTCCTGAGGAATCTCAGTGTCTGGGGGATGCAGCACAGGCTGAGGTGCTCAGCCAAGACACGAGGTGGAAGCACCATTGGCAAGAACTCTGACTGTGGATCTCAGACCATATTTTTCTGTACTCTAATTTCCCTTTCTGGACTTTTCCTCTTTTTCTATATGACAGAGCCACCCGAGACAAGTTCTTGCAGCTCCCCCAGCCTCTAGCAATTGAGGGTGCTTGCCTTGCCTGATGCAATGCCTCAGTGTAAAGATTATTTCTGTAGATCAAGTGTACAGTGCTTAAGTAAGCAAGTATCTTATTTGGTGCTCTTTGGATTTTGACTTCTGGCAGGTTTGAATTTTACTATCTTGAACATCATAAAGCCATCAGAAGGAGCCTACAGCAATAAACAATTCATTGTGTTTGCTCTCCAGTGTGAAAGTACGTTTTCTGAACTGTGGGAACCTCCTGTATGTGAGGTTTCAAATCTGCACGAACATTTTACCTGCAGGAAGTTTTGTGTTTGCAGGTGTTGAAGTTACGCAGTGGTGAATCATGGAGTCCTTTGAAAGGAGAATTTTACCTCTTCTGCAATTTGAGTGGCTTTCAAATATATTTCTAAAGAAACAATACCTAGATATAATTTTTTTTCCCTGAGAAAACATTTATATGGGGAGGGAATGACTACCAACAGGAGATTACTGGAAAGAAAATGAATAAACAAAAGTACAATAAAGTATTAGGTATACAATTTCTGTGTATTTGCAGGCCAGGACATGTGTATTAGTGTGAATCATTCCCAGAACACTTTGTTATATGTTTTGTGTTTTTTCTATGCCTATTTAAACCACCAGCTTGTGACAAATGCTTGTTGTAATTTTAATAACTCCTCTTCTCTAGTGTATGTTTGCCATCTCCCCAGAGTCCTTGTATGTCTGAGGTGTGCTGATCACATCCAGATTTCTTAGTGACTCATCTGATGGGAAACAATCCCATTTATTAAATATTCTTTTATCAAGACTGTGCTAGATCTTTTTATCTTATTTTCCACAGAAGAAAAATATCTGTTCATGTGTTGTGCCACGTAATTTAGATACTTATGGAGTAAAACATATTGATTATCTGCATGTTTATTTATTTGTTTTCATGGAGTTTTCCTTCTGCTGAGAAAAAAAAAAAAAAAACCACAGTGAAGTAGCCAAGGGAAAGCAAAAGAGGTTGCAGGCAAGTGTGACAGAGTTGTTCCTTTCTAGCAGAGCAGGTGCTGACCCACAGGATGTGCTGGCTTCCAGGGTCCTCCTCTCCAAGCCAGGAGAAAAAGCTGGATCTTCTTCTTGCA
The DNA here is from genome assembly GCF_021018805.1 of Prinia subflava. Classification (NCBI taxonomy): domain Eukaryota; kingdom Metazoa; phylum Chordata; class Aves; order Passeriformes; family Cisticolidae; genus Prinia; species Prinia subflava. The sequence continues at coordinate 100,999,945 of NC_086249.1, read as the reverse complement.
TGGCTTTAGCCTCCTGTACATGAAAATACATTACTAATTTATTTCTAAGACCCCCATAACCAAAAGCATCCCTTATTGCCAGGGCAGGTAAGCAGGGAGTGGCTCTGAGTACAAAGCAAATCTCCTGATTCGTCTAATGAGAAGACATTTAGGTTGTCAGTGCAGTTCAGAGAAGGTGGGGTGTATTTCACAGGCATAATTTATTCTGCTTAAATTACATTTAGAGGTAAATATGTGACAGTGGTGGGCAGTATAAAAACACCAAAAATAAAACCCAGAAAAAAATTTGCTTTGGAAAAAACTGTGACTGGAAAGGCAACGACATGGACCAGATGAGTTCCTGCACAGCACGCAGGGCTGCTGTCCCCAGGTTCACTGCAGAATGTAGAATGATGAGATACACAAGCACAAGAGACAGGATCAGGGCTCTACTTATGTTTTTATGCACTTCAGTGCTTCTTTGGCAGAGCTGAGACTTGCAAAGGGAATTGTTGAGATCCCAAGAGAAAAATTTCCCTTTCTATCACCCCCAAGACAGATGTGCTGACTGTATTCAGTTCCTTCTGGGAAATTTCCTCCTGAGCCCATCACTAAATTTGTCTAAATGAAAAAAGATCATCTGGATTTTAGTGTGAGACATGTGGACAGCTCAGGTGATGATCCAGCTCTCATGCTTCTAGTTTAGCTCCACAGAATCTCTCAGACAGGAGTATTGCAGTGAGCTCTTGACAGTGATGACTGCAGTCAAAATCTCCTTCTCATTCCCAGATCCTTTAACAAAGGAATTTTGTGCATGTAATTCACTTTTTTTATTCACACACAAGTGTACACACATGGGCACACAGAATCCTTAAGGCTCAAACACACCTCAGCCCCTGCTCATCAGGAATTTAAACACAGTTCACGTGTTAAGGTTACTTCCACAATCCATTACACCAGAAGCTGGGAAAGCCTTTAAAATGAAAATGGTAATTCAGAAAAGTAAAAGCTTGTTAAAAATAAACCAATGCATTAACAAACAGAATATTTAAGTAAAGTTAACAAATGTGTTTTCTGACTATATAGCAGGAATCCATTCCAGAAGGCAGCAGGTATTTTTAAGCACCTGTGAAAGAATGAGAAAAAAAAAAAAGGAGTGAGGATGTTTTCAGTTGTACAGGACTGTAGCTATGGTGGCATAAATATAGAAAACCTCAAAATCCTGAAATACCTGTTAAGCATTAACTGATAACTTAATTTCCTAAAAGTAATTTCTGAATTTTATGATTCTTTTAGCAGTTGATGTACTTTTTTCAGTACAGTTAATGTAGCAGTTAGCTGAACCTTTTTTTTTTCTTTCCATGAATAGCAGGTAGGTGCTTGCAACACCTACTGCAAAAGCAGGCAAGCAAGAAAAAAAATGGTCTTCTCAAATGTTTCTGGTTTCTGAAGATTGCATAAGATGGTGTCACGATTCCTGCACCAATTTAATGTCACGATCCAAGCAGGAATTGTGATAGATGGGCAGGGCTAAAATCTAATTATGGACTTGGTTATTCAAAATTGCAATCCAAATGATGCAGGGCCACAGGCCAGCATGTGCAGCTTGGCAAAGACAGATCATGGCACAGGTTTGGTCCTGTGAGAAGGACAGGACTGATCTGGGGACAGCCTGTGGCCACTGCTGTGCCCTGGCAGCAGCTGCTGCAGAAGCAGAGGTGCAGCTCTGCTGGAAGTGCATCCACTCAAAATGACACAAAGCCAGGCTCTGTTACAGTTCCAACCTTTGACATCCATAAAGGCCAGAGTTGTCCCTCATTACTTTGCATTTTCATGCATCTCTGGCCACAGTCCATCTGATTAGGATGGGATATAAAGCTGAGACACTACAGGGATGGCTCTTCTCACAAGAACCAGCATCCGCTTTCCCCCCCAAGAGATGCAGCAGTTCCAAGCAGTGGGTTTGGTGAGGAGGAGGAGGAGGAGGAGGGATGACCATCAGAGACACCTGATGCCTCAGAGAGACTCTGTATCCTCTTTACCTGCTTCTCACCATGCTCTGGGAGTGTTGTCAGGAGCATTTTTGAAGCCCAGCAGACTGTGTATGTGGCATTCTGCTTACCCAAATACTCCAGTCCATCTGACATTTTGTCACCCCTGAGAAGTGCCCTCTGCATGGCTCAGCAGTCCCTCTCCAGCTGCCCATGAGGGCAAGGCTGAAGCCATCTGCTGATGTTTATGCCTGATGATCAGAGGTGCAGAAGGGAACAATGTGGGCAGTGGTTACCCCCAAAACACGGGGTACACATGGTCTTTATTCTCACAGCTTCCAGGATTGGAGTGGCATATGGCCAAGCACCATCAGACTGGCCCTGTTTAAAGGAAAAATTGGCTTTAAACTGTTTGGAACAAAGGAAAACCATAGAAAGAAAATAAGTATTTGTGCTATTTCTTTTGCTGTGTTGGAGAAATTTACAGATGCAGCTCCTTCTCTGCAGCTCTGGATAGTAGAAGCTCACTGCTTTTAAACCAGAACAAAACAAGATTTCCATAAATCTTAAGGACCTGCAATCCAAAGCTTTAAAGACAAAGTGTCATAACTGTGGGATTTTTGGTGGAGGCAGAAGAACTGGCAGTTTTGTATCTCAGTTGTATGGAAAATCCAACAGTTGTTGTATCTTTGAGAAAACCACAGAAATTCTGGGCATGACTCTAGGAAAAGAAATCCTGGGCTTTCAGTGGTTGTTTTCTTTATTCTTGTTTCTCTACAGTCAGGCCTGAGGCAGCTGGTACAAACCCACAGCACTTCCAGTAGTGCATTTATGATTTCTGTCCAAGCATAATGATTTATGTAAAAAAATGTGTGGCACCCTCAGGAACAAGCTTCTGGAGACAAAATGTTTTATGCCAAGTAGAAATACAGATCTCCTTCCACACCTACATACTGCTTGCACTACTAATACTCTACTGTAATAAATGCTTTCCCTCTTTTTTTTTCCACACTAAAACACAGGCTGGGTGACATATGAAGTATTTGTACAATGTTTGCAAATAAGTTCTGCAAAATCCAGTTGGCACTGTAAGATGTGGTATAAATCAGGTGTTGCCTGCCTGACAGACAGCAGGTTGTCTCTCAGTAAGATCAGGCTGCCAGGCCCCTGGATGCTGAATTTGTCACTGTGCTCATTGATCTCCCTGTCCCTTACCTGCTCCTTGCTCAGTGCTGGGGGCAGGAGCCTGCCAGTGCCACCCTGCTGGGTTCCTCACTCCTCTGCCCAGGGCACCACGATGAGACCAGGACATGACACAGTCACAGAGTCACAGAATCACTGGGTTGGAAGAGACCTCCAAGATCATTGAGTTCAACCCATGCCTTAACACCTCATATAAATCATGGCACTGAATGCCACATCCGATCTTTTTTTAAACACACCCAGGGATGGTGACTCCACCACCTCCCCAGGCAGACAATTCCAGTACTTTATCACTCTTTATGTAAAAAAAAAAAAAAATATATATATATATATATATATATATATATATATATCTTAACATCCAACCTATATTTCCTTTGGCACAGCTTGAGGCTGTGTCCTCTCATTCTGTCAGCTGCTGCCTGGAGAAAGAGACCAACCCCACCTGACCACAGCCACCTTTCAGGTCCTGTACAAACAGGACTGGGACAGAGGACAGGTCCACCTACACCCACATTACCCCATGAAGTGCTATTGCCATGGGTTTGACCCCACTTTGGTGTGGGGCTCCTTTTCCCAATCCTCAAGAGCTCTGCACAAACCAGAAGAGGAAAATCCTGCAGCCACCAGCACCTCCTGCGGGTGCTCCAGGACAGAGGTGGTGGCCCAGGGACAGGAGAAGAGATGCTGGAGAGAGGTGGAGTTCCACACCTGTTTGAATTCATGGAACACTGTGAGCCACAGGAGTGGAAGCAGCTTTCTGGGGCTGCTGCTCTCATGGGCAGCACAGGGCATTGCTGGTCCTTTGATACAGTCTTACATGTGGCCAGAGTGTAATGAGCCCCCTGAAGATGTATCAAGTGTGAGGGTTGACCTGCAACCTCCTGTCTTGGGTTATGTAACCAAAAAAAAAAAGTGTATTCTATTTCATCTGTAGAAAGAATTTGGGGTATGGTTTCTTTTTTCTTTATCTCTTGTAACTCCAGGGGGAGGAGGGTGGATGCCTTCTGATAATAGCCCAGCTGTTAAAACCAGGTGGGGCAGTGTTTCTTATCTCTGTCACCACTGTCCACCCTCGGGGATATCTGCTGTTAATGGGCCATTAAGGCTCACCAGTGACTGACACATTCCATCATCCATGGGGAGATGCTCCACCCAGTGGGGAGGAGCCAACCATTCCCTACCCAGATAAAATGGGGACACAGAGACCTTAGACATTCTCTTTTTCCACTGGATTCCCAGAGGAAGACTGGACCCATCTCACCACCGCTGAACCTGTCTACAGGATCATCCCTACTCCAACAGAACCACATCTGTCACTGCAGGAGGATTTATTTGGACTGCTTCCAACACCCTGGCCAAGAGGGTGTCAGATTGTATTCCTCACTCTGTCAGGGTTTTCTAGGACTTTTGTCTGTTTGCTTTCGTATTACTGCATTTGCATTTTTAATATTCCTAGTAAAGAACTGTTATTCCTATTCCCATATTTTTGCCTGAAAGCTCCTAATTGCAAAATTATAATAATTTAGAGGGAGAGGGTTTTACATTCTCCGTTCCAAGTGAAACTCCAGTTTTCCCTGACAGACACCTGTCTTTCCAAACCAAGACACCTCCTAGAGTGGTTTAATAATACTGCGAGAGGGCTCCTTGGGTGCATTTTGGAAAGCAAATGAATTTTAATAAAATGGAAAATAACAAACAATACAGAAATGAAAGTACAAAAGCTGTTCACAGGTGCCAGGGAAGCATCTGACACCTTGCTAAGACATCCCAAGAAGCACCTGAGCACTCTCTGTGCTCTTTCTTAAGTGTACAACCAATTAAGGAGGAATACTTTGGCTTGTTGCTGGTAGAAACAGCTACAGGTTTTGAGAAACATTTCCAAAGGCCAATAGGGTCTCTTACCTTGGCATAGAGCCAACCACTGCAAGCAGGACACAGAAAGTTCTGGTGCCTTCCCATAAAAGTCAGGAATGTAGCTGAAACCCCTTTTCCTTATTTGGGAACACTTGCTGGGGTGTGGGGGTGCATTCTTACAGTACTTTGCATAACTTGTTAATTGAAATAATGAAGTTCAGTGCCTTCACTTCAGTGACATTTAACAGAGACATTTTGAAAACATGGCAATGAGCAGGAGTGTGACAGATTTCATATTTTTAACCATGCCAGAAACGGATGTATCTACGAAGATTTAGCCTGGCTCATGACTTTTCCCAAGGGAGTTACAATCTCAGTTTTATCTGGACAGAGAAAGGGAACAGGATGTCTACCCCTGTGACAGCCACTGGTGAAGCTGAGGCAGCAGTGGCTTACATGTAGATATGCAGAGATAAAACTGTAAACTGGCTAACTTAACCTAAAGAATTAACATCAGGGGCTGTAGGTGCTTCTTGTAAAAAACCTCAAAGAGTGGATTACAGATATTTCCCAGGCCAAGAAAAATAATATTCCTGTGGTCCCACACAGCTGGCTTGAATTCATTCTCCTGCTTCCAAAACACCAATAAAAGACTTGGTGGTAATCTCCAGATGCCAATTAAAAGTAAAGAAGATATCTAGGCCTAAACTGACAATAAAGAGTCACACAGTAACAGGCTGTCACTTCACTGCCTTTCTCTCCAGCTTCTGGTACTTGACTCCCACACGTGGAGACAGATATTTTAGCAGGGCCTGTTCTGATAGGACAAGATGAAATGGTGTTAAACTAAAAGAGCATAGATTCAGGTTAGCTATAAGAAATAAATTTTTTATGATGAGGGTGGTGAAACACTGGAACCAGTTGCCCACAGAAGTGGTGGATCCCCCATCCCTGGAAACAATCACGGTCGGGTTGGACAGGGAACTGAGCAAGCTGATCTAATCAAAGATGTCTCTTCTCCTTGCAGGGGGTTGGAGTAGAAGGCCTGGAAAGATCCCTTCCAACCCAAACAATTCTGTGATCAGGCTAGGCTGTGTGATTCTCCACTTTGGTGTGTGCTCAGTCCCATCCTGGGATTGCCCTGCTTGCCCAGGGATGGACATGCAAAGTAGATGCCAGCTCTGTTATCACTGAATACCTCTGGAGAAGTAAAACATGCCATCTATTTTTTCAAGTCAGGTGCTTTCTTTTCAAAAGCAGTAAAACTAAAAGACATAAAATGCACTCTGAGAAAGTAACAGATTAATTTTTTTTTTGTTGAGCTTTTCACTCTCTGAGGTACAAAATGGAAAGACAATATTTTAGATGATTCCCCAGCCTCAGAGCTTGTCTGACTCTCCCTCTTTGTTTACCAGAGCTGCTTTCTAGTTTATGCAGCCTGTCTGCCATTTGCAATGGACTTACATCCCTTCAGCAGGGGGAAGTGCTGTCCCTGCTCCTCAGCAGCCTCCCCTTCCCACCCTGACAACTGCTCTCCCCCAAGACTCAGCGACTCCTCTGGCACCAGCACCTTCGAAATCTCCCCTTTCCTCTTCCTCTCTCCTCCTCTCACAACTTTTGTCAGGCTGATTTGGTGGGGGCTATTTCCTGATTAATTTTTGGGCAGTGTGTGTCTTCCCAGACTGGATCAGGGCTGGATTTGCTCATCCCCACCCCTCCCTCCTGAGCAGGTTCCTCAGGGATGCAATTTGTTGAGGGCTGAGCAAGCTGTGAGCAAGGAGGGCACTGCCCCTAGCAGGAGGGGGTGCCTTGGGCACTCTGCCCCTAAGCCAGGTGGGAAAGCCTCTCCAGGGAAAACAGCTGAGCTGGGTCTGGGGTGGGCACCTCCTGCTGAACCCTGCTCCGTGCCACCTCTGACAGCCTGCCTGGAAAAGCCAAGGCATTTGCTTTCCTGATGGGTCACTTCTCAACTGTGAAAGATGTCCTCCAGCCCAGGACCAGATATCCAAATACCCTTAGTTGGATAAGGATAAGGAATGGGGCTTTATAATGAGGCTTTTAAAATACAATAAAGGCACCAGCATCTTCCTTGCTGCTTAGCTGGTGCCAGAAAAGCAAAACTCCAGAGCTTTACTGAATCTTTAACAACTCTCCTGGACTTCAAACTCAAATTAATATTTTAGACATTAACAGACATGATGTTTATTTCTTTGCTTCCTTTTTTTTTTCCTGCCCTCCAGTAAGACTAAAATACTCAAACTCCCCAACTCAGCCCTTGCTCAAAGCCAAACCACATAAAAATAATTGAAACCCAAAACTGCATCATCTCTTTTAAAAGACATCCCAGCTTCTAATGCCACAAGAACCTCAGAAATATTTGTGTCTTTTGAAAGATCTGATGATTTTTTAACTCTCAGGCAGTCTCTAGGAACTTGTGCTTTCAAAGCTTTTATTGGACAACAATCTGTAGAGACAGAAATGCTCTGAGGGCATCTCTTACTCTTGAGTCCCACACATCCACTCTGAAGCAAAATATTCACTCACAGGCTGGGTCTCACCAGCCTCCAATATCATGGACTCAACCTCCCTCTAAATTAATTGAGTAGTTAATTGCTGTAGATTAAAAAAAAAAAAGTTGTTTCTGTGTTGGACATTATTTTACAACTTCAATGTGCTCTAAGATAAACCTCCTGCAGAATGTTTAATATTGACAGAGAATGTCTGGGAGTATTTTAGGCCAGTGCTGTGAGATTTGCACACTCTCACTAATGGATACTCAGGACAATGAATGCTGCAGACAAGAAGCAATTAACTGGGTTTGGCTGGAGCTGGGCTCTGTCCCTGTACCTGAGCTCTGCCCCTGGCCAGGGAAAATGTGGATCTGGCACCTGGCATGGCCAAATTCCAGCTGCTGCAGGGTGTGAGAGGTGAATGGAGAGAGACAAGAGGAAGGAGAAGGGTTTGGAGCAGGAGCTGTGGGCAGACACAGGAAACTGGCTGGCCATTTCTGCATGGTTATCTTTCAGTGCTGGGAGAAATGAGTGGTTCCCTTGGGGAGGAAACAAACTTCACACCCTAATTTCTGTATTTCATGACTGCTCAATTAAAATGGTCTAATCTTGTGTTTTGAGGTTCTTGGTAACATTTGATTTGTGGGAAGAGCTCTATTTGGGGTAACCTGGTGTAAACATTACAAATTGGCATTTGTCAGGCTATGCTGAACCAAGCCATTAGCTGACTGAGAGAAGTGTTCTGTGAAACAAAATTCAGGTGTACATTTCATACAGGACAAGCTGTTCATTGAAGAGGTTGGTTAAAGGGCAGGAGCCTGCTGGGAAGGAGCTTAGAAATAGCACTGGCAAATTACTTAAGGTGCACATTTCAGATGCTTCAGCACTGTTGAAACATTTTGGGAAATAGTTGCCCTCATACCTGTTGAACTGAAGAAAAGATGAGCCCTCCCATTTTCCTAGTTTTGGCACTGGGCATGGAAATGATGCTGTGCTGACCTGTGAGTGTGGGGGGACACACCAGCTGAAGATCACAGCACAGCCAGGCACCCACACAGGAAGCCTTGGGATGTCTGTGGGGTGAATTCCTTACCCAGGCGAGCCCAAGGTGAAGAACAGGGCAAGGGAAGATGTCCAGGCTGCCCTGGCTCGGGTGCAGTCTCCTCCGAGTGCAGTGGCAGCTGTGCAGCAGGGCTGTCCCTACTGCAGGCTCAGGTCCTGGCAGGTGCCCTCTTGTCTTAGGGTGACTTTATGATTCTTGTATCCCCAGTTGTTGTTCTGTCTGTGCTGTCTGTTGAGTTCTGTGCCTTTAGACTGGCTCTGAGAGCAAAGCAGAGAACAAAGAAGCACCAAGTTTGTTTTGAGAACAGCTCTCACTCCTGCACATTCCTCTCCGGACTCTGTTCGTCTGAAGCACAGACCAGCACCTGTGACAGGGATCTTTTTTGCTTTTTAGTTAGTTTAGCTAGCTAGGACAGAGAAATTCTCTGGACTGTGTGTTGGTGTTTTTTGGTTTTTTTGTTTGTTTGTCTGTTTGTTTTTGCTTTTTTTGTGGGTTTTTTGTTTTTGTTTTTATTATTATTATTATTGTTTTGGGTTTTTTGGGATTTTTGGGGGTTTTTTGTTTGTTTAGTTGGTTTGGGGTTTTTTTGGGTTTTTGTGTGGTTTTATTTTGTTGTTGTTTGGTTTGGTTTGGGTTGGGTTGGTTTGGGTTGGGGTTTTTTTGTTTTTCCTTTTTCTTGGGACTGTTTAAACCTGCTCAGGACTGAAAACCCCAGAGGAGCACCGAGGGCTGGCACCTGCGGCCCACCGGGCCTGGGCCTCCAGAGGGGCTGGGACTGATAAAAACTGAGTGAGCTGAGCCACCCATGGCAAGGATTTTCTCAGATTTACCATCTCTCTTCAGAGCAGCAAGAGGTTTTATTGTTTCATATTATTCATTCTTTATGCTTGTGGTCATTTTGTTGTTAAATAAATAGTTTTTTGCCACTTTTCTCTGAGGAAGTTCTTTCCCCAGACCAGCTGGGGGGAGCGGCCTTTTGGGTTTGCTTTCCAGAGGGATCCTATTGGGAGGTTTCCTCCCAAATTTGCCCTAAACCAGGACACCTCTCCTCCTCAGCTCCTCACTCTGGGCTCACCCAGGCCCAGCCCTCATCCATGCTGGCAGAGCTGCTCCCTGGCCCAGGTTTGGCAGTGCTCAGGGAATTTGGCATCACAGGGAGTGATCTGATTGCTATAGAGAAGAGCACCTGGGGCTCCACATGCTCTGTGCTAATTGCTGCTAATGAATTACTGAACTAAAAAGGCCTAAACTCCATGATTTGGGTCAATGTCCACTAGTCATTCATCAGTGGACACCACCAGTAATTTCAAGCTTCATCAGGCATGCAATTATGCTGAAACTCCTCTTTCCCATGCATGATTTGGACTATTATAAGAAAGGGGAGTAATGTAGAAACAAGCAAAGCCTCTGATTTTTCACAAAGCAAAAATGTCTGTGTGACAAAAGAATGTAGAGGTAAATAAAATATTGCACAGCTGTAGCCAAGCTGGGGCTTAAGATACAAGCAAAAGTACTAATGATAGGGATTCCTTTTTCACTTGAGCAATGAAATGGCTCAAAACCCCAAGAAAAACTGCATCAACATCAATAAGTTGTTGTATAGAGGTGTTTTTTGCTGGCCAGTTTGTTTATTGCAGGTGATCTCCTCCTGTGAGGACATGGACTGAAGGTTGGTGGGTCTTGGTTGGTGATTGGCCTCTGTTGGAAGGAATTGTGAGGAGAGAAATGAGGACAGGTCAGAGTTAAAGGGCAGTGGCAACTCTAGAGACATGGCTAGTTCATGCAGAATTTGTTTGGCATTACTTCCTGACTTTTTCTGCTGGAATTCATAAGCTGGACTGTGACAGAAAAGCTTCCTTGCACCAGCATCGGACCACATCTACTGGACACAGGGGTGGAAATAAAGGTAAAATGAGACAGGCTGAGAGAAAGCACGGTCTGAAACAGTTGCTAGTGGAGTCCTTTTCTGAAATAAGAACAGGATGAGACTTTTCTGTCTGTGTTAGGAGAAGATATGCTGGGCAGCTAAAATGAGATCAGAGTCCCCTCTCCAGTGCTGGCAAAGAGACCTGAAACAATCTGTCCAGCAAACAGCCTTGGAGAGGATCATCAGGAGGGCACAATGAGATGAAGCTGAGGAGCTGACCAGAGACCTTCTTTTGGCTTTTACCAATGATTGGATAGATGATTGCTTTGGCATTTTAATTGCCACTACCTCTGCAGAGGCCTGATGGATGCTTTCTATGCCCCCTGTGCAGGGTGAGGTTGGATTTTGCTGTGGGTGTCACACACATGCAAGGCAGGCCCTACCCAGAGCTCTACAGAAAAAAACTTGCTAAGGTAAATTATTTAGGAAATCTTAAAAAAAAACCAATTGAAAATTACTTTTACTTCTGAAATTTCCATCTCTACGTCCAAGGCTTGGTACACGAACATGTCTTTAACGTGGGACAAGCAAAATCCTTACTTACTTTCCTCAATATTGTCTTTGAAGGTCTTTGGGGCTTTTGTGACTTGTGACTCCTGGCATTGGAGAAGCTGGAACAACAGGGCCAGATCAGAGGGCTGGACTGTCTGAAAAACCCATTTCTAAACTAGGAAGACAAATTGAGTCTATTTTTTGGGCCATATGGTGTCCACAGAAGTATCATGATAAATGAGATGTCTTTTAAATGTCAGATTTCATTTCTTTGGATGGATACTTGGCAATTGATGTTTAATGTTGTGAACAATATGAAAAAACATACCAGCTGTGTAGTATGCACACATAAACCTAAATAAAGTCAAGATGATCAGATTAAAAATATTAAATAATAATAAAAAAGGGATTTAGGTTTGCCAAATCTTTCATCCCTTTGTCCTATTATCTTTGTCATGGTGACCTCCCAAGCTTGCTTTTCTCTGTTGTTCCATATTTTCACCTCAAGTGCAGATCCTGGCAGAGTGTGGGGAAAAGCAGCTTCACCCTTTGTAGATACACACTGTGACAAAGGACAATTTTAAAGGTGAGGACATGATTACAAAGCTACATTAAAAACTATTAAATAAACTCTTACAAGGTTTTGGAGCAAAATTAGGAAGGACTGAGTCAGCATACAGCCACTAATGGAAATGCCCTTAACTTTGCTTTTCCTCCCCTGAAATCAAAAGAAGTGTGTGTGAACTGAAAGCACTTTGCTGCACTGAGCCTATTAAAGGAACCACAAAATATCCAGGTCTACTTCACTGTATCCAGCAGGAGAGAGGGAAAGCAATAATGAACACCAAAGAGACTGAGACAGAGCAAACAGAATGTAAAAGTTCACACAGAGGTGATCAGTAGCTCACTGCTCTCTCTGCTTATCCAGAAAATATGAACTCTGTGGATAATCACCACATGCATTTGCTGACTTTTGTTTCCCAAACATACCAAACTGTGCTTAAATGAGAATTTATAGCCATAATTGGTTCCATAGTGAGCTGGAAAGCAGGAACTTTTTAACCTTGCACCTTGCACAGAAAATCTGCAGGGGAGACTTTAGTTTGGAGGCAGGATGGGGCAGGGCCCAGAAAATGTGGTGAGTCCTAAATTTGTAAGGAGAGTAATTGATTATTTCATGGCACAAATGTCCAGGACATTTTTTTTTTTTTTTTTCCATAACCCTAAAACCCTTCCACTTTGAATTCCTTTTTCTGAAATGGATCAGCCCAAATGCACACAGATGTTCTCTGGACCAGGTAAAACAAAATGTTGGTGCTTTACAACCAGAAGGAAAACTGGCATTCCTGATGAACTGAGGAACTGGGAGCTTAAGAAGTAATGCTCAGAAGCCCCCCAAAGGGTCTTAGAGAAACCACATTATGCAATGGGAAACCTGGCTGCACAGGACTACATTTATTTATTTATGCAAATATACGATTTATAGCCACACTGGTGATTTGTTGTTCAGCTGTACAATGATTAGGCAGAGCAATAGATTTTAACCAGAGTGTCAGCTTGGGTCTTTCATACCTCTGTTTGGCTATTATGTCTAACAGTGAAGACACTGAAATAAATTGTTATTGCCTCTGATATGCAATAAAGTCCTTGGGAAGAGCCTCTGCACTTGAGGAGGGTTTCCTACACAGACAACTGAGTGTTTGTACCGGAGCTGTTTCTGTGGTGCCTTCTTACCCCTTACATTTCAGGAAAAGCAACTCAGTGTAAAATGCTCTCACAGGTCCCTCTAGTGCCATGGTTAAATCCTCCAGAATTTTGTGCCAATGCTCATTAAGTTCTGGCTATAATCCTTCCAGGACCAGCAGCTCTGCAGTGCTGTTTCCTCATGCCCAAACTGCTGTCAAGCTCCAAGGAGCAGCTGCACTGATGTGCTGAGAGCTGGAGTGCTGGGCCCTCCCGATCCAAGGGGATGGTGAATAACAGCAAATAAATAGGATTTGCCCTTGAGGTGAAATCTTAGGAGCTCTTGCACTCCTTTTCCATGGAAAGATTGATTTGGTGGAGAAAAATGTTGTCCACTCCCCTGGCCTCTCCAGGCTACTTGGTCCCTGCAGCCTGGGGCTGGGTGAGGTGCAAACATCCTCATTGCTGCTGTCCCCAGTTCAGCACCCCAGTTCAGAGTTGTACGGGCACTCAGGTCTTGACCCAACAGATCCCAACAGCAGGAACCTTGTCTAAGGCAACAGGAAAAACCTTCATCAGGGCAGGGACACCCTCAGCCTTGCTAGCTTTGGCCAGATGAGGTCACAAGATTTAAAGCCGTGCCTGAAATCTCAGACTGACTCCAGATTCCCTCCCTTGGAGACTTGCTACCAGAGGGAGAATTTCTTGTGAGAACTGCTATTTGGGTCTGCAGGACAGCTTTGGCAGGGCTTTTTGGTTTCTGAAAACCAAGTGCTCTGTCCAGCAAGCTGCCTGGGAGAGCCAGTGCCTTGTGTTGGAAGGAAGAGCTCGCTGGCTTCATCAGTCCCCTAATTAATCAGCGTGTGCTGATTGCTCCGGGCAGGGGCTTTCTGCCTGTGCAGCAGTGGATGTGGCACCCACCTCTCCTGCCTTGGGGGGCGCATACAAACAGGTCTGTAAGTACAGCACTGAATGTAAAATGGAGAAAAGAAAGGGAAAAAACCCAAAACAAAACAACAAACCCTGCGGAGGGCTCTTGCTGCCAATTCCAGCCGCGTGCGCGCTGCCTTTGGAAAGGTCGGGGTTTGCCTGGAGAGCAGCCCAGATTTACTCATTTTTTTTTTTTCATTTCCTACAGGAGCAGGGGTGCCTGGAGCGCCCAGCACCGGCGGCCCGGAGCCCGCGAGAGGGCGGCATCGGCTCGGGAAAGCCTCCGGGAGCAGCGGCGCTCCCGGGGCCGGAGCCGGGGCCGGGGCCGCCCGCAGCAGCTCCGCGCATCCTCCGCATCCCTCCCTGCACCTACAGCCGGCTCCTCGCACAGCCCTGCGCATCCAGCGTGCGCTCGAATGATAAAGAGGACGCTGCATCCTCCTCGGTTCATCCCTCCCTCCCCAAAATTCACCCAGCTGGGCGGGAAGGAATTGCAGGGTTGAACCGTCGGTGCTCCTTCCAACAAGTGTGGAGAGCTCCCAAAGCCGCGTCAGCCGCGTTTGGGCTGTCGGGGCAGAGCGCTGCGAGCAGATGAGATGCTGAGGAAAGGGGAAGCATCCGCGCTCCCATGGCAACCGCGGCTGCCGCCGCCGGGAGGATGCTCCGCTCCTCTCCTCTTCTCTCATCTCCGCCTCTCTCCGCCTCTCTCCGCTCCTCTCCTCTCCGCTCCTCTCCGCCTCTCTCCGCCTCTCTCCGCTCCTCTCCGCTCCGAGGGACCCCGCTCCCTCTGCTTTGCACGTCCCTTGGGCTCTCTGGGTTACGGCCGGGTTTGTTTAGAGCTGGACTCGTCCAGCAGGTGCGTTGTGTTTAGTTTCAGCCAGCTGCACCATGAGCTGATTGCAAATCCAAACCTGCAAATTTGCAGTAAAATGTAAGAGAGTCAAATGATGTTTCCTCTGTAGCTTTTTCACTTAGGAATCCGAACTGTCAGATTTCTTTTTTTTTTTCTTTTTTTTCTTTTTTTTCCTTTTTTTTTCTTTTTTCTTTTTTCTTTCTTTTTTTTTTTTTCCCCGCCCCTCTTCCACAGCAAGGACATAGAAAAGGAATTATCCCCATTTTGTTATTCCTTCAAGAAAGACAATGGGAACCATTTGCTTTCCCAGAGACATCTGCCCCTTGATGACTGTCTTTACAAGGAAAGCGCTCCAGTCCCAGCTAATTCCTTCAAAAAAACACGCTAAATAAAAGGCGAGTCACTTTTATTTTTCTGATTTAGAAGGACAAAGTAAAGACAAAATCCCACAGATCTTTCATCGCTTCTGATTATTCAGTGCATTAGGACAATAGCTTGGTCTGCCTGACTCGAGACTATGACTCCACAGCCTCAAGATTTAAAGCCTGTCTCTTTAAATGACAGTAGAATCCCTCCCTCACTCTTGCAAAGTAATTGCCTGACTCTACGGACTGTGCTGTTGACACAGGGACCCATTTCTTTTTCTTTTCTTGCTGTGCTTTTGCCAGCTCTCCTATTTCCATAACCTTATAGCATTTCCAGCGCATCCCTAGAAAGTGCAGCCCTTCTGCATCATTTCAGGGGCATGCAATTTTATTTTAGTTGCCTGACTTTCTATATTTATGTAATTCATATATTCTAAAGCTCTTATATTGCTTCCTTTCTATTTTTTCTGGCCTCATCCCTGCCCAATTGGGTCTAAATAAAGTTTGACCTTCTAGTTTAGCTGGTGAACTGCTGCAGAGAGTTCCTTGCATCCCCTCTGTGTACACACACAAACACATCCATGCACAGACCTCAGCTCATTTTTCTATGCTCTACTTTGCATTTTCTGTGATGCAAATAGTGCACTGGCCTAAGAACAAAGTTTTACAGTCTTTTGTATCTATGGAAAATCAGCGATATATTAATCAAAGATCTTGATAGATCAACACCAGGGAAAACTCAGAATTGAAAACTATGTCCAAAGAGTAGAAAAATACCCACAGATGTTTACAGCACTTTCCATTTCTGCTGTAACCACATGAGTTTTCTGGATGGGTCATCTGATATTCTCACAAGATCCCTTGCCCAGCATTGACACACCCAGACAGAGACAGTTTTCTCTGGTTTAGCTGACATTACACTCAGATAAATGGCTTACAAGGTTTTGTTTGCTGCACCCAGCTGCATTACACCAGAGGACTAAATGAGTCTCCTTTGAGGACAAAAGAGGGTCATATGTCCCTTTAATTGAAATTGCTCTTTGGGAACGGCACAAACAACCAGAAAATGAACACAGAGTTGTTCAATTTCTGTTGCACAGAAGAGAAAAATGCACTGCTTTTCTACAATGTCGTAAATAATACTTTTAAAAGCTTTCTTGTCCGGTCTCCATCAGTGTACTAGCAAAGCAGCTCTGTGGTCTAAAGTCAATAATTTTTGGATAAAATTTACGAATTTGATATTGTCAATATCTGTTCTCTTGGAAAAAATTTCATTTTCCTCATGGACTTAGAGTGGGTAATTTCTGTTGCTCCATGCAGAATGGAGCAAGAAACAGGGAATTACAGCACAGCTGGCTGGTTGAGATAGCTGTAAAATCAGCATCCTCTGAAACCCTTCTTAATGGAGTGGCAAAAACCAGAGCTTGGGACTTCAGGATCCAGTGATGTAAGGTATGTAAATCCTGTGCATTCAGAGCCTGGGCTCTTGGGCTCCCTGAAGTGCATTCAGGCAGAGCCACATTGCAAAATGCATGGAGGAAAATTGGCTCCCACCAAAAAAACCTGCTGAAAAACAATGGTTGTTTTGGGTGTTGTCTAGACAGTCTTACTGTCTGCTAGAGACAAAACTGGGAAGTCTTTTGCTATGCTAGCAAAGCACATGGAAAATAACACACAAGGTAACTGTCTGAGGGATTCCTATCAAATTAAGCCTCAAATTAAGCCATGTGCTTACAAGCTCTGCTGAACTGGAACCAGATTGCATTAGCTGATTTTAACCTCTTCACAGATCACAAGCACCAAGCTGGAAACACCAGCCTCAGAGACCAAGAAGAAGCAAAGCTCTGACTGGTGCCTGCTGAGGTGGTTCAGGCTGTCCCTGAGCTCAAACCAAAGGGTTAATTATGATGTGATTTGGGAAAATGAAGTCAAACTAACCAGAGGTCTTGGCCAGCCTCTGTTGACTTTGAGAAGGACGTTCCTGTGTTTGGAAAAAGGGATCTTCTGACTGTAGAAAGGGATGGGCATAAGAAGATCTGTCAGCAGCACCATCTTCTGGGAGCTGAGATGATGAGACAAACGTGGGCTGGCTTACAGCCCTCAGTCAGTGGAGAGGCACCTGCTACTGATATGGGTGAGTTCACTCCTGTTTTGTCACTTGGGTTTGGTTTACACTAATAAGGAGAATTATCAACACTGCCCAAGCACCTTCCCACACAGCAACACCTGCCATTGCCACTGCAGCTCCTCACAGGGACAACGTGGGCTTTAGTCTCGGGTTGAAAAAATGTAACAAAAATGTGTATTCTATTTTCATCTGTTGAAGTAGGTTGGGAGATATTGTTCTTTACCTTTTGTAACTCTAGGGGTGGAAAGAGGGCAAATCCCTTCTGTTAATGGGACACCTGATAACACCAGATAAGGCAGGGCCTCCTTATCTCTTCCTCCACCCATCCTCCTCCCAGGGACATCCCCTGTGAATGGGCCATTGAAGGCTCTCACATGACTGATAACATCACCTCATCCCATTGGGAGATGCTCCACCCAGCGGGAGGAGCCAAAGCCTTTCCACCGGGATAAAACCAGCAATCCCAAACATTAATGTAGCTGGTTTTCCACTGAATTCTTGGAGGAAGACTGGACTCATCTTGCCAGCACTGCCACTGTCATTCCTATTCTCATATTTTTGCCTGGAAGCTCCTAATTGCAAAATTGTAATAATTTGGAGGGAGGAGTTTTTACATTCTCCATTCCGAGGGAAACTCCAGTTTTCCCCGACAGATACTTGTCTTTCCAAACCAAGACAGCTTTACAAAGATTTTACTGCTTAATCCCATGCTTTTTAATTGCAGTATGATTTTTTTAAAATCTGAAATGCTAATGAGTGTTGTGCTGAAACTCTGTTCCTTCAACACCGTGGCAGAGTTTACATGAAACACACTGGTGTTGTCCCATAAGGGTGTCAAACTGAAAATGGCATGAGAGCCATGGGTGGTACACTTTTATGTGAGTAAAATTAAACATACTCAGCACTGGAAGCCTGCCAGGGATTGTTGATGGCATCCATTCTGAAAGACATTACAGCTGGATCTGGGACTTCACTTTCTGGCAATTTGCAGGTATCCATGGACCATGTTGAAATAGTCAGGCTCCGTTTTTCGTGCTTAAAGCCTTCAGATGTGAAAGGAACTGCCTCCTCTTCAGCCCATTTTCGTTAGGTCACATCCCAAGAGAGCTTTTCTTTGTTTGGTTTCACTTGTTTTGAGGGACCCTTAATCACGTTCTGCCTTCTTGAGGAAACAGAACACTTGATTTGGGAAACCTCAGGATGTGAAGTGGATGTCTCACAGGCAGCTGGTTCAAGCTAAAGCTCTCCATGTAATGAATAAATATCTCTGACTATTTGTGTTTTCTCATTGAAACACGGTCAGTCTCAAGACAAGCCAAGAGCATTTATTTATCAACAAACCAAGAGCATTATTTATCAACGTAAAATTGGTATCTTGTAAGAGCAACCAATGATAAGAAAGTCTCCTTTTTAATGTGCTGCAAGAACCCTTGAAATGCAATTTAATGTCAAGCAGAAGTCCATGATTTTCATAATTGTCACAAACACTGGCAGCAGTATAAAGGTGCCTGTTCAGCCCACCCATAACACTCCAATGGACGCAGCACCAGAAACCAGAAATTAGTGTAACATAATGTACCATGATACAATAATATGACACAAACCTGAGTGACAGAAAGGAATAAAAGAATGATCTCTGAAGACAAAGCAATATCCTGGCTTGTTTTGCATAGTCCAGTGAATCTCAGTCCATCTCCCCAGGAACTGGCAGAACAGAATCAGATGACAAAAGGGAAAAGCACGTCTGAAATCATCGGAAACATCCTATTTTACAGTCACTATCCAAATTACATTACAAGACAAAAATTTTCTTTTTTAAACTCGCATATCACATCAAAGTGTCATCTAAAACCTACAATCTAACCAGGAAAATATAGAAAATCCCAGTATTACTGTTTTTTCCTGGGCAGGGAAGGGAGGGAGGGATGAGGCTGATCAGTTCTTTTGCATTTCCACAGTTTTCAAGGACCCCTTCACCAGTTTGCCTCACTTCCCATATTCCAAAATTGTCTAGTGTGTTACCAGCACAGTCTTATAAAATAAAATATAGAATATGAAATATAAAATGTAAAATAATATAAAATAGAAATTAATAAAATATAAAAACAAAAAATAATATAAAATATACAAAATAAAATATATAAAATATAAAAACATAAAATAAAATATAAAATAAAATTGTAGTTTTAAAGATTAGTATCACTTGCTACTTTTTGCTACAGTTGCCTGTAATTTGCAAGCTGCTCTTCAGAGCCTTCAGCCTACAGTCCACATCATCTAAATCTGTATCAGCACTGGATCATTGGATTTCTGTTCATGTATTAGAAGAATAATATACAGTATTCAAAGTACTTTCAACTTTGTTTCACATGAACATTTTCAAGGATAAAAGCATCAGATGACCTGACAAACCTGCAATAAAATTCACATCAACTTTCCTGGTGCAGAATAAGACTCAGAGAAAATCTTGAATGATTTGGTCTTCAGACTTCAGGCTACGAACATCTCATATCTCACAGATAATACAGATGAAATGTTAATTCTTCAAAATATGGAAGTGAGCATTGCAGGAAAGCCAATACCAGTGCAAGTGCTCAGAATGTGAGTGCTCCATCCAAAATCTTTTGGCATTTTCATTCCTTTTTTTTGTCCTTGGGAGGGGCTGTCACTTTGGAGACCCTTCTTGTGAAGCAGTAGCTTTGCTGCCCTCCTTGACCCACAATGGCTGGTGTGAACTGCCAGCTATTCTCCCTTACATTTGTTCAGATTTGGCTAAACTCCTGGAGAGCAGGGTTTAACAGAGAGCAGAACTATTTCAGTAAATTTAAAAATGTCTCAAAATTTTCCCAGTGAAATGACACTGATACATACTGTGCTTATGGCAGCAACATCCCTGTGATAAACTACAGACATATTTGATACTTTGAAATAGATTTGATACCTCCAAGTTTTATCTGTTGTAGAGTTACACTTTGTAACTCCTTGATAAAAAAAAATCTCTTCATTTCCTACGCATGTGGATGTATTTTACTAAAATTACACAGCCATTGGGCCTCATACTACTAATAGTACTCTTCAAAAGTTCAGTCTGAAGTCCAATAACACCCCAGTCATCCAGAGTCTCCTGCCATTAAAAACCTAAAGCATTTGTGTAGAAGGAAAAAAAGCCCCCAAACATACTTAACCCATTTGTGTCTATTACAGTGAGATCTAAAATGAAATTATTTTAATTTTTCTTTCTGTTCCAGGTCATACTCCAAAAAAGATGAGCTATAAAAGTGATGAGGTACAAAAGCAGTATACATAATTTAATTGATTTTTTTTACCATCACTTTTAAAATGAAATGTGATAGAAGATTTCTAGTAGGACAACATACACGGTCCACTTCGATGCAGGTGGATCCACCTACTTTTCCAGCCTGTGCAGCCATTCTGAGCCTGTACTGGCAAAACTTTGCTTTCCCTTTCTGACTTTCAGCAGGAGAAAACTTTCCAGAACGGCATTTCTGTGATATCTGTCAGAAATCATGAGTCTGTTCCCTGCAGTGAGATCCTGCTTGGTCTCCTTTGACTGCTTATTTTTTACTTTGAGTGCCTGGAATCATCCACATATGAAAAGTTCTCCCTTGAATCTACCAGAATTTGGACTGAACCTACACCTCCCTTACTTTCAGCTGGAACCTAGACATTACCCATTTTTTTTTTTTTTAATGGAATTCAGCTTACAGGATGCTTTATCCTTCTGCCTTTGTGGGACACCTACACACATGTAGTCCCTGTTGATCCATTTAGCTGCTGCTTTTTAGAAAACAACATACTTCTGCAGGCAAATATTTATGGGGAAGCTGTCAGAAAGAGTTTCACTGACTGGCTTCAGATCTGAGTTACACTGAGGAGCAGAAAAATCTTGCAGTGAAATTGGAGGCAGCCCATGTTATTATTATATAGACACAAGCAAACATAACCCACATGATTCTCTTATCCTTAAGCCAAACACTCCAGTGGTTCAAGCGTCTTGGTGATTATTTGCAAATTATTAACATGGCCTCCAAATTCAGTTCATGCTAGGGAGCCTTCCTTATAGCAGACTTTCCCTTAAAGCTGCAGAAGAAGGTGATATGTTCCTTTTCTTGCTTTTCACTTGCTCAGGAGGGGAGTTACACTGGCTGCTCACAGAGTTTGCTTTGCTTTGCATCCCATGGCTGCATGGATCTGGATGCAGCACTCACAGCCATGGCTCTCTTCTCTCCTGGACAAGACAGCTACAGGTTCAGTGTCAGCCTTCTGAACCCTAGCAAAATTTAATTTCTGTAATGAACAAAGTAAAAACCTGCTTCCTTTTCAGCCCTGCAAGCTCTACCCTCACTAACCAGCACCCAGCCTGCTTAAATTGAGAGAAGTCACTTTTATCTGGCCATGTTCACACCTGGAACTGGCCCAGTTCTCCTTTAAACTTGAGTGAGCACTGGGAAGGGGTGCTGCCTTGCAAAGGTAAGGCCCCAAATAGTTTTGCTGAGCCAGTTCACAACCCATGCAAACATCCTCATGCAGCTGCCAAGTGATATATTTAGGGGGAGCCAGGTACTATTATTATTATCACCTCTGGGTTTGGCCAGCAGATCCAGCATGGCTTAAAAATATTAGCAAGATGGCATCATTGGAGGTGTTTGAAAGGCAAAAGTGTTTTAATCAGGATGAAAATAAAAAACAATACAGAACAAAAAAGAGAAAAACTGTGCCAGGTGCAAGGAGAATCCTTGCCCCTGCTACAACACCCCAAAAATTCGATGAAGATCTTTGTGCTCTCTCTCAAGTATGCAATGACTGAGGGGAGTTTTTCACATCCTGCCAACAGAAACAGTAACAGGGTTTTAAAGTTCAACTTCAAGGACCCAACAGGCGTGTCTGTACTGGCACAGGGTCAAATAAGGTATCAAAGTCTCTGGGTTTTTTTTTCCTTATAAGTGAAACAAAGAGTGAAACCCAAATCCTTCCCTAGAATGGAAACCTCTGCTGCTGTGGAGATGCAAACCCCACCACACAAGGTGCACTTCTACAGCCAAGTAGTCTCCAGACATCCACAGGGAGCAGTGTTTTGGAAGCAGACACGCATTGCCAGGCTGCCCATAATGCCTCCAGGGGTGGGACCTGGGCTGCAGAAGTGAGGACAGACCCACAGGACAGACCCACAGGACACACCCACAGGACTCCTTTGACTTAAATGCAGCTGCTGTTGAGGGCTCTGTGCACTTGGATCTTTATGTCCTCTACCTTCTGCTTCAGAACCAAGTCTTTGCTCCCTTTACCCCAGCAATCCATTTGTACAACTGTACAGACAGGGATATCTTTGCAGTCTAGAAAGGGGTGGAAAATAACAGTGGTTGCTCACTTAGGGCAATTACCTTTCTCCCCACATAGTCTCACTCCTTTCAGCAAGGGGTGACTCAGTGTGAATGAAGAGGAAGAGGTTGCCCATTAATTATTTTGCACAGCTGAGCTTGTCCTGTATGATTTTAGCTTCTTTTCTAATCTGAAGGTGCACAGCCATGGGCTCTGTGGGTGCCAAGGCTGGAGCTGGCAGGGGTGAGCTCTGGCTGGAGCCAGTTTGTTGATCCTGCCTGTTCTGTGACCTTTTTTCCCCCAGTCTGTTCCATCTTTGGAAAGTCATCCTGCTCAGATCAGAAATTATGAAGAATCTTCTTCCCTCCTTGCTTGCAAATTGGCTTCTCTGGACTCCAGAAATTACTGCTTCCCTTAATATATAAACAGAAATATGGATGGAAAGTGCAAATATATATCATTAACAATGAATGGTAATGAAATCTATATTTATGAACTGTCAAATTCTGGTTTCATTACTTTGAAATCCCTATCCAAAGGAGAAAATCTTGTGGGATTCAGAAACCTGAACATCTGTAAAACAGTGGAGGAGTAGTGGAGTTGTTTTCCAAGCCTTTTCCCAAGCCTTAGAAGTCTTTCACACCTCTAAGTCCACCAAATAAATACATTGAAAAATATGTCTCCTTTTTATACAGTTCTCCTCCTTAGGAAAGAAAGAACTTTAGGCACAAAACTGTTTAAGATTCAACTTTCCTTAACTATCAACAGATAGTGAAACAGATGCTGGCAGGCAGTTCTTCCACACCTGAAGATACAGAACTGCAAACATAAAAGGAATAAGAAATGCTCCCAGCATGCAGACACTGCTGGTAACCAAGAGGTCTCCCAGTTGTGCATACATTACTCTGCAAGTAAATGTGCACAGAGTCTTGGCATATTGAGGCAAGAGCTCTATCAACCCTCACCAGGGCATGATACCTGTGCAAATCAGAATATACACACGGAAAAAACAAAATAAGAATTGATCTGTGTGCTTCAGCAGCTTCTGAACCAACAGTGCTTCTAGCAAAAACACAAGGTTCTTTACCTGCTCCAACTCTGGTGACTCCCTGAAAACCTTCCAGTGGAATCGGCTGCATGCTGTTGTGTAAGACTGGACACACAGTAAAATTAAACACACATGTACAGAAATAAGCACAAATATGGCCAATTAAACAGCAGAAAATCCTGCAAAATTTCATTGCGCAAAACCTGCAGTGTTGGAATGAACAATTCCTGTTCTCATTCTCCCATATATTTGTACAGAGAGGCAGAGGAACTGAATTAAGAAATCAGGCATCCTGGTAGTGCTTATTGCTCTTTCAGTGTTCTGGTATTGGCAGAGCCAAGGCACCTCCAGAGGAGGAACTGTCCCACTCTTGAGAAAAGTGCCTCAGAGAGAGACAGCATTTACCACCTTCTGAAGGGATCTCTCCCTGTGAGGACTACGTGTAGAACAAGCTTGCAGCAGATGCTTGGCTTTCACAAGGCTGAAGTTAAGGGAGATAAATTCCTTTCCTCCTTTAGTCTGTCTGCTTGGAAAGCTGAAGATAATGACACTTCACTCTCTCAGAGTGCTCATTTGAAGCTCACTAGTGTAGGTACTGCAGTAAAAATACTCTGAAGAGGCACAAAGGTTTCTGGAAGAAAAGAGTTTGGAATAAATAAGCTCACAGCATCAGAAGTTTAAGGAAATATTTTCCATGGGGGGAGAAAAGGCAGGCATTATGAAAAAAGCTTGTTTTTGAACATCACTGAGGTACAAGGAAATTCATACCTCTTACCAAACATCCTAATGTTCAACTCTGCAGCAAAAAGAAGCCTTGGTTGTTGATAAATCCAGAAAGACATCAGTCATGCCAAGGTATCCAGTGTCATAAAAATATATCAAGTACTCCAGGATAATGGAAAACACAGACTATCATTGGTTTGTAAGAGAAGTTACTACAGTAGAGCCTTGTAGGAATTCTCATCAGGCTGAAACGAGTGGGCATTGTACCAAAAAAAAATGTTTATTATTCATAGTAGTTATGGGAATTTACATTTAAAACCCCTTCATCATTAGCCTCATTCACAAAAGCTGTTCATCTGCTCCTCTGTGGATTCTACAGCCCAGACTTTCTCCCTAGTCTATGTGCAGTCCAACTTTCTTTTTCTTCCTAGCCAAAAACGCAGCCTGCTCCATGTGAGGGTTCACTTTCAGCAGTCATTTATCTATTTATCACATTTATTTCACAAATCAAATGCAATAAGAGAAAGGGACTTTGAATCTCAAGGATCATTTTCAACCTGTGGTATTGTTGAGGCAGCTCTAGTTAGTAACTAGAAGGCATTAGGGGTTTTGCATTAAATGGGAATATTGTCCTTAGACCATGATTCTAGCACATTTCCTGCCCTTCAACAATTTAACTTTTGATTTAATTTTTTTTAAGGTATGCTATTCTACAGGGATAGAACAGACAAAATCCTGCAGAAAACTGCTGCATCTTTCCAGTAGAAATATCCTCTCACAAATGATACTTTAATATGATAATCTAAACTAAAGCTTGCAAAAAGACAATGAAATCTCTGAAACTGTCTAGGAATTCATCAAATATCCCTTCATCCTGAAGGGAGAGGGCCCCACATGGGGAAGGGACAGGGTTGGCTCAACACCAGGGTGCTGTGCTGGACTCAAAGTGTGAGACAAGGAGAATATTCCTGACCAAATGCAGGCACGTGGGAGCTCCCTGAGCCAGCTCCCTTCAGCTCAGCCCCTCTCAATAGCCCTGTGCATGTCCTTATCTCCTCCCTGCTGTGAAATAGCATCCCTCAGCTTAAACCTCACTAAGTAGAATTTAAACCAAGGCACATGGCCTTAATTTGGGCACATGAGGAGCATGTTCCAGTTATTGAGAGCAAACTGGGTCAAGCACCCCATGTTTACCAGCTTTAAAAAATTATGAACTACTTAAAAAACCTTATGAGCTGTGTGATTTTTTTCCTAAGTAACTTTTGCAAGGACCTGAAATGAAAGGCTGAGTCTGAGGGGAATTGGGCTGTCCTTGCACTCTGAAAGCAAAGGCACTCCAGGGTACATGAATCCTCTGGGATTATTTGTCATTTCATCCAATAATGTCTTTTATTTTCCATTTGTCCAAGTGTGTGGCCAACTGCCTTCTCATAGCCCCAGACCTAAAGTCCTTTTAC
The DNA here is from genome assembly GCF_021018805.1 of Prinia subflava. NCBI lineage: Eukaryota > Metazoa > Chordata > Aves > Passeriformes > Cisticolidae > Prinia > Prinia subflava. The sequence continues at coordinate 100,974,396 of NC_086249.1, read as the reverse complement.
CACCTCTTAGCTTGTTCCACTAACAAATTGGCTTCAAGCTCCCCTGTAATTTGTGCCAAATCATATCAAGCCCACCAGAGAGGCAAGATGGGCAGTATCTTTTACATTTGCATAGGGGTTCTCAAATGGGAAGGGTGTTAGGCTGATTGAGAACTATCTGTGGTCAACTTTTTTGTGAAAAATAATTTGTCAAACACATCAGCCTAATTACAGGGGCTCATTTTCTGCCAAGATATAATTAATGGTCTCACAGTGATATTAAGTGCTGTGAGAGTTCATTTTGAGATGAAACTTGGCCTGAAAGACCCATATCCAGGACTTTTATTTTTGCAAATATGCTTTAGAATAGGATAATTATGATCATTCTGAACTAATCTTTTAAACACATTTAAAACTATTTGCCTATTTCTAGCAGAACTATACATTTCAAAGCATGGGTTTCTATCACTCCCAGCACTGTAATTTGGGGTGGCCACTGTTATTTAGTCCCTCATGCAAGGATCAAGGGACAGGATCAAATGGCAAAGCATAACTACAGGAAATTAAGCTAAATGCAGGTTGGATGCAAGCAGGAATGGGATCTCTTCACCTCTCCTCAACTTGGTCAGCTGTAAGGAGTTATTGGAGAGCAAATCTTTAAAGCCATGAGACATCATGAGCCCCCCATCCCTGCACTGTTGCATCACCAAGGGCCAGCAGAGTGCTCTGGGGGCATAAAAATGTCATTCTGAAGGCAGGGCAGGTCACTCTGGGGTCAGCCATGTGCTGAATGGCACATTCACTGGAGGGAATGTGCCATGTGCCAGTCTGTCTGTGCCTGTGAAGTGTCTGGCTCAGCAGCTCAGATCCTGTCTGCTGCCTCTGTGATGATCAGCAGAGTCACTGTATGGTGACAGCATTCTGGTTTCCAGAGTTTCTCTCCCATGACAGGATGGCACAAAGCCCCACTCTGCCACCTCTGCAGTGGCACCCAGTGAGCTGAGCATCTCCCCAAACAGCTGCTTGGAAACACACCAACACAAAATGTTGCATTTCTGACACAGGCTACACTGCTTCCCTTCCACATTTCTAAGTCAAAAAACCTGGGAAAACCACTTTAAGTTCTCACTTTTTAGCCTACAAGTAACTGCAAGAAGAGCAGTTTCAGCCCTGCTTAAGGGGAGAGCTAAGGATTTCCCTTGCTGGGCAGAAGGCTCTCTGTAAGTTGGAATTAAACTATAGCAGAGCAATTTACAAAAAGATAAACTCAGGCATTTAATTCCCTATCTGGAGTGCTGGATACGGTAAAGAAGCTGAGATTAATCTGCATTTATCATCTCCTGGTATTAGGGCTGGCGAGGTAACCTACTCTTATGTAATTGGACTAATAGCTGAGGTTTATTAACATCATTAAATCAGTGCTGCTTGGTAAACTCTCCTTTTATCTTCCATTGCTCTCTGCCTTATCTGCCCTGGAGAAAAGTACTGCTTTCCTGGAAACACATTCTTCCACACCATGTGTGAATCAGGCTTGGACACAGAGAGTCAGGGGGCAGCCCTGGTTGTTTTAATGAGGAGAAGGCAGAGATTGCTGGGGCTGATGAGCAGGGAGCTGCTGTGCTGCTGCACTTGGGCTGGGATGGCTGCAGGCAACCCCTGACAGCACAGAAACCCCAAATCCACAGTAATGCTTGTTAATCTTGCAGAGAGAAAACACAGTTGTAACAAAGGGGAAGGGCAGCTTGATCTGCTGTGCCATAGGGTGTCTCAAAGCAAATGAAGATTTTGTATTTATTGGCTGCTTTGACTGTGAAGGATTACAAGGGGAAAGCACCTCCTCGTGTTGTGCCTCTGCCATCCTGATGAGGCTGCAGTTTGTCAGGCTGCACTTTGCACAGGCTGCATTACCAAAGGAGATGCTAACCAAGGAAAGAGGGCTGGGCACGCTCGGAGGCACTGGGTGATGAGAAAGATGCAAGTAAATAAACAGAAATGGGAAAACAAAACACAGGCCCAAGGAGTGCTTGCCTCACTTGGTTTGTTATTTGAGGTCTGGTGGATCTTTTTCTTTCCTAACCATTTGCCCTTATAATTGGGGCAGTAATAGGTGAAGAGAAATCCTCAGTTCCTGCTGGTGCTGCCTCTGTTTTCCAGCTGTAACTCTCCTGCCAAGGCAAAGCCTTCTGAATTCCCCACACCTGAGTTTTGTTTTTTTTTGTGAGGCCTGAATATTTGCTTCCTCAACAAGGGATGCCATATGAAGGGAACATCAGTATGGGTAAGGTAAAGAAGTAAAATTATGCAGAAATTGAGGAACATGAAAACCAATAAAATAGCTGTGCAAGCCCTAAGTAGAAAGTGCAAGAAGAGAGTAGAAAAGCCTTCCTGACTTGAAAGTATTGGAGTGTGCGTTTTGAAGAGATGGGCTCACAAAATCCCAAAAGGAGAGGAGAGGAGAGGAGAGGAGAGGAGAGGAGAGGAGAGGAGAGGAGAGGAGAGGAGAGGAGAGGAGATTCGAGGAGAGGAGAGGAGAGGAGAGGAGAGGAGATTCGAGGAGAGGAGAGGAGAGGAGAGGAGAGGAGAGGAGAGGAGAGGAGAGGAGAGGAGAGGAGAGGAGAGGAGAGGAGAGGAGAGGAGAGGAGAGGAGAGGAGAGGAGAGGAGAGGAGAGGAGAGGAGAGGAGAGGAGAGGAGAGGAGAGGAGAGGAGAGGAGAGGAGAGGAGAGGAGAGGAGAGGAGAGGAGAGGAGGGGAGAGGAGAGGAGAGGAGAGGAGAGGAGGGGAGAGGAGAGGAGAGGAGAGGAGATTCGAGGAGAGGAGAGGAGATTCGAGGAGAGGAGAGGAGAGGAGATTCGAGGAGAGGAGAGGAGATGGGAGGAGATTCGAGGAGAGGAGAGGAGATTCGAGGAGAGGAGAGGAGATTCGAGGAGATTCGAGGAGAGGAGAGGAGATTCGAGGAGATTCGAGGAGATTCGAGGAGAGGAGAGGAGATTCGAGGAGATTCGAGGAGATTCGAGGAGATTCGAGGAGAGGAGAGGAGAGGAGAGGAGAGGAGAGGAGAGGAGAGGAGAGGAGAGGAGAGGAGAGGAGAGGAGAGGAGAGGAGAGGAGAGGAGAGGAGAGGAGAGGAGAGGAGAGGAGAGGAGAGGAGAGGAGAGGAGAGGAGATTCGAGGAGAGGAGAGGAGAGGAGATTCGAGGAGAGGAGAGGAGAGGAGATTCGAGGAGATTCGAGGAGATTCGAGGAGAGGAGAGGAGAGGAGAGGAGAGGAGAGGAGAGGAGAGGAGAGGAGAGGAGAGGAGAGGAGAGGAGAGGAGAGGAGAGGAGAGGAGAGGAGAGGAGAGGAGAGGAGAGGAGAGGAGAGGAGAGGAGAGGAGAGGAGAGGAGATTCGAGGAGAGGAGAGGAGATTCGAGGAGAGGAGATTCGAGGAGATTCGAGGAGATTCGAGGAGATTCGAGGAGATTCGAGGAGATTCGAGGAGAGGAGAGGAGAGGAGAGGAGAGGAGAGGAGAGGAGAGGAGAGGAGAGGAGAGGAGAGGAGAGGAGAGGAGAGGAGAGGAGAGGAGAGGAGATTCGAGGAGAGGAGATTCGAGGAGAGGAGAGGAGAGGAGATTCGAGGAGAGGAGAGGAGAGGAGAGGAGAGGAGAGGAGAGGAGAGGAGAGGAGAGGAGAGGAGAGGAGAGGAGAGGAGAGGAGAGGAGAGGAGAGGAGAGGAGAGGAGAGGAGAGGAGAGGAGAGGAGAGGAGAGGAGAGGAGAGGAGAGGAGAGGAGAGGAGAGGATCATCAGCAGTAACTGTTTATTTGTTGTAATTTATTCACTGAAAAGGTTGTCAAGCATTGGAACAGGCTGCCCAAGGAAGTAGTTCAAGGTGTAGTGGTGGATTTGGGTGTGCTGGGATAATGGTTGGACTCCATCATTAGAGGTCTTTTCTATCCTACACAATCCTATGAATCTGTGTTTTCCCTCTATCTTGACAGTGAACTCCAGGCACCAGACAACATCTTGTAAATGTTGATGTAAATTAAACACAAAAAAAGAGTTGCATCAGTTATGTGTCTATGAAGCCTTTTTTTGGGTGACCACAATAATGATAAAAAGCATAATTATGGTCATGTCAAACAAAGTGCCACTTTCACCAGCCTTGTCAATGTTTTTTATGTCACTTACTTTGATTAAAGGTTTGTCAGAGGAATTGCTGCCAGAACTTTCATTCCCTGAAAAAGTCAATATTTATATAACATAAAAATGCCTCTGTCTATATGTTAATGCCTTCTTTCAAAGAAAAAAAAATGGATCATCCTATTCTTTATCTGTTTTTCTACAAAGTTAATTTAAAAGCTTGAAATAAGAGCAGCCCACTGAGATGAGCTTCTCTTTTTCTCATCCTGGAGAGTGACAAGGGTTTCAGAACATGAATGTGATGTCCTTCAGGACCTTGCTGAACTAGTGCCTAGCTGACAAAATTTGAGCAGCTTGGCACTGCCAGAACAGACTTTGCAAACCAGAAAGTCAGAGGAAGAGGTGGCCCAGGATGGCAGAAAAAAGTCCCAGTGATTCTCAGTGCCCTTTGCCTGATACCTGGAACTGACACTGGGGTGCTGTGATGATATCTCTGTACAGAACTATTCATTTTCAGAGTTCATGGCCCGCACCTTCAGAAGATGCTAATTTCATATAACATGACTTTCAGTCCCCAAAACTAGAGTAATCGATTTTACTCTTGTATCCCATTGGTGTAATAATAAATTAATACAGAGTCAAACTCATGTATTTGCAAGCCATGGCAAATGCCTAAAGGCTATGGATGCCACATTGGAGGTGGCTTAACTCCTTTTGCAGGTATTTGCTCTCCAGTGTAGAAGACGTTTTCTTTCCATAAACCCTTTTCATTAGCCATCATGATTTTATAGATCAGTTTTAACTGGAGCAAGATATTTCTGTTTCAAACTAGTATCAAAAATTTTTCCCTTCCCTTCCCTTCCCTTCCCTTCCCTTCCCTTCCCTTCCCTTCCCTTCCCTTCCCTTCCCTTCCCTTCCCTTCCCTTCCCTTCCCTTCCCTTCCCTTCCCTTCCCTTCCCTTCCCTTCCCTTCCCTTCCCTTCCCTTCCCTTCCCTTCCCTTCCCTTCCCTTCCCTTCCCTTCCCTTCCCTTCCCTTCCCTTCCCTTCCCTTCCCTTCCCTTCCCTTCCCTTCCCTTCCCTTCCCTTCCCTTCCCTTCCCTTCCCTTCCCTTCCCTTCCCTTCCCTTCCCTTCCCTTCCCTTCCCTTCCCTTCCCTTCCCTTCCCTTCCCTTCCCTTCCCTTCCCTTCCCTTCCCTTCCCTTCCCTTCCCGTCCCTTCCCGTCCCTTCCCTTCCCTTATGGTAAACGTGTTTGTGACCAGGTCCTTCAAGTCACCTGAGAGCTGCTACAGAACTGTGAGAAGCAAAGGCTGGGGTGAATCAGTAGGAAATTCTCTTTATTATGGCCAGCCCCTGGGGGCTCTGTGATTTTGTGTTTCTTCACTCGGTGCTCTCCATGTGCCACCTGCAGGCTGAAGCCTCTGCACATCCACATGGGACTGCTCCCAAGGTGCTGCAGGCCAGCCTTGAATTTCTTTTAATTCTTGAATATAACCAAGGCCCAAAAGCTGCATCTGCTGTACAAATTCAGGTTCAAACCCAGCCTCCTTTTATTTTGGTTGTTGTCTATGTGGATAAGATGCAGATTCTTCCTTTTCTAGAAGGCACAGGTTTGAATTAATCCAGCTTTCCTCAGATCACATCCCAGAGCAAGAATTCCAGTTTCAAGGCTGTGCACATTTGCATGGCTTTGCCTTTTGTCAGAAGGGAAGGAAGGCTGCTACTCCTATCACAAGCTACGGTGCAATTCACCCCCTGGGAGAATTTCCACAGAACAGTTCAGTGTGGAAAAAGCTGTCTGGCAGTGAATACTCAGGTGGTTCATTAAGAAAAACTCTGGTGGAGAAACCTTGTGTCTAGATGTGATGAAAAGTTAATGAAACACGCACAACATCCCTGTGATCTGCAGCTCATTTTGAGCAGAAGCTGATCTCACACAGGAGCATCTGAGGCTCCTGGTAAATGTTTCATGGGAGTTTGTGCGTGACCCCAGGCCTGGAAGGCAGCAGGGAAGGGAGCAGCTAAACTGCTGGGTGCACAGAGGGAACCAGGGCAGGGGGGAGGAAAAGGGGTCCCTCGATGTCTCTGAATGAGAAACTAGACACCAATAAAAAAGTGAACACAAGGATTTTAGATCTGTGGTACCCTGGCTATCAGCTCTAAGCACATGAGCAGCTAATCAGTTGAAAGACAGTCTGAGACACTAAAATACAGTGAAGAACACGATCCTGTTTACAGTACTGCTACTACAAGGCTAGAATAAAATGGTTTAATACACATTTTGCAACCTATTGTTTGTCTGAGAAGCTTGCTGTGGTATCTTTGTTAGATCTGGCCTGCAAACAAGTCAGTGCAGTGTAGAAAAGGAGCTGGTGATGTGTGTCACATGGCTCAATCCTGGGTTTTGTAGCAAATACATTAGAAAGTCAGATAGATGCTATCTAGGAAGAAGGGGGAATCTCCAGTGATGCCAAATACTCAGATTCTGTGAGCTTGCAGATGAATTTGTTACAAAGCTCATATCACCATGTAACACAACCAAAACCAAACTGTAATGCAGAACGCTTAAGAGTTTATGATTGCTGTTCCAGCTAGGCGTAAATTACGAATGCATTTTGCTGTTCTGGGTTGCATAGTTAATAAGACAGCCTGCTTGAAAATTGGCTTGTCTGTTCAGAAAGGCAGGGCATGTGTGAAAGATGAATGGATAAGCAACAGGCTCACAGCTCTGGAAATAACACCTCCTGACAGTGCTCTGGTAGAGCAGCCCTTCACCCAGGGAAAGGCACTCAGCCTTGCTTATGCAACATTACATGCCCTGACTGCCCTAGCAAGTGAAGCCCTTTTCCCTGTTTCACCAAGCCCAGTGAAACAAAAGGAAAACACTTCCCAACAGGCTCATTCCACCCATGTCTTACAGATTTTCCATATCTCAGATGCATCAGGTGCAGGTTTCCTCAAACACTCAGTCACTTACAGCCACGAGATACCCTGGAAGCAGCATGGAATGCTGAGATGGTGGAAAGCAAAAGTGCAAACTACAGAACCTTAAGAAAAGTTCATTTCCTATTTCTGTGGCCACACTGTCCTTACAGGACAAAAGATCACCTGGAGTTCCCACAGGTTTTTCTATGCACTTTGTAGATACTTCCCAAATATTGACATGAAAGAGATAATTCAAGATGTAAAATAAAGTCATTATGGCTGCGTATTTCTTACTCTATATAAGTGCACAGCAGAGTCTGGTGTTTTTGCAAGGTTATCTTTCCACTGGTGATTTAGCTTCAATAGAAAAGGTGCATAAAATGGGTGGTTTTAGTCTGTGTACCTAAAGACTAGAGAGTAGATCAAAAAAGTAATCAAAAAGTAAGAGGAAATAAGAGGTGGAAATAGAGTGACCAGTTCACAAGTGAGAATGGTCCTGCTCAGCAGCTCCCAGCAACACCTACAGGAGCTTTGCTCCAGAGGTTTCCTCTTGAAATCTTCCTCCCCTGAGCATCACAGGCTGCAGGATTCTCAACTTCTCCCTAGCTAGAACAGCTAGGTATGTAATTTTCTCTCCTGATGTTTTCCTCTTTCTTGAAATTTCTTTTGCCTGCTGGCAATTATTTGCTGCTTCCAGACATGCTTTGTAAAGCCACAATACCACTGGGGAGTGATTGGTGAAACAGCCTCGGAAGTGTTGCTGACCTAATTGCAAAGTATCACATTCACAAAACCAGGACTTTTTCCCCCCCTGTTCAACCAACCAGCAGGATTTCTGCCTGATCACTCGTTGTGTGGGAGAGGAACCCAGACACTGCTGCATTACTCACTGTCCTGAACAGGGAAAGCCTCTCCATATGTTTTTCCTAATGTGTGTGTACACATTCCAAACTGAACTCTTGAATTGGTTGCTCTGATTTTCTGGTGGTGATAAAAGGATCAGAGCAGGCTGACTCTGTCACAGGGAAAGAAAATGGCTTTTAACATACTGATGTCTAATTTTTCTTGGCATTCATGCCAACCTTTTTGATGGGCACATCAGCCTAGATAGTCAAAATTATTACAGCCAAGTTAGCACAAATTACAAATCTACTCTGGAAAGCATTATTGTGGTATCCCTTTCCATCCTTCATTTCAAGTATATATTATTGTAATGTGTGTTCATGGCCTATTTTATTCAAACACAAAGCAATATTGTATTTAGGATACACCGTGCACACTAAGGAATGTGTTTAATTACCTTCAGTAGATTTGAACAAAGCAGTAAGAAGGAGGTAATTGCTCAGGTAAGAAAGGAGCTGAGCTTTACAGGGGAAATATCTTTTTAATGGGAAAATGAACACTGGAGAAAGCCAAGGGTGCATTTGTTTGATTTGAAAAGCAGAGAGGACAGATATAATGATGCTGGATGACAAAGACCATTGCTCAGGAAGGAAAGCTATTTTTTTCAGTGTATGGAAGACCAAAACTTATGGTCTGGCACTGATGTTGACAATGAAATGGCTGTCAAGGAATACATTTTCCCTGTGCAGGGTTTAAAGGCAATACCATAGGAAAAAGAGACATTAAAACGTGTTTTCTGAGAGGCAATAGGTGTTGAGAGGGGGGGAAATGGGCAGTGGGACTCTAAAGGCAGCGACTCAGCTTTGTGAGCAGCTGCTGGAGCTGGGCAGGCTGAGAACACCCTGACAGAGGCTGGTGAGGTGTCCTGGCTGCCAACCCCAGCACTGCACACAGGATGGACCAGGCTCTGCTCCGTGGTGCCCAGCAGTGGGACAGGAGGAACGGGCACACAGTGATGCTCGGGAAATTCCACCTGAACATGAGGGAGATTTTTTTTTCCTGTGCAGTGATGGAGCACTGGGACAGATGGTCCAGAGAAGGCATGGAATCTCCCTCACTGGAGATATTCCAGAACCTGTGCCATGTGCTCTGGGGTGACCCTGCTGGAGCAGGGAGGTGGGAGGAGATGACCCACGGCAGTCCCCTCCAGCCTGACCCATTCTGCGATTCCGTAAAAACCTTGTGAGCCCCCAGCTTAAAAATCAGCCTCCAAATGGGCACTTGGGGGCAGTGGTTGCTCGGTTGTAAAGGAAAGCAGGAACAATTCCCCAGCTGCTGGGCAGGAGCTGCGGGAACACTTCCTTAGCCAAAGACCTGGGATGTGAATGCAGCATGGGCCAAAACACAAGCTCTTCAGGTCTTGGAGGGCTCCAGTTTTCAGGAACACCTTAGTGTGCTGTCACAGACCTAAACTATAAATGATTCTTTGGTTTTAGCTTCTCTTCATTTCCCAGGGCAGCATGTAGCCAGGGAAGGGCTCAGGAAAAGAGGTGGGTGCTGTCCTTCAGGGTTTGTCCCTTCCTGTTCACCTCTTAGCTGTGTATGAGTTTTTACAAAAGGAGAGGAGAAGGCTGACTCCGAGAAGGCTACAGGTGACATTTGTATCAGGACCCACTCCAGCTGGGGTGGACATTCTGGTATTCAAGTGTCTCAATGAACAGATTGTTTAATATCAACTCCTTAAACTCCTTTGAACTCCTTTATCTTTCAGACTGGCAAACTCCAAAAAACAAAAACCAAACCAAACCAAACCAAACCAAACCAAAACAAACCAAACCAAACCAAAACAAAACAAAAGAAAACAAAACAAAACAAAACAAAACAAAACAAAACAAACAAAAAAACCCCAAAACAAACAAAACAAACAAAACAAACAAAACAAACAAACAAAAAATCAACAGAAAAACTAAACAAAACCATAACCCTTTTATATGTCCTTACACTCCTCAAAAAAGCAAACCCAGCAATTAGGTAGGATGGCAGAGGAGTTGAAGATGCACAGACGCATGATTTTTAAGGTTCCTTCTGACCCAAACCATCCTATGATTCCATGAAAATAGAGACGGATCCAAAACTTGCTAATGGTCTTCAAAAAGTCCTCTGAAAAGTAACTCCAAGGCTGTGGTGGTGCTTCACCATAACTTTTCCACAGGAAAAAAAGAAGATGCAGTTGGCGTTGTTTCTGTGGGTATCAAAGAGAGGGGTGCAGAGATGGATGTGACTGCCCCTAACCCTACCCCAGCTGAAGCCAGCTGGCCACAAGATATTTTTGATCCTCACGGCCCTGTGTGTGGGCAAACATCACTCACTGCCCAGGTGAAAACACCTTTTCCTTTAGCAGGGCTTCCTTGGGAGAAGGATCAGGATGGAAGTAGGAAGTCGTCAACCCTACAATAAAGAGGGGTGATGCATAAACAATTAGGGCTTCTTTAAAACTTCTTGGTGAAACACAGTAAAGGTGTCAGGATTTTGTCACAAAGGGCTTTATAAGTTATAATTTCAAGGTTCAAAAGGACAACTAAGACAACTGTCAAGTCCCCACTCATCAGAATTATTCCAAGGAGGGAAAAGCAATCCAAAGAAAATAATGATGATGATTTCCATGCTCCATCCCCATCAGAAATTTGGGATTAATTTTAACACACCAAAGTTTAGTGGTGCAAACAAATAGCAGAGAGATTTATGGTGTTTTATAATTAAATTTTGTTCCTTTTATTCTATGCCAAATTGCCCAAACTCTGTGATGCATTAGGACATAAAAAAGCACAACTGTCAAAATCAAAGGGCGATGTGGATGAAAAAACGACTCCTTAAAATTAAAATAATGAGATCTCTTTGTCCACCTCTTCTGAGATCTCACTTTCGTAATTATTTAAGAAAGACTGAATAAAGTCTTTAAGTGCAAAACAAAACTCCCTTTTTAAGATATATTAAATTTGTCATGTTTTATGCACAAATCATGGCTGCTAATTTTACACATTATTCATTTTTTTAATAATCTAGGCCCTTTCATCTTGTCAAGTAAGCAAGGCAGTGCAGTGTCTCACGTGGAAGAAGCTCTGGAAGAGAAGAAAGGCTGGAGAAGGGGTTTTCCTGCCATGAGTCCTCATGGACCCTGAGCTTTCTGCTCCCAACATTTTTGTACCAGGAGAGCAGCTGGAGGTGCCCTGTCTCACTTCAGGGGGTGCAAAAGGCAGGAGTGAGATGTGCTCCAAGCAGAAGGGCTGCAGGACCTGGCTGCTCCTGCAGAGTGGCTTTGATGTTGTTTTTCTTCATGGGCAAACCCAAGTGGAGAGATTGAAAAAGCTGAAAGATAACCCAACATCTAATTTAAAAACTATTCTTTTCCACAGGCTTTGTAGAAAACTGAAGTAGGAGTCCTGTTTGCTTGCTCTGATTGTTCCAGGAGCTGTCCTCCTTGCAGGGTTAATTTTATTTTATCTTTTATAATTTCTGAATGACATTAAAAATGAGAATTTCCTTTGGTCAGTCAGTTCAGCACACTCATCAGCAGAGAACTAGATAGGAAAAATTCACGGCCTAATCTTGGTAAATTTAACAGAGATTGCCATCAACGGGATCAGTGCTAAATTTACATACATGTTGCCAGAGGCAGGTCCAGAAAACAGGCAGAAAAGCATGGAAAGTTTGTAGATACTCAGCTATCACCCATCACTACTTGGTAACAGAGCAGAAAGAATGAAAGAAAAAAATATTCTGACATAATCCTGTTTTGTTGAATGAAGAAAAATAGAGGCATAATTAATAATATATAATGCAGAATTAACAGTCCTTAATACTTTCCCCTGAAAATGGTAACAAAGATCTGGATTTTATCAGTTTTGCGTTGTGCTAAACAGGCCATTTACCTGTGTGCATTGTAAAATTAACTTTTCTCAATTAATGCTAATATCAGTTCTTTTTGTTCTAATCAGACTGTTCCAAAAAAGCAATAAGCAATGTGGTATTAGCATTAATAAGAAAAAAAAAAAAAGAAGGAAAAAAAAAAAAGAAGAAGAAGAAGAAAAGAAAAAACCCCAAGCATATTATGCCTGCTGGGTTTTTGCTGTTACAATTCCACTTCCACCTCCACTGTTAATAAGGCTCTGGGTGAAATTGGTTTCTTTGATGATAGAAAAAATAGTGATGTACTTCTGAAGGATTTTTTCCTTGCAGAAACTGTTATAAGCAGAGCAATTGTGTGGATGCAATGGAAGGCAAATGTCAGAAAAAGAGTGTGAATCCTTCCCTCACAAATCATTTAACAATGCCTGTGCCCATGCAAATAGTCATCCAAAACCTGGCTACCACAGTAGCCTGAAATCCTTTTCCTTGTAGTACATCAGCTGCACGGAGATGTAGATAACAGAGCCTGGGAGAGCACAAAAGATGAAGTTCAAGGGCCACCTCACATCTGTCTTGGGTTATGTTTGCTTGCTTATTTTTTTTTTTATTACTGCATTTGCATTTTTAATATTCCTAGTAAAGAACTGTTACTCCTATTCCCACATTTTTGCCTGAGAGCTCCTAATTGCAAAATTGTAATAACTTGGAGGTAGGGGGTTTTACATTCTCCATTCCGAGGGAAACTCCAGTTTTCCCTGACAGACACCTGTCTTTCCAAACCAAGACAACATCTAACACACACACAGAGAACTCAGCACCTTCCTCTCAGAAGCTCAAGAAGCTGCTCTGAGTGTGTTATGGCCGGTTTCCAGCCATGGCTTTGACTGTCACAAAAAGTGTGAATTTAATCTCATCGCGGGTGGCAGGGGTTTGTTGACTGGAGACAGCTTTGAGGAACAGAGCGCTTGAGTGTTTTGTGTGTTGATGTTTCATGCCCGGGTAGAGATGATAAAACTGCCACAAGTTTGGGTTTTACACACTGGATGAAAAGCACTAGAGAGGTTTCATTATTACTGCTCTTCAAAAGCTCTCCATAGTGCAGCCTCACTGAATGCAACACATTCAAGCCATCAGGAAAGAAGAGTTGTGATATTTCACACATAGGGTAAGGAAATGAGTAAATGAGACACCACTGAGACACCTTTCTGTACCTGAGAGGCTCTAAATTGTCCTCACTGAACAACAGTGAGGAGGAGGAGAGAGAGTGTGAAAGAAAACCTACTCAGAGGAAAGGGGGAAGGAGCCCTCCCCAGCCAGAGAGCAGCTTCAATGCACTACTGGGTCCCTCAGGACACCTTGCTCGGGTGCCTTGGGAATGCAGGGGACACCTGAGGCAGGGCCTTGGAGTGAGGACTGGCTGGACTGAGTGTGAGAGGCCCTTAAGGATAAAGCAGACATATGTTATCTCCCTGTGAGCAGCCTCTGCATCCAAGAGACTTTGAGGAGTCCCAGTTCCTCCTTTGGTGTGCCAGCTAAGCTCCCAGAACACAGCAGCCTGCATGGGACTGGACCTGTTCCTGTGAAGGGCTGCACTCTGGCCTCCTGCCCTTCCCTAGAACAAAATTAACTCTTCAGGAGAGTTGGTGCAATGTGATCCTGGGATGGGACCTCTGTAAATGAGGTTTTGAAGAGGGGCATGGCGTTTTTTTGTGCTGTAACACGAGAAGAAATGAAGCATATAATCAATCTATTCTCATCTGTCACAGGAGCTGCCCTACATAAAAGCCAGGTCACTTTTGGTCAGTGTCAGAAGTATTTCTAGCAAAAGTAATATGGACAGTCCTAGGGTCACTGTGTCTCTTTTTTGAAAGCACATATGCTTTTTTTTTTGTTCCCAGGTGTAGAACAGAGAACTGGTTTGGAAACACTCATAGGACATCCTGGCACAAATATAAGACCATGTTTAGGCAAACCAGAGCACAGCTAAATTGTAATTTTAGAGGATTGTATGTTTGATTAGTCAATCTGATAGCACTCCCTTGGGGAATGAGCTCCATGCTTGAACAGTGTTATGATTTACTAACCAAATACAACAAGTGCCTGCAGCACAATGGTTCACTTCTAGGGAAAAAAAATCCAACGCACATCTTGGGACTCTGGATGGTGGCTCCAGAGACATTTCCTGACAAGAGTCTGCCTCAAATGCTTCATGCAAGATGTATGTGAGGGAAGAAAGGTTTTCCTCAGGTCTGTCAAAATTTTGGACCTGCATTCTGCAGAGAGATACATTGCTTGGTGCCAGTACTAAAACAAGTGTGACATTTGTATATCATCTCTCTCTCTTTCTCATATTGCCAAAGCATATGGGAAAGCTACTACAGGGAGTACCTTTTTCCGTACATTTTTTCCAGATGCATCATCTTTAACATTCCAGCATGAACCTTTTTTGCCCTGCTGAGGCTGCACCATCAGGTACCTCATGTCTTTTCTCTCTTAGCCCCATGTTTATGTCTCTGGCCTTTCAACAGCCTTGTTGCTCCCTGACCATGCTGGATGCTGCTGATTGACATGAAAATTAAGCAGAACAGTGGTTCCCAGCACAGAACCATTCCAAGGATAGCATGTAGGTCTCCAAGAACAGGGGTCTGTTTTGTGCCAGAGGCTGTGATCCCATTAGGGGCTGTTCACTGTGTTGCTTGCATGGTGCTCATCAAGAGCACAGCAGGTTTTGGCTCTAGCTGTTGCCACAGAAGCGTAAGGAGAATCTCCTCTGTGGCCTGGGTGATGCAGCAGGGAGAAGGCAGCAGAAGAAATCTCTTCTGAGGGCCTCCTTGGCCTTGGTGTAGCATGGCAGTAGGAGGTTTGTTCACTGTTCGTGCAGCTGGGCAGTGTAAAAATGTGATTTGATGGAATTTGTCTTGGCATGACAGCACTGCAGGGCTTCAGCTGTGCAAGGTGTGGGTGCTGCCAGGGGGGAAGGCAGGTGTGCCAAAGGATGTGCCCAAAGGCATCCCAAGGGATAGGCATTGTGCAGCAGGATCCTCCTCCAGGGGCTGGCTGGTGCTGGGAGGGAGGGAAAAGTGGCAGGAGTTCAACATTGTTTATTTCTAGAGTTCAGTGTTGTTTATTCCTACATGGTTTGTTTCAGGAACTTCTGCCCTGGCACCCCTAATGCATCTCTCAGATACCTCTTGCTATTAAGTGATGTCAGTCACACAGGATCTAAGATGATCTTATTTCTTGTCAATATGAAGCTGTTACAGCCCAAATTACATAAAGGAATTGACACTTCAGGAATCAGATCATGAAATCATTGTAATAGGCGAACACTGTTTGTGTTCAGGTTGCATCTCTGACGTGTAAAATTGATTTTAAATTCTGCAGCCTGTGCCTCCTGCTTGGGCCTGGCAGGATGAGCTGCTGAGGCTGCTGAAAACCCCCACTGGAGATATAAACAGCAGCAGGAGTGCCTGGGGAGAGAAGGGAGGCACCTCCAGGAGGAGGGTGGGAGAGGGCTGGCACAGGAGTAGAAGACCCTGTTCTCAACAAATGACATCAAAGTGCGGAGCCAAAGTGCCTTTCTTTCACTGAAACACCCTTTAAATGTCCTGTGTGAGCACAGGAAAAAGACTTTAGTAGAGCACACTTTCTTGAATCACAGAAACCCTTCTAATCACAAATTTTATTCAGGAAGGTTTTCCATAACACCTTTGATACTGGAAATTTGCTTACCTGAATGCTGGCAAGCATCCATTCTCTCCAGAACTTTGCAAATGGCAATAAAGTGGAGCTTGGGGAGAAGTTGTGGGGGATTTTTTCCCCCTTCTTTTCTTTTTTTCCCCTCAGGGAGGAACGGTTTGTGCAGCAACCAAGGAAGTGACTAGTGTTCAGTCTGCTACACTTCCTGAGGCCAGCCATTAATAGGACACTTGGCTGCACAACAGATGTTTTGAATGCTCCTATTTGAAGGGCAAATAGTCATGATCATCTTTTTGTAGACACAGAGAATATTTTAAAGAAGAAATTTAGTCTGTCTCCTGTGTAGTGCAGAACAAAGGATATACAAAATGTAGGATCCCTGTAGGTACAAAATTGTTCTTTTATGTTTTAACACTATTATACTTAGAATTCACCTTGTTTTTCCTTTTCTAATTTTTTCACTGTTTTTGTTCTCTTAGCTAGTATCAAGAGAGGATATATTGCTGCAAGTAAAATAAAAGCTTTTATCTAGGACTTCTCCATGCTCTAAAATTACAGTTCTGTAAACCCAAGTGACAGTTAGGTAAGGGACTCAAACCACCAGCTAATGAGCAGTTCTTCATTAAACTCACTGCTGGAAGAGCATAAAGTTCACTTAGTTTTCCTGTCCTTCCCTGATGAGGCTTTGAAATTCCCTTTTGAATAAGTTTTCATTTTCTGTTAGTCTAAGTTTCTGTGGTTGTGTTTTTAAATTCTTGGTATCACAGCTGACATAGAAAAATGAACATGATTTCACGGTTGCATTTTATAGCTCACACAATTTAGACGTGACAAAAAGAAGTGGGCAATGGAACAAAGTCGAGTTGGAGACCAGCAGCATCAGTCCTGTTTAACATCCTCATTCATGGTCTGGATGATGGGGCAGAGTTTGTCCTCAGCAAGGATGCCAATGACAGCAGAGTGGGAGGAGAGGCTGGTGTGCCAGAGTCATGTTGCCAGGGTTAAACATGGGCCAGCAAAGTGTCCTTGTGTCCAAGAAGGCTGACAGGATTTGGGACTGCACCCTGAGGGTAGTCTTGGGTTATGTAACCAAAAAAAAGTGTATTCTATTTCATCTGTTGAAACCAGTTGGGGGATGGTTTCTTTTTCCCTTTATCTCTTGTAACTCCAGGGGGGAGGGGGGTGCATCCCTTCTGATAATAGACCAGCTGTTAAAATGAAGGGAGCAATGTTCCTTATCTCTTCCATGACCCATCCTCCCTCTAGAGGGATATCTTCTCTTAATGAGCCATTAAGGCTCACCACATGACTGATAAAATTAAATCATTCCATTGTGAGATGCTTCACCCAATGGGAGGAGCCAACCATTCCTACCTGGATAAAACCTGAGATTCAGAACAGCAGAGCATCCTCTTTTCCACTGGATTCTCAGAGGAAGACCAGACTCATCTCTCCACCACCTCAGGATCATCTCTACTCCAACAGAATCACATCTGTCACTCCAGGAGGACTTGTTTGGACTGCTTCCAACACCCTGGCCAACAGGGTGTCAGGTTGTATCCCTGACCTGGTTTTCTAGGACTTTTGTTTGTTTGCTTGCTTGGGTTTTTTTGTATTACTGCATTTGCATTTTTAATGTTCCTAGCAAAGAACTGTTACTTCTATTCCCATATTTTTGCCTGAAAGCTCCTAATTACAAAATTGTAATAATTTGGAGGGAGGGGGTTTTACATTCTCCATCCCAAGGGAAACTCCAGTTTTCCCTGACAGATACCTGTCTTTCCAAACCAAGACAGGGTAATGCCAGCAGGTCAAGGGAGGAGTTCTTTCCCCCTTGCTCAAGCACTGGTGAGGCCACACTTGAAGCACTGGGTGGAGTTCTGGGCTCCCAAGTGCTAAAGAGACACAGACATGCTGGAGGGAGTCCAAATGACATCCAGAGGTCTCTACCAACTCCAGCCATCCTGGGATTCCATGATTAAGCTGCATTTTATGAACAATAATGGAGATTTTTGAGATACACACTGCCCCTACTCCAATATGCTTCCAAAGTGTATAAAAACTAAATCATCTTGCTGTAATCATCTACTGTACTGCCAGTATTGTATGAAAGTTTTTAAGAAATAATAGCAGAGAGGTCTCTTGAGGTCCTCATAGTCATAGAATCACAGCAACATAGAATATCCTGAGTTGGAAGGGACCCACCAGGATCTCTTCAATATGTCCAACTCCTGGGCCTGCAAAAACAGCCCCGAGAGTCACACCATGTGCCCGAAATCATTGTCCAGATGTTTCTTGAACTCTGGCAGGCTTGGGGCTGTGAGCACATCCCTGGAAGCCTGTCCTTTTCCTGCTGAAGCCACCAGGGAAGGCTCTGGTTCAAAATCACCTTGTGATCAGCTCTGCAAAGAGCAGAATTCTCACTGATGTGGCATCCTCCCCAGCTGCCACAAAGGAGATCACTCTCCTTTGGAGGATGGGCAGCACATGAGCTGCTTTCAAGGCGGCAGGCCTTGCCCTCTGGGAGGTCTAAATGACTTTTCTGCGAGTGGTGGGGAGGTAACTGAAACACCCCCATGAGTCTTTGCTGCAGGATGCAGATTGTTCCCCCATGATTTGTCGTTCACACAGTTCCTGGTTTCCCTGTTCTATTGGTGCATTTGGGATCCATTCATTGATTGGTTGTTTTCCTAATCCGTGTCCTGATTAGTCCAAGTTCTTGTCCCCACCCTCAGATAAGTGTATAAAAGTCTGCTCCCCAACTCATCTTGTGTGGTGCTTCCTTACATCAGTTGAGCTTCCCCTGGACCAAGGCTGCCTTGAGAGCCTTTGGCAAAGAGCTGAATCACTCTTCCCAAACCCGGGAATGCCTGTGCCCCTGGTGCATAGGGTGCCTTGATAGAGGAGCTTCTGCCAGGGACTGCCATGGCACCTGAAGGCCCACCAGGCCGTGGCACTCTGGATTTATGCCTTTAAACCCCAACCCAGCTGCACCCCCAGTGACCATCGCAGTGGAGTGGGAAGCTGTGGGTTGCCTTTGCATGCCTTATCCTTCCGACAGCAGCGGTCCTACGCTGCTCTTTAGCATCTGGAGGCAAAACTGAGCACAGCTCAGCAGTTTGAGGCTGTTACACTGCGTGTGTTGCTGCTGTGATGCTCCTTTCCAGGAAAGTGGAAAGCACAGAGGGCGTGGATCCGCTCCATGAGTCACTTGGCAGGTTCCCGCAGGCCGAGCGAAACACGGGGTTTTAGCTAAGAGCTGCTTTGATGGGAAATATGGAATGTGACAGTTGCTTGGGTTGGAAGCTTCTGCAGTGACTCGGGGCCTAGTTCACCCAGGAGTGTGCGAGCTGCTAAACATTCCCTGGAAAGTGAGGCTGGAATGTTTCCTGCCTTTTTGGTCAGGTGTTTGTCTGCTGCAGAGCTTGCTAAATCTGTCTTTGGTGCCATCAGCACCCAGTTGTTTCTCTCTCTTCCTCCTGCCCCTTCTTACTAACATTTTCATAAGGTTTCATTTATTTCCCCTAAGAGAGTTTTCAAGAAATGAGTAAAAGCTTATGTTGCTGTTTATCACCTATTTATTTTGGCTGTTTGTTTTTGCTCTGCTTTGGAGGGACTGTGGTGCATAAATAAGCTATGACCTGTCATCCCAGAGGGAGGGAATGGTAGACTGTGCATGGAAAATCTTCTCTAGTTTTCCTCTTGTAATTTCAGCAGTGACATCATTGTAAATGATCAGACTTTTTCCTGGAAGAAAGTTTGGTGCGCTTCCTTTTAATCATGCAAGATGTACATGCTCAGGCCTTCACAGTAAACCTGAAACCAATTTGGAACATGTATCTTTAAGTCCTTCAAGGTCTATATCATACCCCGTTGAAACAACTAATTAAGGTTTAATTTCACTGCCGTTTTCAGATATGAGGCAATCACTGTCTCCTGCCCTGCTGATAAGGGCTGCAGCAACAAAGACTAACACTCCAAGTGCTAATTTAAAGACAGAAAAATGAGGTGAATGTAAAAGATTTCCCCATTTGAAATGAAACAATTATAAAGCTACAGTGTCTTTCCTGCTGTGACAATCAGTGGTAAAAAAATAAATGAGAGATATCCTTAATCTATAGGCTTCACTGTCATTTAGGGGTGAAATATTTTTTGTTGATTTTATTGGGGAGGTTCATGGGGTTGTTTTTTTTTCCTCCTTTTTTTGTGTGTGTGTTTTGAGGTGTGTTTTTTCCCTTGCTTAGGCTAAGGGAGGTAAACTAGCAGTAGAGGCAACACATACAAAAGCAGAAATTTCCCCCACGCTGCCCAGCTGGTTATTTTAGCACTCACCAGTGAGCACCCTTCACTGCAGAAGGGATGCCTTTGAGAAGCCACATATAAAGGTTTCCTCAAGCAGCTCTGCAGCAGAGGCTCAGCTATCAGGTTTCCAGGACCTGCAGTTAAGCAGGATGTCTGGTGTGAGATGATTTCATGACACAGATCACTATCGGTGAGAAGCTCAGCCAGAAATCACTTATTTCGTTTCACACAAGACAGGGAATGGAGGCAGGGCTAGAAATGAAGTAAAACACTGTAGCTAAATTCAGCAAATTCAAATGGGAGCAACTTGCTGACTTCACCAGAGGCTGGCTGCTGATTACAGTATTTGAACTAGATTTCCCCAACTGCATAACACAATGGCTCCTTAGAGTCCTAAGTCAGGATTTTACTAATTAAGACTACACGTCTGAATGTGCAAATGTACACACCAATATAGTCAAAAATTGAATTTGTTCTTATATTTTGGCTTTCCTTATTTACATTTTTTAGGGAAAAAAAGTAAAAAACAAAAGATAAAAAAGGAGCAGAAAGGGAGGAGAGACCATAGATTACATGCATAACATGTCAGACACCTGCAGACATCCTCATGATACCTCCTAAGTTAAAAAAGCAAAGTTCAGGAGGTTGGACAACATAAGTACAAAGAAATTATCACAATTTCAACATTAGCTGTTTCCAGTGCATGAAAGGTGGTAGTATCACTGTTCTTCCCCAATGATCTTTATAGTATTAGCACCTTCTTGTCCCAGTTTTTCTTACATGATGTTTTTATTACAAGATCACACTGAAAAGAAAAGGAGTGGAACACTGCCTGTATGGGGGATGCAGTGAAACTGCAGGTAAAAAAATCTGAGTCCAGTCCAGACCTCCATCTACTCTCCTTGGACACCACTCGCAAGTCAGTGGGAGCTGGCCAGCACACCTGGTGGATTCATCTCACCCTGACACATGCTGAAGCAGAGCAAACACATGAGCTGCTTCATAACTGCACCAATTTCTCACTTTCAGCTATAGAAAACACATGGTGAGTATCTCAGCTGGGGACACCTTAAGTGATGTGAGATAAATCCCACCCATTGTGTCCATCAAATGCTCACTGAACCAGAGAGATGTGCTTTGCATCCTCTTATCCCATTAATTTCTAGCAGATTGTAGGTGTTGTTTGTGACAGTAGAGTATAAAACATTTTTAGGCACATATGTGACTTAAATTGACAGTGTTCTTTTAATGTTTGTTTTGGAATAGGCTTATTCACAGTCTGCCGTGCTCCACACAGGGGATGAAAGGCAGGAGCTGAAAACCCTACTATTATTTACAGTATGGCAAAATATCCTCTCTCTGCCCTAAGTTAAAAATATTATGGAAAGAAAAAGAATCAGGGCGGGGGAGATGGGAGGGTGAGGTGGGAGAGTGGGTGGAGAATAACAAGAAGAATGAAAAGACCCCAGGACAAATTGTATTTATGGAAACTGAACTCTGCCACTTCACTTCCTTTGGCCCAAACACTCCCAGCAATGCAGTTCAAGGTCCTGTGCCTCATTGACACCTTCTTGCTGGTTTTGGAGTCCCTGTTCTTGAGGAGGGTGGCTGTGATCAAGCACTGGTGGAGACCTGCCAGGATCTCCAGCCTTGTGCAAAAGCAGATTCCTGGCTGTTCCCAGTGACCACACTGCTGGGCAGGCTGGGAAGGCCCCTGGATATCAAGTACCAGGTCCCTGGTATGTTAAATCTGTGCTCTGACTATTCCCCGTTGGTGTGAGGTCTGTGCAGGCTCAGAGACACCCTTGGCTTTGTGAAACACATGAGGTTTTAAACCAGAACCTGGCCTCAGCTGAGGTTGTTTGTGAACCCTTGAAGAAACAGTCCTGGCAAGGTTATCTGGTGGCAGGAGGGATCCCTGCTTTTCCTGGTGAACCCACCCCTTTGGGATGCATCATGTCGTGCATTCTTCAGGAAGACATGATTCCTTCTTCTCTTTGAAGTTAATGTATTATTTCCACCCCCCAAATTCACACGTTTTTTGATTTTACTTGGTAGGAGGAAGGACTGCATCTCAGACTGTGGCCAGATAGAATCACAGAATCACAGAATCATAGATTGGCTTGAGTTGGAAGAAACCTTAAAGATCACCTTTAAGTTTTGACACTTCTGCCATGGACAAGGGACACCTTTCACTAGACCAGATAACTCAAAACTGCATCCAGTCTGGTCTGGAATGCTTCCAGAGAGGAGGCATCCACAAATTCTCTGGGCAACTTGTTCCAGTACCTCACAGTAAAGAATTTCTTCCTAATATCTAATCTAAACTTACTCTCCTTCAGTTTAACGTCATTCCCCCTTGTCCTGTCACTGCACACCCTTGTGAGAAGTCCCTCTCCATTTTTCTTGCAATTCCCCTAGAGTTCAAAAGAAAAACACTATTTCAAACTAAAGCAAATACAAAATGTAGACAGGATGCTCAGCAACATTAGTCATACCTCAGCCAGGAATTTTCACCTGTAAGTTTTACATTAAAAGTTTATAGGAACTTGCACCTGGGAGCTGGGAAGGAGAAGAGCATGAGGAATTACGTCTGAGATTGGAGCGGTGTCTTTCCAGGAGGATCCCCAGATTTGGGCTGCCAGGAGAGGATGGGTTTTGTCAGTCTGGCTGTCTCCTGTTCTCCCACAAAAAGGACACTGGGACCCCCCAAAGCCCACCCAGCTGTCAGTGCAACACACAGGCACACCAAGGGACACATTGCACACATTGTGGTGGGAAACCAAAGGCATCCCTGCAGAGGCTGCTGGAAGCTTTCCACATCTGGAGTTTGGTGGTGGTCACCAAAATGAAGTGGTTTCAAGGAAAAATAAGTATCTTATCAACAGCTTGCTTGTCACACTCGTGGTCATATGAAAGGCAGCAGTCTCAGCCAAAAATATTGCCTGCTCTTCTGAATGGGGAAAAAGCTCATATTTCCTGAGGGGAAAAAAAAAGTGAGGTGTCAGGGCAATCAATTTACACAAATCAGAGCTTTTAATTTTAATTTCAATTAGGGCAATCAATTCACACAAATCAGAGCTTTTAATTTCCACTCCAACCATACCTTTGTACATGTGTGTGCACTCCAGTTAGCCTGAACTGCAACACAAAGACACTTTGAACCTCAGAAAATAGAGTTCTGTTTACATAATTACAATAAAACTGCATTTTCACAGTTTCAAAAATTCTCTATCACCATTCTGAGCAAATATTTGCATTGAAACCCATAATTTAGATTTAAATGAATAGGAATTTGCTGTCAGGAAATATTAAATTTGCAGTCAGCCATAATGCAAAGCTTAGCTGTAACTCACTGTTCATGTATTCATATATTAGAGACCAGTATTGACCTTCCTTTGAATCTTGGCAAATTACACCTTTAGTCAGGCATTGAAGGAGAGGAGTAAAATAGGGAAAGCACACTCCATGCCTTCTTCTCCAATTTAAAACTAAGCTTGCATTTTAGAATAATAAATTTAAACTAGAAGCTAAAGTGTGTATCAAGCCCTAACTGCCTATTAAGATTAATTTAAACCAAACAGCTAATTTTTAAAAGTCTAATTTCTCCATTAAAAAAAAAAAATCCATGCAACCACTCCATAAATAAATACAAATTTGCCCTGGCATCATCTGAAAGAGCCCCTCCCTGAGGCTGGCTTCTTGTCACGGCCAAATGCTTAATAGGTTGTGGCTGGAAAATCCCAGGGAAAGCTGGAGATTTTTATGAGATGAGCACTGATTGTGCAGGAGCCTGCAGCTATTGCTGACCTGCCTCTTTCACAGAAAGAGGATTATTACACAAAAGAGTGCTAGAGATACTGTATGAAAAATACATTTTAATTTCCTTCTCAGCAAGAGAAGATGGAGAGAAGGGAAATGGGAACAGGCAGAGGAACTACTTCTGCAAGTGTTCTAGGGGGGGATTCCTTTAATATTATTATTATTATTGGTGTTACTTGGAAAGTTCTTTAGAGGGTCTTTTATGGATGCACATTAACAGATCCCTGGTCCCACAGTCTTCTCGTATTTCCTCCAAGCATATAAAGCTGGTCTTTTGCATACATAAACCCACACATACTCTCATAAGCATATATATTTTTCTGTCTTTTCCTCATTGTTTCCCTTCTGCTACTCCCTCCTCACCTATTAGAGAGATTGAACTAAAGAAACACACTACACATCTTGCTAATTACAGTGCACACGGAGGGCCGTCCGCCTGGGCTTTTCTCCTAATTGTTGGCTGTCACGGGGCCGGGTCCTGTGCTCACTGTGCTCACTGTCAGGAGCTGCCTGCCTTCCTCCTCACACCGGGGTGGGAACGCAGCGCCCTGGCCTCCATACCCTTGTTCAGCGCCCTGTCCTTGCGCTCTGCTCTCTCTGACAGCCGCATTCACCCGGCGGTGCGGCTGCTTCTGCCCTCCCCTCCCAGCCCCAGGTCCCTCCCCAGGTCCCGCTCCATCCTCGCATCCGCCTCCCGCCCGGGCTGATGCTGCGCTCCAAGCGGCTCCTTCACCTGTATCCATGACAACCCGGGTGACATCACACGAGGGCTCAGCATCACCGCGAGGACCCCACAGCAATTAAATGCTGATAACGCCTTTTTAATTGCAGCTGAAGTGTTTCTGGTAACGAAAAAAAAAAAAAAAAAAAAGAAAGAAAAGAAAAGGGGGAGGGGAGGTGGGGAGGGTGTGGATGGGCGAGGAGGTGCAGGAGGTGGAGGAAGATCCCTCGTTCCTTGCTGGCTGTCTTTGCAGTGACAACCCGCGCTGTCCCCAGGCACCACAGCGGCCTCGGCTGCTGTCAGAAATACCCTTTCCTCTCCCTGCAGCAGTCGCAGGGATAGGGATACCCTTTCCTATCCTCAGCACCACTGCGACCTGCTGCAAATGTTTGGGTGGCCGCTGGTGTCCCATGCGCTGTTGAGAGGAGCAGAGGGGTGACACCCCTGCTGTCCGAATTCGTAGTCAATTAGGCAGGGAAGTACACAGCTCACCTCAGGCCAAGCTCCGCCCTCACCTCTCACAAAAGATGCTGAACAAGGCCCTGGCATGGAGCACACCTTGCCTCTGCCAGGGTGATGCTGTAGCAGGTAAAAAAAGTAGGAGGGTGTGCTGCTGGGATGTCACCTCTATTCCCTTGCAGGAGTCTCCCTAGACACACAACCTGAATTAATCTTACCTTTGCCTTCTTCCCATGCTCACCCTGGCCAGGATTAGCTCAGGGAGAGCTGCCCAGAGCAGGACAGCCCCCACAGGGATTCTGCAATATGGGGCTGGGGACCTGAGTCAGGTTTTTGGAGCTGCAGTGCTGACAGAGCTGGGCAGGGCAGAGCTGCTGCCATTTGAGCACACGAGAGCAGCCCCGATGCCTCATCCTCCCCTGCACAGGCAACTTCTTGAGCAGAGAAATTTCCTAGGCACAGAGCAGGGAGAAAAAATAACTTCCACCTAATCAGATTTGTGTAGGAGCAGCCCTCCTGCCTCGCCTGCTGGCAATTGGTATTAACAATGTAGGTCAGGTCAGCCCGACAACCAGAGGCTCTCGGCAGCAGCCTCTGGCAGTGGGGGAGCAATCACATCCCTCATCCCCCACGTCAAAGCCTTCTCCTCAAGCTTCCCCTCTCACACCAAGCCAGAGTGCCTGGGGCTCTCTCTGCACCTTTGGGGCTGCCCTTCACCCACTGCCTGAGGAGCAGATACATCCATTATCTATTGCTTACTTCTCCAAAGCCCTCGGGGAGGGACTCTTTTGCACCAAATAGGCTTTTCTGCAAAGGAAGGGCACAATCTCATCACCTGGCAGCTCTGAGAGCTTTGGATCACAGAGAACCCATTTCTGGGTTCTTTCATCACACCAGAAATATTTTAGCTTCAGTTCTTTGTCAGCTATTCAGGCAACAAACTCATTCCTCATAAAAAACAGTTGGTCATGCTCTGTGATGTTACTCTGTATGATGTCACCCTCAGACTATCCTGGTTCCTAATTTTCTTGGGGAGCAGGTCTTCAATATCCTACAGAACCTTCTTCCCCTGGGAAGAGGCCCTGTGAAGCTGCTGGTCCCAAGGATGAGGTGAGACTGAATGTAGGGAGCAAGCCTGTCTCGGCAGCTGGGGAGTGAGGTCTGGACTCATTATCAAAACTCTCAGAAGACATAAATCTTACAGTCCTCACCTGGGAGGTGAAACCTGCTTGTTGGACAGGGCTGCCCTTGTGCTATAACAACAAACATCTAGGAAAGAAAAAATAGAGAAACAAACAAAAAGGAAAAGAAGGAGAAAAGGCAGAAGCTTGGGTGAGAAATAGGAAGGCAGACCGAAGAAGAGAAGAAAAAAATAGAATGGAAAAAATTTGTCCAGTTACTCTTGGGAAGAAAGCAAGCAGGGGGGAATAGTAAACTTTGAAGCTGGATTTCAGGGCTTCCCTCTTGCAGTGGGAAGTTCTGTGTGAGGACCTTGTATCTCTGGTACCACACCTCAGACTATATGGGAGAACTAGACAATTAAATCAGTTGAGTAAGATCAACTGCCCTACCCATCTTTAAGAAATTTAATGCTAGGGATGCTGCTGCAATGTTATTTCATGGTTTGATGTAGTTACTGCCATTTATCTCTATAAAGGGCCTGGTCATTCATCACTGCTATGTGGCACCATGGCTTGGAGTTAGATTACTGACAAAGATGTTGAATCATTTATTTTTATAATAATGGACAAATTTTAGCGTAAAGAAAGGCAGCTAATTCATATGATGATCTTTGATGTTAATCCATATGGATTTATATTAGGCTTTTGCTATCTTATTTGTGTGAACTCCTTTCCCCTATTAGGAGTGTAACTGCACTGCCTGGCTAACAGCAGCCCTTTAGCTGAACCATGAAATGTTTTAAATTGAGTATTGGACTAGTTCCCCTTTGTGCTCCGTAGTTCTATAAACTGGGGAAGGTGTTGGGGAAGACTATTATGGAAAAAATAAATGTTTAAATCCTTGGCTGGTTTGACACTTTCTCTGTAAATGTTATTCCAACACCTTATTTCTGAATTTACAAAAATAAGTAAAACAGTAGAACAGTATCCACCCACAGCTACAGATGTTGTTGGCAATTTTTGAAGTGCACTGAGGGAGGATCATCAGCTAGACTGGGCAAAAATATATATGCCCGGTGAAAAGTCAGAAGAAAATATAAAAAAGGAGATTTTATTTTTTAACGTTCTCATATTCTGGGAAAACCCAGCATAGCATCCCCAACCCGTGATGCACCATGGGTGCTATAGCTGAATGACTGAGGGTAGAATGACTGGATGGAATCTTATTTGGAAAAGACCTGTGCTTGCTTAGTTATAGCTGGAGAGAGGGAAGGATGCCACTCTCTTAGTCCTGGAGGCAGGAGAGGAGGGCCAGTGTGAATTCAGGCTCCTGTGAGATGAGTGGAGACTTGTTTTGAAGGGCAGCTCCTTTAACTGTGAGGAAGGAGGTGACTTGAGGAGAGCTGAGGCCTCCATGCTTTTCCTTGGGCTGAGGTGGAAGGGAGGACAGCCAGCTCCCCTGCAGAAAAGCTCCTCCCTGTGAGCTGCTTGCTCAGTATTTTCCCTTCTGTCACCTGAGGGAACTTTCACCTCAGATCCACCCAGGAGAGGCCCTAAGCAGGGCTTCAGCTGCTGCTGGAGCTGGCAGGACGAAGGCTGAACCTGCCATGCTGCTTCCAGCTGAGATACTGCCCCCAAATATTGTGGTTTTTTTCCCAGCTGTCTTGGTTTGGAAAGACAGGTATCTGTCAGGGAAAACTAGAGTCTCCCTTGGAATGGAGAACGTAAAACCCCCTCCCTCCAAATTATTACAATTTTGTAATTCGGAGCTCTCAGGCACAAATATGGGAATAGGAATAACAGTTCTTTACCAGGAATGTTAAAAATACAAATGCAGTAATACAAAAAAACAAGCAAGCAAACAAACAAAAGTTCTAGAAAACCCTGATGGAGTCAGGAAGACAACCTGACACCCTGTTGGTCAGGGTGTTGGAAGCAGTATAAATAAATCCTCCTGGAGTGACAGATGTGGTTCTGTTGGAGTGGAGATGATCCTGTAGACAGGTTCAGTGGTGGCGAGATGAGTCCAGTCTTCCTCTGGGAATCCAATGGAAAAAGAGGATGTCTGGGGTCCATGTGTCCCCATTTTTATCTGGGTAGGGAATGGTTGGCTCCTCCCCACAGGGTGGAGCATCTCACCATGGGATGATGTAATGTGTCAGTCACTAAGGTGAGCCTTAATGGCCCATTAACAGCAGATATCCCCTGAGGGTGGACAGTGGTGGAAGAGATAAGAAACACTGCCCTACCTGGTTTTAATAGCTGGCCTATTATCAGAAGGTACCCACCCCCCTGGAGTTACAAGAAATAAAAAAACATCTCCCAACTGCTTTCCACAGATGAAACAGAATACACTTTTAAAATTTTTGTTACATAACCCAAGACACCAGCTGACTGGGCCTTCAGCACCACCCAAAGTAGCAGCTCTGTCCCTGGGTAACTGCACTGCCTAAATTACAGCACCCTCCTTGCAGTGTCAGCTTCCCTGCTCTCCCAGTTTTCCATCTGCTGCTGAAGTCCAGGGTGAAGCTGTGAATGACTCCCACAGGGAGCAGGAGCACTCTCTGCAGTGACAGCTCTGGGTGTCACGTTATCTCCTCACTGCAGGCAGCCAGCATGCCATCCTGCAGGGTACACCTGCTGCATTTCCAGCAGCTGGATTCTGTGTGCTCAGACTGTGTGCAGGCTGTCTCATGGCATCCCTTCTGCCTTTCAGCCTGTGAAACCCTGCAAATTTCCATCAGCAGAAGGGCTGGCTGAAACTTATGAGTTGTTCCAGGCAGGAAACGGCTGCGAGTGTGAGCTTAGAAATCCACCGGAGCCTTCATGTGAATCCTGCAGAGCTATGCCAGGAGTTGATAAAAAATGAATGTCTAAAATTAATTCCCAAATGAAAAAGTGAGCATCCAAATTAACAGACTGACTTTGGGAATGGTTGCCGTCTTAGACCGTGTGGAACCAAGACAATCTGTTTATGTGGTTCATGATGGGTTCAGAAATCCAGTTTTTGGTATCCAAATCTGAAAAATCTCATTTTAATTTTTATTTAGGTGTTTTTGTACACTTAGCAATGTATTCAAGATGATGCTAGCTTGAGCTGCTGCAGAGCAGTACTGGAGGTGAAATCACAGCAGCAGATGTCTTTGCTGCATTTCCACCACAGCACACCAGTCCTTCCTGGCCCATCAGCAGAGGAAAGCTGGTAGTATAAAGAGAATGGCAGCTGGGCACGTTGAGTTTCCATATGTGTCACCTGCCCCACATGCCATACTCCAGGCCCATCCTCACTCCTGGAAATCCCAGAAGGCCTCAAGCAGTTGATCTAAATCCTGCCTTGGATGCTGTGTACCTCTGGCCTGGCTGCTTGACTGACCACCCTGGCATAGAAATGGGAGAGGGCTTTGTGCTTTCAAAGCTACATTTGATTTGAGGAGCATTTCTACAAAAAGCTCACACGAAGGATGCCTCTGGTATTTCCTCACAGCACATTTCAGCCCCCATCCCCACTCAGCCCCAAGCTGGAGCACCCTGTGAGGCTCCCTGAGCCCTCTGACAAAGTACCAGTCACAGAGGTAGGGCATGCAGGCAACAAAAAATGCTCTAGCTTTTGTTTTTGCATCCCTTCCTTCAGATGGAGACAGGGATTGAGAGATTAACTAGCCCTGGTAATGGCCATGCCTGTCGCATTCGACTGCTGGGAATTAGCTTGTCATTCTGTGCCTGCTTTACAAATGGAAGGAAAATGGTCTGGTCTCCATTCAGCTGTGCCACTTCTCACCCCAGAATTGCCTTTGCAGCTCATGTTTGAGCAGCAAGCATATATTTTCCTCTTTCCTCATTACACTTCCAGCTCCCTCAAATATTAAATAGCAGGTGCTTAGAATAAAACATATTATTCTGACAAACATTTTCATCATGAGCTGAATTGGCACATAGTAACTGCTTTAAAATACGTACTGAGTAATTGAATACAGCAGTACAGGTTACTATGCAGATGTCTGTCTCTAATAGTTTACGATTACACACATTTTCCTCCTAAAGGGAGAGACGATTCCACAAGTAGGGAAAAAAAAAAAAAAAAAGAGGAGGAAAAAGAACAGAGAGCCCTCATGCTACCCCCATAGGATATTCTTAAAAAAACAGATGGTTGTGTTTTGCAAGAGCTTTTGAAGAAAACTTTAAAGAACTATGCAAATTTTTGCCATTGCTTTTTTTGGTTTGCATATTTCTCCTCAGTTTCCTTCTCTATCACACATGATTGCAAATCTGTTTCAACCTATAAATAGCTTTCTTCTTGCCAGCAAAGAGCTTTGTAATGGCAAGATACATGTTCCAGAGATGGGGGGAAGGAGAAAATTATGATCATTATTCTTTATCTTTTAGGAAATTCTAGATTGTTACGATCAGTTCTTTACATTTGGTTAACACGTCAGATCAAAACCATAATCTCTGCCCCAAGGAATTTACAGGCTCAAAGGGACACCTTCAAACTGTAAATTACATGCCTGTCTGAAATGGCTTTACCCATCGTTTTGACAGGTAGCACTTTTTGCCAGGGGGAAAAAGGCAAGGGGAAAGCATGTTTCTCCATTTTTGTACCCTGGATTTCAGCTCCCTGTGCACAGTCGGTGTCACGGCTCTGCTGCCAGCCCCTTGCCCTTCCTCTGTGGTGTGCCAAGCACGAAGGTGTCACACCTGCACCCTCCTCCCCAGCTGTGCCCCTGGGCTGGTCCTGCCTTGTCAGGGCAGTGAGGCTCTGCCCTAAAAAGTGCATGCTTGGCAGAGGTGTCCCTGGCTCAGGCTCAGCAGCTGTTGGAGACAAGGAACAGAGACATGCCAGTGCCTTTCCTGAAGGCAGCACTTCCCATCACTTTCTCTCCCAGTAAAGCTTAGTGGTGATTTCTATAAATAGCTGAAACACGTGGTTCCAGGTCCCTTCCATGGGTGTGCTGAATGAAATGTGCTGAGCCTCATCAGCTTCTGGGTGCCCTGTGCTGCCACACTGAAGGGGTGGCCTTTGCTGGCTGTGTCTACTCCAGCAGTGTCACAGGGTGGCCTGGGTCCCTCATCATCCATAATGAATGCCTCAAAGAGTGTGCTGCTTTTTCCTCTAGTCCATCTACTTTCCCAAACTCTTGGGAAAAGGTGACCCATACACAGAGACAAGAGCTTGGAGTCACTGCTGGGGTCTGTACACTGAGTGTACCAGCACCATCACCCACTCACAGAGGTAAGGTGAACACTCCTAGGTGAGCTTCAGATCAATGATCCTTGTGGGTTTCTTCCAACTCAGAATATTCTGTGATCCTGTCATTCTGATCTGTGTCCTGGGAGCAGCCATCTCTGCTTGCAGCAAGCCTTGCCACATAGCTTTGGGGTTGGAAGAGCAGCCCCAAACTCTTTACTTCTCTCCTTCCTGGGTACCAGAACTGCTCTACTTCACCTTTAGGATAGCTGCCCTTGACCACAAATCCACCTCCTCCAGGACCACTGCAGTTTGTGACCGTGCTTTCCTGAAATGAAAACAACCAGCACCATTTTTATGGAATGGTGCTGGCAATAAATATCTCTGCTTTTCCCAGGCTTTTGTTTTGTTTTATCTGTTGAATACCTGTTAGATAAAGCAAATCAAACCTATTAAAGCTCTGCTTTATCTTTGTATATTGTCAAATGCTGTTGAATCCCACATTAGTTTCTAACTGTGCAAACAAATTTGGTTTTGGTTTTCTGTTTAACAAAATAATCAGCCAGTAACAGCATGTACTAGAGTGGTGCTGTCCTGTAATTTAGCAGTGCTAAATAGGATTCAAAAACTGAGGGTGCAGCCTTTTGCAAAAGGTGGTTTAGTGTTTTAAAGCTTTTTCTGCCACTCCTTTATGTAAGGAATAACAGGAAATGGCGGTGACATATCAGAACCTGCATTTCATTGCAAACTGCTTAAGTTACAGGCCACTGGAGTGTGACTAATTGCCAGATATTACTATGCCAGGCCTGTCATGTCAAGATAGAATAAATTAGATGTCCATCATCACAGGATGAGCTATAGACTCATTAGAAAGTACTGTCTCAGTGAAATGGACACAACAGTGTAGGACACGTTTAGCTTGGCTTGTTTTTTCCTCCCAGTGTGTAAACAACCTATGCCTGTTTTCTTCCAGAAAGGATAATTATTCTTAGATGAGAAACATGGGCTTTTTCCTAGCCTGGGACAGGTAATTGACATTAATAAATCCATTATTTGTCAATATTTTAACCTTATTAAGATGCCTTCAGTATTTGTGATGGGTCAGGCTGCTCTATCCCATGACTTCAGGTATCTTTCAATCTGTATAAATCTTGATGCTGTACATTGAGGATGATCCAGTCAGACCCAAAATGCTGGCAGTATTTGAGATCTAACCTATCAGCAGCATCTAAGCTGAGCCTCTGCACAATGCTGCTAAAACTCGTTCAATCTACTTCCTACAAGGTTCCTGAGAAGGAGCCAGCCCCTGCACACTTCAGAGCTCTCTACTGTGTCAAGAAGCAACAAGTGAGAGCAGTGCTTGCAGTCCATAAGAAAGCTTGTTTGGAAGATCTTTGGCTTGTTGGTTTTTGACACTCCTTTTGATCAAGTGGCCACTAGTGATCTTACAGCCACGTGGTCCACACTTTTCTGCAGGCATTTTTCAGACTGCTGAGTCTAACTCTAGATACGGGATTGGCCTGATATTTGCAGAGCAGCCATGAAGATAAGAGAAATGAAAAGAGGTTGACAGTCATGAAAACTGAGTACCATGCTCAGGTATCCATAGCTGGAGAACAGTATCTGGCAAAACAGAGAGACTGTTCTGGCAGCAAACATTCAGGTGAGATTGCATGCAACATTCACATCCAGGAGAGGAAAATTCAGGCTGTAGCTTGGACTGAATTTTGACAAAGCATGTGGTTTTCAGAGAGAATTTTCTCCTTACATAAGGATTAAAGAAATCATCACCATCAGAGTATAAGACTATTTATCTGTCCTGACCTGGCACATGCTGAGAAAAAATGGACAGGGGGAACTAATTTCCACTCCCTGGGGTATAAATTGGTACAGCTCCAGTGAAGTCCAGGATTTTTCATTGGTTGAAGAAAACCCCATGACAGCTAGTCAGGGATGACCAAGACCCATCCAACTCAGCATAACCAGTAATGCCCATAGGAATTAATGTTACCCTTGAGAATCTGTGGTTTGCTTGTAGATGCTCCCCAAAACCCAGGACACAAAAAGGTAGCCTTCTCTTTTTTTTCTTTTTTTTTTAAGTATGAAGGTGGAAATAAAATAGTTAGCCTCATGGCATAAGTTGTTCCAAAACAGCCTGTTAAAATTAATTTAAATTAATTAAGTTGGATTAAACAGTGAACTATGAAGCTGACTCTTCCTTGACAGAGCAGGCCTGTAGGACAGTAGGGTTTCCTGACAGCTTTCTGAATAGGCTGAGGAATAGGCCATAAGGAATAACCGCATCTTCATGTACAGGCTTTTTATACTTCTTCTAATGTCCACAGAGGACATCAGTTGGTCTCTGCCCATTGACATCAAGCTAGTCCTAGGAGGGATGTGTTAAATCTGTCTAAGGAAAGGACAGTAGGAATGGCAGTTAACATTACTGAGGGGAAATTCAATTTGGCTTGGAGCAGAAGAACCAACCTGACCAGGCCAGACGAACTACTATAAGTGCAGTTAAAGATATATTGCTGGAGTTACAGCTGTATCAGAAAAGGAAGGAATTGTCTTGTGTCAGGAATTAGGTCTTTCAGAGGGCAAACAGCTTGCTTTAAGCCACTCAACGAGAAATGCTGGATTCAGAACTGAACTGAACTGAATTAGCATTGTGAAAGGAAACATGAACAAGCTAATTCTTACCTGCATAGCCTAATAATAACTTTAAATGATTCTATACTTTGATTTAGATTTCTACCAGTTGCCTCTGGAGGTGATTTACTCACCATCCTCTGCTGATGCTCTGTATCATCCCAGCCACCTTGTGAATAAAATTGAAAAGGCTTGACTGAGAAACACCAAGACCTAGAGCTACATCAAGTGTCTCAAATCATCCACTTAGCTTTCACTACTGCTGTGGAAGTCACACATCTGGATGCTGTCATAACTGCTGGACCTTCACAGATGTTTTGGATACGGCTGTTTAGGATACAGATGTTTTGGTGGCAGAACTGAGTCCCTATTGAAGTGTAATTGCCAAATCCTCTCTTTTGCTCCAGCCCAAAAACTCTTGTCTCTGTCTCAGCCACTTTTCTGTGCCTGGAAGTCTTCTGGGTCCAGTGCCTTGTCAACCTGTGCAACTTCTTACTGCCTAATTATCTGTTCCAGGATAATTATGAAACCTTTTAACATTTTTCTTTCTCTCCAAGGAAAATAGATCTCAATCACTAGAAAATGACCTTCAGCTTCTATTGCGAACAATGAAACAAAAATCTTTCTGAGTAATATCAGTTTCATCTGTACTTTTCCATTGTCATGCCTTGAAGTCTCATTAGTTGCTGGAAATTTCTTGGGGTTTTAAAGAATTTCTTTGTGTTTATCCCAATTTTCTTGGCAATGTCTGTACTGTTTATAAATTTAATTTAATGCCTTTATCAACTCCATCCTTGCCTCTCCCCTCTGCTGCATTCAGAATAATCCCAGCAATTGTTGTCGTAAATCATTTGAAGATCCTTTATTCATTTCCTTCAGCCTCCTGAGGTCTGCAGTGGTACAGGCAAACTCAGTGCATTTTATCCCTTGGCAGGATTGTTTCATTTTCCTTCCTGTGAGGAGGAATGAAGGAGCTCCTTACATGCTGGGACAGAAAAGCTTTACAGGGTGAAACTGGGAGCGGTGTTCCCTGCCTGTCACATGGAAAACACGGAGAGAGGTTGTCAGAGTGCAGGGGAAGCCACACAGCAAGAAATGCCAGCAGGGAGGGATGGCCTTAGCACGTCCTTTGCCTGACTGCTCCCAGATGCAGCTTTCTGAGCAGCTCATCGCTTGGGTTTTATCTTTTAGTATTAAATGGAGGAGAAATATGCTCAAAGTGATGTAAGGCAAGGGCGCAGTTCTGCAGTCAGGGGCATTATTTTATATTCCTCTGCTGTAGCTTCTTTACTGTCAGTTTGAACATTTTTCTTTCAGCACCTCACTCCAGTGATTTTCAGGGAAAATTGCTGTTTCTTTAACTAGTCTGGGTAAAACTGCAGGCTCCCCTGGATTTAAAGATGTGTGTGTCCTGCTTGCATGGGGACAAAGAGCCCCGAGGTTGTTTGCAGGACTGGGTGCTCCTTGGGATCGCAGACCATATCATCATTTGAGCCAAATCCATCTCAGTTATGCTCACAGAAGTGACCCTTGAAATTCAGTTGTTTTGATTTTCCTCTTAGATTTTCACTTTTATGTAACTCCCATGCCTCATAAAATTATAATCATGACTTCCTAGCATTATTCCTCTTTATTCTGTATATCCTCTCCTTTAATGATTTCCTAATTCTCTGCAGTTAAAAAGTCTTCCACATTTATGTTCTTGCTCTTTATGTCTAACTTCTAGCTTTTACCATCACTACATTACTGTGAATTGTTGGGTTAATGGCTGCTTCCCTTGGTAAGCAGGAAAAGAAATAATTAAGGGTTTGGGTCATGTATTGGAAAAGGGTTATGATTCTAGACAGATCCTGAAACTAAAACCTTAAATGTAATTTACCTTTTCATTAGTTACGGTTTTATTCTGTCCCTCCTTTGAAACACTCAAATAGTGTTTTTGAGATAAGTCCCTGGAAAGCTTCTCTGTCCTAGACAGGAACTCTTCCAAGAAAGCAGCTCAGGAAATTCCTGTGCACTCTTTGAGTCAGACTTGCAAAGAGGAAGATGTGCTGCAAGGACACCTGATTTAACCTCTCTGCAAACCCTGTGCTGTCAATGCCAGACAATCTCAAAGTGGCTTAACTGTAAAACTGTCTGAAGAAAAGAAGGAAGGCATCTTTCCCTTGATGATGTTACGGCATTGTGGTCTGTCATATCTAAAGAGATTTCAGAATGTTATTTCTCACAATGGTCAGGCATGAGTTTATGTGTGTGGATTTTCCTCTAGAATCCAATTCCAGTTACACTGGGTCCGTCTCCCATATGCAAACACCTTGCTAGGGCAAGGTTTACTGGTTCCTTCTGTAGCCATGCAAAACACAACTACAGAGTTTCCCAGTGACTGACGGATGGACCCAGTGCTGCAGATCACGAAATTCTAAACTTGCTGCTTCATTTGATTAATTTCTTCTTCTGAATTTCTTCACAGGTAATTCCCAGTAAATACCATACTATATACATCTAAGGATTTAAAACACACCCTGCAAAGCCTGGGAACTCCACTTTCTCCTGTGGAGGCAGAAGTCTGAGACTAAAGGAAAGAAACACTTGAGATTAAAAATAAAGATTCCAGTTTCACAAAATATTTTAACTGCAGAACATGCACATTTCTGTATGAAGTCTGCAGTGCTACTTGTGCTTCTTTCTCTTTGCTTTTTAAATCAAGTTTGTTGAAGGGAGCAAAGGGAGGATATAGTATCTCAAAAATCCTATTTTCTTGAAACAGTTCAAAGTAATTGTGCATTGATTCATTGGAGAAACAAGAAATGCTATTTATCAATTGATTTTAAAAGCTAGAAAGCAGTGGTTTGAGATTACTTGCTAGCTAAAGAAGATGAGGATTGAAAATACCAGAATAATAAACAGCCATGGGTTGATCACACAGATGTGAGGCAGACAGTCAATGTCCCCCAGCAGTGCAGATTATCTGCTGATGCAGCTCTAACTGGGAACAAAACTGCCTCAGCCACTAAACCAGATCTGTGCCTTTGGAGGAATGCTACAAACCCTCTAGCAGAGGTTAGGACAGAAAAACAAGCCATTTCGGGACATTTGCAAAGAGCAGCTTAAAATTCATATTGCTTTTCATGTTTCTTATACCTCAGACTTTATTTGGGAAACTGCTTGGATGCCCACAGCCAGCTGCAATAATGTACACAAGCTCACCAGGATCGTGCCTGCTAAATTAACTGTACTGTGGAACCTGGGGAAAACACCAAGCAGAAACTCACCTCCAGCTAAAATCAACCTGAGAAAGGGTTTTTTAGATTAATTTTTGCCCTTGTGTCATGGTCCATCATGCTTTTCATCAGTAGATCCCATGGAGAACCTGTGGGATGTTACCATCATCTGCATGATCCCAACATTTATTTCCCCTACAGGAAAGCCTGCTGGCCACCCTGCTGCTCTTGGATGGTGAAAGGAAACCACAACATGCAGAGGCTGCCTCCTCTTGTCCCTGCCCTGGGTCTGACACCTGGTTGTGGTGGAGGAGCACATCCTGGGAATGTGCACATCCAGGGGACCAGCACCTGCTCCAGACAGCTGCAGGAAACACCCATGGAATATTTAGCCATGGGTCTATGTGATTTATTTTTATTCTTTGCTTCAGCTGGTATAATGAATATGAGCAGAGGTATCTTCTGATCCCAACAACAGCTCCTCCAAGAAGAGAAGAGCTCATCTGGCACTGTGAGTTACACAGAGCTCCCCAGTCCCACCCAGCTGGGCGAGCTGGTGTTCCTGTGGTGGGTAATGGCTACACCCACTGCTGCAATTGAGAAGATAACAGCTTGTTCACCCTCATCTTTTCTGCTAAGAGCAATAGGCACCACTAAAACTGTGGCACTCAGTGCCTTGGTTTAGTTGAGGTGTTAAGGCATGGGTTGGACTCAATGATCTTGAAGGTCTTCTCCAACCCAGTTTTTCTGTGATTCTGTGATTCTGTGATTCTGTAATATTGGTGCTGCTCTTCTGGCTTTGAGCAAACATTTTTGAAAACCTTGTTTTGTGACTGATTTGCAAGAGTAGCTCAGTGTAAGGTGAAGCTGAGCTCCTGCTTTCGTCTCCTTGAGCTGGTAAATCCTCTCTGAGGTGGTCACAGACAGGTCTGTCGAATGTTTAGCACCACATAAAGATTGTTAAGCAGCATCATTTTCATAGTGTCACCGTGAGATTTTCATATGAAAAGGAAAATAACTCCCTTGTGGCTACAACATTTTGTTACAAATTCTTGAGGGATTGGATGAAAGAGATATAAAGTCGATAGGAAATAACATCCAAGGGACCCGTGCACAGTAATAATAATCAGACAACACTGTTTTCCTCATGCATTCATATTGTCCATTCTTGCTTTGGTAGGATAATTTTATGTGTTTCTTTTCTCTTGCCTCAGTTTAGAAGTGACTGAAAGAAACAGCACTGTGCATGAGCTTATTATTTTGTAGGCAGAACGACAGTTTATAATTCAAGAGAAATAATTTCTACTTACAAAATAATTGCTGGGTACTAAACATTTTATCATGTACAATTTGTAACACCATCTCATGTAAAAACTCAGAACCTGTTTTTTCTGTATCAATGATGGATTTCAATAAACTATTCTATCATCTTCTAAATTTTACAGAACTGTTCAGTTCCTTGGGTGGAAATGTCTCTGCTTGGAGCAGCACACACAGCGATCACTTTAAATGTAATTTTATTAAACATTATTGCAACTCTGAAAAACACACACACTCTCTTGTGGAATATCTCAAATTTTGGTCACTGCTATATATGGAAGGTATTGAAATATTAGAGAGGGTTCAAAGGAGAACAACAAAGATGGTGAAGGGCCTTGAGGAGGAGCCATATGAGGCTGAGGACACTTGGTCTGTTCAGCCTGGAGGAGACTGAGGGGAGACCTCAGTGCAGGTCCAGCTTCCTCCTGAGGGGAAGAGCAGGGGCAGGCACTGATCTCTGCTCTGTGGTGACACTGACAGGACCCGAGGGAATGGCCTGGAGCTGTGTCAGGGCAGGTTTAGGTTGGATATTAGAAAAAGATTCTTTCCCCAGAGGGTGGTTGGGCACTGAACAGGCTCTCCAGGGCAGTGGTCACAGCACCAGCCTGACAGAGCTCAAGAATTTGGTCAATACTCTTGGGCACATGGTGGGATTCTTGGGCTTGGTGCTGTGCAGGCCCAGGACTCAATGATCCCTGTGGGTCCCTTCCAACTCAGAATGGTCTGTGATCCTGAGATTGTATGTGCTTCTCACCAAAAATCTGAAAAAAATGAACAAAATTTTGATTGTCGCTAAGAACTGTTGAGTTTACAATTAAAGTCGTACATTTCAAGGTAAGAAGAAGAAAATTAAAGATTGAATAACATAATTACCCACTACATCCACAGTCAGAAGATAAATTCCCAACAACTTCAACATCTCTGGTGCAGAGTATCTGAAAAAATCCAGACACTTGGGGTGGGATGTATCAGGTGTTTTCCTTCCCTTAAAAGCTGGCTGCAACTGCAAGTCCTGTCCTCAGCTGGAAACCATTCTTGGCAGAACAGTCTTCCTTTCAGCTGTGTCTTAATAACTTTAGCTAAAACTGACCTTCAACATATTTTTGGCAGAACAGCCAAAAGCTCAGCCTTAGCCTTGACCTGCTTGTTACTGCCTCAATGAAGAACGAGGACAGAGGATTGCACACAATCCTCACTTTATACTTCCACGTAACCCTTGGATTCTAGAAAAAAATCACACATGTAACATTATATACATAGACCCTGAAACAGAGCAGTGGCCTTGGATTTATCCTTGTGGGTAGATTCCTCACAGGCATGTGTGTCTGTAAGCTGAGCTCTAATCCCACACTTTCCCCACTGTATCAGCTGGGGGCTGAGAGGAGCACAGATGTGAAATGGGAGCAGGGAAAATCAATAGTGTAACTTGGGCAGGAGAAATCAATGCAACAATGCAGCAAAAAGAACTGAATATAGTAGTGTGGACAGAGGTAATCAATAAAAATACACGTGCTTTTGTGATGCATGGTGAGCCAACAGGTCCAAATAGGACGTAAGACTAACCTGAACTTTTATTTGAATCCAATAAAAATTGGTTATTTGGGAAGGTCCAACTGAGCTGGTTTTATATATACAGGTACAATTTTTCCACCTTCTTTTTTTGCTTTGCCCTCATGTTTCTGATGCCAAGTCCCACCTAACTCTGTATGCACAAATGACAAAGTGCTCAACAGCTTGAAAGAAAAAATAGATTTCTACCACAACCTGATAGATTCAGCTGATCTGGATAGATTGAATGTTGTTTATTCTGGTGGATGTCACTATTTGCTGCCCATGAATCTTTAGATGTATTTTCTTCTGTGTTTTCATAGTGAAGTAAAAGTCTTCCCCAGTCTACTTTTCTGACCAAAACTGGATTTTGGTCTCTGGTCTTATTTTTTTTGTTTGTTTTGTTTACAAGTTCCCCTACAACTTGGTAAAAAGGCAGCCCCTGTATTACCTGTGAAGGAGAACTGTGCCTTAACCAGGCCATGAGTCAAATCCTATTTGCCTGCCTGCTTTTGATGTTCTATATTTATTTTCTGGGAACATTCTGCCCAGCCTTACCTTCTGGCTTGGGCTCTCTGTAATGCCACAGAGTTTCTTTGTTTACTTTTCCCTTGGGCACTGCTAAAGCAGGTATAACCTCAAAATTGATTTCTCCATGAAGGAACAGTCTCTACTCCTTTCTTTTTTGGTCTTCTTTATGTGGTTTTTTTTTTTTTTTGTGGTTTTCTGTTTGTTTGTTTGTTTGTTTTTTTGTTTTGTTTTGTTTTTGTTTTTGTTTTTGTTTTTGTTTTTGTTTTTGTTTTTGTTTTTGTTTGGTTTTGGTTTTGGTTTTGGTTTTTTGTTTGGTTGGTTTTTGTTTGGTTTTGTTTTGTGTGTTTGTTTGTTTGGTTTTGTTTTGTTTTGGATTTTTTGCCATATTACGATATAATTTTTATCCCTTGAACAAAACTCCTAACTTTTTCCACTTCAGTTGAATTTTTTTTTTCTGTTTTGGTAGTGTGTGCCGGATATTCATAGTTCAGCCCTGATGTTATGGGTTTCTGAAATTATAAAATACCATCCCAGTAAACTACATATCTGATCCCAATTCTGCTGCATCCCTAAGTATATTTACTTTGCTTTCCAATGCTGCTACATGGACTGCTGCAGTTTCCATTGCTGTACACTTTGTAGTGCCCAAGCAGAGTTTTACCCAACTATTACAATGCTAACACTCAACAGTACGAGATCAGAACTCCTTGTTTTAAAAAGCCACTGTGGCCCTTCCCAAAGCAATCAGCCTCCTCTCCAGCTGCTGGGGAGACCTCCCAAGGCCTGATGGCACCGAGACTCACTGCTGGCCATTGATTTGCTGTCCTGGTTGAGTTTTCCCAGCCCTCATCATCCTCAGGCTCTTCTCCAGGAACCCAGAAGAGATTGCACAATTGTCTCCTCCACACCAGGCCATGAGAGCTGAGGCTTCCCAGAGGTGTCTGTAACTCACAGGAGTCATCTCAGCAGGATAATGCTGAGAGAAATGGTGTCAGTCAGGTTGCCTACAGGGGATATGGCACTCCTGGTATAGATAGTTACTAAAATTTGACAGATCTGATGACCAAGTGGGCATTTTTCCCCCCCGCAGCATGATAGGAATAGCAGAAGGGCTTAAATGTTTGTTTGCAGAGAAAAACAGAAATGTGGTGCTGCTTCTGCTGTAGCTGGCACTAAAAATCCCCTCTGGACAGGCTGGTTCAGCAGACACTGTGAAAGCTGGGACAGGACTCGTGCCTGTGCTCAGGGACAGTCCCAGGACAGAAGGCTGCACAGCAGTTTTTTGGTTTTTTTTTTTTTATTTTTGCACTGCTGCATATTCTCCCAATCCTCAAATTTATTTTCAAAGCCCTTAAAAATATTAATAGCTTGTCTGATTCAGAAAGTGCTTTGCTGTGCTGATATTTGCATCCCCAGGAAAAGAGTTGCACTCTGCCGAACTGATGCCACTTCCTAATTTAAATGTGTGTTTTCTGCACTTTACTGCATTTTCTGACCATGTTCATATATCCCTGAACCACATCTGATGACTTGGCAGGGGTTGGTGCAGGGTGAGGGGTAAGGAAGGGCAAGGGGACAAGCAGAGAGAGCCATGTATAGCACATGGCAATAACAGACAGACCTGCCAAGGAAAATCTTGGCTCAGTTTCAGGAGTCTGAACTAAAGTCTGAACCTATATTTTCTTTCCAGGGACAAGTGAGGGTGAGAGAGCAAGGTACAACACTTCAGCATGCCTTGCCATGGGGCTGGAACATGCCCCAGTTTGAAGATTTGGGGGATTGGGAGTGGAACTGCATCCCTGGCATGGAGGTGTTCAACTAAAGCAGAGCTGCCCATAGAGCCCAGACCCAGGGGCTGCAGCACAGGCAGAGGAGAAGGTCCTTCTTCTTCCCCTTTTAGTCAGACACCCTCAGAAGCACTGAGGGAAAATCAAATTGCCTGGATTTAAACTTTGCAGTCTAACAGATGCTTTTTGAAGCTCCCTGAAGGCCTGTTCACAGCTTCCTCCACCGAGCTCCCATTGTGGCAACATTATAAGTGGCACCACTTTTCTAGCAAGATAAATGCCTTCACTGGCACAACCAGGGGAAAAAATGTCAATTATAATTAAAAATAACCTCTTCATTTTCAAATGCATGTCACAGGTTAGGGAGGAAAACTCAGCAGTGTTTCTTGCTGATTTGCACTTCTAGATTTCCACATGGAGTCAGAAGCATTTGTGGGTGTTCACAGATTTGCTCCTCTGTGAAGATGTGTATAATAGGGGCATAAATATAAATGAGAAAATGCAGTGTTGGGATCCACAGGGTGACGTTTTAAAGGGCTGTGGGACAAGATCCAGCTCTCATCTCCTCCACAGCCAGTCCAGCAATTCTCTCCCAAAGTCACTCTGATGACTTCCTTCCAAATTAAAGATTTGCATTGCTGTAGCTGAGGAGAAAATCATCCCCACAACTTTAAATCACAGCTTTGGCATTAGTGCTGGAGGTCCAATTCCAAGGCTGTCAGAAGAGGATTTCAAGGTTCTATTTATTGACTAGGAAAGAAGGTTGCCCTTTCAGAGAACATCAGCCTGACTTCCAATTCTTCCATCTTTCTTGGACATTTGCAGAAGTAAAGGCAACTTAGAGACAGGGAATCTTGAACATATGGGGAGCTGCTCCAAAGTGATGATAAACTGCACCTACTGAAAATGAGACTGAGTGGGAAATGGAATGAAGGTTTCTGTTTCTTTGTTTTCATAAATTAAAGAATTTATTATTAAAAATTTTATTCCTGCTTTCACATGTTCTCTGCCAAGGACCAGTGTTGAGCAAATAATTGAAGCTAAATCAAGAAAGTTCCCAAAGTCCCTCACCTATGCACTTCCTACTGTGTATATTTTGTGAGTCACATTCAAGTAAAGTAAATGGAGCTGTGTAATATTGACTTTGACCCCATATATGAATGTACATTGTCATGGTTTAATCTTCCCACTGTGTGTTTGTTGCCTGGGGGTTGCTTTATTTTAGCTGGGGTGCTGACAAGGAAGGAAAGTGTAATGAAAGCAAAGCAGCCAACATTCACAAATGTGATATATATGCTGAAGTCAGGAGATCTTTTCACACTCTGGGTATTAAAGCACTGTATGTAATGTACATGTCACTCAGCCTAGATGAAATACTTATCTCAAGGGGTCATGACTTTAAACTCATTTTAAATGCTTTTAAATTTGGACTCTCTGAGGGGCTTTCCTGCTCTTTTTCCTTTTACTAAATGATATTTGCATGGAAGTCTTTCTATTAAGCTTTGCTCAAGCAAAAAAAAAAAAAAAAAAAAAAAAAAAAAAAAAAAAAAGGAAAAAAATCAGACGCTGTTCAGAGGATATTTATGTTGAGGAAAATGGTGACCTTGATCAGGGTTTATTGCAGTTTTTGACCTTTGGCTGGTTTTGAAATATTTATTGTTTAGAACACTGGTCTGAATTAATGAATGTTTTCTGGACATTCTTCTTTTCCTTCTTTCCTCTCAGGTAAATTTTGACCTCAAGGCCTTTCTGGGAAGATTTGTATCAAGAAAGAAGTGCTCTGTGTAACAGGGATGAATCTGCAGCATTTAACCTGTTACTGTGAACAACAGGATGTCCCTGGTTTTGCGTTTTAATCACATTTCTGCCTTTCCCACTAATTACAGA
Source organism: Prinia subflava (assembly GCF_021018805.1). Lineage (NCBI taxonomy): Eukaryota > Metazoa > Chordata > Aves > Passeriformes > Cisticolidae > Prinia > Prinia subflava. Next base: position 100,930,378 of record NC_086249.1, on the reverse strand, counting down.
TGCACAGATGTGCCAGGGGACTCATGGAAAAGGCTGAGATCACGTGCCAGAATCCAGTGCCATGAAACACTCTTTATCAATATTATTTAAGAAATCACAACAGACGACATAGAGCAAATTCCTCCTCCCTCTTTTAAGTTCTCTGCCTCACATCCACCACCCTGATTTCTGGGCTTGCTCTGTTACCTCTGAGAGGTGTGGGAAAGACACAGCCTGAGTTCAGGGGAGTTGTCACATCTCCATGCCCTTGGGATGTGCACAGCCAGGACTGACCAAAGGCACAAAACTTTGCCACCCAGGAGAAAGAGGAGGATAGAGGAGTGAGTTCATGCATGTGCCTCTCACTTCTGGAGGCCTGGCTTGCTTCAAACTTGAAGTACACATTGCAAGTGAAACAAGTCTGAGTCACATCACACCAGCTTCAGCTGACACATCTCCATCAAAAGATGACACATAATTTATTCCTCCTGTCCAAGGAAAACTGTCAGTGATGGGTGAAAAGTTAAGAAAAAAAAAAAAAAAAAGAAGAAGAAATGTAGAAAGATTTTGATACACAGGTCAAAGGGAATTAGGTGGAGGCTGTCACTCTCCATATGGATGACTGGAAGGTGATCAGTAGTCAGCATGGATTCACTAGAATTAAATTATGCTTGACCACCCTGATTGCTTTCCACAATGAAGCAACTTCCTGGATGGATGAGAGGAGAGCAGGGGATGTCTGCCTCAGCTTCAGCAAGGCTGACACTGCCTCTCACAAACTCAAGAAGCAAGGACAGGGTGAGCACACAGTGAGCTGGATTGAGAACTGGCAGATCCCAGAGGTTGGCAATCAGTGGCACAGGGTCCAGTTGGAGGCCTGTCACCAGTGGTGGTCCCCAAGGTTCAATACCTGGCCCAGGACTGTTTAACTTACTCATCAATGACCTGGGTGAGGGCAGATGGCTCCTCAGTGAGTTCTCTGGTAACACAAGGCTGGAAGGAGGAGCCAATACCCCAGAGAGGTGTGCAGCCCTTGGCAAGGACCTCAACAAGATGGAGAGATGGGCACAGAACCTCCTGAAATCCAGCAAAGGCAAATGCAGGTCCTGCACTGGGGAAGAACAGCCCCAGGCACGAGGACAGGCTGGGCCTGACCTGCTGGGAAGCAGCTCTGGGGAGAAGGACCTGGGGGCCCTGGTGGACAATGAGCTGTCCCTGAGCCAGCACCGTGTCCCTGTGGCCAAGAGGGTCAATGGATCCTGGGGTGCATTAGGGACAGCACTGCCAGCAGGGCAGGGAGGGGATCCTGCCCCTCTGCTCAGCCCTGCTGAGGATCACCTGGAGAGCTGTGTCCAGTTTGGGGCTCCTCAGGACAGGAGAGACGTGGAGCTCCTGGAGAGGGTCCAGGAGAGAGTGGCAAAGATGAAGAAGGAACTGAAGCATCTCACTGAGGAAAGACTGAGGGAGCTGGGCCTGTTAAGCCTCGAGAAGTGACCTCATCCTGTGTGTCAGAGTCTGCAGGGAGGGATCAGAGGATGGACCAGGCTCTGCTCAGTGGTGCCCAGCCATAGGATGAGAAGCAATGGGCAGGAACTCAAAGGCCATGCACCCTGGGATGTTGCACCAAACCACAATAAACCAACGGATGATGACCAAAAGGAGTCCTTTGCTGGTTTTTTACCATATAATTTCCTAGAATTACTCTGCAACACGGATGGGCTGCAGGGTGGGCTGACAGTCTTCAGGCTCCCGGGGTGTCCAGCAGGGCTACCCAACCACCTCTGTGGGTGACAAGACCTTCCAGCAGCACCCACTGTCCCTGGGGCCACCAGAGCTTTGCTGGCTGTGCGTGGGGCACAGTGGAGGTGTGGGTTGACACCCCTGGGCAGCATGTGATGTAGTGGTGCCATCAAGGAGAATAGACACCGGGTCTTTGAGAAATCTTCAGTTGAGGAGGAGGGTGGAAAAAGTACCTGGGCAAAGTACCTCTCATGTTTGAACCACCTCTGGGGACTGCAGGGGTCTGCAGAAGGGGCACTTTGTGTTCTGCTTCACCCACAGAGCACCACCTCGACCATGTCTGAGTGCATGAGAAAATGAGGTTTAACTGATCTACCACTTAAAGGCATAACTGTTAAAATAACAGCACTTTGATGGAGCCAAGGTTATCTGCTCTGGAATGGCAGATATCCCTCAGTGACTCTGCTGATGAAAGGCACAGCCAGCCAGAGGTTTGAGAGGCTCAGGAGTGCTCACTCGCTCCCTCTCTCAAGCAGTCTGTCGGCTATTTATGGCATTTCCCTTATCTCCCAGCAAAATTAATTTTACCACTTACATTACATAACATGCTTTTGCCTCAGACCAGTGAGCTCCCCATCCTCCCCAAGGACACCTGGTATTTGTGTTGCTTGTCTGGACTGGAGGAAAATATTGTGGAGGTTCTATACAGAGAAGCACTGGGGAGAATATCAGTGTGTGGCCCCACCAGAGCTCTGAGATTTGCATGACTTATTTGTGCTGATAATAAATGAGAGAATATTTTTGTCAACCCTGTAAACTCAGCCTTTGATCTTAAAATCAAATGGTGTTCTTTTGCTTCCTACACCACCAAAAGTGTTTTAAAATCTCTTGTCAGAATTATGCTGACAATTTAGCTTTAGACCATGGGAAGCTCAGCCCTATTCATACTTTATGAAATAAAAAGCAGGTGGTAGCAATATATATATGTATTAGGGGTTTTTCTCTTTCCTGTCCTCCTGACAGAGATTTCTTAAAGAGGGAGAGGCTTCTGCTGTTTGGGAAGATGCAGAAATACACCTTAATTCTTTGTGGTGCATCTCCTTTGTGCTGATGTATCAAAGGACAGCTACTGCAAAACCAGAATCCCAGATGATGCAGGGTTTCCCTTGCTTGGGAGGAAGCTGTCTGAATGTGGACAGTGAGGATTTCTCAGTGCCACCTGTTCCCTACCCAGTGCATCAGGAGTATGATGGGAACAAACTCTTTGACAGAGGATCTTGACTATCGAGGAATGAGGGCAGGAGGAGAGCGGGAAACTAACAGATTAGCATAACTTCTTGTAGTTATGAGGTTCAATTAGATATGAACATTTTGGGCCATGGGAGGGAGCACTGGATCCCTCAGACACTCCTGTATTTCCTGTACAGTTGGACTGTGGATGATGACCTCGTTTCCTTGAGACAGCTGCAGTGTAACCAAGCTGCTTGTGCTTAAACCCAGAGCCCCTCACAGCACCCAGCTTGTGCTGCTTTCATTACAGGAGAGGAATCACTCTTCCTTTGCATCTTCCTCCTGTGCTGTAGGGCTAATACACTCATATAAGTTATTGGTTACTATTTTTTTATTGTTTGAGCACCTCCACACACACTACCAACACAGTGATACTTCACCAGACTAATGATACCCCACTCTGAGTTCAGGGAGTTGCTGGTGTTACACTTCATGCACGTTAAAATTCTACTCATGGCAGGATTTAAATTAATTTCAGACTGTGTTACTATCTTTTAATTTTTTCACTGATCTGTGATTTACCTGATGGGAGTGCTGTTAAATGCTACCATGTCATGGAAAGGTTTCCTCAAGGAAAACCTGTGCAGCACTTCTAGGAAAGTCAGATCCATCCTGTCCCCTGAGGAAACTGGCTCTAAGAATGTTCCCAGGGCTGTTGCCTGCATCATTCCATAGGAAATAAAATGCCTGTTTCAGTCAAGAGCCAGTAATGACTTACCTGTTTTGGCCACACTTAGCAATGTTTGTCAATGTACAGATCAACAGAAATGTAAATTTGATGGGCAGATATGGCTCATGCTGAAATGTGTGCATTGAGTCATCAAAGACTGTGAAGGGATAAATTTTACAAGGAATTGTTAAACTGTCACACGAGTCCTCTTATTACAAGGTGGCATGTGGGACTTAGAAATAAATGAGCTGATTCTTAGTTCAGTTACAGGAGTGCCAGGACTACCCCCCTGCTTGAGTCAGAGGTAAATACATTTACATAAATAGATTTGGAGAGGACATGGCAGGTTAACTCAGTCCAGAGGTACCTTCGATGGTGTCCAGACCTCTGGAGACATTTCTTGTTGCTCTCTGCACCAGCCAAAAAGCTTTTAAAGCCATTAGAAATAACGGCTTGAAAATTCTTCCTGTTGAAACATTTCCTCCAGAAAATACCCTTTTCACAAAACCCAGAATTTACACACAGAAATTTCTAATTTCACCCTAAAATTCAGATCCTTCACCAAGAATATCAGAAATGGCTACCCTTCTCAGAGACTCATTGAGGTCACTATTTTGTTGGGAAAGAAAACGGATTATTAATGAGAATACTATAGGCATATGATGGAATCTTGGAAATAAGAAAAGCAGTAACAAAAGTTGTGTTGTAGCTCTCAGACTGGAATTTTCCTGGAGTCCCTTCTTATGAAATACTTTGTGGTTATTACTTTATGTCCAAAAACATATCCAAAGCATATACTCATTGTAAGCAAATGTTTGGTTTGTTTTTGCAAGACTGGATTTGGCTTTTTTTCCAAACCTTTCCACTGACTGCTGCCTTCATCTACTTCTCTGGCTATTGCTAATGGCTTTTTTTGTGTGTGTTCAGTGCCTAATGCCTGGACCTGCTTTCATAACTCTGTCATTAGCTCTCTGCTCATTCTCTCTTAAAACACCCTTTGCAAAAAGCTAATCTTCCCTCACAAAGGACTGAACCTAAAAATAGGGAGACCAGTGCTGCTTGCTGTGATAATACACTGAGTGTGACTTTCTGACTATATTACTGCAATCACTATCTTTCATTCTCATTAACCCTGCAACATGTGTCCTCTTGTCTTATTTTGTCTCATTTTAGTCCAGCTCGAATCTACAAATCTCCACTCAACTTTGTAGCTCTGATGCAAGTAATTCACTGAAGCCAAACAACACTAATTAAAAATCCATGTTTTGTACCACCAGACTGTTGTTTCCCTGGAGAGGGCATCAGGACTGTTTTCCAGGAAAGCTCTCCACTGATGGCACTGTATAAATACTGATTTTAAGAACTGATTTGAAGATAACCATCATTTTATTTACTCTTACAGAGATGAAGTAGTACCTTTAACTATGTTGGCTGGCTCTAGCCAAGCAGAGGTTGGAGCAACCAAGCTTGTTATGCAGGCTCAGGATCCAGAGCTGCATTTTACAGCTGTGTCTTGGGTTATGTATCCAAAAAAATAAGTGTATTCTACTTCATCTGTTGAAAGCAGTTGGGGAGATGTTTTTTTCTTTATCTCTTGTAACTCCAGGGGGAGGAGGGTGGATGCCTTCTGATAACAGACCAGCTGTTAAAACCAGGTGGGGAAGTGTTTCTTATCTCTGTCACCACTGTCCACCCTCCAGGGGATATCTTCTGTTAATGGGCCATTGAGGCTCACCAGTGACTGACACATTACATCATCCCATTGGGAGATGCTCCACCCAGTGGGGAGGAGCCAACCATTCCTACAAAGATAAAAACTGAGACCCAGGAACACCAGGTATTCTGACTTTCCACTAGATTCCCAGAGAAAAACTGGACCCATCTCACCATCACTGGACCCTTTCTACAGGATCATCTCTACTCCAACAGAACCACATCTGTTACTCCAGGAGGATTTATTTGGACTGCTCCCAACACCCTGCCTGACAGGGTGTCAGGTTGTATCTCTGACTCTGTCAGGGTTTTCTAGGATTTTTGTTTGTTTGCTTGGTTTTTTTTTTGTTGTTGTTTTTGGGGTTTTTTGTTTTGTTTTGTTTTTTGTTTTTTTGTTTGTTTGGTTGTTTTGTTTTGTTTTTTGTTTTTTGGTTTTTTTTTTTTGTACTACTACATTTGTATATTTAATATTCCTAGTAAACAACTGTTATTCCTATTTCCATTTCTTTGCCTGAAAAGCCTCTAATTGCAAAATTATAATAATTTGGAGGGAGGGGGTTTACACTTTCCATTCCAAGGGGAGCTCCAGCTTTCCCTGGCAGACACCTGTCTTTCCAAACCAAGACAAGATAGCACCTACATTAGCAAGAGGCAAACTTCAAACCCTCAGTGGTCACATCCTTGATGCTTAGGGTTTCTCAATCCAAGGCATCCAAATCTTCTCTTTCAGCTAACACCCATTTGTTAGCATTGCTGGCTAGACAGCCACTCTGCTGTCCCTTTATCTTAGAGACTAGCAAGAAAATAAATCCTCTGTACGGTTTTATTTCTGGAAAAAATAGATTAAGATTACTGCTGTATTAATCTTAAATACTTCTGTGTTAATCTTAAATACTCTGTCATGGGTTAGCACTGGCCAGATGTTAGTGCACCCATGAATATATGTTTTTTCTCTAACAACTCCTGTGGGATGTGATCAGGAACAGAGCAGAGCAGGCTTAAATCTTGAAAACAAAAAAAAACACCAAAACTTTATTAATTACATAAGAACAGGGACAGAAATACTCTTAAACACACACAGAGACAGAAATAAAAACTTCTTAGAACATTTCTTCTCCCAGTTTCTACCTCCCCACCCATCACTCTTCACAGACCAACCCTTGGGTTTTAGATCAAACAATCACCACTCAAAAAACAAACTAATCTTCAATTCAGCAAGGGAGAGAGGAGTCTCTCTCGCACCACAGACTGTTCCTCAGAAAACACGGGTCCATCCCTTATGTGTTCCCATGTCACCCGTGGCACCGCCCAGAGAGGTCTGCCAGGGTGACACTCTCTTTTTCCTATGTCCAGTGCTCTCACCGCTGTCCACAGGCTGAAAACTGCATACAGGGCTTTTTAAGGATGCTGCATGCTGAGCTCTCCCCTTTTTACCCAGGGGCCGGGGTTCCAGGAGCAGGTCTGCCCTGAGGGCAGAGGGTGCTACCTCACCCTCCCCCTCTCTTCTCTGCTCGCTACTCACTTCAAGTGCCAGTCACTGTAGCAAAAGCAAGGGCAGCTGTATCCACCCAAAAAATGCAGTTTATGTTCAAAAGAGACTCAAGTTCAGTCCACGGCTGACATTATGCAAGAGAAGTCCGGCTCAAAAGGCTACTCCTCTCATTCTTCCATCGAGTTCCTTCCAATCATGCTTTATCATCTCGGTCCCAGGCTGCTTCCCTCTCTCCGAAAACCACCAGTCATGAGAATCAATGTCTAAGAAAAGTTTCTTTCTACCAAGCAAGGGTTAACAGTTTCTTCTCAGCAGGGTGCTGCAGGCGGAGGCACTCCCAGGCTCTGCAAACCCCCACATGGCTGAGCACCTTCTCCTGGAGTTTGGGGGGGAGGGGGGGTGAGCACACACAGAAGGCACTTCCACAGTTTTCCACCCCTCCATCCTGGACGGGGCAGCTCAGTTCCAGTCCTGTCCCTTCTCTTCTCCCCCCCCCCCCCCCCCGGGGGCTCCGGCTTACCTGAGCCGACCACGTGTTTCCCCTCCCCCACCCAGCCTCGTGGCCGGGCAGGGGAAGGAGGCCTGACACGTCCCTCTGCTGAAACCAGGATCTGAAAAGAGGCCGAGCCCCCCAGACTCTTGCTTTTAACTCTTTGTGTCCTCAGAGGCGTGTCCAAACCTCCGAGTGACCAATCCAGGTGCTAGCAGAAAAGCTGATCACTGATTGGACTGCCCACATCCCCCTGGAAAAATTCACCTCCCCCCCCAACCACGACATACTCCTGTCCCCCAGGGGGGCTGGCAGCATGGGGACAGGCACAGAAAGCTCTGCTGCAGCACTGCCATCCAGGACAGCTGTGGCTCTGTCCTTGCTCTCCCTGTCCCAGAGATGTCCCCAAGGCCCAAGATCACCCACAAAGAGTGGTGACTTCCTTACCACAGAACAACCTGTCAGAGGGCTTGGGCACCACGAGGAGCAACCAGAGTCATGGAGTGAGGTTACTAGCACACTCAGCAGCCCAGGATGAGACAAGGAGGGACAGAAGCACAAGTGCAGTGTCGAAACAAAGCCAAACCCAGCTCTCTGCACCCAGCAGTGTCTGAAGGCAGAAGTTTCCTGGGAGAGGGAGAAGAGCAGCCGAGGAAGGTGGTGGGGCATGGAGAGAATGGAGTGAGACCAGAGAGACTCAACCAAGGCCCAGCCTCCAATGACAGCTTGAATCAGTCCAGGGAAAATTTCTGGACATGCCCATGCTCACAACCCTCTGGAGAAAGGGAGAAAAATGCTGGAGCCTGTCTGAGGGGCAAAGAAACACATCAGTTCCTCTCGTGGCACAGTGAGCTGAGAGTGAAGCGGGGCTGTCAGTGGAGTCACACAAGGATAGAGACAGCATGGACAGGGGCAGCAGCCAGCCCCAGGGATGCAAATTTACTCTGTGCTCCGGCTGAGCAGCCCCAGGGATGCAAATTGCTGCAGCTCGGATTAATTAGGCTGCTAAGCCAGATTTATAGATACCATATATTGCTATAGGAGCACAAAGCAGCCAGAGACTTTTGACGACGTTTCATCCTTATGGCCTGATGCACAGACAATATTTGCTTGGTTTTAACCATTGTAACTGTGCCAGGTAGGAAATGTTTCCGACCAACTGGCTCACACAAATAAATCCTGAGTGTGTGTGGGCATGGCTGTCTTGGCATAACAGTTTGTCACAGCTATCTCCCTTATTCATATCCCAGACTAGTATAAAGCATTTACTGGCGCAGCTGCATTAAAATTAAAAAGGTCAAAGCACTTGAACTGTGCTGATGTAATACAGCATTTGTAGAAAATCATTGTGTTAAACCAATATAACTTCTCATCCTCAGAAAAAGTTTCAGCCATGGCAATGCACCAGAGTTTTGCATAGTTTATCAAGACAAATAAAATGTAGGGAGAAAGAAGAAAAAGTGGAAAGAGGAAAAAATTAACTCTGCATGAATCTGTTTTCCCTAGGTTAGAATAATCTGTATTTTCCATTTGTGTGATTTCTGACTTTGTCTTTGGCTGCAGTTTTGAAAACACTTTTCTTTACCATCTTTATTCCCTACAAAAACATTGTCTTCAAACAAATATCTCAGAGGGTTTATAGAACTGATTACAGTCTGATTCTGTAAGGAAAGAAAGATAATTGTGCATGAGCTGATAAATGTTGCAGGGACAACTCTAAACAATCGTGCATGAATTATATCTCCAACAAATGTAATTACTGAACAATTCAGAAAATGTGAAAAAGCTGCTATATTTTTGTAGTTATATCCTTTCCTGGCCTGTGTTTTGGATGGCTTTCAAGCCTCCCTGATTAAATCTGGCCGGAAATCTTCTGGTGGAGCCAAGTCCCAGTGAGAAACGCCGATTCATCAGAATGAAACACGCAGAGTGTGGGAACCTGTCCTGTTTGGTTCACCACACGGGGGCTTCAAACCTGCCCTGCTGTGCAGGTTCCTGGGAGAAGACTGCCAGATTTCCTCCTGTCCCACCTGCACCTCCCAGGGTACCACACTGGGCAGGCTGCTCAGAGAGGCCCACAGTCTTCAGGTAGAGCTCTCTGCAGGCCCTCCAAGCATAAAAACAGTCAGGGAAAAAAATATAAGAGGCAAAAATCTTTATTCCTGAGGTAGCTGGAGACAAAGTGGTCAGATGACTTCCAGTTTCCCAAAATAGGCCTTGTAGTCTTAAAGCAGACTGCAAAATCAGCATGGTATAACTCTGAAAGTGCCTGCAAGTGACCCCAGGAAAGATTAACCTTTGCTTACATCAACATGTCAGAAATGTGTTATAAGCTCTTTAATGCTGGATATTTGATAGTGTTTTGGCCTATATTTCTGTTTGAGCATCCTGCCCTGATGCTGTGCTAATCTCCAGTCTGTCCTGCCAGCCCTCCACCCCTGAAGGGAGGGAGAGCAGAGCACTGTGTGCAGCCACAGCCATTCTCTGCCACTCTTTCCACGTGTAGTAAGTATAGTATGTTAATTCGTGTTTTGATGGAATGTAGTAAATATAGTATGTTAAATCATGTTTTGATCCATACAAACTGTAAATATGTTCTGTAAAATGTGACACTAGTTCAAGTCAGACACGGAACTGATTAATTCCAAGGCAGGCAACACCAGAAACCGCCATTCAGAGGAAGACAATGCGATGCCAGGAATTGGAGACTTTGCCATTGGCATCAGAAAGGAGGACACATCAAGATAAGCAATCAGTCCTCCTCCCAGAAGTAGAGGAGCCATGAACGTCTGGCCATCATGCTTATCATAGGAGGGGAACATTTGTTCATTTAGAATTTTGTCTTCCATTCACCCACTGGAGGAAAGAAATTAACACTTCTCTCTCCCAGAGGAGGCCCCATTCAGCAGACCAACGACAGTGGTGCATTCGAATAACTACCTCAAAAAACAAGGAACTGTGGGGAAATCTTGTGCCAGGGGTGAAATAAACTGTATAAAACCTGTACCCCAGAAGGGGCCAATTTGTGAACTCTGGGGGACTGCAGTGCGACAGAGGCTGCTTTCCGTTCACCCTCTGATGATCCTGGGTTATCATCACTGTAACTCCACTTGTTGGTTTTACTGAAATTCTGTAATTTGATTTTTTTTAATAGACTAAATTATATTTAATTGACAAAGTGGATCAGCATTTATAACACACGTGTGCCTATCCTGGAGTGCTGCACACCCCAGGCCTGCCTGGGACTCACCAAGAGCAATGTTCTGCTAACCTGTGGACCTTGACTCTGGGCTGTGCTCTGTCCCATGCCATCAGTAGATACCACCTGGAGCTCCCAGCTCACCTTCCCAGTGTCAGCTCAGGACGCTGCAGCACCTGCCAGGGATGAGTAATACAGAAGAGTCACTTGGCACTGTATCTTGGATTCCTGCAGAAGGAGACAGGCCCTAGGGTCCTGCCAACACAAACAGCTGCCAGGAGGTATTTCCTACCCACTGGCATGCAACAGGCACAGGATAGGAAGGAAGAGAAAATCAGGTGAAGGGTTCCACTTAGCACTTTGTGGGGTGCTGCCAGGAATGCTCCTTCCTGCAGCAAGATATTATTTCACTGCCTGAAGTGCCTGCCCTTGTGTCCTGCTGAGGGCCCCCCAAGTGCATCCCTGCAGGCTGCCCTTCCCTCACCTCTGCTGGGACAGCCTTGGCCTCTTCCCACGCTGTTGTTCTTGTGTGGCTTTTCTCTTGGCCTAAAAACTCCAACAGCAAGAGAACTGCCCCCTGCTTCCACTTCCCTTTTCGTGCCTCACATTTTGTAGCCTTTGACTTTTAAAACAGAATAAAATAAGTCTTAGCTGATAGCATGGAGTTGATAAGTGTTACCCAGTAATTCTACCTGCACAAGGCTTGGCTGCCCATCAGCCCACAACACTTGTACCTGATTAAAGCACTCTGCAATCAACAGTGAGAACACTGAAGGGGGCGAAAACAATAGAGACTCTGAGCTGTGAAAAACACAATGTATTACTACATTTTCCTGGCTGACTAGGAGGAAGACACAGTGAGGAAAAAATCATCCACATTGTTATGTTAATTTGCTGTACTGGAGAGACCCATCTCAGGAAATGCTTGTCCGGACACCCAGAAATAATTTCCTTTCCCATTTTATTCTGTTTCTTTCTATCTCTTATTTTTACCAAAAGAAAACCGAGCTCCTTTTCTGCCCCCAGCTATGGACAGCTCAGATAGAGCTTTAACATAACTCTGTCACAGATTATCTGTGTCGCAGTGTTTGTAAGGACTCATCTGAACTCATGTGAGTCCAGCAATGAACATGCCAAATCTGTTGTCTGTTCTGAACCTTCAGCTATGTTGGGAAACACAATCTATTTTAAACATTTTTTCAAGACAGTGTGCTGTTTTCTTGAGTCACAGGATGCATATCCAAGTGATTTATCTTTGAGATAAGCAGGTTTAGACAGAAGCATTTTCAGTTCAGTCTCAGTGAAGATGGGATGTACAGGATGAGCTCAGAAGGCTCCAAAGGAGCATTGTGCATCAAAATCCAACAGCTTGCTTCTTAACCATGTAGGCTTGTACTTGTCCCCAGTTTGAGTTTGCTCTTTGAAATCTGTAAACACTTCCACTTGTGGTCTTAAATCTTTGTATAGATTGAAGCTAATTTGGGTGCTGATCATGCACAGCTTCATCAAAAAGAGTTAATGGTTAATTTAATTGGAAGCAGGATACGTGAGTTCTTTAGGACAGCAGAAACAGGGAAGGGATAATTTTTACTAATTTAGTTCATTTGTTAGGAAGCAGAAACACTGGAACTTGCAAGATATCATTAACCTCACAGTAACTAAAATGTCTAACGCTAGCTGGCAATCAAAATTTCAATGGCTTTAAGGAGATTCATTTTCTTCTGGGACTTGGTTTCAGCTGCTGGTTTCAGATTCAGAGCCACTGGAATTAAGTGAAACTTTGCTTTATTAGATCTACAGGCTGGTTCTGAATTTTGATAGTTTCTGGACTGAAAAATCTTCCACGTCATGAGTCTTCCCACAGAGGAAGACAGAAGCACCAGTTAGGAGGTTGATTATGTATTGTGCTTCTGCACAGACCATTTTGATTAGGAAAAACAGGGACTTGGGGTTATGGATAGGAAGATAAGTGAAACTAGGGGTTCCCCAAAAGAAGAAGGGAGAGAAAAGAAGGACCTGGAATGAAAAAGATCTTTGCTAAAGATTCTGGGAGCAGGAGTTCTTGGAGATCAGAGCAGAGTGAAGACAAAAGCAGTGGGATACTCAGGGACCTTGTCTGGTCATTCTCTGTGAGCTGCAGCAAGGCATGAATGGACATGGTTTTATCCAATCTTTCCAGACTGGGAGAGCCCAGCTGGAAAGAGAAATTGAGACATCATGAAGGTACTGCAGGGAGGGGAGTGACTGAAGGTGTTAAATTATAAGATAAGGTAAGAGCTCTTATCTTTCTGATTCTTAGCAAATCCCAGTATCCAAATCCACCACAAGTTGCTTCATGCTTTGTCTTGCCCACGAACAAGCAGAAAAGATAGGATTGACCCAATAAGATGCTCATTATAAATAATCCTTTGAGGCTGAAATCCATCCAAATACAGGGAACAGTACAAACTCTGTGTGTGGCTTCAAAACCACTGAAGTCATGGAGGTGAGAACAGGACAGGCTCTGCTCCTCTCTGGTATAATGGCCTTGTGTTGATCTGCTGTTTGTTTGTTTCATTTTGGGTTTTTTTGTTTGTTTTGAGGTATATTTTGTTTGTTTGTTTTGGCTTGGTTTTGGTTTTGTTTTCCTCTTGTTATTTTGCTAAGCACCCTGAATTTCCAATGGAAACACATTTGGGAGGCAGAAATGTTTTGGTTTTGTTTGTTTTCTTTTCACTTGCTTGTCACATGTCTCCATACCACCATACATCTGCTTGCTAAAAGAGCGAGCTGTGCTCAGATCTTACCAGCAAAACAGCTTTAAACCAGCTCTTTGACCCTGCTGCTGACAGTGCTTTCCCAGCAATGCTCTGACATAACAGCTGCAATTCCAAGGATGCTGCACTACAATCCCAGCCACAGAAGCTGGGACTTTCTCTTAAGAAGATTGTCTTAAATTACTTGCTACACAATCAGCTCCTTTTCATAAAAAATAACATGCTGGGAAGTTGGACTCTGTAGTCCATTGCTTAAACTGTGGCTCTTCTATTTGCCAGAATTTTATGTGGTAATGAAGCCATCTCTGGACCCAGCAGGAATGAGAATTTGAAAGTACAGTGATTTCAACCATGAGTTATGGCCAGGGGAAATAAATTACTTACAATTTTACCTACCACAGTGTTTGGAGAAACGTTTTTCCACCTGCTTCTGTGCTGCCTCATCTCTTTCTGCAAGGGTCATCTGGAGGGGTACCATGACACATGATGGGAACTCAGGACAAAAGAGGTTAATGATGCAATATTTGCTGCCATGCTGGACACACTTAAGCCAGTGTTTGTCACCAGTTTGTTTTATTGAAAGGTGATTTTTCACCCTCCTGCTTGGCTGGGTAGGCTGCAGTTCTGGAGAGTTTGGAGTAAGTCCCCTTGTCATACTTCTAGAGCAGGCAGAGGTGGCCTGTGGAGCCACTTGCATTGTGGCTGTTGAGACAGTGGGTGGGGTGAGATGGAATCCAGTGTGGAAAAAAGGAAGGCTCAGGCCTTTACAAAACCAGAAAGTGGAATGTGAGTGGATGTGCTCCAAGCTACTGCTCTAAAGGAAGGCCATCTTGAGATGGTGCATCACTAGATTGTTCTGAGTAGAGGGAGAAATAACCTCTGCCCAGCAAAGTTGCTAAAAACTCATCTGCAGACAGGCTGAGAGCATCTGCCTTCAGCTGTGGTGCATTTCAGCTGGGATATTCACCCAATGGTCTCAGCAGCAACAGAACTCACCCTGTGGATATTTAAGAGCCATTTTAAGTACTGAGATATTAAAGATTGATTCAAGCTGAAGAACTAATCATAGACTTGAAGGAAAAGATGACCCTTCACTTTAAATACCCCTACAAATCTCTTGCTTTACAATAATTCCATTTTTGTGAAAACCAAGCAAACTTCCATCAAGAATATGTAGACAGGACTTTTAAATTATTTTGGCTATTGAACCACTGTAGCCCAATAATGTTTAGCCTGCAGGACTTTGTACACCACTAATAGTGTATAACATTACCTTGTTAACACTAATAAACTCCAAATTGCAGAACATAAACCACTTGACAGCAGTCCTGGAATTATTTTGGCCTCTGTGAAGCAAAGTAACTCTCATAGGTATGGAGGTAAGAAATCCTGTGATGTAGAATTTATGATCTATTCACCTCCACTGCTACTTACAAACAGAGAGATATTTGAAAAAACAGGTTGTAGGATTACAGTGTAATTTTAAAGGGATCTATTTTTTTTTTATGCTAGTGAAGAAGGGAGATAAAAAGAGGAGAATGAAATGGGACAGTCTACACTTTTGGTGCTAAGGGAATCAGTTAATCCTGCATTCAGGAAAACCAGCAGGTGAGACAGACACACTTAATTCATGATTTTCTGAACCCAGCCTGTTAAGGTTGTGGCATCAACAAAAACTCTGTGTCCCTTGGCCAAAAAAGAGCAGCCATAAGGAGCAAATTCTCACTCCTGTCTAATAAAAGGAAAATAACAGCTGAGAGATTTGTAAATGTTTGTTGTAATTCTGCAACAGAATAAAATGTTAAATTCCACACACTGCTGTGGCACTCCCATCCTGATCATCGGTGAAAATATACCTTCAGTGCAGCAGCTGTAGCTGCTCTAATAAGATATCTACATAGAGAAAATAGGCAATCAAATTTCTGCAAAGTATGAAAATTTCCATTAAATTGTCTCTTCCTTTTATATAACACAGCTGCAACAGTTCTCACTAGCTTTTTCTATCTGTGCCTCAGCAAACATAACTCTCACTTGCAGGACATTTTCCAAATGAGTCATTTGAGATTCAGATGATTTCCTCTAAATCTGTCTAGACCGTGACCCCCAAAATTTTATCCTGGAAAAAAAAGATTGATCCTATCCAAAAAATTGATCCAACCATCTACAGACTTAAGTTAGGAAACAGAAAGCATTGTAAATGAAGCCTATATTCTGATAAATTTAATATTAAAGAGATGCAAAGAGCATCTGTGTCATTTGCCTCTAAATGAATCTCTGGTAGTTTAGTCAATGTGTTAATCTTCAAAAGGCCTTTGATGTTGTGGTCTGTTTGGCTTTGTCTGCTGAACTTTATAGTTTTGCTTTAATAAGACAGGGTTTCTGTGGTTTTAATTTGAGTAACAAGTCATTACTGGTAAACTGAATTGCTCGGAATTACTGTAAATTGCAGCGTTTGCCTGCTAATTGATGGAGTGCCTGAAGTCCTGGATGGAAGGTGTTATTCTTCTCCAGTGTTGGGGATCTATTGAGTCATGTGCTGTTCCTGGTTCTGGTGGTGGTGATGCTGATGCAAACTATGCCTGTAAGGCCATTTAGCTTTTTATTCAGAATTAGTCTTTGATGGTTTGAACAACAAACATAGACTTCTTAGAGAGATGCAGTTGTTGAAGTAATCAAAATGCCAAACCATGCTTCCACGGGGCAGTGACCATCATGGAAAATCCCTGTACTGTGGAGTCTTTTTTTACCTCTCTTTGCACTGCCAGCCTGAGGAAGTAAATCTTGAGTTGACTGGGTCAGACTGAGTGCTATGGTCTAGTTGACAAGGGGGTGGTCTGTCAAAGGGTGTACTGGATGATTTTGGAGGTCTGTTCCAACCTTAATGATTCTGTGATTCTATGAAATCTAAACAAATCACTAGATCTATGTGAAGGCCAGTAAAACACTTCTATTGAGGGATGGACTGGCTGAGTAGGGATCACTCAAAACTAACATGCATTCTTGAAAAGCTTTGTTTCTTTGAAATTATTTCATTTTTAAGGGTCTTGGCATTCTTTTGTCCAACATGAAGTGTTTTGCTTTCTCTGGGGGTGGTGAAAACCCTTATGTCTTTAGTTTAAGACAAGGAGAATGTACACCAGCAAAAAAAAAAAAAAAAAAAAAAAAAAAAAAAAAAAAGAAAAAAAGAAAAAGAAAAA
Source organism: Prinia subflava (assembly GCF_021018805.1). NCBI lineage: Eukaryota > Metazoa > Chordata > Aves > Passeriformes > Cisticolidae > Prinia > Prinia subflava. The sequence continues at coordinate 100,913,852 of NC_086249.1, read as the reverse complement.
ATTGCATAAAAGGATACAAGTACTTCTCTGCTAAACTTTTTCTGCCAAGACTGCTCCATAGCCAAACCTTGTCTCTGATGTCCTCAGGGCAGATCCTCTTTTCAGAGAAAACACAGGAGATTAAAGAAGCTGGCCAAAAACTCCACACTTTTGGAGGCCTGGCAGTGAAACATCCTGGGCCCATCCCAGCATTCCCACTTCCTTCCTTATTGCCCCTTATTCCAGTACTTACTTGTACCTATCCCTGCTTATCCCTGTGCTATTGTAGGGATGTGCTTTACTCAGCTTGAGTTTTTCCAGAAGAAGGAGCAGCAGCTGCTCTTGGCAGGTGTGAATACTGTTTATCACATCCCCTTCTTTCCCCCCTCGAAGCACACAGACAAGCACAGAGTGATATTCTTGCACATTAAATTACTGCTATTGAAATCAGATTCTGTCTTTCACAACGCTGACAGTGCTGTGTTTTATTGCTAAATGCTACAAGTAATTCCTCACACTCTCAATGATTTATCATGTAGCTCATCTACTCAGGGATTTCCTCCATCATGTAATATCAGTAGAATTTTGCCTGAGGAGCAACTGCCAGGGAGGACCTGCTGTTATACCTTGATTCCTTCTTCTGGAACATATTAGCATAACATAAGTAAACGCCACAGAGCAGTTTGACATATTGTGTAAGTACTGATTTTATGTTAAACTGATAATGGATGCTTGTTGGGAAGCTGTAAATTCTCAGAAACTGTCTTAGTCTGCTGATACATTTTAAAACAGAAAAATGTAAAAGCAGCTGGTGTGTCTGTATCCACTATAATCCATCCCCATTTCTGTATCCTTGCCTCTCATTTAGCATACACAGGAGTTCTGACTGCAGGGAGCAGGTTTTCCATTTACACTGTTATACTACAAACATCTTTCTTTGACACCAGACAGTGAGCCTGTAGTGGCATTTATAACATCAAACATGTATGGGATGTAGTCACCCTTGCCTCCACAGTGTCCATGTGTTAGAAATGCCCAGGAACAGTACACATGACCTGCTGAATCAAGGACATACTCATGCTCACTGGGACAGAGGTTGCTCCCAAAGCAGTGCACTAATTGCTTAGCTTGTTAACATAAGGATATCATAATGACCAGCCTGGTCCAGGCCCAACCAGCCCCAAGACCTGTTTCCCAAAGTACCCAGTCAGAGATACACAGGGGAAGGTCATAATAAGCACAGGCTGGTGTTTAACCAAGCACCTCTCTGGCAGTCAGTGCCTTGGAGAGTGCCTGAGCTGAAGGTCACACAGAGACTGGCCTGTTTAATGAGCACCCATGGACCTGCCTTAATTTAGCTAATTCCTTCCAGAATCCATTTGCATTTTTGCCTCTGAAGCTTCTCTCAGCAACAAATGCCTCCTTCTGTTATGGGCCCTCTGGAAAAATACCTTCTCCAGTTTGTCTCAAAATTGCTGCTTGATGCCTCAGCATTGAAGTCCTGTTCATTTCTGTGTGATCAGCATCAGAGAATAGTCCTTCCTCATGCCCTTCCTCTAAGCCAGTAATAACTTCATCCTGCTTTAGCATATGCCTTTCCCTTTTGCTTCTTTCCAAAGCCAGTCGTGGTCTGTTTGGTCTTTCCTCCTGTGCAGGCTGTTCTCTGATCAAACTTTCTCATGCCTCTTTCAACTCTGCTTTTTGTGAGATGAGGAAAGGCCTAGCCCTGTGTGCAGTCTTCAGAATATGTCTGCACCAGACACTTACACAGATGGTTAAAAGTGTTTTCAGCCTGGCTCTCAATTCTTCTCCCTAATAATTCCTAACAGCCTGTTTGCCCTTTCGACTGCTGCTGAGCAGTGAGCTTACAGAAGCAGCTCCAAGATTTACTTCTTGACTGTAACAGCTAATTCAGAGCCAAGAACAGTATGTGCATGGCTGAATTATTTTTTTTTCTTAGATTCACTATACTGCACATATCAGTGCTGAGTTCTGCTCAGTGTATACCAAGACTTTCTGCAGTCATTCACAGCCAGGTCTAGATTTGGCTATATTTAAGTGATTTTACAAACTTATATATTTAAGTGATTTTACAAAAGCATTACAAACTTTGCCACCTAGCCCCCTTTACAAAGTTCCTTCTGAGAAAATAGTGACATCCCAGCATAGTTAATATTTCCCTACCATGAAAAACTCAGTCATTAATCCTTCCTAGTTTCCAACCCTCTAACCAGTTATTAATCCATATGGGGCCAAATACAACTTCAAAATGACAAGAACTCCAGATGAAAACTTCATTTCTCTAAGAACCTTTGCAAATGGAACATGGTGAAAGATTCCTGGAAACCCTCATACACTGTATCAACTGAATCACCTCTATTCATATACTTACTTCCTTACACCTTCACAGAGTACTCATAGATTTGTCAGTCGTGACTTGCCTGACACCATCTCTGTTGACTGTTCCTCAATAAATCACATTTTCTCCGTGTCTAGTAAATCTACACTTCATATAAGTTTTTGTGAGTTTGGTCTATGCAAAATCCAGGTGTAATGCCCTTTGTTTCCCACATGTCTCTTGTAGTCTTGGTTTAAATAAAAAAAAAGAAAAGAAAAAAGGTTTTTTCTGATATCTAGAGCCTAAACTATGATATTTCTAAGAATAAACCAAAGACTTTAACCCCTTTACATTTCTTTGAAAGTATTTATTATTATTTATTGATTTGTTCCACACAAACAGTCCACTGTTCTTTCCAGCTAAGACAAGTGTTTTCTGGATTGGTACCCCCTAAAGAACAACAGTCTCTTTTTTCTCCTTTACCTCTTTGTGCAGAGCACAGGCACAAGGCAATCAAAGTTCTACCTGTTGCAGGAGGAGCAGAGGACTTTCTTCCCTCCAGAAGCTGCTGCTGCTACTTTGTGCCTACCTCTAGCAGAAGATGTGGTACCAGCTTTGTGTTACCTCTTTACATTGGGATTCACCTTCTCCAACACCCACTCAGCCTTCTTGCAATGACTTTGTCTTCCCCATTTGATGCTTTTAGAGCTTGTTCACTTTTGGATCTCCCCAAGTGTGGCAAATATTTCTTCTGATGCCTTTGAAGTTTTTGTTGCTGTGAAGTTTCACACATTTATCAAATTGCTTCTCATAACCTCCCCTATTATTTTTCCTTGGACTGCTTTAACAGAGTTTTTCACTTCACTTGCTAAAGTTGTTGCTGCTGGTTATGGAATCATTATCCTTTTCTCTTTCTGGCTTCAGACTTGTTTAATTATTTATTATCTCATGGCACCAGTGCACCCCATGGCTCAGGGACAGATTCTCCCCCTTGCTCCATGAGGATCCTGGCATCTGAGCTGGGAGTGGTTTCCTGCTCCTGGGAGCCCATCACTCAGTGTTAAACTCCTTCCATGCTTCTCTAGCTCCAGCCTTCAGGCTGTGTGTTTACATTATCCTTCTCACCAAGTGCTGACACATTAAAATTAAAATACATCAGCATTAGTTAAGCTGAACACACAATCTTATGATCATGACAAAGTCAAGATTTGTCTTGTGATCCTTCTTTGTAGTGGTTTGTAAGGAAAAGTCCCTTTGGTGCTGACTCCAGCATTAACATTGCATACTGAATGTAGTCAGACACATCAGTCTGTTGTTTGTCCCCTTCTGTAAAGCAAATAGTTTCTGAAGGATACTTGTCTATGTATTCATTAGTGAAAATGCCCAACCCTCTAACAAATATTCAAAATTTGCTGTTATCCTATTGCAGTGACTTTTACTGTTTTGGAACAGTGTGATTTAATATGTGAAACAGAGAGCAAATTGCTTTTTCATGAGCTTTTGATGCTCCTGAAATGCAGCCTTGCTGAAATTAAGCTAACAGATTAACTAAGTTAACTCAATCAACTGAATGAGCCTCACTCTCCCACAGGACTCAAAAGGAACTCAAACTTTTCTCTAATAAATCTGTCATAGCCCAAGGGATCTTTTAACAAGAGATTTGATTGAATCTTAAAGCAAGGGTATTGTTATCTTCAGTTTACCATCCAAATTGCTTAAAGATACCATCATTGTGGTCTTCTCAGCAACAGCAGCTCAATAGGTCTCTGAATTTGCCAGTGCATGGTAATGAAATGAAAAAAAATTGAATTTTAATTGATTTCAACTCAAAACTGATCTTCATTAATATCTGGACTTTTAGAGCATATTTGGGTCATTTTGCTGTGAAAGGAACAGATCAGAATTTCTTCTAATGGAGTGTTAAGGTGCCATCTAAGCCTGGCAATTGGAGGACTGGTAACAATAACCTGATTCAGAGAGTCAGAATATCATCCCTCTCAATATTTATTATGCTTTAAGCGGAAGGGAAATTGAATGAAATTCCGTGAAAACAAATAAAATGAAGAAATGCTCAGCAGGGAGTTACTGTGACATTTTCAATAATGCTTTCTCTTAAGAAAGGCTACCTGGCTGCTTCTCTCCTAGGATGACCTGGAGTGACAATGAGAGGCCACACAGGCTCTACAGCCACAGGGAAAAGCAAACTTCTCCAAAGCAGAGTGCAGACCTGCTCCCTTTGGATCTCCTCCTCAGAATAAGAGTTTCTTGGACCAAAACAAGAGGAAGCAGCACCTACAGGGATCTCTCCCTCACTCCTGCCTTTTCCAGGGGCACAGCCTGCCTGGATGGACTCCACACTGAGGACAGTGGATATTTTGGCAAGTCCTTTTCAATCACTGGGTTCCTGAGTAAATGGGGAGCAGGTCTTCTTTTTAAGTGTATTTTTTGGGGAAGATGTTTTCCTCTTTCATCAGTGAATCTGATCTCTGTGGAAAAAGAGGCAAATCTCCATTTTCTCTTAGCCATAGCAACTCTAATTCCACATCTTCCTCAGGAGGTTCTAAGTCCCAGGGATGCACTTCCCTTCCCTCAAAGCAGGTTCTCTCATCTGAGCCCCCAAAAGAGAGGGAACCAGCAGCAGTAACAAACAGGCTGTGGTTGTGCCCGTGATTCCTGTCTCCTCACAGCCACCAAAAATTAAAACCCCTTCCTTGTTGAAGTCATGACATGATATGATAAGAAAAAAAACTACTTTGGGGACCAAAAAATAAGCAAGGAACCAAAAATTGAGATTATGGCCTCAGTATAAAACCATGAGGCCAGGCACGTGGGCTTTGGGGTCCTAGTTTAGGATGTTTTCTAGGTTTGATCATAGTAATGGGAACAGAAACCAGCTCATGGCCTTATTCTCTTCACCAACTAGGGCTCAAAATCAGTCTGAAAGGGCAGAGGGAGTGTGTGTCAGGACCTCCCTCTGGACTGGTACTCTTTATTTCTCGTAAAAATGGAAGTTGATTTTCCCCAGCAGGGAACAGAAAAAACAGCATCTAAGAAATTGTTCAGTGTAAACACCAGCAAATTCATTATTCATTGTTGTTTAATGAAAGTTTTATGTTAACAAAATTTTTTTTCCCTGGATGGCTCATAAGCTGTTTGCTCCCTTTTTCTCTCTTTTTGTTTCTTCAATGCATGAGATCACATTCATTGCAGGTGAAGTTTTCAATAAACAAAAAATAAAGATCAGGAGTGAGACAGTAAATTTGACCACTCACTAGCTACAAGATGCCTTGTACTCCATCTGATTCAGCTCCATTATTCATTGCTTGAAATTTTTCAGGAGAAGTATGTTTAAAATGTCACTTACAATAGGAAGATTTGTTTTAATACAATTTAGTCTGAACATTTATGGTGCTCACAGTGTTCCCATCCGTGCTTATGAAAGTTTCTGTTCCATAAATAGGTGCATTTTGTTCTTTGTCTTCAGTGAGAGTCTCACGACTTTTATTACGTCTGTGTTCTCAGAGGTCATTATGAATACCATCCTGTTGAAGCTGCAGGCAGAGATAAGAGGTTTATACACAGCATCCCAAAGTAAGGACCAGCCATGGCGATTTTTAACAGTTTCAGGATTTTATTCTGTATTTTAAGTGAGCTGACTCTTTGTCAGAATGACTTCTGCAGGCCTGACATTTCCTCTGCTTAGTCTCTCTGTTAGAGCAGAGTACACACATCAAGCAGGCTCAACAAGACAGGCTTCATCAACTTCCAGCTCCTTCTTTTTCCTCACAACACTATTAACAACCTCTGCATTTTGAAGCTGGCTGAGCTGTTGATTTTCAAGGCTTTGTAGACATTGAGGGATCCACCTGCAGGCTTGAAATTAACCCTAGGCAGAAGTGTTGGGGTCATTAGCACTGCACTGGGATTATTGGAGATACACATCCATGCACCACTTAAGGGCTTCTTTCTTTTGAACACAGTAATAAAATTATGAAAAACCCACGACATGAGTGAGGAAAATTAGCTGTTTTCTTCCAAAAAAAATGTAGTCCAACTGCTTTTCCCTTCCATTTTAAAAAAAACACATTCCAGTCCATGGCTTGTGTTGTATTTAATATGCCTGTGAAGCCCAGCATAACAAACCATTGGGATTAATAACCTTCAGCTGATAAAAAAACCCCACTGTTGAAAGGAGGTGCTGTAATCACAGCTGGCCATGGCTCTGCAGCACTCTGCAGGCAGCCAGGAGGTCTGGAGGAGCAGATCCAGGCTGAGTCCCAGCTGGCAGCTCTGCCACACCAAAGCAAAGACAAGGAGGGACCCAGCAGGGTCTTGCCTGCCCTTCATCCACTTCAATTTTCCCAGTGCCCCACTGCTTGTGTCAGATTTGCATACTTTTTTTTTAATCTATCTACCTAATTATTTTCATAATCAAAATTATATTCATAAACTCAGCACACGGAGTGGGGAAAAAGGACAGTGACAGTGGAAGCACAAGGGGAGGAAGGGCTGGAGCACCACAGAGCTTTTGCCAAAGCCTCAATTGCCTTCAGCTGCCTGCACAGAGACAAGTTCAACCTCCACACACACTTCACTGACCAGGATGGCCAAATGAGAAAGGGTCATCCTTTTCTAGAGGGGTCTCCCTGCTCTGTTGGGTGCAGGGATGGACAGGGGTGGGCTGCTGCCACTTCAGTGTTACTGCCAAGCTTGAAAACTCCATCACCTGCCCCATTTTGGTCTGCTGGACTAGAAGTCTGATTTTGCCTCTCTGCAGTCTAAGTCTGATTTTTGGATTTTAAATATGAGCAACAATTATTGTAGCAAATTATTGCAGCAGGGCAGACAGGCTGCTGTTCCCATCCAGAAAATGTCTAAACAGTCAGGAATATCTTTTTGTCCAAGCATTCTGCAGCTCTTGAATAGGGGAGTCTGCTCCTCTGGGAACTTCCAGGCACAGTGAGGTCTCCCAAATAATGTGAAAGTTACAGTAACTGTTGTGACTGTCTCCAAGAAATAGCTGATTTGACAATGGCCCTCCTGCAGAGCATTTAGATAGAAAATTAACTTAGTAAAATAGAAACTTAAGGCACGAGCTGAGCCTGTGTGGTCACTCCCTGACCGTGTTGTCTCTTGTCCCTATTGGAACACTCTCTCTGCTTAGGGATGCTATAACTGTACACTGCAAAACCTGGAGGCAACAGATGCATTTTGGGGTACTGAAAAAGAGCTTGTCACCACTGAATGGTGACCTCAAAATGGGCATTTTGTCTTTGCCTCTGCAATGGTGCAAAAGGCTGGACAGGTTCACTGAGGTGCCAGTATAAACCAGATTTTCAGCAGCTGCATGTAAGTATTTCTCTCACTCCACTGATGAGAGCTGCAGCGTAGCAGACACCCTGAAGCTGGGTGGTGAAATTCAGCAAAGTGAGGGGGAAATGCTGGTATTAATCAGGAATTGATTGGTGTCTGCCAATACCCACCATCACTGTGCTGGGGAAGTTGATACAGGAAAGTCTTACAGATGTGATTGCTTAGCAAAAGACTCTGAGAATACAAAACCTATAAGTGAAATAGAAATGAGAGCTAGTTTTGATGTATAAGATCCCAAGCCAGTCAGTTACTGAACAACTGGAAAGACAATGGTTGAGTGGGCTGAAGGGAAGATCCCTGTGGATTGAGAAATGTCCTTGGCAAACAGAAGGGATGCTTCTGCAAGCTGAAGAGTCCAAGGGTCAGGGAGACCTTGCCAGTTTGGCAGAGAAGAAAAAAAAGGGGTCTAGAAAGTAGCCTTTAGGGTTTAAAATATAACATAGTATGGTAATTTAGTACTTCTAATAGGCTGTATGTAGCTTCTATAGGATTTGTGTCTTTTACTGGTTGGATGCTGTAAATTAGCATATTCAGTACAGAAAAAGATATAATGTATTGTAACCAGAACTTTAGCATCTCTCAGGCACGCTTTTAGCTGTGACTAGCAGCTTTAAGCTTGGCTTTTTGTTACCAGTGACCCTATGCAATAAACTGCATGTTAAAAGAACTGCCTGGAGTCCCTCGCTGACACTCTCTTCTACACCCCTGATCTGGCTGGGGTTTGATGGAATAACTGAGAACACACGTGGAAATGTGACAGCCAGTGAGCGTGTTCTCCTTGAGTGCTTCAAACTGAGCACAGCTTGCACAGATGAGGCACGTACCCTGGCTGGCAGGAGCACTGGTCATGTCACTGTCCTAGGGTGACTTTATGGGGCTTGTATCCCCAATTGTTGTTCTGTCTGTGCTGTCTGTTGAGTGCTGTGCCTTTAGACTGGCTCTGAGAGCAAAGCAGGGAATAAAGAATTGCGGGGTTTGTTTTGAGAACAGCTCTCCTCCTGCACATTCCTCTCCGGACTGTGTTCATCTGAAGCACAGATCGGTGGTTGTGACAGAGATCTTTTTACTTTTTATTTAGTTTTAGCTAGTTAGGGCAGAGAAGTTCTCTGGACTGTTTTTTTTTTTTTTTTTTCCTTTTTCTTGGGACTGTTTAAACCTGCTCAGGACTGAAAACCCCAGAGGAGCACTGAGGGCTGGCACCTGCAGCCCACCGGGCCTGGGCCTCCAGAGGGGCTGGGACTGATAAAAACTGAGTGAGCTGAGCCACCCATGGCAAGGATTTTGTCAGATTTACCATCTCTCTTCAGAGCAGCAAGAGGTTTTATTGTTTCATATTATTCATTCTTTATGCTTGTGGGCATTTTGTTTGTTAAATAAATAGGTTTTTTCCACTTTCCTCAAAGGAAGTTCTTTCCCCAGACTGGCTGCGGGGAGCGGTCTTTTGGGTTTGCTTTCCAGAGGAATCCTATTGGGAGGTTTCCTCCCAAATTTGCCCTAAACCAGGACAATTGCTTTGCTAGGAAGGTTTTTGTTATCCAAAACATGATTTTATAGTCATCAGGAGGCTCTTTGTGCTAAAGACCTGGATTTCTCCAGCGCTCTATCCCTGACAGCCTCATCAGCACGATGCTTGCTCGTGCACTAAATCAACATTTCTGACCAATGGGAACTGGAGGAAATCAATGCCTCCCTGCAATCTTAGTTAGTTGGTGTAGGAAAAGGCTCCTCAAAACTTTTGAAAATTAAGGAAACAAATGGGGTTTGGAAGGCAAGAGTAAATTCACAGCAAGCTGCCCAAAGCCCAGGATTAGGCAGCGAGCTGGCTTCCTTCACAGGCATTACATTGTGTCTGTACCACATCAGTTTGTCTACAGAGGAAAGACTGCCTTTCTGTTATGATGTTTAATGGTCTTTTGCTTGTGATAAAAGCAATAAAAAACTTTTTTTCTCTTAGTAAGTGGGACCACTCTCTTTGAGAGCAGTTAGGATTTAATAGTAAGGTAATAAATTAGTGGATCTATACTGCAATGTCATCAATTCTGGGCTTATACGAGTGAATTTTTGAAGAAATTATGGTAGGAAGGACTGCTACAGCCATTTAGTAATCCTCTTGCTGAATTTATAACTGGAAATGTTTAAATTCAAATGTACAGTTGAGCTTGTGAAGTAACTGCAGTTCATCCTTTCAGATGAAGGGCCAGTGCTGTCTTGAGCCAGGGCCAGGTGTAGGTGCAGCCCTGGCCTGGCTGCAGCTGTATTCCCAGAATAAATGTAATGTGGGAGAGATCTCCCTGCCCTGACATGAGCTAAAAAAGGAGCATTCTACCCTCATCCTGATGAAGTCATCGCTGCTGGAGTGCATAATTACCACTGAATTTTTAAACAGCTGTAACACATAATATTAATGCCTGAAGAGAACAGCAAAAGAGCATTTCCAGGGAAACAAACCACCACATTTTCCTGCTCCCTGCCACAATGGGCTGAGATAAAACTAAAGCTGCTTGAGAGCTAACAGGGTTTAGAAACCAGTCAAAACTGAGAAAAACAACATTTACGAATGGATGGGATCATATGATGGAGTAAACCAGTAGAGAAAGTCAAGTTTTAGCCTCTGTTCCTATCTCACATTCCCAGCACATCCCCACTCCTTCACCACTCTAAATCTGGCATGTTGAAGGAAGATGTCAGACCATAGTAGGCGTGCAAGGATTGCCAGATCTTGGGTAAAAAAACCCAAAATGTGTGGCAGAAACAACCCTGGGAGTCCAGTTTTGCACACGCTCATCATCAAGGATGTTCAGGTTTAAACACTGAGCCATGCAGTGCTCCAGCAGAGGCACCTCTACTTAGAGAAATGAATGGGAAGAACAGTGCACCAGAAAGCAGAGACAGACCCAGCTCTGCCTCAGAGCTTTGTTTATGAAGGCATTTGGAGCCCTCATGCAGAACAGATCCTCTCCTGGCACCTGTGGGGCAGTGCAGGGTGATTCTGGGCAGAGGAACAGGTTTGTGTCAAATGCTGGAGTGAGGGAATGGACCAGCTGAGGTGCTGCACTGCCCTGCACATCCCAGCACCTAAAGCCTCCAAGCAAAGGAGACCCTGCTAGAAATGCTAGTTTTTAACCAGCCCATCCTGCTGAGCCAGAAACCACAAATTCATTCTTTCCTTTGTTCAGGTCTGGCTCAAGATCAATGAAGACCTCAAAACCCCACAGTTCAAGTTCAGTTCAGCTGGTGGAAGAATGCATCAGAGAGGAGGAATTTCAGACTAGGGCTTGGTTCAGGTTTAGTACAACTTTTTGACCGATTTTCTCTGAAATTCATACTTTAATACCTCTGGTGAGAAAAAAAAAAAAAAAAGAGTGAGAGAAAAAGAAAACCCAAACAGAATCTGGATACTGCAGCATAATGACACACATTGCAGCTAGATACATCCTGATCTGAGTGTGAGTGATTATAACTGCAGTGGAGAACTTCGAGCAGAGTAGTATAAACTGCACAATAGGACACTGGGCAAGGTGATGGAGCTGTTAGCAGCAAGAGATCATAAATTCTTTTTTTTTTTTTTTAATGGGAACTGACTGGCAACTCTCTCTAGTGTATTACAGGTTATTTCATCTGCTTCTCCCTACAGACAAGACTGAACAAAGATCAAGTCAAATAAATGATTAAAAGTGAGCTGCTGCAAAGTGTGGCTTTTCACTGCCTGGGAGCCAGGGCTGAACTCACCCAGGCCATGGTAGGTGTGCTCCCTGCAGCACTGGGGAGAGTCACACAAGAATGGCATTTCCTGGGGTTACAAAGCTTTGTGGAGCTCATTGTTCTGCTTCCAGCAGTGACTGTGAAAGGCTGGCTAAGGAAAAACACAGGCCAGGCACGTAGAGTCCTTTGCCCTGGCAGTCTCCAGCATCAAAAGAGAGAAATACCCATTCTTCAGCAGCTCCAAACCCACAGCCTTGGCATTGCTGGTGTGCTTTTCCAGCCATCTGAGGGAAGTATCTCAGGAGCTGCATGGCAAATCAGAGTGACTGGCAAGGCAGGTCATGATGGCTCCAGCACAGCTGCACGTCAGCGTGTCCAAGTGACACCTTCACAAAGCCACCTCAGTCACCAGAGAGGCTGCATGCTTCCATTGCACAGGTTGCTGCATCTCAAATGTGCCCCCAGAATGAGAAACCAAAGAACTGTGATTTAGGTAACTTGATGTGGTCTTGGGAGCAGAGATACAGGTACATGCCCAAGTCATGGTATAGATCCAGGCTCCTGAATGGCATTGCATCTCCTGCCTCCTCAGTGGTCTGTCAGGATTTCAGGAAGGGAGAATAAACATATCTCAGTTTACTCCACACCTGAGGGATGTGCAGCATCAATCTAGGGACACCTAATGTGCAAGGAGGACCTGAAACATTCTTCCATCTCCTATATTGATCAGTCTAACCTGTAAAATACTGTATAAAGCAAATTCTGGGCAGTGACAACACTACCCACGTTCCATTTGAAAAGAAACAGCCATAGTGACCATCTTTTTAAAGAATCATGGAATGGTTTGGGTTGGAAACGACCATAAAAATCATCTTGTTCCAATCCCTTGCTATGAGCAGGGACATCTTCCACTAGAGCAGACTGCTCAGGCTTTGTAGGAAGTCTGATAAGGACAGCATGTGCTACAAGTGTCCCCACAGGGTGTCACTGCCAGCAGGGCCTGGACACTGCCATGGGCTGTTATTTGGTTTGGGCATAAATAGGGTGTTAAAAGATTTGGTGCTGTCTGGGTCAGTTCTTGATCACACAGAGTCCCTGGAACCTGAAGGTCCATGTGCAAACTTTCTAGCTTTTTAAACCCACAGTTTAAGTAAGGGATTTTGCATCTCAGTTCTGGAGTCAGGCACCTCTGTCTCACCTCAGCCTCCCTTCAGGCACCCTTAAGAACCCTACCCTGCACTGGGCTTGTTCTGTACAAATTGCAAATGAAGGGAGGAACTGTTCACATTTTGCATTTATGTAGCAGTTGTAAACAGGCTTCCATTTTGACCACAAAATATGTCCTCAATTAAACAGAAGGAGGTTACTTTTTTTTTTTTTTTTTTGGTGTGTGTGTGAAAACAAATTCACTACCCGCAGCAAATTCAAAGCCAGCCACAGAAGGGCAGAAGGGTAGCCTTTGTTTGAACCATGCCATGACTGACTTGCCAATTATCTTTTTTCTGTGCTCTCCTGGAAAACATACATTTATTTTCCATACCTCCCCTTTGCACATAGCAGCTGTGTACTTGAGGTTACGAGTGCTCAGTAATGGCTTTATGAATCATAACTCACATTTTAAGGCTGTGCCCAGCCCGTGGCTGAGGAGATGGAGGCAGACTGCATGACCTTGTTAACCTGTTGTGACTGAAAGAGATGGGAAGAGTTACTGAGCTCTTACCTTTGACCCAGGGCTGCTTGAGCAGAACTGACTTGTGCAGGCAGAGCAGAGGAGTCCTGCCTGCTCCCAGGCTGGGGAGACACACTACAAAGCTGAGCCTTGAGAAGAAGGACTTAACAATAATAGGAACTCGATGTAGTTGAAGGAAATGGAACCTGAGTTTAATTGATGTCCAGAAAGGTCATTTCTGAAAGAATCTCCTGGGGTTTCCGCATCTGTCAGATGATTGTAGTCCCAAATCTCTTTCAAAACTTTAAGAAACTTGGATTATCTGAAGCTGGGAAAGGGAGATTTGTTCAAGTGCCAAGACTCACAGGTTAACAACTCTGGCCTTTTGGGGAGGATGACATTAAAAAAAAAAAAAAAAAAAAGACACTGATAGTCCTCCTTTTCCCTGCTATGCATGGGACACTGAAGCAAGGCATCCTCATGCTGCTCAAAGACCCCAGACAGAAACTTCACCTTTCCCTGTGGGCATTTTTAAATACTGAAGAAGAACCAATTTGTTGCAAAGGTTTAGAGGAGGAGGAGAAACATGGAAATCCATTCCTAAACATTTGCTGTGCTGGAGACATTAACAACCGAAACGTGGTGGATAAATGTGAGTAAAATGCACCAAGTAACATGTGGAGTAGAGAGCATTTACTATCACGTTTAAGTGCTTGCAGGATGTCTCTTTGTTGTTCTATTTACAGGGAGCACTTTGCATACAGAACATCAATCTCTCGCAGAGCCGGCACATTAGTGTGATAGAAATAGCAAATTAGCAACAATAGGGATGGGGTAGGGGGGCTGTCAGCAAAGGGGCTTTACCTTGATCATATAAAATGGAAGAGGAAAACCTATTTTATACCATTATGTCTTTGTCACCCCCATGACAAGGAGGCAGTTACCCCTGCTGCTGGATGCCTCTGACAGCACTGTCTGAAGGCATGCAGAGCAGAGCCAGCCACCACGGGGATTTAACAGCCTGAATGCTTTATTCCAAGGGGAGCTGCATTCATCTGCCCTGCCTGGCACCCCTACCACAAAACCTGAGCAAAAGGAAGGGCTGGAGGGCAGGAAAGCTCCAGAGGTCACACTGACACGATTTTGGATCCAGGTAACAGCATCTCTTTGGAAACTTTTAGACCACTGGAGCATGCTGTACCTTGGGTGCCTCTGAGGGCAGATGTTGGAGCAGTAGCAGGTAGAAAATAAAGGAAGGTCATCAATCATGGAATCATAGAATGCCCTGGGTTTGGAAAGGACCTTAAAGCTCATTCAGTTCCAACCCCCCTGTCATGGGCAGGGACATCTTCCACTAGACCAGGTTGCTCAGAGCCACATCCAACCCGGCTTTGATAGACAGGCAAGTCAGATTTCTTTTTTTTCCCCATATTTCCAGGGACAAAAACAAACTGTTCCAGCTTTCACTAGAAATGTGGCAGGAGGTGAGGGTAACCTGTGGATGCTGACAGCCTGGTCAGAGAGAAAGTCAGATAAACTTTCCCAGGCATTGCTCTGGGGAGCTGTGAGAAACTCACGAAGGAATTAAAAAAAAATCCTTGCACCTGGTGTTTTTCTTACATTTCTTACATTGTCTTACATTTTCTTCTTCATTTTTTACTTGCAAGATGCTTACACAGAGGTGTTTTTCCTAATTAGCCAATAATGGTGAGGGGTGTTAGTCTGAGGACCAATCATGTCCAGTTCTCTCAGAACAGTCTATACAAGATGTAAGCTCTAATAAACTGGGCTTTTGCCTTCTGAGAAGACCTAGAGTCTTGTGTTGTTATTAACTTGTCCCTGATACAATAGTGACAGTAACCCAGCTGAAGCTCAAGCCTGAGAGGTCAGGACACACCTAGCCTTGCCAGTCTGTGCCTTCAGTCCATCCCCATGCTTGCACTGCCATGAAAACTTGGCTCATCTCCAGGCTGCAGGCAAATATTGATGTGTCAGCTTTGGGAGAGCTCCTGGGCTTCCAGATCTGACCTCACACTGCTGTCCCACATGGGCTCATGACACACTGGGACCAGCCAGCCTGGATGCCAGCTTTGCTTTATTTTTGTACCACTTAGGTTATGTATGTAGGTATTTCTGGGGTAATACTAGAATAGCAAAATGTGTGATCTAAATTAATCTCATAATTCTTTCTGAATTTTGCTTTTAAGGGATAATTTGGGTCAATAATGAAGTTTTCCTCTTCTTGTGATGCAGCCTCCTGGTTTCACATGGTACAGAGGTTTTTTCCTAATTATGTCTGAGTATTTTAGATACTTAACTAAGATGTGGGAGATCTTTTGCAGTTTCAATATACTTCTGACAGGAGAAATTGTTACACAGCCCGTTACATGTGATAGATTGCTAAAGTTTGTAGAAAACTGCAGACACAGTACATCGTATTCAAGTTATCCAGATGTTACTAATTTTTCCATTTCTAAGGGGTTGCATTACTCCAGTTTATTTTACCAGGCTAGGCAGTTAAAAAAGTCTCACACACAGGTTTGAAATCCTGTAACAATACAAGAACAGATCTACATTTCTACTGTCTCACCGAGTTCACAGGTCACATAGGGTTGCTAAGGAAGCAGAGGTCGAGCTTTGTCAATAACACACAATGAGAATTTTCAGCTTTCATTCCTCAGTTATCTTGCTTGCCTGAAAAGAATTGGAATTGCTGCTGTAAAGAGCCTTAAAAAAATTAACTGTGCTTGGTTACTTTGAGTACAGAGACAGTAATTAACTGTGCTCATTCTTGGTTACTTGGAGTACAAAGACAGAAAACAATGGGATCTACTAATCCAGTACTTGTGCTTAAGAAACAGAACTGGGATGTGTTCCATCTGTGGCCATAGCCAGGATTCTGTGCTCCATGAGCACTTTTGGAAGCCAGGCAGTTACAGAGAGGATGGGTGTAAATGGTGGTCTGGTGCATTTGCTGATGGATGATGTCAAATTCACCCCTCAGAATCGAGTCCTCAGGTCATGAATATTCCCTGGAGATGGCACCAAGCCCAGGGAGTGTGTGAACAGTGCTTTTTAAACATCTAAACCTAAATTAGTACCATTAAATTGTAAGGAATAAACATGTATTTTGTCCACTTTGACTACTGAGATTGGGACACTTTTTAAACATGGATTGTTATATTTTCATATGGTCTGTGTACATGTCCAAATCCAGGGCATACCATTACCACTGCCTAGAGTGCACTCAGGAAATTTATGACTTTTTTGAAGGATGATGTGGGTTTTAAAAATGAATTTTTCCTGCTATATCTTCAAGAATATTCCCATCCTGAAAATTAAATTTTGATGCTTAAGACTCCCTGGTCATTGCTAATCAGAAAGTGATTAGAATGGAAAACCTACCTTTTACAGTGAGAAAATGCACAATTGGACATGGTTTTGTTTTTCAAAGCATTCAGAGGTTTTTTGTTTGTTACAGCATAAAAGCAAAAATGTGAAGCTTAGAAGTAACTTCAAAATTCAGAATTGACCTTTAAAATTTAGCTCTACGTTGCCTTTTTATTTATTTATTTTTTTTTTCCCATAGATACAAAAATCCTCTCAACAGCAAAAATTATGATGGCAACAACACAAAAAAATCTATATAAAAGTCACTTTTTTTTCTCTCTTTCTGGAGCAAAAGGATTCATTTCGAGGTCAGGACCTCTCCATGATTGAGATAGAGGAAAAAAACTACCAGTGAGTATTAAGAAAACTGTCCTACTTGACAGCAATAAAGCTGTCTCACAGCTCACTTGGGAAAGCTTTAATCTGAAGATTTCTGACTCATTAACATGCAGATTATTGATACTGTAGCCTTGTTATAGCTCACTGCAGGAGAATATCTGCTCCAGGATCCCTCTCTTGGCAGCACATTAAGTTCTCCCCTGTTCTGTCCAGGTTCTTCCAACAAACCCTTTGTGCCCAAGTGCCCTCCAGCACCTCATTAACAACACATCCTACACCTGCACAGTTTGTCCTCTGTCTTCTCCCAAGGAGGACACATGGGTGCAAACATTATATCATGATCCACCAAAAAAAACCTGGTCCACGTTGTTTCGAATTGTGTAGAAAATTTTCACACCTAAAATATTTTTTTTTTTTTCCTTATACTTAAAAGAAACTGTCCCAAAGTGCTGGGCCTTTTTTTGTTTGGTTGACATTTTTTAATGCAGTTAAAACTTGTTGGTGAAGAGACCTGGACTTCTTACTCGTATTTGCTCACAGTGCTCAGAAGAAACATTTGCAAGATAAAAGGCAGACTTCCTACCCAGAAGAATAGGGACCAGTGTGAAAAATAAAGGTCATATAGCTAATTTTGTATGAGAGAGGGAAAATCCTGGCTCTCTTTGTATAAAAGGTGATGTTTCCTTTTGCAATGATAATGATAATACTTACAAAGATCTTTCCCTTGTCCCCTGAACATGGAAACAAAGAGGAGCCAGGGTGTAGTCCTGCTCCATTCCTAACTTTCCATGTCCTTCCTGGGAGGACCACCAAGTGCTGGGGGAAAGATGAACCCAGGACTTTGGAGCAGCCTCTGAGGCCTGTTCATATTTCCAGATTGTTCCAGAAATAAAACTTCTCAAGTTTTCTGCACCTTTTTGTTTGGAGTCTGCCTCTCAGCTATGCCCAAATGGCTGTGCTTACAAGACATGCCTGAGCTTGCTGCTCTGCTGCATTTTTGGGTTTTAACTTTATCAATTGACCTGATCCTTTCCCAACTACATTTTCTAGAGGCCTTACGTTGACTCTTAAGAGAAGCTGTTTTATTAACTTCCACAAAATGCATACAGTTAAATACTTTCCCTCAACCTACTGGGGATAATATGTTTTCAAAGAGTTGGAAATAACAAGTGTTTGAACTAGTTGCATTCATTTTTCAGACTATCAGACACTGTTGAAACACAAATGCTCCTCTACCTATCATTCCCTCCTTAGATAAGACTGAGTGTCACAGAAACATTGTGTGTCATTAGCTCCTCATATTTTCTCCTGCTCTTGGAAGGTGCTTGAAGTGGGAGTAAGAGTTTACTGAAAGAAGTAAGTATTTGTATTTTAAATTCCCAGGAGGTAAAATATTAAAGGGAAAGAGTATGCAGTCAGTGAAAGCCAAAAAAAAGATGAACAGGAGAAGATTAACTAAATGGGAAAGTAGAAAGTGCTCAGTCACATGGATTTGTTTTAGCACTGAGCACTAAATAGAAATACTGAAATCTTTATGAAACACCCTTAAAAGGTGTTGAAAAGGATATCATCATCAAAACATGAAGCCAGATTAATTCCTTCTGCACTCTCAAGAAGATCCTTTCCTCCCTGTCTCTTCAGCTACCTCTCCTCCATGCTCTCGACAACACTGTATTTGAAAAGATCACTGTTACCTGCAACTGCTGAAAAATGGGCTTAAACAGCTCCAATTCTTTCTCTGAAGTAAAGCTCCTTGATTTACTCTCAAAGCAAAAGTAATTCAAACCCTGAAGAAATTCAATTCATCCTTACGAGCACAAGTATCCACTGTAAGAAAATCACATCTTCTTCTTGGGTATGAGTGACATGGGTACAAAAATGAAGCCAGCTCAAGAATGGCCACAATCAGAAAAAAACAGAAGTCCATGAAAGGCAGCCTGAGAGCTGAAGGGAAGGAATGTAAGGGCTGGCCCAGCACAGCCCCAAGGATGCTCCTCCTGGGGTGTTGCCATGGCCATGTTTTGCAGCCTTCATCAATTCTCTGCACTCATCTCCTTCCACTGCTTAATTAAATTAATTACACAAGCCATAGAAAGCAGCCAGGCTGTCCCTACTTGAGTCTGTCTGTGTCCTAGGCACATCTAATCTATAGCAAGGAGCCTGGGACATTTTTTGTCTGTTTTTAAGATATGGGAGGAATCATTTGGTCAAATGAAAGCATCACTAAGGCACATGCTGAGGTTTCAGCCACCCTTTCTACTGTTTCTTAGTGGTTTTGGTGGGGAGAAATATCTGTGTCTCACATGGGAATTGTCTCAGACTAAATCAGATGTCTAAAACTGGTCAGAGGAATTGTTCCATATAAAAATGCCTGTTTCCCTTCCTGGCTCACTGAGGCAGGTCAGGGTGCCTGACTTCAGCAGACACCTCCACTGCAAAGGCTGAAATTTAGTTTGCACCACCGTAAGCAACCAAAACCATAAAAAACTCACAAAAAGACACAAAAGATTATGCAGAGATTCAAAAGAATACTGGGAGAAGAATTATAATTTCAAGCACACTTCAGTATTTGGATTTGGACTTAAAACCAAGGGTTTCTGGTTCTTCATGAAACTTTGTGAGACATTATCAGCACTGACAGAGGGAGTTGGGCCAGCCCATAATGAGTTGCTCTCCCTTCAAAAATCAGCACTCAGTCATCCACCCAAGGCAGGCTGGCTCAGCAAGAAATGATGGAGCACCACTTGAAAGCATATTTTTTCTCCAGTGAACAAACTTATCTTTGTCCTTCCCCTCTCATCACCATGACAGATATCCATTTTTGTTGGTACAATTAAAAATTGATTGAAAGCACCTCATCACTTTCTTCTTTCTTTATAATAGAGTAGAATTATTTACCCAGACAGGTGTTTTTGTGATAGAGGTCGTATCTCCAATCACTGGCTTTCCGTGGCACAAACATAATTATCATTCGTGACATGGTATGTCACTAGGATCTCTCTCCTGCAGATTCCAAGGCATAAAACAGTTTTTTAGCTTTACACTCTGTCACTCTAAGTTATTCTCACTATGAGTTGCAGTTTTACTGTTGGAAAGAAATGGCACAATGTGATAATAAGTTGTGATATTCATGCATTTATTTTCCAACTATTATGTCTCCCCTCCCCTTCAGTTTAAAGGGTTAATAAATTTGTTGCAAACATTGTGCCGTAATAAAACTTCTCATAAAACCTGTGGAGTGAAATATTTGCATGAAAAAATATGAAAACAGAGAAGTAGCTGTTTTGGGGACTGTTTTTTTCCCTTATTTGAATCAAACCCCAGACTTGAGTTAAAAGATTAATGGTTTAATACTTTCTGAATAAAGAATTGTTTCACCTGCTGAGATAAATTTCAGGATGCAAAACAAAAGTGTACCTGTGAATATATTGATGTTTTAGGTGTAAATGATTTGTGTGTATAAATATATATATATGTATATCAATAGAGAATGAGTATAATCCATCAGTAATACACAACTTAAAATGGTTTATAATTTGCAAAATATTAAATTTCTCAAAAATTCATGCCAAACTCTTTTACTGGTTTTATAGGTTGCATTCACCTGACTTTCCAAAGAGCTCCAGGAGTCCAGAGGAATCATTTCCAAATTGCTGAATAATATTAAAGGTCAACTTCAGGTTCTCAGCACTTCAAATATCACAGCCTTGTGTACACTGAGCAAATTCACATTTGCAGCAACTTTTTCTGTGGATCACTGGATTGGAATAAAACTGCTGCTAAGTTCATGCCCAGCTGCTTTTTTTCTGTATCCATTTTCTCCCACTGAGAATTTGGTTTTAGCTTTCCAAACAGGTCAGCTTTTTACTGATGGCGAACAATATTAATGAAAGTCTCTTTTTGTTTCTCTGTATTGGTTGAATTGGATGATGAACTTTATGTCTGAAGAAAGAATATGACCAAGAAGTAAGCTGAGAGACTTCAGGTTTTTCAAATCTTTGAAGTACTTCTCTTTTCCCCAATCTGTTTGCATATTTAAATGAGATTTGCATTAGCTGCAGATAAGAATAACCATTCCAGTCTGTAGGATATCATCTTTCTGATAGCACAGCTGGGTGTCAGCAGCAATGTGATGGTTTCTTGGGTAACTTGGTTGTAGATCACTTCAGGATTTCTGATTTTTCTGAGAAACCAGTTTTGCAACACAGGAGGAAGCATTAAAATTCAATTTTTCTGTCTCGCGCTGTTTCCTACCCAACACACTTTCATTTGTTGCACAGTGCATGAAGCAGCATGCTATGAAAAGAAAGAATAAGGATATTTATTTGCCTAAAGGAACAGAATAGAGTGTTCTTCGCACAAAAAGCAAGAGAACGTGGGTTCTGCTTCAGTTCCCTGTCCTATGAGGGCAGAGAAAGTTTTGTGATCAAACTAGACCTTCAAGTTTAAAGATTTTTTTGACTCCTTGTGGTTTGTGATCCAGGACACTCCAACAGGTGCCAGTCTTAGGGCCTGGTCCAAAGCCCTTTTGATTCTTTCGGAAGCTCCCAGTAGACACAACGACAACTCCACGAGATCCAAATGCTGAGTCACTCTCTCCCCTTACATCTCCAAGCCATGGGAAGGACATTTCTGAGCTGGTTCTATCTCCACAGGTGGGGGCTTGTCTTGGGTTGGAAAATGTAACCAAAAATGTGTATTCTATTTTCATCTGTTGAAGTTGGTTGGGAGATATTGTTCTTTATCTCTTGTAACTCTAGGGGTGGAAAGAGGGCAGATCCCTTCTGTTGATGGGACACCTGATAACACCAGATAAGGCAGGGCCTCCTTATCTCTTCCTCCACCCATCCTCCTCCCAGGGACATCCCCTGTGAATGGGCCATTGAAGGCTCTCACAGGACTGATAACATCACCTCATCCCATTGGGAGATGCTCCGCCCAGTGGGAGGAGCCAAAGCCTTTCCACCAGGATAAAACAGCAATCCCAAACACCAAGGGAGCCTGTTCCCACTGGATTCCCAGAGGATGACTGGATCCTTTCTTGAGGATCATCTCTACTTCAATGGAGCCACATCTGTCACTCTGGGAGGCCTTACCTCAGGCTGCCTCCAACACCCTGACCAACAGGGTGTCAGGTTTGCATTCTGACTCTGTCAGTGGTCCTTTGTACTATTGCATTTATCTTATTTTATTTTATTTTTATCTTTCTTGTTGTTTGTTCTCTCTCTGTTAAATTGTATTTCTGACTTGGAGTCTCACTGTTTTGCTTTCAAACTGGTACAGGTTTCACTCAGTTTCCATGAAACATTTTAATGTGTAAGGCAGGAAAAACTTCAATACATCACTGATACAGAGTGAAATCCCATGATTTGGGTAGGGTGCCAGACACCCGGTGATTAGGGGCAGCTATTCACCCTACTGTATCTAGAATTGATTTAAAGGCTGTCATGAAGAGCAACTGCTCATCCAGAAAGTCAAGGTAGTTACTAAATCTTTGGAAATTCAGCAGCAGAAGTGGAACACACAGGGGTTTGTGACCAGGGGCTGCTCTGAGACACGCTGGTGTCATTTATGTCAGCGCAGGAGCTGTGGAAGAATGGGAAGCAGAAGGTGAGCCTGAAGACTTTTGAAGTAGTGACTCTGCTCCTGAGATGGAGCATTACCTTATCTCTAATGTCAGCACTGTGTGGGGAAGGAAAGTGAGCAGGGAAGGAGGAGAGCACAGAGGAGTGAATGTGGAAGGAATGCAAATAGATAAAAAAATCACAGAATCGCAGAATCATGAATGTCAGCTCACCTAATTCCCACCTCCTTTTTCACATCAAAGTACAAGGTGTGAAAAGAATGACTGTGTGGAGCGAGGGAAAACTCAGGGCTTCACTGAGACAGAGAATGTGTTTCTCAGGCTGAACACAGAGCAAAGGTGGAGAGCCTTATCGTGCAGGTCGTGCTGTAACGTGCAGTCAGGGAGTGGAGCAGTCAGTTTCTGCTTTTCTGGTTTTTGTTTTGTTTTGGAGAGAACATCAGTGACAACTATATATTAAAAGTCCTGCACTGCACCTCTTTCTTGAGCAAGTTTTCTGTGGATTTTCCCAGAAAGGGGCTGATATCTTCTCTGAAGGACAACTCCCACCAGTATCTTCCTAACTAATGCTGAAACATTACATTACTCCAAAACTGGGGGGGGAGGGGTGGGAATTGTTCCCTGTTGAACCCACACCACTGCTCCCTGAATTATTCTGAATTCTCTAAAGAGGTTTCAGGCTCAAATATAAGCTGGGCTCAGTTCAGCTGAGGCAGTAAATCCAGCGAGGTCACAGCTTGGGGAAGGGTGACAGCTGGCTCCACACTGAGCCACGTGTGCTGCTTGTCTCAGGGGTGAATTATTGAGCATCTTCTGTGGTGTGACCTCCATCAGGGGAAGGCTTTACCCAGGGGCTGTGCTCCTCTCGTGCCTGCCAGGCTCCACCAAGTCCTGAGGAGGGGCTCTGGCCTGCAAAACAAGCAGCAGCCCCTGTGCTGGTTACAAAAAAGGCTTTTCATTGCCACTTCTCGTGAGGTTCTTAGCAACAAGAACAGAGTTGGATGTTTTGCAATGATCCCTGTTCAGGAGGAGCTGATGGAGGATGCCAGATGAATGCACTGGATTGCTCCTATTCAACAACTCGAGGGCCTCCACAATAACTCACCAGGCTCACGCTCTGACTCTCTTCTGGAGACGTAGGAGCAAGAAGGAGCCTCAGTGGCTCTTCTGTTTGCTAGGCAGGCAGCACACTGCAACTCTTAGGGAGCTTCCCACACCTTTCAACTTCAGGCTGAATTTTGTGATGCTTTTGTCAGTGTTTCCAAGGTGGGAGGAAAGGTTTCAGCTCTTGCATTTAAAATTCAGATAAGCATGTTCATGTAGCTTCGGGCCAGAGGCTGCAAAGAATTTGTAAAGTGGTGAATAGGAGATGGGATCTGTGCTCTCTGATAGAACAGCACTGTTTTCTTCTTTCACTCCTTGTTTTTTATTTAACAAGGCAGGAACATTGCCTCACACTGCATCTGCACGCCAGAGAGCAAGGCTGCAGAGCTTTGAAACATAAATGCTGTTCCTTCCCACCCTCCCTGGAGTTCTCTCATTGCTATTTATTTTCATTAGTAGAAATGAAAACAAATTAAGGCATGCAAGACTCAACAGAGTAGGACAGCAACAAGCACAACTGCTGGCACCTGGAGCATTCTGTAACTCCGGAGGTGTCCCCACATCTGAGCAAAGCTCAGCTGACTCAGAAACGTCAGAGGCTGGAAATCCTTTTCTCCTCTGGTCACATCTTTGTATAAAGTTCTTGATCCCACAGCTCAGTTCCTGGTTTACCCCCAAAGCCAATTCCCCTCCCAGCCCTCCCCAGAGGTCTTGCTTGAATGATCAGGGTTCAGCTTCTCAGCTGGTTTGCTTTAATACCTTTGGCTTTGGTTACCCAGCTGCATTTGAATAGTAATTCATATTATTAATTATGATAAGCACTTTGTTTCCCTCCTTCGTGTAACCTTCAAACTTGCTGGTGCAACTGTGTGCACATTCCTTAGTCTTGTTTTCCTACCAAGTTCAATTAGTCTTCCTGGCCAACTTACTTCCACTTTTTCACTTATTTAAGAGGTTCTGCAAACACAGGGCATAAATTCTTTAGTTACACAAAAGGCTCCAACTCTTCCATGTCAGCCCAACTTTTACTGCTGTTCTCTTCCATTTTTGCTAGGATATGTTTCTTCTATTTTTGTGAGTCTTACTAATTGCCTGGAGAAGGAACTTAAAGTCCAGCAACAGCAAAGCCAAGTGTTCTGGATCTCCACTGACAGTATGCCATGAAGGATATTGCTCCTGAACCATGTTGACCCAGAAAAAATTAATACCTGAGTTAGGGAAAACAAAAATTTCACAGAATTTCATTTCACAAAATGAAAGTAAGCATTAAAATATGGGCCTACAAAAGTGTAAATGAATGTAAAATGTGTAGATGAATACCTGAGAAAAGTGAATAGAATGTAGGAGGTCAGGAAGGTCAGGAAAAACAGGATCAATATATTTTCTTTCAAATTGTTTTACCCCCTGCCATAAAACACGGCCCCTTCTCAAAATTAAAACAAAAAGTGAGTTGAAAAGTTCCAGCCCTCTAGAAAGAAAATTTAGTTTTAAAACTGAGAGTACAAATATCAATTATGTCATATCCTAACATTTAATAAAGTGTAAAACAACAAACTATCTTTTGCAAATACCACTTAAAATATTGTTCAAAGTAATGCTTCAAATACTGTTCACTTAGAAAACATCAAGAAGGACTGAAACTCATGTTTTATTACACTAAAGGGCTCCTCATCCAAGACTTTCAGCTGGTGTAACCCACAGCTTCTTTCAGCTGAAGTGCATTTTCTAGCAAGAATCTCAACCCCACTGTGAAACATTTGAACAGGGTAGGTTGTTTCAGTGGGGTGAAACACCCGTGGCAGCTCTGCAGTGTCTCAGGGCACAGAAGCAGTCATGGTGATGCTGAATGTTTTGTTATGTCCTGGCAGGTCCCAGCCCCATGGTAGCTCTGGCTGTGGCTGAGAGGGAATTGCTCAGGGAATGGAAGGGGTTTTGTTTCTCTCTGCAGAGGGGTCCCTTGGCACAGACCAGGTAATTTGCCTACATTTTGCATCCTGCTGGCACAGGACCAAGCCTACAGCAGCACAGCAAATACTGCCCTGGGTGTCTGCACTCCCGGTGTAACTTCCACCTGCCAGTATTTACTGATGGAGCAGGCACTTGTGAGACCCCTCCTGCCCTGTGCCAAGCTCAGGCACAGATGGTTTTTTGGAAGTAGAGGGAATTCTAAGGCACCGTGTGTAGTTCTGCATCCTTCCCCTTGCCACGGTGCCAGTTTTCATCCCTGGTTTTGTTTTCTGCAGAACTTCTTCCCAATGCCTTTTCTTGTTAATTAGGGTGGCATTGTGCCAAGTAAAAGGTTTGGGCTATTACTAGAGCTCCTGAGACAGCTTCTGTAGAAAGTTAATACAATTTTCTGCACTCCCTGGGAATGCACAGCCCTAAAATTGGATTGACTCTTCATACTCCTAAATTGATGAGGTCAGCATATTCCTCAAATCGTTTCCCTGCTTGTAAAACACACAAGGGGTGCCAGAGAGATTTACATTCAGTGGGGATGTGATTATGTGCTGATCTGACTCCTTCTGCTCCCAGACAAAGAAATTCCTACTCCTTGACCCACCAATTTTGGTTGTCTAACTTCAACAGCTCTTCCTTTACACTCCAGCTTCAATTTTATTATTTTACTGTTACTTTCCTTTGGAATTAAAGATTGTGCCTCTGACAGGGCATTGTAGCTGTCTCCAGGTTAGTAAGGGGGCACCCACATGAACATTCATTGATTCTACATGCAAACTTTGTAGTAATAACATGGAATTTAAACACCAAACTATTTCTGTTTCAGACTGGGACATTTACTGACAGAAAAAGAGCATGGAATATTTCCAAGTCTGCTTGCATCTTCTCAGGTGACTATAAATTGTATATTGTTGTGGAAATCATTGCAGGTGAAGAGCCATTTGCCAAGTCTGTGACAATTATGTAATCTGGAGCAAAAGCAGAGACAGAATGTATGTTGGTTGGGTTCCCCTCTCCCCACACAGAATTTTACCATTTCTTCTATTTTGAAATACAATGGCATAAAAAGTAAGAGAAAAGAAAGGCTACCACCTCAAGCAAAAAGCTTGAATTAATAGTTCAGAGATGTTTTGTTGATTTAAAACTTTTCAGTCCAATTAGCAGACATTCTATAGACTACTAAGAAAAAGAAAAAAGAATGAAGCAAATTTATTTTGAAACAGAAAAGTTGAAACATTCCATATTGAAGAATTGAATCAAATTGCCTGATTTCTTCAAAGTTTTCTCATTACTGTTCCAAGCAATTTTCTCTGAACTGACAAATCTCCATGATGTGTGTTGGCTTTGACAAACCAGTAATTTCTGACGGAACCATTCAGCTGCGACATTTCAAGCCCTGTGAGTGTATTCTAGCCCTGGAAAGCTGCTTCTAATGAGAAAAGCGAGTACTGGTGATCAGTGGCTGGGCTCTCAGGTGGTGGATAACCAGTTTTCAGCACTGCTGCAGCTCTTCCCTCCCCACATGATGCTGGGAGGCTCCACTTGCCCCGGGCACCACTCTGCCTTTGGCTCTTTGAAGCTGCCTCTGCTCTTCCCAGGATGCTCCTAACAAAGGGGCACACACCAGGTGGGTTCCTTTGGTCTAACTCAACTTATTTTTGTCTGGCCCTGTCTTTTCCAGGCTAGCTCTTCCCCCTCTCCCTGTGATCCCTGGACAACTCCAAATGGGTTGTAGCTGGTTTATGAGCTCACTGCACAGTTCATACCTTTTTTATTTTCTTGGCCAGTGCTCACAGAAACACACTCTGTCCAACTTCAGAGCTGGCCTTCTAACCTCTCAACAAAGATGTTCTAGGGATTTCTTAAGTCTCAGATTTAATAAAGCATCAGTACTTCAGGAAGTCTTCCTAAAATTGGTGGCCACTTTGAAGAGGAGGTCATCGTAGCTGTGTATAGGCTCACACCCACCCAGAGGTATAAATGGCTTTTTAGAGAAGGATATTATCCAAGTGTTACAAATCCATCTTCATCTTGACTGTGAATGGATGGAAAAAAAAACCTTATGACATCAGTCACAAAATGGACTTTTCTGTGACCATCCCCAAATTCACATTTTGTCCTAAAAGGGAATTTCATTCATGTTATTCCTCAACAGCTGGATGAAGCCCCACCCTCTAACACCTCACAGCAGCATTTTTCAAATGGTTCTATGCAAGTGGCTGGGGGCAGATGCATGATCCCATGAAGGGATACTAAAGAAAATCCTAAAGTGATGGCTGCCACAATTTTTACCATGTCAGTGTTTTGCATCTTAACAATGAAAGCAGTAGGGTAGAATCTCCTTTCAAATTCTGCGAGTAAATTGCTTTCTTGTAATAACTAGATGTTCCACTACCAGATGGCAGCTACAAGCTGTCAATCATTGTGAAATCCAAGGATAGATGAAGCACAGCAAATGCATTGTTATTGCCTGCTAGGCTGGAAGTGTGTCCAGGCTGGTGCAGGGCTCCTTTGTGTTGTTCCTCATCTGTGGATTTCACAAGGACAATACTTCTGCCAGGCACTCACTGCAAGGAAGAAAGGCCACATCCAATTTCTTATGGACTCCATCAGAAACACAAACATGAAACCCAGATCCAGCCAGAGGAAGAAAAAGAGCCTGGGCCCACAACAAAAACCATATTCCCCTCCTGTGCAAACAGTTGTTTAAGCAAAAGGGCCTTCAAAACAAAACTTGGGTAGAAGGGACAAAAAAGAAAATGGAAATTATTCTTGCTTTAGGAAACTTGTGTGATGTCCAGAGCCACAGCTATTGCCTTCCAGAGCACACAATCAATCAGCCCTGACCACTTCCCTCCTCCCAAGGTCACAAATGCTGGCTGTTGCCATTTGCCTGAGCACTTCACAGAAGCCCCAAGATGCTGCAGCTGTTCAGAGAAGCTGAACACAGAGCCACAAGGGCTCAGCCCCAGAATAAACCTGTTTAATGTTTCTTCATCCCCAGACACCTTGGAGTTTCAGTCATTCATTCGTGTGTCCTGGGACAGAGTTATAAATGCCTGCTTTTCCAACCTCTATAACATCATGTCTTGCTTAGCATAAACGATTCTGTTTCAGAACGTAGATGCAAAAAAATATCTATTTGGACCTAATAATTTATCACTTCTAATCAGCTCTTGTACATCTAAACAAGGGACTAGGTATTTTTTCCCTTTTTGGAGCCTCCTGGAAAGTGTTGGTTTTCTCCCTGAAGCTTTTGGGAGCATTTTTGTAATTAAGTGACAAAAATAGGAATAGTCATCCTGAGGGCAGTATATCTGCAAGAGAGGAACAAGCAGGAGTTAGAAGCAGTGTAATTTAGGCTGAACTGACTCCACTAAACAACAGCAGACCATACATGCTGCTCCTGCTCTGGAAACATTTGGCAGTGTATTCAAAAAGGACATAAAAACTGCATTGCATTTGAATCTTTATGGAAATGTTAACTAGTCTCAGCCAGGGTAGTGGTCCTGCTTTGCTAATTTTTTTGAACAACTCTTAATAGCCCTTTCTCCCTCTGTCTTTTCAGACCAAACCTGGTTAAGCTTAAAGGAAAAAGATGGGTCCTGTTTTTTAAGTAACACTGAAAGCATTAAGAGGTAGTTCAAAATCACAGGTTTACAGTCAAATTCATGAAGAAAAAAATTAAACTAAACTAAAAATTATTGACATTTTGCATTACAGACCTAGGAAAGCAAGGAAAGCAGTCCTTATGGCAGACAGAGTTAGTACTGCTAAAGACCAGATAATCAAAATTGATAAAAATAGGGGGAATTGATATAATACTCTTCTCTGACCATGTCCTTCACAACAGTGGAAGTGTGGCAGAAAAATTCTCTTAATTATGCATTGCTTTTCAAAAGATGATTATTGTTCTCTGCAACTCCAGTGAATGGTGAAGCTGGTTAAGGCATTCTTAGCTGGGTACATTTTGTTAAAAATACTTTAGGTTTGGCAGCAGGGAGGAAAAATTCCTTATTCTGGTGACTTTAACAGACTGGGAAGCAACAGGACAGAACTTCAGTGGCTCTCAGAGGGCAAACCCCAAAATCTTCAAGGTGCATCACAAGTTTCCCTTATTTTTTCAAATGACAAATCTGTGGCATCCTCTTGGCTGGAGGCACATGTCCTGGCTTCAGCAGATAGCCTTTGTTACATATTTTTTCTTTCCTAGAAGATCTCAGATGAGGATTTCATGGCTTACATGACAGTTTTTAATACACAGCATTTCTGTGTGAGTGGTTAAATTCCAGAACCAGGCTAAATGCTTGGAGACAAATGTGCCTGACTGCTCTGAATGTCACAAAAGTTTCTTGCAATAGATGACATGTGGTTAGCTGAGAGCATCAAAATGGAAATCATGCTGTACAGGAAAGAAGCAAGGCACCTGCTTTGAGAATATTTCCTGTGAAACATTTAATTTCTTTCCAATTTCCTTATCTACCAGGTCCCTGAATCTGTCAATAATCTAATGGTGGCTTTGAATTACAGCCTGCATAAAAACTATTGGTACGGTGTCAATAGTCTGATGGTGGCTTTGAATTACAGCCTGCATAAAAACTATTGGTAGGCTTTGAATACAAGAGACCATGTGTCTCAATTTATCAAATTTTATTTTTTTTTATTCCTTTCTTTACAACTTGTCTTTGTGAGACCAGATTCTCTGCCCACTGGCAATTCAGCCCAAGAACCATCAGCCACTGAAAACAGCTTGAAACTGGAGTTTTTCCTCCCCCTTACTGAGACATGAGATGAAACAACAGGTACATCCATCACACTGATGGGTAAAGATTTCTTTTATCATTATTTTCACTAAACATCAATGGAAATTTAAGCTTAGTAATTACAGCAGTCCCACACATCACTGCTAGAGCCATTTTCAATGCCAGTGAAGATACTTTAAAGATAATTCTGGTTTGGGCCAATCCAGTCCTTTGGCTACTGAAATGACCAAAAGGGTCACTTTTGGGCTTTGACAGCAAGAGACTCATGAAGCACTCTCCACTAATAAGGACACTAATAGAAGATGACAAAAGTAAATGGGCCCAAGTTTTTGCTTGATTGCTCCATTTCATTATAATTCTCAGTTTCATGCTGCTCAATGCCTTTCAGAATTAAATAACCAACCTGCACAGAGCAGCAAGCAGTGCCCTTCCTGCGTGACCCATTTGTGGAGGGGTTCTCTAAGCATATTGTAGTTCATGGGAAGGAAATAATGAGCAACAATGCAGACAAGGCACCGAACTTCAAAGCAGACCATGGCAAGTCCCCCTCTGCTGTTACAGCTCTGTTTTCTCACTTGCTGGACCAGTTCATCTGCAGTTACCCTCAAAGTTCAGGTGCAGAGCTACAAGCAGGGAAAATGTGCTCACCACCTTCTTGGGCAACAGCCTGACCATGCAGAGACAGACACACAAAAGAGGATTTGTTCCATCACAGGAAAGTTCTCTCTCAGGGCACAGCATTCTTCCACATATCAGGGTTTATTGAAATTCAGATAAGGCAAAGTCTTCCCTTTTTGTATTTGCTGCTCTATGTGGAGAATGAAATGATTCTCTCCAGTGTTAGAGACTTTTTTCTAGTCTCACTTGATCCTCATAAACCAGATGACCTTCCTGCAAGCACCAGCCAACCCTGTGCATTTGCCTAGACTTCATTCTTACTGCATTCTTATACTGTTCTATCACTGCTTTGTATTCTAGTCTCCAAGAACCTGCTTTTTTTGTTGTTTATTGTGGGGTTTTTTGTAGTGGGCTTTCTTCTTTTTTCAAATTACTGCATGCTTTTAGGTAGTTTCCTAGTCAAAAGATTCTCCATATCATGAGGACATTAGGTATAATTTTGACTGCAGTGAAAAGGATGTAATTCAGGAATAAATGAAGTGAATACATAGTTACACGAAAGAATTACCTGTAGGAGATTAGAAACAGACCCATAGCTGCTGCTAATTAAAGTGGCTTTTCCTCACATTGTCTTCTCTTATAAGGGGTGTAGTAGGCAAAGTGCCCACTTGTGCCTTTATTTTCCACAATTGCCTTCTAGGCTTTCCACCAGTTCCTGTGGAAAGCATTAATTAAACACAAGGAAGGCAGAGACTGCAAACAAAAGTTGGTTGTGTTGATGATGCTTTGCCACTTACTTTTGAATTCAAGAATCTTTCCCATCAGTAACTCATATTATAAATCAATTTGGCAAGCTATCAGACTTTAAAATCAATTACACTGGATCAAAGGCTGTGTTTGCAGATAATGCATGGAGGGACACTCTTACACAGCAATGACCTTTTAAGCTGGCACAAGCCAGTTCCCACTACTTGGCAAAGTATCCTCCCACAGTGCTAAGTCAATTATATTAAACCTATTTCAGTTTGTTATTGAGCATATAATGGGAGAGGACTGCTGAGGGCAAATCCGCCTGTGCTCCCCCAGAAAGGAAAACCACAACCGGCCTGGCAGAGCTCTCATTTATCCCAGATATGTACTGAGCACTTCCTCCTGAAGGAAGAGGAGCAGCAAAGAATCTGGAAATGGTTTTCCACTTTATATATTGACAATTCTAAAGTCATTAAATTCCAACTAGGCAGGTGAAAACAACGGCCCACTTTGTGATCACCAGCGTGTGGACAGGAGGGGCCACCAGCAGGTGATACCCAGGACAGCAAAACCTCAGCATTGCTAGGAACTATAATCTGTACAGCCA
This sequence comes from Prinia subflava, assembly GCF_021018805.1. Lineage (NCBI taxonomy): Eukaryota > Metazoa > Chordata > Aves > Passeriformes > Cisticolidae > Prinia > Prinia subflava. Next base: position 100,881,677 of record NC_086249.1, on the reverse strand, counting down.
TTTGAAGCACCATTAGCTTCAGGAGAGGTGATCTGATGATTCCTTGTTATTTGCATGGCACACAGGCATTTACAGCCCAGAGATTGAGCAGCACCCCTGAGGAGCAAGGTCTTTGTGCTGAGTGTGCAGCACAGCAAGCACCGAGGGGAGTGGGGCAGCCAGGATATTCAAACCCACAAAATATCCAGAATACAGCAAGATTGCAAGCCATGGTCTTTGCTCTGCTACATGCAGACAGCTCAGCAATTTTGCAGGGAGGTTTTCTGCTGCTCTTAAGGATTTGGCATTCCCAGTGTTTGGGGGAGATGGCTGTGGATGGAGGTCAATGTATTGTCACCACATCTGCAAGTGACCACCCTCAGAGCTGGCTGCAAGCACAGAAGGAGATGCCAGGTTAAGCCCCCATGGTCAGCACACATTTCTGAGTGCCCTGCACACGTTCCTCTTGCTTGGCTCGCTGTAGCCTGTTGCACCAAGCACACAGAGAAAAAACAAGGTTTCATGGGTCAGAGACAGAGCAATAGGACAGTAAAGAAAACTGATAGAGGGAGCAGGAGAGACTTACTGAAGATACACATGATCAGCAAAGGGAGTAAGAAAAGAAGACAGACTTAGCAGCCCAGCCACTAAACCCTGCAGCTTCTCCTCTCAGCACTTTTCATTTACTTCTCAGTTTTTAGACAGAAAATCATGTTTATTTGTGTGGCTGGGATACTCCAAGCAAGAAATATGCCTGTCTGGCTACAGATTCATTGTGCACCCTGAACACAAGGCAGCTGAATGAATTACTCCACCCTTGTCTCAGGCCATACATTCAGAGCAACTTTGTGTGTTTCCACAGAGGGAGGTTAAGGAAAAAAATTTTTGCTTGATATCAAACAGTGCTTCTTTTTAAACTGCAGGATAAAATCCTCACAGTGCTGCTAATGCTCACGGTGTTTTGACTGTGAGAATTACTTTGTTAGGGAGTCACTTCAAAAGGAAAAAAAATGAGAAGACAGTCAATATTTGGTAGTGTAGCTGGAAGCCTACATTAAAAAAATACAAAACAAACAAACAAAATCCCACAAAAAAAACAACAAACCCCAAGGCAAAACTAAAACAAAGAAACAAACAAAACACCCCAAACAACACACCAAAAAAACCCACACCACAAACCCCACTCCCACCAAAACCCCAACACTCAATAACCCTCAGTACCACCAGTAAAAGAGATTTAGTGCTCTGGTGCTTCAGAAGTCACCTTGATGGTGATGCCATTCTCAGACTCAGCCTTTTGGTCACCCCTGGGTGTCAGGAGCTCTGTAAAGGTGAATTACACAGCTGTTGTCTGGTTCATGAGTAAGCAGTAATGAACCTGGAGCATGAAATCTCATAGCAGGGCTTTAAATCCGTGCAGAGCACAGTGTGCTCCTAGAAAGAGTGGAAGAAGAAAATAGGCAAGAGGAGGCAGGAAGAAAAGAAGGAGGGAGGAGGAATTTTTGAGGTTTTATAGATAATCTATGGTGGAAATCAACAAAAGGGCATCTAGAAAAGCCCGTGAAATGGCAAAGAAAAGGTACAAAAGCCTTTTGATCAGTGGCTCAAACCAGCAATCTTCCTAGGATGAAAGCAGAGGTGTGCATATGAGATATCCACAGCTACATCCAACAATGGACATAATGCTGGAGATGTTGTTTCCAAATGGAAAAGATGGAGGTATCTGTCATCTCCTCACCACAGCCAAGGCCTTTCCAGCATCAGGATGGATCTGGGTCACCTCGGGGCGGGGACTGTTGCATTTGTTTAGTCATCCAAGGCTTCCTCTGCTCTGCGGGTTCCCGGAGCAGAGCTGAGGCATCACTGCACTTCCCATACCTGTCTCCCAGCCCTAAGCAGAGGAGACATTGTTAGAGGAAAGCAGACATGGCAGGGCATCCCTAGGACCAATTAATCTGAGCTTCTGACAATCTGAATTAGCACAGTTTAAGTGAGAATGTGACCAGTCTGGATTTGTAGAGCAGATCAAGCGGCAATTGTCCTGTGTAGTCAAAGTCAGTGGAAGTGACAGATTAATAATTATTGCTCTATTCCATGCTTCAGCCACAAAGCAACCCACTAAATCTTGCTAAATTATCTGATTATAGAGAATATTGTTCACAGTTCACCATATGCTTTCTTTTGTATTTTAATGGTGGTAGTGTGCCTAGCAGTGTTCCCAGGTCCACTGATTTTGCCCTTTCCCTTTGCTGAAATCTCACTGTTCCTATTCCTGTTGTTTGATGCTTCCTTCCTCTTTTATTGTCTCAAGAAAAACACTTAAGCCTCATGACTGAATAGCCCACTGCACAGCTTCATTAGGAATAGCACCTGACAGAAGAACTAAATATAACACACAGCTTCCCATACTGGAGGCACTTAACTGAAAATTGAACAGGTTGGAGATTTTCTGTAAGAAAAAGGCCATTTCATCCAAACATACACATTTTGTAAACTGTCAAACTATGACAAATATTGTGTACAGAAAGTAAACCACTTAGCTTTCTTAAGTCTTCCATTAAAAAAAAAAAAAAAAAAAAACAGTTTGACTGTGAAGACAGGGGAGGAAGTTAAAGGATAATGGTTTTTATGCAAGTGACAATGCTTTGACAGGCCTGATTACTCATTACTTGGGGGGTTGGGTATTTTCTTGGGGTGGGTTTTTTTGGTTTGATTTTTATTTTTGTTGGTTGGTTGGTTTTGATTTGGGGGGGTGGTTTGAGTGGGAAAGGCTGGAAAGAAATAGAATATCTGCTCAGCTCTTCTCAAAGTGTCTTACTTGTTCTGCTGGTGTGGTGTGTCCTCTACACTTAGAGACACTTCTTTCTTAGATAAATACTACAGAAAACCCTGACATTCTTGGGTCTGGTTATGGCTTTGTATTAATATAACAGCAGAGCCTTGCCCTTTATGTTTTAACATCTTAACACACAGGTGACAGAGAAAACCACAGATGACTAGTGACTTCGAGGTTAAAGGAAACACAAATGCATTCTCAGGGATTATGTTGCCCACAGTGTGCAATTCCAGGAGGATTCAGCAATATGAAGTTACATTTTTTACCCTTCTAACAGCAAAAGGCCACCTGTGGCTCCTTAATGCTAGGTTCACACACTCCAAGGCATCCCATGGCTGATTCCTTGCTGGGCTGCATTAATCAGATCAAAGCTGTTGTTAGGATGCTGAAGGACTCCTCAGTGACACCACACCAGGCTTTAGAGAGGATCACTGTGTGCAGCTGCTAAGGGGACAGGAGCCACCCCTGTGGGACCTCTCCTGCAGGGGACTGACCTGCCAACCCTGACCTTGGCAGGTGATCATTTAGGTCACTGTTGCAGTTTGGAAAGACAGGTATCTGTCAGGGAAAACCAGAGTTCCCCTTGGAATGGAGAATGTAAAACCCCCCTCCCCCCAAATTATTACAATTTTGCAATTAGGAGCTCTCAGGCAGAAATATGGGAATAGGAATAACAGTTCTTTACCAGGAATATTAAAAATACAAATGCAGTAGTAAAAAAAAAAAAAAAAACAAACAAGCAAGCAAACAAACAAAAGTCCTAGAACACCCTGACGGAGTCAGGAAGATGACCTGACACTCTGTTGGCAAGGGTGTTGGAAGCAATCCAAATAAATCTTCCTGGAGTGACAGATGTGGTTCTGTTGGAGTAGAGATGATCCTACAGACAGGTTCAGTGGTGGTGAGATGAGTCCGGTCTTCCTCTGGGAATCCAATGGAAAAGAGATGTCTGGGGTCCCTGTGTCCCCATTTTTATCTGGGTAGGAATGGTTGGCTCCTCCCCACAGGGTGGAGCATCTCCCCATGGGATGATGTACTGGGTCATGTCACTGATGAGCCTTAATGGCCCATTAACAGAAGATATCCCCCAGAGGGTGGACAGTGGTGAAAGAGATAAGAAACACAAAACCAGAACCATCTGGTTTTGACAGATGATCTACTATCAGAAGGCATCCACCCTCCTCCCCCCTGGAGTTACAAGAGTTAAAGGGAAAAGAAACCATCCCCCAGCTGCTTTCTACAGATGAAATAGAATACACACTTTTTTTGGTTACATAACCCAAGACAGTCACACACAGCCTGCCTTTTCCTGGCACAAACACCTGACTGGTTCCTTGCCTTCCCAGTTTAGCTTTCTCCACATACTAAGAAAACACTTTAAACAGCACTCAGAGGTAAAGGAGAGGGCAGGCAAGGCAGGCTCTTCACCCAGGGAGTAAATGAAGTGCCACCACTCCGAGTCAGGCTTGATCCAAATGCTCTTTACACCTTGAAAAGTTCAGCAGGCAAATTTACCACCACAACCTCTGGCAGCAGATCAGTCTGGAATTACATCAGCAGCAGAGAAAATTAAGTGTGTCTTCATTTTCAGCAAGATAAAAGCATCCATCTGTTTCTGTTCCTTATTAATTTAGCCTGCAAGTAGAATACAGAGCTATACATTAATTAAATGCATATGACTGGCTAATAAATTTGTTACAAACTGCTCTCATGATGCCTATCTCTTCATTAAGCAGAGATTGAGAATGTATAAAAGGGGTACTTTTTACAATAGATCATATACAGATGACAACTAAGCCACCTAGAGTTTTCCACAGCACTACAGAAAATGCCAAGTGCATGAGAAATTCCATTAATATTTCAATTTTCTTTTATTTTTGCTATTGGTTACCATGAGGTCCCACAGGAGGACAAATGTCTCCCCTCACCTTATCCTGCAAATGTACCCAGTAGAATTTTTCTCCCCCTTGTCCCCAAATATGGGGAGATAATGCCAGTCAGGTTTGCTACTAACATAATCCCATGAATCACTGAGCAAAGAAGTGCTGGGATGATGGAATTCCCAGCTCACTCCCTGGCTGCCCTGCCCCTTGGGTCTGCACACCTCACCCATGGACAGGCACCACTGAACCAGGACCAAGGTGGGAAAGGGAATAGAGTAAGAGAGCAGGGATTTCCTGGGTCAGCCACGCCAACACAGCCCCTCCCAGTGCCAAACACACCAGGGATGGGACAGTCCTGGGGGCTGTGTATTTGTGCTGCTGCTCAGGTGCACTGATGTGCAACCGAGGTGGAAATAATCCTAGAAAGGTCAGCAGAGACTTGATAAGGGAATAAAACCCCCACACTCCTACCTTACAGGAGAATCTATTATTTTACAGAATCTGAATAAGATACAGTGCTTGCAATAATTTCATAAGAACCTTTCTAACCAGGTTAGGGGGGAAAGTGCCTTTTATGAGCACTTCTTCAAGGCATTATTACCTGTCAGGACCCAGTGTTAAATAAATTGCAAGAAGCTTCTGCTGGCATTGCAGACCTTAGTGATAGCTTTGCTTTACTAATATAATTATTGCAATAGTAACAATAATGAACTGCCACAGACTACTCCAAGTGGCAATGCCTAAGCAAACACCCCCTCACTGCATACAGGCAAAAGCCAAGGCTGCTGCAGAGGGGAAAGGAGTGTATTTTACAGAATCTTTGGAAATTGATAATGAAAAGTTGATACATTGCAATTGATACCGCTAAATACATTTTTAATGGTATTAAATGGCTTTAAAACTTCAACAGTTTCCTAGACAGGAAGTCTGATGCTCATCTAGAACTGAAATTGGCCAAGGATGCCAAGTACAAGAAGCAGGAGATCTTCAGATCCATGCAGGGGATCTTCAGATCCATGGGCAGAAAGTGGAAGCACAGGGAAGACACAGGTCCATTGCTAATGGGAGAGGGAAACATCACAGTGCTGGCAAGTCAGAAGTCTCAATACATTTGTTGCCTCTGTCATTACTAGAATTAGGTCTTTTTTCTCTGGAGAAGTCCCAGAGGAGCCCTATCCCTGTATTTCATTATTTGAAAGGCAGCAACAGAGAGACCTGAATCTTCCTCTTCAGAAGGAGCCACATGGGGAAGACAAAAACTGGGCAACAGTTATGAACTACAGGACAAGAGATTTCATCTCAATATATGAAAGAAATCTTTTCAGCATTAGAAATCAGTGGAACAACCTCCCCAGAGATGTGGACAGGGTGTTAAATAACCTCATCTAGGTTCCCATTCCCATGGACAGTTGGACCAGATGATCTTTCAAAGTTCCTTCTTACCTGAGCTGTTCTATGGTTCCATTAGTCTAAAGCATGAGGAAAAAGAAGTTATGCTTAATTTTAAACAGAGCTACCGACACCAGCAAGATTCTGCATTTAACCAGCTCGAAAAAACCCAAATATTCTCACCACCACAACACTCAACACCTCCTCCCTGCAACTTTTCTGAATAATATTCAAAAGATAATATTTACCTTGCCCTTTTATGAACCTCCTGAGAAACAAGTCATTGATATTTTGGGGGTTTATCCCTTAGGAAATGGGTACTGACCATCTTCCCTGCAGTAAGTAAGCACTCACAAAGCTGAAGCCACCTCCTTCTTCATTAGGAAGTTCCTCTCAGGCTTTTAAGTTAGAAATGCAAATGTTCTCAAAAGTGTTAACGTGGCAGCAAAGGAGTTAAACAGATGAATGGAGCTAATTAAGAAAAATGCACATTTTCTTGAGCAAAAACCCAGCCTAACAGGGGTGCTCATCAGAGAGCTAATATTTAGCAAAAGTTACAACTACGCAGAAGAATAACGACTGAATGGTAAAGTAACAGCACAATAATTAGTTGTATTCTAGCAATTACTTAGGAATTCCCCAAGAGGTAGCACTGATTAAAGTTATTTTACAAGTATATTAGTAGGAAGTCTTTATAAAAAAGCTATGCCAGGTTTTTGTTGATGATTTGAAGGAGCCAGAAAACTGTGGAAATCACATTTCATTAAGAAATGAAGCAAGAGGCAAAACATACAAAAGAGGTGAGAGGCAGCAAACAGAGTAAATGAAGTAACAGATTAAGTTAAATAAAATCATAGATCATGTAGGTAATGCTAGAATACATTTTTTTTTGTCCTGAAGAATGAATGAAAATTTACATGGGAAATGTCATTCTTGGGACCCTGAATCTGCACAGCACAGCTGACAAAATGGTTCAGGTTCAAGGGCATGCATCCCCTTTTCCAGGAAAAGGAAGGAAGGATGGATGGATGGATGGATGGATGGATGGATGGATGGATGGATGGATGGATGGATGGATGGATGGATGGATGGATGGATGGATGGATGGATGGATGGATGGATGGATGGATGGATGGATGGATGGATGCATGGGTGCATGGATGGATGGATGGATGGATGCATGGGTGCATGGATGGATGGATGCATGGATGGATGCCAGCCCCAGACCATCTTTGAGCTTGCAGATGAAACACATTATCCACTCCACTGGGGGCAAACAGGTGTGCCCTTAAGAGCTCCCAGCTGAAAGTTTTTGAGCTCCTGCCTGCCATTGATCCCAGGCTAATTTTGCTGAAGCCCATAAAGCTACACAGGGCTGCATTTGGTTTTTCAGATATCTGCTATCCATAGCAAACATGATGTTGTTTTCTCTGCCCTTTGAACAGGAAAATTACTGCACTTCTCCCTGATTTCAAAGCTCAAAGTAGCTCTTCAGCCTCTCTGGTTTGTGTTTGGGCTCACCCAGGTGACAGAGAGGTGCAGGGCTTGCATCTCCTGGACACCAGAGCCTGCCCTGCCTGCAGGAGTCTGTGAGCTCTGCACATAGGGAGCAGCTCTGGTGCCCACCCAGCAGTGGCACAGTGCCACCAGCCAGAGTGAGAGCCAAGCAGGCACAGAGAAACCAGCAAAAAACCAGTCGGGAACATCTAACTTTGGGGAGCTGAAGGGGAGGATGGGCAGCGTGGCTGGTCCTGTCTGCCCACATTGCTCCTTCCTCGTAAGCACAGGGGCACAACTAAATCTGGATGTGTTCCTGCAGGTCCAACATAGGATTCCTTCATGGGAGGGAAGCCTACTGGTCCAGAATCCTGGTCCTCTTCCAGCTTGATAAGGTTTTGAAGAGCCCTGCCAATGAAGGAATAGGGTCGTGCAATCACCTGCTCCACTGCACCACATTGTGGGGTGTGTGTTTGGTGTTTCGGAAAGCCAGAGCTATCACTGAGGCTTGAGGAGCTCACTGCTGCCCAGGCTGCCCCTGGTTCCCCTCAGGACACTCCCACGTGGCCCATGGTGCTCAGGACATTCCCACATGGTGCTTCCCAAGGTGAGTCAGCATGGGCAGTCCAGCACCTTGGCCTGAAAAGCCTTGTCTGGAAGGGACAACACAAACACCACCAGGGGATCTGGGACAGCCCTTCCCCCATCCACAGCTACTCTGCCATCTCCTTCTTCCTCCTCAAATCCTCACCCTCACCTGCACTGAAATAGGAGGGTGATTGCAGAATGAATGGCACTGCTAAAGGTTCCTCTAACTGCACAATCCCTCCCTGCCAGCCCCTGTGGAAGAGGTCTGTGCTAAATCCTGTCACGACTTTTCGCCTCCTTGAGATTTAAGATCAGATTTCCCCCTCATTTGCATGCAAGTCTAAAGCCATTAACCTCCAGAAAGCAATTCCTTCCTCTGCTGGTGCAAAGAAGAATAGAATTAGGTCATATGGACCCAGTCAGTCCTTTATTTTTATATCAGTGAAGGCTGGCAAGGATATTTTACTGAAAATTTCAGCAGCAGTTCCCCATAACCCTACTGCTCTTATTTAATCAAATCAATGCCATAGGGCCCTGCAGTGGAACCTGCAGCAATGTGTAAGTTCTGTATGTCACACTCTTTCTGTCTAAATGTCCCTGCTAGGCAGTCTATTGTTTTTTGACTTGAATGATGAGTACTCTTGACTTTCAGGGCTTATTTGTTGATTATTCCCCTTCTCCTTTTTTTAAAAAACTTCGGTTCCAGAACAACATTAGCATCCACGTAGTGCAGCTTACAGCCATGAGCAGCCTCCTGCAATTCTGCCTGTGTTTTTGGTTGTTTGGGTTTGGTTCTTGAGATGGTAATCACATTTTCAGAGCACAAATGCTGACTGCCATACTGCACACTTCTACACAAAGGTACTGGTAAGAGTCATGCACCCATTACCCCATTTCATCACCCTTCCCCTTGGCATATGTTAAATTATCCAGCCTCAGTAACATTTGTTTCACCTAAATGCCCAGTTCTGCTTATCTTTAAATAAGTAACACACATTTGTGTGCCTCTGCTCAGAGCCCCTGCTCTTTACTTTCAGTGGAAACATTCCCCGACAGGAAATCCAGGTTACTTGGTGGTTTTGCTCCATGTTCTTTTGTTTCAGAGCACAGTGTGCTTCACTTTCAGAGCTACCCTCTCTTAGCTCAGTCCTCAGCTGCCATTCCACATGATTTATTAAGAGAGCAACAAATGCAGGCAAAATTTAAAACATCACAAGCTGTTTGATACAGTCTTATACATGGGCAGAGTGTAATAAGCCTCGTGAAGATGTATCAGGTCTGAGGGTTGATCTGCACCTTCTCAGAGTGGCTTAATAATATTGTGAGACAACGTCTCTGGACATGCTTTGTAAAAGAAAAGGTTTTAATAATGATGAAAATAATAAACATTATCAGACAAAAGAAATGTAAGTCGAACACAGTGCAGCTAGAACTCAGCACTGCTAAGGCAGTCCAAAAAAGCCATTGAGCACCTCTGTGCAGTCTTTTAAGTACTGAATGGTCCAGGTGGGCTTTTTGGCACCTTGCCCGATGAAATTGGCAACAGATTTTGAGGCACAGATCCAGGTGTCCAACCTGTATCTCTGCTTGGCACCTGGCCAATTACTGGGAAAAGAACATCCAAGTTTCTGGGTCCTTTAGCTTGTAAGAACAGCAAGGGCTGAGTCTTAAACCTTTCCCCATATGGAAACACCTGCTGGGGTATGGGGTGCATTCCTACAGTTGTTCATAAAAGACACAAGGGTAGTACCCAAATCTTCACATCTCCTTGTGCTTCAGTGAGTGAATGAGTTCCTCTTGCCTTGTGTACCTCAATTTGCCTGCAGAGAACAGTGAAAGTTGGTAAGTGATTTGTATACCCAGCAAAAACTCTTCTCCCATTAGTCCTCCCACCAGCCAAAGGTCACCTGGCTTCAGTATATAGCTTTTAATATTCCTGTGTAGTCATTTTGCTGCCTGGAAAGGCAAGGAAGTCCTTCACCATCCAGCCTGTTTGCCAGGCTGTCACATTCACCAGTTTGGGTGATAAAACAGTTTCTTCTCCCAGTCATCAAATAGCTTCATCTTTGGGCAAGAATCTGTCAGGGCACCAAAGATACAGATGTCCAAAACAAGTGGTCCCTGCACACCCAGCACAGCACACACAGCAGCTCCAGCTGGCCCTGAAGGACTACACCCCATGGAAAAATTGTACCCATGCTGGACCAGTCTGAGGAGAACTGTTGCCCATGGGATGGGACAGTGCAGAAGTTCATGGAGAATTGTCTCCTGTGGAAAGGATCCTGATGCTTTAAGTTTTAGCTTCCATGTTTTTCAAATTCTGTGCTGCCTAGGAGTGCAGTCCTAAGTGTCAGTCAGCTCTCTGCACAGAACAGGTAGACAAAACAAATCCTTTTCCTACCAAAGGCCAAGGACAAATTTCAGGCCCAAAAATACAAACAAAGGTGAACTGAGGGGAGGAACAAGAAGGAAGGGACCTCACAACCTGAAGCTGTAATTGGACAATTAAACCCCAATATGCAAATGGGCCAAAACTTATACAAATGTAAGACCCTGTGACCCCTCAGCCATTTTTTGTGACCATTCTAAATCTACCTTGTGTGAGCCCCGGTCAGGCTCTTGTCCTGCCCAAGGTGTATCCTAAAGGCCTTTCAATAAATATCTACTTTATTCTCCAGCTCTGTCCAGTCTCTGTTTCAGGTCAGCCTTCCAAGGCATCAATCCCACCCTGGGGCAGGGAAAGGACTCCTGTCCCTGGGCAGTGACAGGAACAGTGTGTGATGAACTGACCATAAACCCCATTCCCCATCTCCCTGTGCACTGGGGGGAGGAGGGAGGGACAGGAAGGAGGGAGGGGTGGAGGGTAGCTGTTTTTAAGATTTATTTAATTTCTCATTATCTTGCTGTGATTATGTCAGTAAAAAAAATCAGTTAATATCTCCACGTTCAATCTGTTTTGCTTGTGATGGTTTTTGGTGAGTGAGATCTCTCCCTGTCCATATCTTGACTAATGAACCATTTGTTATATTTTCTCTCCCTGCCCAGCTGAGGAGGGGGGTGACAGGGTGGCTTTGGTGGGTGCCTGGCACCCAGCCAGGGCCAGCCCAAACAAGACTGCTCGTGTAGGCAATTCAGGATACACACCCTGCAAAACAAGTAAAGAAAGGCCTGATAGATTCAGCTTAGTGAGTCCAGCTGGAAGGGCTCATTGCCATTTAATTGTAATTTATTCAGATACCTCAACAACTACACTAAGAATGAGACTCTGAAGCCAAACATAGCCCATGATTCTTTCATCCTTCCCACCCTCCCCTTTTTTAATTTCCTTTCCTTTCTTTTTCCCCCCTCTCTTTTTAACACTTGGCTTTTTCTCTCTGGTTGGAGCTAATGAGACCCACCTGACCCAGCAGTTTGTGTGAGTCAGCAGAATTACTTTCCACCTCCCAACAAGGTTCAAGTGCCACAAATCTGCTGCAAGGATAGGAATATTTCATCTCCCAGGTGCTCTGGGGATTAATTAGCATTTTGAAATCATGTTTTGGGATCCTCATGTGCGAAGTGCTAGAGAAGTGGCTATTATTATTCTTGCAAACCATAATCCTGGATTAGTTAAAGCAACTAGTCAAGCAATCAACAGAATTTGTCAATGATGAGGTAAGGAGTTACAGCCAGTGACATTTCTAGGACAGAAAGAATGAATTTTCTAAACAATCAGTATGGGCTGCATAGAGTGAATAATTTGTAATGAATAATGTATGCAGTTAATTTAGCCTCTTTGCCAGCTTGCAGAAAGTCCATGCACAGAAAGACAATTTCCCGACCTTATTTTGAGAATTGAAAAAAGGGGAAAAATGTGGTTTATTCTATGGATGTGTACTCAGCACCTCTCCATTTCTGCTTGAGATGTACTGACACAGTACAGAGATAGAGGCAGGTACAGGAAAGACACTTCTTTCCCATGTGGATGGGAGATAGGAGGGTGATTTGGCCATAGAATCTTCTATCCCTAATGTATGCTTAGCCTGTCACACTCAAATCATGGCAAAACCTTTGCACAGCAGGGTTTGTATGTTGTGTACACCCACGTGCCCAGGCCATAACTCCTAAATGAAGCCATGTGTGAAAAACAGAGTCACTGGCCTATGGATATCTCAGAAAAATATTTACATAATTTCTTGGCTGACCATATGGCTGTCTGGTTATTTCACGAGTTGTGTCCTGGTCATCAACCAGGATTGCAGGGGACAGCAACAGCCATCCTACACATCTCATCAGCTGCAGGATGGGAGCTGTGCTGGCTGCTTCTCCTTCTGCTAATCCTGGATGTCAGACCTCACTTGCTCATGATGCTCTGTAGAGTTGTAGTAAAGCTTGTGTTTTACAGCAAGTAATTAAGGAAATTACCCTCATGTGGAAAAAAAAATAGGAGAAGGGTGGATGTGAGACCAGCAGCCCTTATTTTCAGGGGTCCCCTTATTATTGATTTTGCTACAGAGTTCAAACCATCAAACCTGAGAAGTCCTCAGCTCTGGCTCAGCAGTACCCAGGTGCCACAGCTCCTACACGAGCTGGAGTTCTCTCACACAGCTCACACTGTTCCCTGCATGACCTGAGGTCTCCATGCTTGGGGACAAGGTGGCACTGGAGCAGCAGGCTCCCAGCCCCAGGTCAGTCCCACTGCCCAGCTCTGCCTCCTCCCACCCCTCCCCAGGAGGGCCAGGACTGCTCCCCACTGCTGCTGCAGAGGTGTCAGGTCACCTTTGGCTACAGCAAGGGCAGAACTGGTGAAAACAAACACTGGTTTCTCCTTGGTAGGTGGCATGGGTTTGTGCACCCGCACTAAAATACACAAAATACAAATACTGAACAATAAAATTGCTGTTTTGTTGGCTCTCACCAACTGTGCAAGCTCAGCTTTAATGGCCCAGGATGTTTTTGGGGTTTTTTTCAGCAGGATGGAGACATCTGCTCTTTTGTGCTGGGCTCTGATTTCTTTCTGATACCCTTCCGTGCTGTCATATTTGCAAAATATTTATTTAGAGGAAAACTGAAGAGGGTGCATGAGTAAACACCACAAGGCCAGATCGTGATGATTTCAAAGGAGAAAATGAAAGTCATTGCTTTAGGATAAGAAGAAATGAGCAAGGAGGGGAAAAAAAAGAGGAGGATTAAAAGTATCATCCACAAGAAGGCAGGTTTTGGAGGTGAGCAGGGAGAGAAGATCAGAAGAAAATTAAAGGTATATATTTGTGAATCAAATTAATGTATGAATGCGTAAAACTTGCCAGTCTGACAGGGAGATGAATGTATATCTTTCTCTAAAGCTACAGCCAGCTCATCACTTCATCCTAAAGAGGCTTGCATTGAACACCAATCCACAAGGAGTCCACAGTACGTGTGGGCTCTCCCTGACAAGGACAAATGTAACTCTCTGTGAATAAGAGTCAGCACATGGGAAAGGAACAATTTAAGCCTAATTTTAAGCAGAGCCATCGCTGCTCCCTCCACACACCTGGCACAGCTACACAGAAGGATTTCAGCCAGCTTGTCCATGCCTTGTGATGATCCTTGGAGCTCAAAACCAACACAGAGACAGCACGGTACAGACCAGAGGGAAAGCTGTGGTTTATGTGCAAAGGGAACAAGTTTCAGGGTAGAGGAAAATGATATTAATGCTCACACCTGCTGCAGTTTCCTAAGAGTGTTCGTAATACTGCCTCCCTAAAACTCATGTCTATCTCCTTTCAACAAACTCCAGCTCTATGACACTACAAATAGAAGCCAAATTAGCAGCCTGGGCTCCATGGAAATGTTTTTGAGAAGTTTGCAGGTGGGAAGCATTTTCATTGCTCTATACTGTGATGTTGATGGGAATTTTCCTTTTCCTCCTTCTGTTTCTTTTTTTCCCTCTTTGTCTGGCCCTCATTTAATTTCATTACTTTCCTTCTCAGTAAATTATTCCAGGTGACAATGCATCAGCCAAAGGGCAAAAAATAGCTGTCATCCACACAACTACAGGGTCAGATTTTTTTCCTCTTCTGAGTGACTCTGCAGTGTCACTGTGCAGACTTTTCCCGGGTAAGCATGTAGAAATGCATAATTTATTCAAGTTAACTCTGGAAATCGAGGACAGAGCTACAGGCACTGAAGATGCAGGATGCAGCTGCATTTTGAGTCTCCACTTTGAGGACTCTGCTTGCAGAGACTGTACTGGGGCAGGAAGCAGGGGGAGAGGGAAAGATAATTTTTAAATTATTCTCTGTATCAGCTTGATGGCTTAAATTAGGAGAGCCTTGGGGTTGTTAAACTCACATTTCTGTGGAACAGACCATTGTTCACAGACGAAGGTTCAAGAAAATGTATATAAAATGGCCATTACAACTTTGAGCAGCAAATTATACTTGCAGTGGACAACATTTGTCAGTATTAAAACTTCCTCAGTCTCTCAGCTTCCTTTTCTTGGAAACTGCCATGGGTAGGAGAGGGAAGGGCTGGGCTGGGTGTCAGCAGGATGGAGAAGAGCAGCTGGGTGCTGCTTTTTGGCAGGAATCCTACTGGGCATCCCTCGAGGCCACAAACAGGCTGCACATGAGCACACCCCCCAGTTTCATTGGGCAAGGTGCCAAAAGCTCCCCGAGACCATTCAGGGGTTTTGTGGCTGCTGCTCCCCTGCCACGGGCAGGTTTCCTTCCTGCAGTCCCCGAGGTGTGGGGCTGGTGCAGGGTGATCCCCATGGGATCAGAAACATTCCTCTTTTTGGGAGATGCTCAGGTACAACTCACAGCCAGCTACAACCTGATCCCTCAACATCTGGACCATGTAGCTTTTCATACTCACTGCACCGTGGTTGTTCTCAAAAAGAGAGGGGGAAAAAATAGGTAAGAGCCCATCCCAGCGATTTTCAAGGTTAGTTAAAGGAACAACATCCAACTCAGGTAACCCAGTTTCTGGAGAGGCTGCAGTCCTTATTTCTCCATGTTTTCAGAAATACTTTACAAATATCTCCCTGACTGATTGCAAGAAGCCCTGCACTGTCCCCAAATGCCAGCTCTCATCTCCACTCAGGGACTGTCAAAGTGCCTTCGTTTTATTTCTGCACTTCAATTTTTCCAGGTGCACCTCACTGGATAATTAGGGAAGGGTTTTTACTTCTTGTTAGCAGTCAGTGGCTCTGAGTGTGCTCAGGTTAAATCTTCCCTTAGTATACCTGCAAGTCCAAAAAGTTCTGTGCTGGTATCAAGCACTTGCCTTACACTTTCATTTGTGAGGACAATACCTGTAGCCACGGGTTTTACTTAGAAATCAAAAAATTCAGAACTACGTGCTGTCCAGTTGCACTGGCAATTAATTGCTCATTAACATCAGCACAAAGTTACTCATTAGAATCATTGCATGAGTCATTGGTGTGAGAACCTTCAGGGTCTCAGCTTGCTCTTGGTTCTGATGCCATTTGAAAGACGTGATCAGCCAAAGCCCACTTGAATTAAAACCTTTGAATTAAAGGTTGAATTTGAATTAAAATCAAGCACTGTCCAGACTCCTTTGTAGGAAAAAGTCCTGGCTTCACAGGACACATAGGGGCTGCTGTGGCCACCAATTATCACCATTTGTGTTACTTTCTTTCCAGAACTGACAAAGGGAGGGTCATCTTATTCTTAGCCTTCCAGTTCACTTTCTCATAAGAAAAAGCTGCCACTGTTTGTGCTCTGAGTGATGACTCTCCTTCCCATGGCTCCCTACACAATGGTGAGCACTTTGTCAGCTGTAATAATGGCACTGAGAGGAAAGGGGGTCACAGATTATTACGACATTTGCTACATCTCCTAATCATGCCAGGATACATTTTCTCAGTCCTTTTACGTGTTCCACCACTGTCCAGCAAGCGCTGTGTCGTTATGATTTTCGGACAGCACGGAAATAATGACATATCTCTTCATATGATGATGAAATTAGAGCAATCTTTACTCTTCTACATTCTCCTTTTATAGAGTACTTCAGTACAATTCATATGATTGGTCCTTAGAGCCCACACCCTTTTGTAAACACCTTTTCCAGTAAACCTGTTGGAAGAACACTACCTGCTGATGGTTTTCACTTCCCAAGGATTGTTTTTGTTCTTCTTTGAGATTTTACCAGGCCGGAATTAGAAAGTTGTGAGTTCACACAGACTCAGGCAGAGCCTGAAGCCTAAATTCAGACCAATTGTCAGCACCCATAGCCCTGTAATACCTAAGACTCACCATCCATTTGTTTGCAACATTCACCGGCTTTACACTGTCCAAACACCACTGACCACCTGGGTTGACTCAAAGACCTTCAGAGTAAAATCACAGAAATGCTGGATTCACAGCAAACTCTCTGAAAATGCCTTCTCTCACCCAAAAGTTTTCTTTCTTTAGCTCTGAGGTTCTAGTGGGAGAGGAGAGTGCTGCACCCATCTCAAGCTCTGTAACCTGAGAGCATTTTCTGTGCCCAGAGCTCCTCTCAGGGTCTCTGACTTCAGTCCACCCCCTTGAGGGGTCTCTGTTATTCCTCAGATTTTCAGGACTTCATTTTATCCAAGTTCTGTAACAGCCTGGAAGATGTCAGGAGAGCTCTACTGTTGTGCATTAATTAGTGGGGTGACAGTGCAGTATTAATTAGTAGAGGGTACTAACATACACAGAGACACCCCTGCAGCAGAGTTTATATTTTCCTGTTGAATGGAAGTGTCTTTTCCTCAGAAGCAGGCTGTTTCTCAGCTGAGCACAGAGGCACACTCCGTGAGTTACAAGCTGTTAGGAATTCAGAGAGGTACTGAGCCCTGCCTCACAGTTTTTCTTCACAGAGCATTTTTAACCGCGTCTTTTCAATCAAAACTGTCACAATGAAGTTGCAGAGCCCACAGCTGATGCAAAGTGAGTATGTGGGGCTTCTTTACTACAGCGTCATTGAGCAGAAAGATCAATTTCTGTTTTGGCAGCCAGCTTAGCTCAGTGAAGCCAGGGGAAAAGTGTCATTGCTTTCAGCCTGGATTGGATCAGGTGAGAGCTCTCTACATCTCATTATGCACTTCATTTCAGCAACAGGCCCAGACAGGGTTTTTTATGGCTCCTTCACTTACTTTACACCACCAACTGGAGGTCAGGACACCAAAAATCTCCATTTTGTTTTTTTGATGAATTGTCTGGCTGTTCCCAGAATCCTGATCACAAAGTCAGGGCAGTATGTCTCTTCCAGAGCTATGGGGAGCTTAACTGCAAGGAATCATCTATTCTGTCCCTTTGCCACCAAGGTTTTCAGCTGGCTTGGGACAGAACCATGCTTTCATCTGAAGTTAACGTTTGAAAATGTCCATGAACCTGGACCCTTGTCCTAAATCAAAATGTCAGGAGTTGTTTTCCCCATTATGTTTCTTCTCACTCTTCTCCCCATCCTCAGAGAACAGTGTAAATCACAGGGCTTGAGAGAGGCAGACGGCACAAGACAGAGAAGTGGCAGCTTTCAGTAAGGTTAAGATGTGTAAAGACAAACTAAAAAGGTCAAAAATGTTCCTCTCTGAGAGAAAACAAGGAGAATATGTAACTGAGGTCTATAAAATCACATTGTACAGTGAAGGTCAGAAAAGAGATTTGATTGCTAATAAGGGACAGCAGACTGTTCTTTCCAAAGAATATATTATATAACATATATTTAGCTTGTAGAACTCACTGCCACAACAGCACTCTCCAGGCACAGTAGATGGACTTTAATAGCAAACAGGAAAGGTGTCTTTACTCCCTGTTGGTTTGGAGGTGAAGGCAGGAAGCAGATGAAGGGGAGAGAAACACAGTGTGTGTGTTGGTGAGCTCATCCTCTGTCCTGAACTGAAAAGGAGGAGCTGACTGCTCTTCTACCTTGAATCTGAGATTTGGTACCTCAAAGTACAGAGATAAACAGATTCAGAGAAGGTTTCAAACCACAATTTTCAAGCCTGAAGATCTCCTTTTGGCAGTGCTCATGGAGTGAAGCATAAAAAGAGGCTCAGAGCAGGACAGTCAGTTAGCATGTAGAGTGTTTTAGCAAATACCCAGCAAGACAAAATGGACCTGGCAATAAGTGCACTTGGAGGAAAAACTGGGCCCTTGCATGCACAGATGAAATAACTGTGAGAGTGCAGTTTCCCTGGATCAGTGCTCACAATAGAGACTGGCTCTATGAGTGGTAACATCTTTGTGTTTGCAGCCTGTGGGCCTAATTTTCAGAGGAGATATCCTGACCTTCAGATGGACATGCCATTTGACCCAAGAAGCCTCCTCAAGCCCACAGTGTTAACTTTTATTCAAGATACTCTCCCAGCCCATGGCTGGGGGTATTGGATTCTTCAAAGGATTCCTGTAATCAGTGAGTGACAGGGGCACTGTTCCTTCATGACCTTAGGTCCCCTTTGACTGTGAAAGATAACATTAACATCCCACTGTACCAAAATTATATTCACCCTTAATTCTTTCCAGAGAGCAATTGTCAACTTCTATGGACTCTCAAGTAGCTCAACTACTTTCACCCCTGGCAATTAATTCAAAAGCATCTAGAGTTTTTTAGGAGCTGTTAAGGACTATTATCTCTTTTTTTCCACTAGGGAAAGACCTCCAGAGAAAATTCAATGATACTTTCTACTTTTTGACAGTAATTGTGATTTACATATTAAAAAAAATGAATTGTTGCCACTATCAGTAGCCCAAGACTGTAAATCAACACAGAAGCAGAGAAGAGACTGGGATGACATGAACATTTCAGCCTGCAGGGTTTCTGAAGACCTGTCTTCAGAGTGAAAAATGATGTCTGGAGTTACAGATGGCTGAACTGCTGAGGATGGGCAGCAAAACCCACATCGGTGTCTGGTGGTTTCCCAGTCCCACTTGAAACCCATACCTTGACTCAGAGGCTGTGTCAGCATGGATGGCAGAGCCAGGATGGTGTCAGTGCTGGTTTTTCAGAGCTCACAGGTCACAGACAGCCCTGTCCAACCCTTCTGCCCCCTGCACACACCTCCACAGGTGGCTCAGAGCCCTCTGGAGGGACTCTGGTGGGATGCAGTGCAGAATTAGCCAGTGACAGGGATGCTCTCCTGTAATTGTCTTTCCCCCTCATAATGGAGAGAGAAAGAGATTGTGCCTCTAGATAATAATTGTCATCAGTTTCCCATTCCTTCTCACACAAAGAAAATGAATATTATTGCAGAACTCTGCCGTGAAACTTTATCAGTTCCTCCTTTGGATGCCATTGGCAAAAAAAAAAAAAAAAAAAAAAAAAAAAAAAAAAAAAGAGAGAGAAAGAGGTTATTGAAGGACATGGGAAAGGCAGGTAATTGCAAATAAAATCCACTCCGTGGTCTTGAAAATCCCAGAGGAAAAAGAAAGCTGGGCTCTGTATACATTAGCTCTTAAATTACCACATGCCAGTCCCATCCATGTGACTGCAAAGAGAAATTTTAAAATACTAAGTCTTTAGCATGTCACCATGCTCCCAGTCATGCCTTCTCAAAGCACAGCTCACAGGAGCTGCACCTCATCTGAAAAAACCCCAGAGTTCCCAGTCCCCTACCACAGGTGACTGAGAGGTCACAACTCCTTAGCTTTTATTTGCATATGCAGTTTAAAATCTTTCTTGAAACACTGGACCCGTAAATAAATTGTTTAAATATTATTTGCAGCCAGACTTTTATGTTGCATTACAGGTCCTCTGATAAAGAATAATGCAAGTTTGTGTGCTTGCCACATTTAAAAAGGGCACACAATATATATAAATCCACGTAATTATCAGCTGCCTCTTCTTCAGCATTTGAAATGGAGAAATCAGTATGATGAATGCAGCACAACAAGAGTCATAAGAATTTATGGTAAGGATGATCTTTCTCTTTTTTGATGTTAAAAAACATTGTTTTGCTTTCGGTCAAAACTAGATATATATAAAATTTTTGTATTTGTATTTCATGCTACACCTACCAAAAAAAAATTCATTAGTTTGAAGTAAACATGGGAACATCTAGAAAATTACGCATTGAATCATTGGTAATTCAGCTGGGCAAAAGTTTTCAGTGAAATATTTCCTGACACAGAATGTCAAGAGATTAAATTACAAAACCTCCTGAGAAAAACTCTTGGTTTGAATGATTCAGGCTTGAAAATAAATAAATAAATAAATAAATAAATAAATAAATAAATAAATAAATAAATAAATAAATAAATAAATAAATAAATAAATACAGGTCATACTGACTTCACCTTAAAATGTAATTGAAGTAACTGGAAAAAAAATTAAACCGGTAAAACTTGGAATAAAATTGTCTTGTTGATCTTAACTTCTTACTGTTTCTTCTTTCAGATGGTAAGTTACAGCTGGTTTTGACTTTTCCATTTTTCTATTATGATTCAATATGAGAATTCTCAGTGGTTCCAGAGGATAAACAAAAATCTAGGTACCTAGGCAGCCTATAAAGTTTTGTGACTATAAAGTTTTGGACATAAACAGATTTTGACGAGAGGTTGCAAAGCAGACTGAAGAAACTGATGAAGCACAGAAGGTTATTGATGAAGAGATAATGAAATCCTGGTCCCAAAAAATTGATTTTAAATGGGAATTTAATGGCACCGGATGGAGTACACCCAAATGCTAACTTTAGCCTAAGGAGATAGATTAGTCTTCCTGTATTTCCTCTTCAGCTGGTTGGGAGCAGCAAAATCCTACATTCAATCATCCTCTACAAGAGCTTAACTGGAGCCTTCCTCTGTCCATTAACTCTGTCAAGTCTGGGAAGGCTGCCCTCCACCAGCACCCATGGGGCCACTTACCGAGGAGCTTGTGCCTGCTGAGGGCAGCTCAGGCCTTCTCTCACAGCTAGAAATAAAAATCACTCACAGAATTAAGCCTGGGGTTCCTGCAGGTATCGGTTCTTTCGCACCCAGCCTGCCAGCATGCTGTCCCTGTCTTTTAGTTTGAGCAGAGAAAGATGATTGTCTCTGGGAATATGTGTTTTATTGTGCCTGTGGGCCCAAAAATGCCTTTTGCACAGATAGCTGACCTGGCACTGTGAGCAGAGAGGAGTGATGGCTGCAGCTACTGTAGGAACTCACTCTTGGTGACAGGAGCAGTAGCTCCAAGGAGGTGCTGCTGTGGCTCCCCACATCTCTTTAACCATTTGATTAAGGTGTGTTTATTCAGACCTGCCTGCATGCCGTGTGTCTTACTGTCTTGGGTTGAAAAATGTAACCAAAAATGTGTATTCTATTTTCATCTGTTGAAGTCGGTTGGGAGATATTGTTCTTTATCTCTTGTAACTCTAGGGGGGGAAAGAGGGCAGATCCCTTCTGTTAATGGGACACCTGATAACACCAGATAAGGCAGGGCCTCCTTATCTCTTCCTCCACCCATCCTCCTCCCAGGGACATCCCCTGTGAATGGGCCATTGAAGGCTCTCACAGGACTGATAACATCACCTCATCCCATTGGGAGATGCTCCACCCTGTGGGAGGAGCCAAAGCCTTTCCACCGGGATAAAACAGCAACCCCAAACACCAAAATAGCTTCTTTCCACTGGATTCCCAGAGGAAGACTGGACCCTTTTCTTGAGGATCATCTCTACTTCAATGGAGCCACATTTGTTACTCTGGGAGGCCTTACCTCAGGCTGCCTCCATCACCCTGACCAACAGGGTGTCAGGTTTGCATTCTGACTGTCAGCGGTCCTTTGTACTATTGCATTTGTCTTATTTTATTTTTATTTTATTTTTATCTTTCTTGTTGTTTGTTCTCTCTCTATTAAATTGTATTTCTGACTTGGAGTCTCACTGGTTTTGCTTTCAAACCAGCACACTTACTAACCCAAAAGGAGGAATGTTGATACCTGGGGATAAAATCCTTTGTGTTCCACAGAGGAAGGCTTCAAAAGCGTCTCCAATCTGAGCATAATTTCCTTCAGCCATACACTTCCTCCTAAGTGGAGGTAATTTGTTAAGCTCTGTCTCTGCCACCCTTTCTTAGACAAACTCCAGGCCAGCCCTGTCACCACTGAGCACTCCTTGCATGGAAGAGCTGCGTGGCTTTCAACTTGACAATTCACATCTGGTGTCAAAAATTAACAAATAACTTGTCTGTCAGGGAGTGCAGGCAGGGAGACTAGAATTAAGTGTTTTTAAGTCACATTATGTCAAGCACAGGTGCTGTCGCATTTTTACGACAGAGACACAGACTTTACTGCAGTTGTGCCCTTTCCTGCCCACAGTGAGATCCAGGGCATGATCACCTTCCTAACAGGATGCCCTGCAACCATCAAACCTTTATGACACTTTTCAAGCCTTGGAAAAGCCCAGTGCACTTGCATAAGTATGGAATTAAAGCATGAGCATAATCCCAAAATTATGTATAGAGAAATGTTTTGTATTGCTCCCTGGGATCTTCAATTTTCAAACCAAATTGAAGAAGATAATGTTTCCCAAAGTGGGATTTCCATCTGAAGAATAAGGTAACACATTTTCCCCTCCAGCAAATGTATAACCCAAGACAACAAAGCATCAGGAAGAAAGGCCTGTAGCAGGACTGATTCTGTGTGAATGGAAAGAAATTTCTCTGATAGTCCTGGATAAACAGGGAAACAACATTGACATTTCAGACAAATCCCATGAAGAGCCCCAACAGCACCCATATGAAAGCCAAGACACCTCAGCTTTTGGCCATACTCCTTCCAGATGGTTTAAATTCCTGCACATAAGCACAGGGTCACTTACACGTTGAAAAAAGGCAAACTTTGGCCCCCTTTTTTTTTTTTTTTAATTAAATTTAGTGAGGCAGAACTAGTCCACAGCGCTGCAGGAGAGGTGCAAAGGTGCAAGCTCAGTGTGTGAGTCAGTGGGAATCAGCCCTGATTTTAACAGACCTGGACCTGCTCAGATGGGGGGGCAGTCAGACCAAATGGAGGAGCACTTGGGGAGGTACTGCAAGGCTCAGAAAGTCTCAGGGCTTGTCCCCTGTGTCCCCAGGCTCCCCAGCAGGGCCGGATGTCCTGGGCAGTGATCTGAGCCCCCACATTGCCAAGCCACTCTAGCAACACCAGAGGAAGATGTCTCAGGGACAAGAAGGAAATCACTGGCCAGCACTTCCCATTCCTGTCCCTGAAAGGCAATTCCTGATCTGTTCCTTGAAATTCAGATGTTAATATCTTAAAACACGTGAGTGCTAGCTATTGTAAGCCTGAAGAGCCTCCTTACCAGGCAGAAATCCTGAGTGCTCGACCTTTCCAGTGCCTTGCAGCAGAGAGTTCCACGGTTTAATTATCTCCTGTGTGAAAAGAGTTTTATTTGATCAGTCTGGAAACTGCTGCATTTCAATTTACTTGATTTTTTCAGCCACTGCTGTTACACTAGACAACATTTAATATGTCTTTATCATATTCTCCTTCATTTGTTTCTTTTCTAAGGTGAACAGACCCAGCATTACTTTTTTTCATAAGAAACATTTTCCCAAATAGTGCCCCAAATAATTTTCTTTGCCCCTCTTTGAATGTCTTCTAGTTTTCTTTAAGGTAGAGCAGCTATTACTGTACATATGTTTCAGGTAAGGCTTCATATTATTTTTCTTACCATTCTCTTTCTATTCCTCATCCATTATGTAACATTTTCTTTGTTGTTCTGGGCTTCAGTGGCATACTGAGCATGTGGGATAAAAGCTCCCATATCTAACCATCCATCCTGACTTAAAACCCCGTTAATTGTGTAGAAAGTTGAAAACCAAACCAAACCAAAATGAAAAGGCATC
This sequence comes from Prinia subflava, assembly GCF_021018805.1. Taxonomy (NCBI): domain Eukaryota; kingdom Metazoa; phylum Chordata; class Aves; order Passeriformes; family Cisticolidae; genus Prinia; species Prinia subflava. The sequence goes on along the minus strand of NC_086249.1, from coordinate 100,857,738 downwards.
TGTGTTATCACAGTATTACAATGCTCCTTTGTGATACCAATAATTAGACCAAATCTTTTAGCAATTCCCAGGTGAATTTTGCCATTCTGGGTAATTTTTTTCCACAGCCCATCAGTGTTGAGATGTGTACAACCATTCCAGGTGTGGAACAGGCTAAAGAAAAAACATATGGAAGAAAGGAAGGCTATTTTTTGTGAGAAATGCCTTAAAAAGAGGTGGTTTCCCATCATAGTTAAGTTCAGGCATTGCTGGTGTGGTCAGGTGCATCTGCAGGCACTCAGGTCAGTAAGCAGAGCTGCCCCACTGAACAGCCACAACATAAATGAAAATAAATTCCCACAAGATATGTAAAAAGCTAAAGAATTTACTATATTTATTATCCCTGTCCCATCTGTTGGTCCCCAGTGCTGTGTTTGCCCCAGTTCTGGTTTACTCCCTGTAATGAGGGCCAAGGGACAAAGAGCTGCCCATGAAAACCAGAAACTGAATTTAGTATTTATTATATCCTGCCCATGGCCAGAGAAATTGAGTCTGGAGCCCACAGCTTTGTATTCTGGGGTGGCACTGATGTATTTGCATGAAGACATGAATGAAATAAAGGTGTGATCTGAGCTGAAAGGAAAAATGTAGGTTGGATATTTTTGTACAAGTCCAAACAGTATCCATCAGGGAGGAATAGAAAGAGACTTTCCTAGGAAAGCATCTCCTCTAGAATTAGTTTGACTCACCTAGCTGATCTATGAGAACAAAGTTATTTATGGCTCAGTCAAGAGTGAGGTTGAAATCCATATCTGCTACCAACTTCCTGCAGAAGCTGAGTACTCACAGTGTCACTGGGTTCCACAAGCTTTTGTGCTTTTGCTTTAAATTGCCTCCATTCCTGGGGTAACAATCATCAACAACTGATACAATTCTGGTGGGGCCAGACTGTTGTTAGCCTCACGAAGGTGTATCAAGCTCTGAGGGTTGCCAGCAGCCTTTCAGAAATGGTTTATGAAGAATTGGCGAGATGGCTGATCAAAGTTTTTTGAAAAAGCAAAAAGGTTTTAATTAAAGCAAAAGTAACAAATTATACATAACAAGAGAGTAAAAGCTCTGCACAGTGCAGGGAGGTCCCTTGCACCTGCTAAGACACCCTGAAAAGCCCCAAGAATCTCCGTGCTCTCTCTTAAGTATTCAGCAGTCTAGGAGAGAGTTTTGGCATGCTGCCCCATAGAAAACAGCTCCATTACCTGGGGCACAGCTCAAGGACCCAAGGGGTGCCTTTGTCCTAGCACTGGGCCAATTACAGTGAGAGAAGCATGGAAGTTTCTGGTTCTTCTTCATTAAAAGTCCAGGGCTGAGGCGTAAACTCTTTTCCTAATGTGGAAACACCTGCTCGGGTGAGGAGGGTACACTGCAACAAAGAGTGGTATTTTAAGTGACACATTCCTCCAAGCCAGGAGAAAGGAGTGTGCAGAAGGGCAGGGACAGTTTGGGTATCACCCCTGTGGGCATCTCAGGGGAGGGACCCTCTCAGGGTTGATTTTCCCTGAGATGTGTGAGTTTTGAGCTTTTCTTGCTGAAAGCCATGTACCAGAACCAGAAAAGAAGGACAAAGTCAGCAAGCTCAGGTTTCCAAGGTTGTTTATTCTTCTTTATCTCTCTCTGCCCTGGGAAGTGTCCTTCTGCAGTGGCAAACAAGGGCTGACTCCTCCAGGTCAGGAGGTCCCCGACCCTTTTCTACTAGTTCTCTGACCCAACCACCTTCTACAAGGTATTTTTATTTACAATTCCATACCAATTATTTCATACCTATTCTAAACATGTACGTGCTACTTAAACCAATCCTGTGTGCCTTGTCACAGCAGAAGATGGAGTCTGAAGAAGAAGAACAACAACAACAACAGGACAACGCCCTGATCCCTCCATCGTGGCTTCCCAGCCTCCATTCTAAAAATCCCAAATTCTACATTTTCACCCTGTGACAAACTAAACTATTTATTTCCCACTCTTATGGTTTGTAATTCTCATGCAATATTGGTAATTTTTCCCATGGGCTGAGATCAAAAACAGTGTTGTTTTGGGCTCTGTGCCAGGGTCCCAGACCCTCTGCAGTGTCCTAGACCCCTCAGGGCAGCCAGAGGAATGCCCTGGACTCCAACAGGACCCCAGCTTTGCAGTGGGTGAAGCCCAGAGGGGTGGTGGCAGAGGGGAAAGGAGCAGACACAGGTCCTGATGACAGCCTGTTATCAGTCTCCTGCCCGTGCAGCTCAAGCAGAGCACACAGGAAATGGGATGTTGGTCTGTTAGATGCCTTGCTGGCCACTCCTTGGCAGGATTCCCTGTTTCCCTCCCACCCCCTCATATTCTTTCCTCAAACACCTTGTATCTGCAAATAGCAATCTTTTGACAGCTGATAATGAGCTGGGCTGGAGCTTTGTGATGACAACAAGATGCAGAGAGGTGAGACAGGAAGATCTACGTATTTCAGGTGGTGTAAAAGGGGGCTCTGCACTCACATAGAGCCATGTTCCACAGCCCCAGGGATAAGACACTGACCAGAAAAAAAGGCTTGCTCTGCTGGGGAGACTCAGAGTTCAGCAAGTCACTTGGGAGTGAAAGTAGACTGACAAATGCCACCAAAGAGACAAACTTGCACCATATTTTCCATCCCTCTGTCAGTGCTGAAGGGGGAAGGGGAATCCGTTGCATTCTCCTTTGGATGCCCTCATAGAGGAAATGTAGTGGCCCAAACATCCCAGTGCTGAGCCATGTGCAACCCTTGCAAGGCTGTGCAGGCTCTGAAAGGGAGCCAATCCTGGAAAACTGATCTCTCTCCCTGCTGCTGATGCTGGGATTCAGCCAGTAGCCTGAGGAAAGGAGTGGATGAGATTTTTGAGGTGTTTTTGCTCCCACACCCCTTCAGACAGTTTTTGTCCAGGTTGTCTCTCAGGGACAAAAGTGGAACTGGCAGCAGCCACCAGCAGGTATCAGTGTTCATGCACTACCTTTGGAAGGGAGGCTGCAGGACACCAGAGGCTGTGGTCACTTTTGGCTTTCCCTTGCAGGTCCTGGCTGAATTTGGACACCACAAGCCCCATCTGCTCTTGCAGCATGGGGTACCATGAGGGCCAACAGGTGTCCTCACTTTTCTGGTGCAGTCCCAGGGTTTGTCTGTGCCTCACTAAGGAATCCTCTGAGATGTTATTTTGACTCCGAGTTTAGTAACAATATTACAGGCTACATAACAGTCCTGTGCATGTTGCATTGGGAAGGTGGCATTTCCTGCTCCTCCTCACTGAAGCTACAGCCCTTCTGAGGAATTTGCTGTGCAGAGGAAAGAGATTGGGATGTAGGGACCACAGACTTGACATCTGAATATTTGTGTCATGTAACCTGAAGAGGACCATGTCCTCTGTGCAATTTCCCCCCACCCCCTTCTCCATCTCATCATTCTCCATGCAGGATCCTTTCAGGAGGGATGCCAGAGCATTTTATCCACCATGGATCAGTTCTGTGACATCTTCACAAGGGCATTTGAAAAGGGGTGCAGGACACCAGGTCACCATTTCTCCATGTGTGGTATGAAGTTCTGGACCCATCTGTACCATGGAAAAGGTGCACCCTTGTTGGATCTCCTAAATGCAGCTCGGAATCATGCTCTCCATACTTCTACTCCTTCACTACTCAGGTATATCTGCCAAAGCATTTCAAAGGCAGCTGTAGGGTTCTGCCTGCAGGAAAATCCTGTGTGCAACCCTAAACCCATCCTGGAGGTCATTTCTGCACAGCACTGGGGACCTGTTGGTGTTACAGGGCCAGATGAATTCGTCACCCAGGTATTCCCATTTCCAGGTGCATAAACTTACACTAAAAGCTGAAGAAAACTTTCAGAGCCTGGAGCAGTCTTTTAATTTTCCAGCCCATTCCTGCTCACTGTCTGAGCAGAATTCAGGATCCTCCCATAACCTGTTTATCCTTCCCTGCTGTGCAAGGGTTTACTTCACTTGCTGCAGCAGTGCTCACAACGCTGTTGCAGCCTTTTTGGGAGGGTATCCACAAAGCTGCATCCCTCTGGCTGCCAGATGCTCATCTGCACAACGCTCAGCCTCAAAATAGTTTCCTGCTGCCTTCTTTGGCTCACAAGTAGTTCTCTGTTATGATCCATGACTGAATCATAGAATCATTTAGGTTGGAAAAGACCCTTAAGACTTGGATGCAACAAAGATGGGCTCTGTTGCTTGTTTAAATAGTCTGATGTGGGGTTTGGTTTCTTCCCAGCCTTTCACAGCCTTTGTCACTTACCTTAACACACCCCCACATTTTATTAGCCAAGTTGAACTGCTTAGACTCAGCCATAAAGTGCCACCTATCTGATGGTTGTCAGTGCAGAATTGTCCCTGGGAGCACGTCCTGTTGGCCTTTCATGTTGTAAAACAATTGTGTGCAATGATAGGAGGCCACAAAGAGCCGTGATGGATAACTGGTTGTTAGTCTGAGCTTTGCCAGCTAATTTAGCTCCTCCAGCAACGTGAAGAAAAATGCTTTGAAGTACTCCAAACAGCCAGTGTCCCCTGTTGGCTTTCTTTAGTGCTGGAGAGACATTTATTACCCTTTCCTAGAACAAAATATGGTGTTAAATATAAAAGCAGTGGTTCAAATGGTCATAAAATGTATTGGGGCATACTATGGATTTAATTGATTTCAAAGCTTAGATTTAGGAAAAATTTGTAGTCGAGGATTTTATTTTTTTCAACAGCTTGGCTTAGTTATTTAATATTGATTTTAGGATTATGATAAAATACATTTCTATTGATTTCTGTGAGGAAAAATTCATCACTGCAAGCATGTCTGGTTCTATCTACTGGGTGGATGAAGATGTGCACAGATCTTTTTGGCTCAGGTCTTTGCATGCTGCTGTTGAGTTGGGGGTGAAGCAGAATCACAGGCTTCATGTCTCAAGACAAAGCAAAATAACCCATTAAAAGAAAAAAAAAAAATTAAAAAGTAAAGACCATTCTGGTCTGCTGTGGATCTTGTTAATAAAATGTGGTTGATTGGTCTCCCTTGTAGCAAAACTGAGTTATAATATTTACATATCTTTGCTTCAGTCAACTTGCCAATCTGTTTAGCTATTCTACCTTAAAATATATTCTGTTACAAAGTTTAAAATAGTTTTATAAAGGAGGTGTCACTTAATTACATTCCTCTTGGGCTAGACTGTAACACTTTGAATTGTTATTTAGTATAAATTGGGACAGTGAGTTTCTTCACTTCCATTTTTTATAATGCATTTCACAGAATGTCAATTTTATCTTGATTCTTAGTAGGTAACACCCAATTATGGCAATAATTCTGATTTCATCAACAGACTGACAAATGCCACTCAACATGAGTAAAAAAAATATTTGTTTCTGGACAAAAATGCATGTAAAGTGCGTTAAACAGGGAATACAATTTAGCAGTGGCAGGCTAAGCTAAGTTAGGAAGATATTCTGACTTTCAAAGCAAAATATATTGATGCAAAGTCAAGATGACTTTAAAAAGCTGCAATATTCAAAGGATGGAAATGCCCAGATTATGCATTCTAGCAGCTTCATCCCTACTCTGCACTATATTAAATGGCCATACAGGAAAAGGTAAAGTTTTAAGTTACGCTGGTCTTAAGCATATTGTGATAGATTCTATCTAGTAGGATGTTTTTCATCCATTCATTCCTTAAGGAAAAGATTCTACTAGAGTTCACAATAAACCAAGCCAAACTAGCTGATTTATGTGAGTCTAGAGCTGCTTTTTTTCACCAAGGGACAAAATAAGTAGAAACACCCATGTTTCTACTTCTAGATGTCTTTACAGAAGGACTGAGTGGTCACAGCTCACGTTAAATTCACCTGTTGCCTTTGAGGACTGCAGCCACAGCATTATTTTCCACTGTATTTGTAAGCTGGGAAATAAAATCAAGGTATCACCTTGTGACATGCTGGCTTGGGTATATGTTTACCACAGTGCTTTTCTGCATGTAATGTATTAGACTTGCTCACGTAAAACACCCTTCCCTGTGGTAGGGGAGCTAATGAAACTGTTTCATTAACTTATGAAGAAGGAGTCGGGGTTTTGGGGATTTTGTTTCCCTGCAAGTGTTCCTGCAGCACCACAGCACTGACCATTGGCACTGCAAGGCCCTCCAAACCTTTGTGTTTAAAATTACCTCCTGTGCAGTGCTCTGAAGCAAATATCACTGCCACTTACATTGATTTCAAATGTCACAGAAATCTAGTTTATGACTTTTTAAGATCTGAAGGTTAAACTTTATGCTAACGTCTAGAAATCTTGATAGCAGCAGCTCAAGCGTGAGCAGAATGAGTTAAGGCCATTGATGTCTTGGGGGAGGCTGACCTGAAACAAAGATTGAATAGAATAAAGAGATATTTAGAGAATATTTAGAGATATTTAGAGAATAAAGTAGATACTTATTGAAAAGCCTTTAGGGTACACCTTGGACAGCACAAGAGCCTGACCAGGGCTCCACCTAAGGTGGACCCAAAATGGCCACAAAATGGACAACCGGTCACAAGATCTTACACTCTTATGAGTTTTGGTCTATTTGCAAAAATGGGGTTAATTGTCCAATTATAGCTTCAGGTTGTGAGGTCTCATGCTTCTTGTTTTCTTTCTTCAGTTCACCATTGTTTGGGCTGGAAAGCTGTACTCATTGTCCTTGGTCTTCAGCAGGAAAAGGATTTGTTTTGTCTCCCTACTCTGTGAAAAGAACTGACTGACACTTAATATGAAGCTCAGAATTACACCCCTGGGCAGCACAGAATCTGGAAAACATGAAAGCTAAAACTGAAGACATCACCATCAGGGACTCCTGAGCAAATCATGGAGGAAGGGAGGCACCAAGGGCGCTCAGCACTTGGACAAGAGAAGGCTTGTAGAAGCAGCATTCTGCCACAGCCCTCCTCCACCTAAAAGGTTTACTGGTAATCAAAAAGCAATACTGCCCACAGAAGTGTGGAAATTGTAAAGCTCTCGTGGTTTCTACCAGAGAAGCCTCATCCCAAGCTTGTTGTTGCTGTTGTTCAGCAAGGAGCCCCACCAGACTTCACAGACTCTGGCTGACGCTGCAAATGACCTAAGGACTCAACAACATTAACTGCTGGGAGAAAACATCACTCTGTTAAAGCCTGTCCTCGCAAACCCAGAAAATATCAACCAATTTACAAGTAGCTAATATCAGCATATCCTCCAAAATCCAATTAGTGGCTGTAACCTTGAGTCTTATCCTTGTCCAAAAATACATCTTGTTCCTTTTCACAGTGGGTTTTCACTCTACCACCTCCCCAACAAACATGCTTCAGTGGCTGACTTTTCCCATCCATGCCAAATTGAAGGCTCTTTTCTGTGAGGTAATTTTGTCTGAATTGCCTGTGCACCCACCCATCCCATCCCAATTTAATCCAAGGCATCTTGTTTTCAAATTAGTTGCTATCTTAAACAGCTTACTGCCTTCAATCTGTTCATTTCAGGATTTCGTTTACCTCCCTGACAATCTCCCATTTTACCTCATTTCTTCCTCAGGCTGCAGAGGCCAGCACAGGCTAATCCCTCCTCATAACCCAAAGTCCAAACCTCCAGAGTATTTAATATTTTCCTCCATAACACCTTTTCAATTTCAAACCTCTAAGCAATTTTACTAGTGCCCAGAATAGCACATAATATTTATATTTTTCAAGTTTCAGTACAGAAAAATAACCTTTACTTATTTATGGTGTATAATACCCCTTTTATGGAAGTTTGGGGTGTTTCCTCCAGAGCTGTGGCTCTGTGACTCCTGTAAAAGAACACACAGGTGCCATTTTGTCACTTGTTATTTCAGTAGATCTTCTCCTTGCCATCGCATTGGGGAAAAAAATGCAATTCTCTGAGTACTCCTTCCCCCAATCTCTTCTTCCTCGTGTTTTTCACTTTTTATGTACAAATGTCTACAGCTCCTTCCAGGATACCAATCCCTGCTTTGTCCTTTACAAGCCCCAGAGACAATAAGTGCTGATTGCAAGGAAGATATCTACATGAAATGAATCATGTGGTCTGCTCATTTAGTCCTTTTCTCTTCTTAGGTGAAAAATCAAAGTCCTCTCACATATAATTCACAATGGATGAAATTCGCTGCTGAGCAGGCCTACCCAAAGGCTGTGCAATGCAGAATTGCCTTTAAAGCACTGTTTTGAAGGTTTCTGAGAGCTTAGGGAAGTGAAATGTCACCGTGCCAGCCCTTCTGCTCAGGAAAGAAATTTCACTCTGTGAATTTCAAAGTTTGATTTTTATTCATGTGCTGATTGTTTGAAAAAGCTTGAAACATGGGTCACACCTATGCATTTCATGGGTTTGTTATCAGTAGCAAAAATATGCAGAGATACCATTATGCAGGGCTTGTTTCCTCAAAGAACTCAATTATTGATTTACTCATAGATGATTAGCAGAGATAGTGGCTGAAGTTGTAAATGCTGCACTTTTCTACAGGAACAGTAGACACAGGTCACTCTCTTACTCTTTTTTCCTGATGGGATGAATCCCAAATCTACTGAGACATTTAAAGCTGAATCCTTCTAGAAAGACACACATTGCAGAATGGTAAAAATTCTTGACATTATTCTCATTCCTAAAGTTTTTCAAGCAATTCACTCCTGTGGAATTCTGAGAAGTGACTTAAAAGGGGCATTGACTGAAACCCAGAGCTTTGACTGACATAAATGTGTGTGGATGGATTTTCACCAGCTTTTATCACATATTTTACATGAACAAATAGAAGGTCCTCTGCACAGATGTAGCTGCAGGGATGTTAATGCTTTGCACAGTGCTCTTTCCATCCACCCCATGAATGTTTTATTGTCAAGATTACAACTGCATGTACCTTTCAAGAATCATAGCCAAGCTCCAAAATTTCTCTTTCAGACAACTAAATTCATGTTTTAGGAACAGGACTGAAAGGGAAAAATCCCAGTAATGTAAGTCAGGGTTGGGACTGAGCACACAGGACAGCAGTGGCAGCAGACAGCTCTGAAGCTGACTGTCACAGGCCCCAAGGGGAAGGAGGGAGGTTAAGGGAGATCAGCAGACTAAGGATTTTCTTATTCTCCCCATGTAAATGTGTGGGGAATAGGCATTGTTCATCAGAATAACACAGCAGGATAAAATCCAAATGGGAGCAACTTCAGAGCTTTCCTGCTCCCAACTCTCTTATCAATGTTTGCAAACACCCCACATCCATAAACTGAGCTGTAAGGAGCACTGCACAGTTTACATCATTATTATATTTTAGACAGCTTTCATAAATCAAGATGGGCTTTAAAACTGCCCACATCCTTTTAAAATTTTGCAAGGCATTGCACAGAGAACGACAGTAAATATTTTTTCTCCAGCATACCCAAAGAAGGATTTTTGCACTGGGCTATGGGTGGAGGCTTTTCCCTCAGCCTTCTTTCCCCTTCTTCAGGTCAAGAGCTGCTCCAGCTGATCCCTGGAATTTTGCAAGGAGCTCTGCCTTTCCTTGAGCCTGAGATGGTTTATTGGCATGGAGCAGGTCTGCCCCTGCCTGTGAGACTCAGCTGTCCTCACAGGATTTATGGCTGATCCCCCTGGCACATGCTGGGCTCTGGATTCTGCCTCCCCTGAGGCTCCAAGGCAGAGTTGCCTCAACCCTGCTCATGCAGTGAGTGCTTGGCCACATTTCTCGGGCAGGAAAACCCTGGAGTCTGAGATAATCTTTGCTTTTATTGCCTCACACTTCCCAACCCCAATGTGAATGACAAACTCATACAGTGAAGTCTTTCAAACAGATTTTGTGTGACTTTCTGGCACCTGCAAATATGTATTTATGGAATAAGGTGCTCCTTTGGATTTAGCACATGCTGTGAAGCAAAGTTATCCCTCCTCTTAGCCTTGTGACAGATGAGTTGGTAACTCTTCCACCCATTGTTCCACCAGCCATGTAGCTGCTCTGTGCTGGAGTTAACTCTGGAGTAGCTCTGGTCATTGTCTTGGGTTATGTAACCAAAAAAAAATGTGTATTCTATTTCATCTGTAGAAATCAGTTGGGAGATGGTTTCTTTTTTCTTTATCTCTTGTAACTCCAGGAGGAGGAGGGCAGATGCCTTCTGATAACAGGCCAGCTGTTCAAACCAGGTGGGGCAGTGTTTCTGATCTCTTCCACCACTGTCCACCCTCAGGGGATATCTTCTGTTAATGGGCCATTGAGGCTCACCAGTGACTGACACATTACATCATCCCATTGGGAGATGCTCCACCCAGTGGGGAGGAGCCAACCATTCCCTACCCAGATAAAAATGGGGACACAGGGACCCCAGACATCCTCTTTTTGCGCTGGATTCCCAGAGGAACACCAGACCCATCTCACCACCACTGGACCCTTTCTACAGGATCATCCCTACTCCAGCAGAACCACATCTGTTTCACCAGGAGGATTTATTTGGACTGCTTCCAATACCCTGAACAGGGTGTCAGGTCATATCTCTGACTCTGTCAGGGTTTCTAGGGTTCGTTTGTTTGTTTGTTTTTGTACTTCTACATTTGTATTTTTAATATTCCTAGTAAAGAACTGTTATTCCATTTCCCAAAACTTTGCCTGAAAGCCCTGAACTGCAAAATTATAGTAATTTGGAGGGAGGGGAGTTTACATTCTCCATTCCAAGGGAAATTCCAGTTTTCCCTGGCAGACCCCTGTCTTCTCAAACCAAGAGAGTCATTCACTTCAGTGCCTTCTCCATTTTGCCTGAAACCTTGCTGCAGCAGGAGAGTGCAAAGCACTATCCAATACAATGGAAATAGTTTATCTATGGGACATCCCTTCAACCTTAGTATCAAACTCATTGTTTCCTTCAAGAAAAAGCAAATACAATACACCAGTGTTGCAAGGGAAGGCATTTGGCATGGCAATCAGAGCTCAGCAAATTTGAACTCTGCAACAATGTGGATTATTAATGCCTGGGAGACTCAGCTTGGAAATTTGTTTCCAACCAAAACCTCACACTGCTTTGATCAAATCTTGTTCTGCAGGTCCCATCAGGTACTGCCAACCAGCAGACCCCTGGTTCATTTCCTGGGATGCATCAGGCCCTTATCAATAGCTGCAGGTAAAACTTTCGAGTAAAATCACTCATATGAAGCTAGAACTTGATCAAAACTTATTTAAAACCAACAAAGATTGATTTTAGACTTCAGCTGGTGTTGGGTCAATTTATCACTATTCTTAGTGTTTACTTCATAGCAATATTGTATTTTAAAAAGCAGCTGATGTGCTTTTCCAAGGTTAAATATGTATTATTTTTTACAACATTGCAACATTTTAGAGGGTTTGATACACACTACTTTTTGACAATGTTAGGAACGGCCAGAAGAATACTGAAAATATTTGTTTGTTTACTGTATTGATTTCAGCAATAAACAAGTCAGTAAAAGCTGATGAAGGAATTAATATATGTTATGTATGAGTTATAGACACTTCCATCATTTTTCTTTCTAACTCACACCTCAATAACATTACAGAAAATGTATTGTGTCAGTTTCATTAGTCTTTGCCTTCTCCTCCCAGAAATATGACGGAGGTATTGATTTTACCAAATTAAAATATAATCCAAATCTTTGGCTCTACAAATATATCTATATAATTTTTTTAGAGTGCACTGGTTTTCTAACTACCATCAATTTTGTCCCCTGACCTGCACTTCAAACACAAGTGTATAAAAATGATCTATTGGTTTCTCATCTAAGTGGTTGTTTAGAGACATATTATTGTCTCTGGAGTCTGCAGTTTGGCTGACTCTGATTAGGCAGGCTGGGCCTCAGCTCCATAAGTCTGATGCCTGCTGCTAAAAGGGAGTTGTTCATTTTCTGGCAGTAAATAATGAAATAAAACAAATACAATCTGTAATAGAATCAAATGTGAGCACAACGAGTCCACAATTCAATTTGGATTTAATATAGCTGCTTAATCCTGTTAAGGGGTGCCCTCATGAGAAAGATGTTTTAGCAGCCCAGAGCAGGACTCAAAATATGAGGGAAGGCTGTTAAAAGTGAGTTTGTGGTGCAGGAGGGGATGAGAGGGGTCAATAAGGGGTGGGAGGGGTCAATCAGCTTTTGCACCACAGACTCAAGTCTGATGGACAGAGTGGAGGTTGCTGAAGTGAGCTCATGGAGAACATGGAAAATGCAGCAATTCCTAGTGTAGGAGAATGCTTTATGTTTCCTCTCAGTTCTGAAAGTTACCAGAGAGATCCAAGGTGCCAGGAGAGGTATTGCACCTCTCTGGGTACAGTTCACATTTTTTGTGCTGTTGCTGTGATGAAAGTGTCTCACAAGAAGCCAGACTCATCATTACACGAAGCAAAGGAAGCTTCACCTGTGGTAGAAACAAGAAGAGAGAAACACTAGAAATGAATTGTCACTGTACAGAAGTAGAAGCAGTCATTAATTTTTGTGAAGCCATTGTTTCATCTGGGAATAATTAAGTCTTGCAAGAGGCAGCAAGAAACCTATGCAGTTATATAATAAATTCTGTTTTTCAAGATACTGTCCTCAAACTTAAGTCACATTTTTACTTCAGGGAATGAACCTTTTTGGGGTTTTTTTACAGGCATAGAACATTTTCCACCGGAATTCACTGTGGGGAACAGGTGGCGTCTTATCACTCCAGGAAGATAAAGACGTAGAGTGCCCATAAAACAGACTATGGGGGAAATTATCTGGGTTATTAGCATCAGGATGTGGAAAAACACACACCTCTACTTCACAGGCTGGCACTGCAGAAAAAAACTAGGTCACTAAAATCAGCTCCTTGCTGTATCATACCTCAGTTGTCCCACAAAGCCACTGTTTCTTCCTGTCTCTCTTCAGATTAATGCCTCATACAAGAGACATCAGCCAAGAAATATTTGCCACCAAGTTCTGGAAATGCAGGTTTCTTTGTGCTCTTCAACACTTGATGTATTCCCCTGTTTTGAAACAACCTTTTCTGAATCATCCAGCACCCACATTCTTGAAAGTTTTACTAAAGTTTATTTGCAGTAAAAACGCTGGTAGAACAGTCCTTGTCCAGTTTATTTGTATCCAATTTGCTGGGACAGTGGATTCCAACACTTAATATTTCTTTTACTGCACCCTAAAACATTCCCTAGACATGTCCAGGTCCCTCTATAGCGTTCATAAATCCATCAACAATGTGCTGTGGTTTATTTCTTTTCTGTGTTCTTCTCAGAAGGAATCTTTATGTGTACAGAGTTTCTATGGATCACTGGAAACAACTGAACTCCACTGGTTTCCAAATCTGGCTTCCTTGATGGGACAGTGTTCAAATGGTGTGGTTGTAAGTTGAAATTGTGAGGTAGAAGCTCATTCCCTGCTCCTTAGTGCCCAAAGTGGGGAAAGCTGTCTCCTCTCCATGTGAGCATTCATGAGCAGAGCTTTGGTTCACGTGTAGGTTTGGCCAGGAGAGGACTGGCCCTGTGCACAAACCCTCTGAACTGACTCAGCTGCTTTGTGGTTGGTGTCCTAAGTGTTCCAAACACAATCCTTGAATATGGTGCAACAGCAATCCTGATAAAAGTGATCTTTTTACTCAGTGGCCCTGCTGCTATGAGCAGATTTCCTGGCCATGGATGGAGTTGGGTTCTTGCCTTGGATGCTGCCACTGGGGACTTCCAAAAGTCCTTGACTTCTCAGACACTGAAATTAGATGCCTGTGGGAATACTTTTCCACTTCCACTGCATTTCAGGCAATCTCTCCACCTAAGGCCATCTCTGCATTTGCACCACCCTTAGTTTTCCCTCAAAATAAAAAAAACCCTTTATTTTGATTTTGGTGGGTGATGGTGACATATATCTAGAATGGATAAATGGATAATCAGAGTCAGAGGTAAGTTACCAGGAAAGTCACACAGTTCAACAGCTTTTGTTCTCAGTTATGTATGGAGCAATCTGAAGGGGAAGCCACTGAGGGGGCGTTGACATCAGATCTCAATAAGGCACTTGTGCAAATCCATGTGTCAGAGCAAATTCGGTTGTCAATGCCTCTTCATTTTAAACTCTGTGTTGGTGAGGAGGTGTAGATGGAAGGAACTGCATCCTTCAGCCTGGAGAGGTCATGGTAGAGCTGCATTTTGGGACCTTGTGTACTCAGGTGGCCTGATCCTCAACCAAGTTAAGAGTTTAACAGAATTACAGCTTGACATTATCATTGCATTGAGGCATTTAGATGGCACCATAAATATACCTACTGCTCCAGAGAGTACAGATAGACATATTCTCTGCCCTAAAGACCTCAGAATCTGAATAATGAAGTTAAATTACAACCAGCACTTAATCTATTGAATACCTCCCACTGCACAGCAGACCCTCAGCTACTTTAATAACAGGGTTGTATCACCTAATCTCATGCACTGAATATTTAGTGCTGAATTAAAAAATTGCAGGTATTGAGTGTTTAATACTATTTCTATACATATCACACATATACTGAAATAATTTCTACTGAAATAATGTATTGCTAGGTTAAGAAACATACTGTCAGACATCCAAGTACGTTTCATGTTTGTTATTGTGAACGGAGTACAAACATTGGGAAATACACTCAAACCACTGGTGCTCTAACCAAAAGAAGAGTTTTGTGGTTTTAATGATGCCAGAAAACAGGGAGCAGCTTCTTCCTGACTCTTCTGCCTTGCTATTCAGGGGAACAAAACACAGTTCATCTCTTCTAAGCAGCAGGTCAGGGATTCTGTCCCAGCCCCTGGTGTCATGTCCCCTACAGAGGACCCCAAACCCCTACAAGGAGTATTTTCCTCTGGGGTGCAAAAGTCAGTTCTGATACTAGCTCAGATATTGCCTTCAGGAAAGAAAATAATGTTGTTTCTGAAGGATTCCAGATTGCTGGAATTACTAATTTTGTTCCTGTGTGCATCCATTAAAAGTACAAATATATCCATTAAAGGAGTTAGAGTGGAAATGGAAGTGTTATTCTTAGCCTACCTAAAGAAAGAATATCAAACCTTAAGAGGGCGTCCTTAATTGTTGTCATTAATGTAACAATAAACAAAAGCTGTTGACCCAGTTTGGACTTGTCACAGAATGCAGCCAGCAATTCTCCTGCTGGTGAGTTTTATCTGTTGAATGCAAGGTCTTCATAAAACAAGATATGAGTAATTCCAGTTTCCTCAATAGTCCTTGAGAGTCAAGTGAGAAAATTTCAATATCCTAGTGTTCCCAAATGTATCTTGAAGGACTGGTCTTTTTCACTGCTGTCAAACACTGTTTTCTGGAGATATGCTAATTTGTGATTGTAGTGTGTGATAAAATTGCTGCTTCTCAGGGACCCAGACAGTAGAAAAGCTTAATGGTAAATCAAAGAAAAAAAAATCAAGCTGGAACTGATGTCAAACTTCTAAAGAGAAGGTTGGGGGAAATAGGTAAAGTAAGAGGAGAAATGGACAAGAAATGTGATCCCTGTAACTAAAAGCTGGAAGTCCTTTTTGCTGATTGGTGTCTGTGCCTGAGGAACCTTGCTAGATTTCAGAGATCAAGGGTGGTTGAAGTTTTGCAGAAATACTCTCTGCCATTTCTCTGAGGTTTGTTGGGATGCATCTCTGTGGCACTTTTCCAGCTGTTATGGCACTAAGGAGTTATTCTTCCCTAGCCAGTCATGTGGTGTATGAACTATGTAAATGTCCTTTGACATGGTAGCCAGCTTTTTGGAGTACCTGTATCTAAGATATTCATTTAAATAGACCTTGTTCATTCCTATTCAGCCTATTAACCTTGATTATAGCCCATTTGAAAGTGTTCCTTATTAAATATTGTACAATATTATGTATTGTATATAGATTATACTTGCTTTCTTTTGGGTTCGTGGCTGCTGGCAAGCACAGGGTCTCCTTGTGGACCACATATGGCACAAATTAACAAAGTGATCACTTAGAGCTGCTTCTGGTGATCTGTATCTCCACTGGCTTTTGGGAGAAGGCAGTACACCAAGATATCCTGTTGCTCAAGTTCCCCAGTCACACCAGACCATCCTGCATTTGGCAGGCACTTGTCTATTTCTAATTTTAAAATGCCAGAACTTATTCCTTCAGACAGAAGCAGAAATATAGGTCAAGACTTCCTTTTATTTCAGAAAAAAGAATTATTCCTTTCTGAGCAGCCCAATTCCTGACTTAGGCTTGAATTCACCTCACTTCACTTGATGACATTTCTCTGATTCATACAGGGGATCTGGGGACACTCTGAGCTGAAGGGAGACACCTCTGTCAGATGCACAAAGTTAAGAAGGAGAGGGGGAATCCAAGCTTCTCCATTTGGAGCTGCCAAGAACAAGCACTGTGTAATCCAAGTCCCTACACAGCCAAGATCCAGCTACTCCTGGGTCCCTGTGGCAGTGGCACAGAAATATCAGTGATGAACCTGTTGCCTCCACTTCACCCCTGCAGCTCCTACCATGGAAGATACACAGATTAAAAATGCTTTTATGATACCAGCTCCAGCTGGCATGACCAAAACAACCAGTCTCTGTTTAAGTGGAGGTGAGGGAAGGAAGAAAGCAGAACAAATGGTCATTCATGTGATTAAGACAGTGCAGGAGTGTGAAAAGGAGCATCTGTGGGCAGCTTCACCGCCCCATCTCCCTCCAGCCTGAAAGGTAGGGAGGCTTGGTACACGTGTCACAGAACTGGCCAAATACTTGCAATCCCACCCAGGAAAAAGCACAAGAGTACAGCTTTTTGCCAGTGCTGGAAGCTTGCCAAGCTCTCTATGGTATTTAAGCAGTCATGACTTTGTCTTCATCTGCACAGATTAAATATGGATGTGTGTATTAATTATGTAAATGCAAAACTGCAGATCTCAATCAAGCAGAGCCAAGGATACACTATCCTTTGCAAGTGCTGATTGATGCCATACACACACAAAAAAAACCAAAAAGAGACCGTTCAGCTCATTGCTATGTGTATTCTGGAGAGGAGAGGGAAGGAAGAAGGGAAATTTGGAAGTAAACAGTGTTTTGTAATGAGAGTGAAACCATAAATACCATAGCTCTTTGTAACACCTAGAAGTCTCTATCAGCAAAGAAGAATGCTTACTTAGCAGAAGACTGCTTTAGAAGATGGTGAAAACATGTATTTAAAGTGAAATTATTTATATCAACTTTAGTAAAAATATCCACCCAACAGTTTGAGTCAAGGGTTGAAGCTGGGCTTTGGTATAACATGGTAGAAGCACCTGATTTTTGTGTAACCTCATGTAAATCATGAACAAATATATGGGAATCAGTGGTACTGTGTCAGTGGAAGCTTGATGTTGTGGGACAGAGGATGGATAAACTTTCCAGGTTTGGCTTTGTGATGGGTAGCACCGCAGATCTTGACCTGTTTGTCTATGTGCTTATTTCCAAGCAAAAGTGTATGATGCAGGCTTCCAAGGAAGGTGAATTGGATTGTTTATATGAAATTTCCATATTCCTGTCCATGCATGCAAAAGTTGGTGTGTTGTTAGAGAAACCTCATCCTGCAGCCAAAAACCTGTACCCATCTTCACTCAAAAGAGCTAAACTGCACATCCATGGATATTCTTCTCTCCCCTTGCCTAATTGCAGCCTTGTACCTGAAGGGAACCTAGCAGAAAGCTGGAGGAAGTCTGTTTACAAAGGCATGGAGTGATAGGATAACAGGAATCATTTTAAACTGAGCGTAGGTTTAGATTAAATATTAGGAAAAGGTTTTTCCTGTGAGGGTGGTGAGGCAGTGGCACACTTTGCCTAGAGAAGTTGTGGATGCCCCATCCCTGGAAGAGTGCAAGGGAGGGTGGATGGGGTTTTTGGGTGGTATTGCAAGGGGGATTTTTAGGTGAGGTAATTGTAATGCATACTCTGAATAGATGAGTCAGGCAGGAGAGTCACCTACAGGTTTGGGATCAGCATCCAGCCCTCTGCTCTTGTGCTGCTCCTTTCCATCCAATGGATCCAGGTCTGGAATTTAGGGCTGCTCTATCCCAAATTATGCCTGTGGGAGCTGATAGGGGATGCTCTGGCACACCGCACGTGGCTGTACAGCTGCTCTGAGTGCAATGAAGGTGTCAGAAACCCCTGGAATATCTAAGTAGACTGTCAACACATAAATGCCTCTTTGATAATCACGGATCTTGGACATGCAGAAGTCTGCCTTTCTACACACTTTCCCTTTCTCATGTCTATCTTACCTGGCTTTGAAACTGCCTCTCTACACACCTCTCCTTTTTCACTTCTATCTTAGGTGACTTTATATCCTAGAGCTGAAAATCTATGGATAGCCACAAGCCATTCCAGGAAACAGGTTTTCCTATTGAACTGGCTTGGGGATTGAAAGGCAGCACACACATTTAAAGGTCTTCTCTCCTGAGAACTTGTGAGCTTTCTCAGTTTCAACTTTCAAAGACTCTTCCAGACCATATGTGAGAGTAGAGCTGGAGAGAGACAGCACTGCCTAGAGAGAGAGCACATGACAGAAGGCTGGATCTAGATTATTGTAAGGTCTTTTCAAGCCAAACCATTCCCTGATTCTATGATTCTTAAGGCTCCCTTTAAGTACATTGTCCATTTATCTGAAAAACTCTACTTTGTGAAACTTGGCATTCCTGTTCTTGAAATGAACTCTCTGTTGATTTAAATCTATCCTATGTATCACTTACCGAGGTCTCACTTTCTTAACTACCAAAACGTGTCCTCTAACCTCTTCTAAGCTTCCTGTGATTTGGTATCACTGTCAGAGCCTGCACTGGCAACTCTGTCTTGGTTTGGAAAGGTTCTGTTTGGTTCTGCTAAGGAACACAGCAGTCTTCCTTCAAATGGAGAATGTAAACTCCCTCCCTCCAAATTATTATGATTTTGAAATTAAGGGGCTCTCAGGCAAACATATGGGAATAGGGATAACAGTTCTTTAACTAGGAAAATGAAAACAAAAATGTGGTAGCACAAAAAAACAACCAAACAAAAAAGAAACCACTGACAGAGTCAGAATACAACCTGACACCCTGTTGGTCAGGGTGTTGGCAGCAGTGCAATAAAGTACTCCTGGAGTGACAAATGCGGTTCTGTTGAAGCAATGATCCTGTAGAGGGGTGTAGTTTTCCTCTGGGGTTCCAGAGGTGGGTCCAATCTTCTTCTGGGAATCCAGTCAAACAGGCTGTCCTGGAGTTCTGAATCTCAGGTTTTATCCAGGTGGGAATTCTTGGCTCCTCCCCTGGGTGGGGCATCTCCCAATGGATGATGTAATTGTATCAGCCCTGCAGTGAGCCTCGATGGCCCATGGACAGCAGATATCCCCTGGAGGGAGGATGGGTCCTGGAAGAGATAAAGAACATTGCCCCTGGTTTAACAGATGGTAATAGAATACATTCTTCTGGTCATACCTTGCATTACAACCCAAGACAAGCTCCCACACATATTTGTTTCTAGAAGGAGAATTTGGGTGTTCAACTCTCTACCTGCATGTTTCAAGAATCTTTGCCAGGTGTTGTACTTCTGCCTTCATTCTTGTAGGTCCTGTATTTGCTCACTCAGCAATTCATTCCCTTTCACATCACCTATTCACTCACATTTTTATAACTGAAAATTGGCTGGTCTTTCATTGGGCTAAAATGGAAATTAAATCCTGAGAAGCAGATAAAACAAAGTGGCATAGAGACTATACAAATTACTATTTAACAATTTAAGTTTTAGTGTGAGCATTTAAAAGTGTTTCTAAATTCTTTTTAAAATAATCTAAACTTGTCAATGAAGTTTGAATCACAGCCTTTCTGGATTTTTTAGACATAGACAACAAATTATATAAAAATATATATTCACACACTTTTTAAATTCACCTCCTGCTTGCATGGAACACAAGCTTTAGTCTGTAAACACAAGCTGAAGTCTGTAAAACTTTATTCAAAGGTCAACTTAAAAAATCATTAGGAAACCTGATCAAGTGATAACCTTGTAAGAATTTGAACAGTATATCTCTTTGACCTCTGCCCACACTTCTTGCAAACCTTGAAACACCATGTCAGGTTTGAGATGCAAATGTAAATTGAGTGGAGTGACAGTGATGAAGAAGTGTGTGACAGGACTCCTTACCTGTGGGCTGCATTGCAGATGAGGGGTTCAGCACTCAGATTTCCTCAGGAAAGGACAAGCTTTATTTTTAGGTTCAGTGTGTTAACCACAAGCACATGTTTGAGCCTCAGGTCTTCTATAAAGTGTCATAACTGGTTCCCTAATCATAGTTCAGTTGTAATTTTCTGGACTAAGTAGACTGGCCACCTCTGCCATGTGTTTTACACAATTAAAATCTGTCCTCTCAATCCCTTTTTTCTGGTGTAGATGTAGACATTGTCTGGAAAGGACAGGGAAAACATGGCAGCGAATACAATTAGATATGATGTAACCTTTAATTATTTCCTGATACCAGACTCCACCAAGATGGTCCTGTAATTTAAAATTTAAAACTTAAAATTTAAAATTTAAAATTTAAAATTTAAAATTTAAAATTTAAAATTTAAAATTTAAAATTTAAAATTTAAAATTTAAAATTTAAAATTTAAAATTTAAAATTTAAAATTTAAAATTTGTTTTCTGCTGCCAGCCTGCAGAGTCCATGTCAGGTCAGTATCCATCTACCCTGCCCCATATTTTGTTATTTGCTCTCTGGTTTGAATCTGTCACCTATTCCCAAATGGACAGAATCTCATTAATAAAAATCAAGAAAATATCCCAGCAATCTTTCAGATTAGAGAGATTGGGGAGCTTTTTCTCAGAGCTGACAAAGAAGCCAGAACACAACCAGAGAAAGTGAAACTTTCCTCTTCCTGTATTTTTTCATTCCAGGTCAAACTGTCTTATGGGAAAAATATTGGGGAGAACTTGTGTATCCTGCTACCTCAGGTCTCTCTCGGAGGAAATGAAACATTTCAGTCTTCTGTGCTTTCAGTGCACAAAACAGCTGAAGATTATTGTCCTTGAAAATTCTTGCAGAAGCTGCAGTGACCTTGAGATCTTTTTTCTTTTTATCTGTGTGCTTATACATATTACATGTTTGTGTGTGATACAGTTTAAAGCTGTTGTATTTAATATTATGGCATTAAGGAGTCAGAGCTGGGTAGGTAGGAGAAAACTCACCCCCACCTCACATACAGCTGAAATCCATGCCATAAAAAGAGCTGAAAACATTTACCTGGGAATCCTGGAGCATAAATGAGACATTGTGGTTTTGTCACCATGGAGATGCAATTGCCTCTAAAGCTCTTTGCTTTCACTTAGCCATCTATATAATAAGTGTGGGAAAGGCCACAGAGACATAGAATAAAGGAGGGAAAAACCTACGAGGAGTGTGAGGAGTGCTAAATTGTCTGAGAAGAAATAAGGTGGATCAAAATGGTTTCCTTCTCCTATAATAAATGATAAAAAGAGTTAAATGGAGAGCCCTACTCCCTTTGTCCCCATAAATATTTTCTTTTTTCCTTAGAAAACTTTAAATAATTAAATTTTTTCTGCTACCAGGCCATAGAAGAGAATGGTAATAGAGAGTATAAGATAAAAAATCTACAATTTTTTAATAGAGAGATAGATGAATAGGTGAATAAATTATGGACATAGAGGGCAAATCTTGACAAGTCCTGGCAAAGTCTTATAGCAAAGTGAGTGTTAAATCAAGGTTACCACTGCATGTGATTACTCAGTTTGACCAGGTATGTCTATAACTTCACACTTTCACTTGCACTTATATTTCTTATGTGCATCCTGGGAAGCTTAAAAGTTCCTTTCCTCTGTGTTTTTAAAAATCTTTATAGAGAATTAAATTAAATTGTGTTGGGGAGAATCAAGGAGTTAATCAAAGATAAAATCCAATCAAGATTTTGCTTGGAAAGCATATCAAGAGTTGCCCAGCTACACTTGGAATTTTTTTTTTTATCAGTAGCTTTTTTATTGCCAAACATATTCCACAATACATCCACACAAGTGTTCTTGAACAATGTGATTGCATTTCTTTGTTTGTAATAGCATAAATGAAAATAGTAAAATGGGAATAGTGGGAGCATCACCTCTAAGTAATAAAATGTCTTTCTTCAATTGTGTTCAAAATCCCATTTATTTCATTTGCTTAAGGTCATATATTGAAAATGAAAAATTGGCAGAAACCTTTGCAAATTTGAAACTCAGCCTAAAATCTGTTAAATACAATTGCTGCTATTTACATTAACTTGCTGATTCCAGAAAATGTAGTTTTCAGAACATGATAAAGCCTTGATCACCTGTCTGTGCCTGTTTTCTGCCATTTTCACATAGATGAAGTGCTTTCATCCCTACCAGACAAGGATTCCCCAACCTGACAAGCAAATAGTTCCAGTTCTTACAACAGATATTTAGGTACTACAGTTCTCCACACAAAGTTAGCACATTTTAATCCTTATGCTCAAGGATTTGCCATGGTGGAACTGGTTGTTTCTTGATATTTATTAGGCTTATTTTTTGGATTATCTTGAGGCTTACTGTTTGGATGATCTTGATAGTTTGAAGCTTTATTAGTGCTCTTCAAAATTAGCACAGAGAGTACAGGACAGGCAGATGTGTTTGCTTATACAGGAACATGTGAACTTCAAGTGAATTTGCTTCAGAAAAATCTTTCAGATGCTGACATGTTCTACCAAATTGGCAGAACTTCAGGCCTGCATATCAGGGCTTTGCATTTTCTCCCTTTTTCTGACTTTAACAGGCTTTTTGTGGCTGGGTTTTCTTGCTCTACCTTTCCCTAACTCTGTGAAACTAACCTTTTACAATCTGAAATCCTGTACAAGACAGCTTAGCTCAGTGGGGCTAATAAATCCACATCTCCTGTCAGATGAAACGTGCTTCAAGATCAGGCATACGATTAAAGGCAGAGCAATTTCAGCCATAGTCTCATTTCTGAGTATGAAGGCACAGAAACTGGCTAAGGTAATTCTAATGTACTATTATGTGACTGAAACCTCCACATGCGTGCATGTTGATTAGATTATTGGGGCATTTGCATGTGGTAAAAAGCAGAGGTATTACCTGCCTTCTCCCCTCCCTCTGTTTTTTGTGGGGTTTTTTGTTTGTTTGTTTTGGTTTTTTTTTCTGGTTTGCTTTCTTTAGTTTTGGTTGGTTTTTTTTTTTTCTTTTTTTGTTTTTTGGGGGTTTTTTTTTTTGTTTTGGTTTGGTTTTTTTATGTGTATTTTTTGTGGTTTTTTGTGGGGTTTTTTGGGTTTTTTTTTTTGTTTTTGTTTTGTTTTGTTGTTTTTGTTTTGGTGGGTTATCACCATGGAGGCCTTACCAGGAAAAACAGACTGGGGACACAGATCTGGGTGCAACAACAGCAGCAGGGCAGAAGCTCTGCCCTTAGTTTATTTTTCCATTATATATCTGTGGCAAGGTGACCATGGATTGGAGAAGGGTTTTGCCACCTCTCCTGTCACACTGGTCCAGGAGGCTGTCATTCAACCTCCCCTTCTCTTGGAGAAAGAATTCATAACATTGCTAATATTTACAAAACATGGTCCTGTGTTTACAATTCACCAGCGTGAGAAACTGCACATTTCTCCTTTAATATCAACGCTCAGCAAACCAGGAAAATTCATGGCAACAGTGGGTTTTTTATTTTTTGGTTTGGTTTGGGATTTTTTTGTTTGTTTGTTTGTTTGTTTTTTATTTTTAACGTGTTCTGAGAACAGTTTTATTAGGAAGGTCCTCAGAAACTGAGGTCTCCTATATTGTATGTCCTGACCTCTTCTCATACCCTCTTGTGCCCTAAATCATTGTCCTTCACAATGAAGCTTTTCTGCCTGATGTTAAGGTATGCTCTGTGAGAAAGGTAAGAAAGCTCACCCCAATTAATATAACATTTTAGTTGCTAATACCCTTAATGACTAGAGTCTTGGTCTCAGCTGTGCTCAAAATTTCCTGTCTCCTGAGTAGTAACAGATCTAAAACTTTTTAGTAGAGAAGCACCAAAGAGAAGGATTTGAAATCACTATGTGTGTATTTAATTTATTTACACACTGTGTGTGTAAATAAAGTCATGAAAGCTTAAGTTGAGAGTTTTGCACCAAACAAGAACAACATAGGTTATTAATGTTAACAATACTAAAATAGGAGCAATATTCAATGGCGAAGTGCAGGGAAGATCTCTTTTATGTGTGTGAAGGTAATTTACCCATGCCAAAACTCTGTTGCCTCACCAAGTGCAGATGTGGTCGGCATTCAATCTGTGTTTCAAGGTATGCCCAGAGAGAATTGTCCCTCTGGAGTCTTCCAGCTATATGTGGGTTCATACAAGATCAATCTGGTTAAAAGCAGTAATTTCTGGATTCTGCACCATTTTGAATTGATCTGTGACACACAGAGACAAATAATATAATCACTGGAAGAATATCAAACTGTGTATCAAACTACCTAAGATTTGAAATAAATAATTGCAAATCAATCCCTTTTTCTACTTCAGATAGACAATATATCCATTAAAAAGCTGACAGCTTGTTCAATGTTGAGGGGAAATAATGTTAATGCTGTTTGAATGCTGCCAAGTATTGATGTGGGAAAGGCTTACTAAGCATATTCCATGATCGTTTCTGAATTATTCAAGTAACATTTCTTGTTTGCTTGTCTGGGAGATCTGATCTTGCTGCAGTCTGCTGTCGAGTGCCACGGCATAGTTTGCCTGGCAGTCAGGCAATTTATTCCACTCCTTTCTGCCACTGGTGCTGATTCTTACATGGAGCAGGGCAGTGCATGGCAGGAGGAAATTCTCATTTCTGGGGCAGCAGACACAGGGTTCTTCCTGTGGGCTTTCACACTACAACAAGCAGAATCCCTGGGGTAAAAAAAAATTCACCACAAATTCTGTCACAGTGGAGAGGAAACCCCCCAAAAGCTGCAGGGTGAACTCTGCTCTTGCTCTTTGAGGAGCAGCCCTGCACAGAGTGGGGCTGCTGCTGGGCCAAGCTGCTCACAAGTTCCCAAGTGGATGAGTTGCCAGATCCCAATCTACTGTTTCTGAAGAAGGAATTAAATTCCTTTCTCCTAAATTTCTTCCTCCCAACACTCAGCTAGGAGTGTGGAGAACAGAATCAAAGCCCCTCTCTCAAGACACCACTCAGAGTCCATGCAGGATGAGGAGCCAGGAGCACAGCACCCAGAAACAAACCACTCTTACAAAATCAGAAAAGCATGTCCCTTTGGCCTTTAATTGACTCCCTAATGTCTGAATGATGAGAAAAATGTGTGTCTTTTCTTTAAAAACTAAAGAGAAAGGAGGAAAAGGGAAAAATTAACCCCAAAGCTATATACAGAGAAGAAAATGTACCCAGGGTATTGACATTAATGAGGAAAATCATCATATTTACACCATCCAGCTCTATTATCCTTTGCAATATATACATTTTGATGATGGTTGTGATGATCATTGCTGTCATTATTATTAGAGTTTCCCAGGAAACTCTTTCAGCTACTGATACTCTGTGCCAGATTGAATTTCCTTTTCATTGTTTTAGTATGGGGTATTTAGTGATTATAACATCTGTATTCAGTGGTACCTGCACTCTATGGAATAGATTTCTTGTTCTTTTGTAGAGTCAGAGCTTCCTGCAGTGTATTTCCACCTTTCCACTAACTAATTCAGCTTCTTCAGTTTAATTTCCACAGAAATCCTGTGTGGTGTAGGACACAGTACGTGTTCTTCCTCCCTCTGTAAAAGTTGGTTTGTGCTTTCTCCTCCTTAGTGTCTGTTAAGGTTTTATCGACAAAACAGAATCTCATTATGCTTTTTCTCAGTCAGTTTCCTACTGACTGGAAAGTCTCAAATATTTTTCTATTTTTCTTTCCTTTTTTTCTCTTCCTTTATTTCTCTCTCTCTCCCTCCCCTTTCATTCATATTCTGAAAACTTTCTTACAAATGAAAAAAAAAATCATAGGCTTTCCTTTAGAAATACAAGAAAGCTGGAATTTTGAGGGATATTTCAGATATTTGTCAGCAACAAATTCTTTGCATCCAGGATGAAGATAATTCAGGAAAGGGAGGAATGAAGATAAAGAAAGTATATGGAATGGAGGGAAGACATTTACACAGCACAATTCAGTGACATGCTCTGGGATTTTGAAGGATCTTGGGACTTACTTTCTAACACTGATGTCTCTTTTTGGTTTTGGAGGGAGGCTACAACTGCACCAGGGATTTTACCAAGGCTGATTAGAACTGGTCTGCTTGCATGTTCAGGTAGACAACTACATCCTAATACTTTTGCTCCACTTTTGTTTTTGCATCACAGAATCTGAGTCTTATTTATGTGCCTCCCACTACAAAAGCTGAGACCAATATATCATTATTTCCACAGCACAAAGTGCAAAATAGCACACTGATGTAATAATGCCAATCCAATTTACTGACATTTTTGAAAGAGTTTGCATGGAAATTATTGATACAGAGTGACTCCAAAGGCTTTGCAAATCCTCTATAGAAACCCACAGTTCCTGCCCACTTGGCTCAGTTATTTTTCTTGGGTCACACAGCAGGCAAGACTGTGGCCTTAATTTATTTATTATATTAAAATAATTTTTCTTATTTTCGTCTCCCCTGGACTGCTAAATTCCTAGGAAAGACACAGCAGAGGCACATCAGTTATTTTTTCAGCTGTCAGATAAATACCTCTTCACTTTAATGTGAAAATTCCAGAAGATGTATTATGTATACAAATATGTTACAAGCTGTGTCATGACACACGAAGAATAAGATCTCTCTGTTTGCCTGAGGTTCCCCCAGCCACAGTTGTTTACTTCCTCCCAGCTCTGTCTGGCTCTTGCAGGGAGTCTTTAATCTACATCCAAAACACCCGTTGTTCTGGATGTCCTCATTCCCTGGCAGAGGAGATCTCTGCACCTCCTCTCCCTGCTCTGAACAGCACAGATCAACAAAGTTCATGCTGCCTGTGGAATTCATCTGCATGAATTTATGAGAGTAGTGTGAGGCCACGTAACAAGAAATGCATATTTAGACACACTGCACTTTGTTTAATGGTTGGACAGGAGCAACAAAAGAACAGCCTGCCACTAGAATAACTGGAAGGCTGCTCAACTCAAATGACCAGTACAGAAACTCATGGAGAGCTTCCCTGACAGAAAGCAACTCCCAACCTGATGGCCTGAACACCCCAGGCTGAGCCCAGAAAATTAACTGAATGAGGATGAGATATTGTGCGCCCGATTTTCTGAAACCTGAGAACTGCTGGCTTTTCCCAAGAGAAAGTTTTCGGCAGTTTCTCCTTTCTCAGGCACCTTTGTGTAAATAACTTTTCTTCCCATAACATTCCTGGGCAAACAATATTCCTTTCCCATAACAACCTCTCTCCCAAGTGTTGCTTGTGTTACTTAACCAGTGGAGAGAGGTGTCCAACCTGTGGACCAATTTTATGTCTTTTTAGCATAGTGGGCTATAAAAAGGGTGAAAGGAGTTGTAATAAAGCCTTCTGATGTTCTTCTACATGCTAGAGTCAAGCATCTTTATTTCATGTCCAATTGGGACACAATATAATTAATTGTAAACCTGAAAAAAATGCTGTTATGATAAACCAGCCCTCAGGACCTGTTTCTTCATGCAAATGAATGTGACACTTCTACCTTGTCTATCTGAAACTTGAAAAATGCCATTTTCCCAAGTTTAAGTATCTTCCAAGTCAAACAAACTGAGAATGTACATTGAACATAAAAATCATCAGTGAACACCAAGAATACTTTGTTAACAGTCAAGTCAATATCCTGCCAAGATGCCACCATAGCACAGACACAAAAAAAAGGACTGGTTTGACCTAAAATTTGTCCCAGCTACAAGGATATAGGAAAACAACAATAATTCATCTGACTAGTAAGTGAGAAATAGGATGAAAAAATGGTAGCAAATGGTCAATAAAAAGTTTTGCAATTTTAAGAATGTAGAACTTGGGTCATTTATTCTGGGATAAAGGACCCTCAGGGGAGCCCTTATTGCTCCCCAGAATACCTGAAAGGAGACTGTGGTCAGGTGGGGGTCAGTCTCTTTTCCAAAGTAACAAGCAACAGGACAAGAGGGAATGGCATCAAGTTGTGCCAGGGAAGGTTTAATTTGGATATTGGGGAAAAATTTCTCCACCAAAACGGTTGTCAGGGATTGGAACAGGCTGCCCAGGGAAGTGGTGGGATCACCATCCCTGGAGATACTAAAAGACACTTAAATGTGGCACTTGGGGATATGGTTTAGTGGTGAACATGGCAGTGCATGGCTAATGGTTGGACTGGGTGATCTTAAAGGCTTTTTGCTTTAATTCTATGAAATACAGTCATCATCTCTTCTTGAAAACATGATTATAGTTTTGGTTGATAAAGATGACTGTGTTGATATGGTAGGCTTGGGTTTCTTCAAGACATTTGACTTAGCAACAGATGACATTTTGGTTAAAAAGTTGGTATTATAGGGAATTAACAGAACACCATCATAAGATGGCTTAAGAATTAGTCATGTCACGTCTCAAAAGGTAGTTGTTAAGGCTGAGGTATCAGCAAGATTGTTTCCTGCACTGTCCTAGGAAAACAATATTTTATCTAATGCTGCTTAATACTGTCATCATTTTAATTTTTATTTTTTCAGACCATGAGCACACCACTGCACCACTCCCACAGCAAACTAAAGCTGACTGGCATTAGCACTGCTTTCCTCAGTTAATCTTCCTTTGTCCCCTGGGAAGGAGCCCATGGATTGGCAGGTTTAAGACCTTTGACTGGAACAACACTAAATCTTTCCTTGTAACACTTGTGAGCAGCTCCAGAATGGTGTAATATTTAATAATGAAAGCAGAATATTAGCACAGTCTGGTCCAATTTCTTTGGTTAAATACAGGAACCACCAGAGAATATTGAATGTTAATGCAGCCACATGCAAGGAACAACAACTGAGAACCAGGAATGATTTCTTCAGAGAGAAGGCTGTCCTGGAAAGGATACATAGGTTTATTAGCAGTGCTCTGTAGAAAGAGCTGACTGGTATTTGATTTCATAAAGGGGTTTACAGAGCAGCAGAAGGAGCAGAAGGAGGGAGAATTCTGGTTTGACAGGACTAAATGAATTTCTGAATGGAATGGCTGACACTCCTGAATGCAGAAAACACTGCAGTGTGTCTGCCTGAAGCATTTCCTATCATGTTC
Organism: Prinia subflava; assembly: GCF_021018805.1. Classification (NCBI taxonomy): domain Eukaryota; kingdom Metazoa; phylum Chordata; class Aves; order Passeriformes; family Cisticolidae; genus Prinia; species Prinia subflava. The sequence goes on along the minus strand of NC_086249.1, from coordinate 100,828,497 downwards.
ACGATCATACTTACTATCACATTATAGAAGAAAAAAAAGTTAGAGTTAAAACTGCTTTCTGATGTTCTTCGTGGTTCATATTGTTAAATAAGCCAACATCTGCTTACAGTGCTGGCTCCCAGCCACAACTCTTGCAAGGGTGATTTGCAAGTGGCAATCCCAGTTGTAGGATAACTTCTTTATAGCGAGTCTCAGAGACTGGGAAAATGGCAACACCTTCTACAGGGGGAGTGATTCATGCAGAATCTGCTTCCTGCCACAAAGAATTCGTAGAGACCTCACTGAGGTAAAAAAAGATGTGTAAGCCCAGCAGCAGGACACAGGTTATGGCAGGAGCCTCCAGCAGACATCCTAATACTGGGGTTCCCAACACCTCCAAGGGTCCAGCCTTGCAGAGAAATGGCTTAATAATAGCTAGACAACTTCTCTGGACATGCTTTGTAAAATAAAAGGTTTTAATAATGACGAAAATAATAAACATTATAGAACAAGGAAATACAAGATGAACACAGTGCAGAAAACACTCTTACCCTGGCTAAGGCAGTCCAAAAAAGCCCAAAGCACCTCTGTGTTGTCTCTTTAGTATTTGATTGTTTAAGTGGGTTATTTGGCACCTTGCCCAATGAAATTGAGAACAGGCTTTGAGGTGCACTTCCAAAGCCCAACCAGTGCCTCTGTGTTGCCACTGAGCCAGTTGCAATGAGAAGGCTGTAGAAAATTCTGGTTTAACTTCCTAACCTGTTCTAAGGTGAGCTGAAACTCTCTCCCTTATATAGAAACACCTGCTCACATGTGGAAATGCATTGCTACACCCTAAAGCACTGTTGCATTTCCTCCCATCACCCAGGCTGCTCTTGGCAGACCTTGTTGCTGCAGGTTTGTCACGTTGCCCCTGAAAGCTCCTCAGATGGCCCTTCCAGAGCCAGCTACAGTCCCTCCTCTCCCCTCATGCTCCCTAGACCAGTTCTGGGTCACCTGCTGCTCCCTCCCCAAACTGTGCAAGAAAGTGAAAGCTGGCACAGTGTGATGAAGAACTGGCTCCCTTGTAAAATTGTACTAAAATATAATCTAATGTACAGCTCAGGGAAACGTGGGCACCCTGATATACATTGGGCTACATCCTTGAAAGAGCCAGCAACATCCTTCCTACCCCGAGGAACCCTTTCATCCATCTCAGCCAAAGCATGATAGCCAAAATTCTTTGATCTGGCTGCTCGTATTTAAAGCACTTCCTTTAATCTCTGAGAATCTTTCTCCACCTCTGCCCACTCAAGTAATTTCTGGAGAAAATTTGATCAGAAAATTTGTTCACAAACCAGTATTATTCTCACGTCGTACAAAGGGCACAGACTACTTACCCAGGCTGCTGGGCTGCTCACTGCTTACTGATTTCCCCCACTGTGTGTATTTCTGTTTGGGAAATAGATCTTGTGCACTGTAATTCCCTTTTAACAATCCTTTGTATATTAATGAGGTTAGAGTTAATCTATCATTTGCAAATGGCCTGCTGCGAATCAATAAAGTTTTCATAGGAAATAACAATCCAGCTGGGTTATTATTAGAGAAAAATTCAGAGGCATTTTCAGGCAGAATGGTATGATAATGCTGCTTCTGTTGTTGCTGTCCTAGTGATAGGGAGCTGGGAGGAAAGGTCCCAGCACCATATCCCAAAGAGCAGGGTTCCTGTAAGGTTATCACTAAAGAGCTGTGTAGTCCTACAAGTCCACTTGGCTTTGATCTTACGTATTAAAGAAGTTTTGAAAAGGCATTCATTTGGAAAATCAAAACACCATTTAATCTTCTGCCTCTCTTTCATTTTTCTGGCCATTTTCCCCTCCACACAGTCCCATTTTCACAGCAACATGGTCTCCAAAGGTAGTATCCCTCTCCAGTTTCACTCAGTGCTGCAGCTGATTGAAAGGTGCAATTCAACAGAGAAGGGAGCACCACATGGGCAAGCTGTAAATAGAACATGCATCTCCAAACACTTGATCCTGGTGAGAAATTCCAAGCTCATCACATTTGGCTTTAATTTCCTGTCATTTCCTCTCATGCCCCAACTGTTAATACTGAATTGGAATTAACTGGCTACCTCTTGTAGGGAATATTAGAGACAAAAGACTGGCCTGGAGAAGGTTGCTGGCCTTTTTCTCTTGTGGCAAGGTAACCCAGCACCAAAGAAAGGCAGAGAGGGTAAGAGAACCAGGCAAGGCTGGAACAACATCACAAAGACACGAAGGCCTGCATTACAATTCAGACAAACAGACAGTGGCATCACCCAGATTTGAAGGCACCGTTGAGAGTTCATCCTGTGGAACTGAAACCATCTGTTCTCTTTAACAAGGATGCATTCAAGAATTGAGTAGCTGGAGTCAGAGAGAGTGACACGCATTTTAAAAAGGAAAGTACTGCTTGAATATTACCAGCATTGAAAATAGTCCTGCTCAAGACTATGTGCCAAACAAGGCACATGTAAATTGTGTCTCTGTTGATGCTGATCTGAATTTTGAATTCAGACTTGCTTCTACATGCCATAATTAAGGTTGAACCTCTTGGAAGCCTAGTAGAGTGTACAAATTAGCAGGTTTAGGCTAACCTTTTCCCTATATTCTGACCAGCAGAGCAAAATAAAAATCTAAAATTCAGAAATGTCAGGCTTCAAGATGCCTGTGAGAACTTCCTCTGTCCCTAGGAGAGTGTGTATTAGGATATACTCTCTAATTGCAGGGCCATTTGCTATTTTCCTCTAACATCCTTTCCTTATTCAGTAGCTGAGATCAATGTTGATTATTTAACAAGCAGCAATTCAGTATTTTACTCCTTTGCCATTCTATGCCTACTGACAGACTATACAACATAAACACTTTCCAGCCCTGTCCGGAAGTTAAAAACCTTAATTTTCTCATGAGGATTTCTATTTTGCTCCAGATTACATCATAGTGGTCCAAAAACTTGCTCACACTATGCCCCATTTATAAACCAGGAACTGAGGCAAAAATGGTTGAAAGTAAAAACTCTACCTTGTTAGTTATGTCTAAAAGGTGGGGTGTGCACGTTCCACACTAAAGCCTTTCACAGGAATTCATCCCAAGTGGGCAACCCCTGGAGATCACAGAAGATCCCATCAGATTCTTTCCAGAGGAAACAACTTGTCTGAGGAGATACATCCAAGTCCTGCACTCAGAGTGTCCCAGGGCACTGCCAGGATGCCCAGCACACCTGGAGTACAGTGTTAACCATGATGGTGTGGGGTTTGTACTTTTTGAATTACTCAAAACCGGTTCCAGACATCCCAGGAGGGTTCCACCAGTCTGTGTTGGAGCTGTGAGTCCAAAACTGTCCTGCAAAACAGACACCAGGACGCCAGCTTGGCAGACAGCTGGGGAAACAGGAGCTCACTGTTGATGATAATCTGTAAAAAACAAACAAACAAATGAACAAACAAAACAAACAAACAAAAACCTTAAAGGTATTCAGGCAACAATTATGCAGTGAAACACTGAGCGTGATTTCCAAAATCCACTTGGCAATCACTGTAAGCAGAAATCTCCTCTTTGGGACCCTTAAGTGCTCAGAAATCTGGTCCTAAGGGGTTTACCAGCATTATATACGAATTCTGAAGCAGAAGAAAAATCGTGTTCCTTGAAAAGGCCTTGAACTATCCTGGCAATAACAGACCACACAGAGGATGAGATGTGACATGATTAATTCTTAAGCCATCTAATATGTGTTCTGTTAATTCCATAAAGTAGAACATGATTAAAGTACAAACATTTTTAACCAAAATATCAAGTGTTGCTAAGTCAAATTCCTTGAAGAAATCCAAATTAAGCCTTAATGGTCCTTGGTTCCCACCCAGTCATTCCCTTGCCTCCAGGCTCTTCTTCCTCAGGGAAGGATTAACTATTCCTGAATTATCTCTGGTAGCTATTTTTGTGACCATTTATTAACACAGAATGATTGGAAAGCTGAGTCATGACAAAGAACAATGAAGTTAAATAAAGGTTTAAGAGCAGAAGTGAGAAATATTTCAGGCCCAGTCTTCCAAACAGCTTGACTTTTCAACACCTAAAGTTTTTTCTTTCAATCTAATGAAGTGTAATCTAATGAAGTGTGGTCTATGCAGTATTCTTTCCATTGAATCTGCTTCAGTAATCCATGCTGTTACACTAGACTTTGAGGCTGATTCCCAATGGCTGAAAATTATATAATGTTTCTTCCATATTATCCTCTCCATAGATGAGGCTTCAGGGTTGCACAGAGTTTAAGAAACAGACTTCAGACACAGCACAAATCCTGTGACTGGAAATTACCTTTGTTTAGTTTGAAGTTGTTAGAGCATGAAGTTTCACAACTGGAACAACAAGCAAAGAGCCTTTAAAGGATAATCTGAATATCTGTACAGTAGGGACTGATTAGGTTGGGAGAAAAGAGCCAGATGAGTCCCTCTTTTAGCAATGTCCAGTGTGGTGTGTGATGAGGGTCAGATCATGGGATAATTATAGGACTGCTGAACAGCTTTTTTTTCCCCCATGCAAAGCACCTGTCTCTGTGCTGCAGCCTCACATCAGTTTGACTTGCAGTGGCCTGGCCCACTGAATTCAGGGATGCACGCAGGGCACCTACTTACAGAGTAGCTGGATAAAGCTGGGGATAATAAACTGCTCGTGCAGGAGTGCCAAAACTGGCTGAGTGTTAGGATGCAAACACAAGCACTGAAGAGTTCAGAGATACAGTAAAGAAATTCATCTGTATCGCTATATATGTATGGATACACACACACACCTATAGGTATTGATCCTATCTTACTGTCTGCAGAAGATAAATAGTGAACAACATTTCTTCCTGCATTTTCATTCTACAAAGTGCTTTTTCTGTTTCTATAGCAACTTCTGCTGTTTGTAACTTGTGGTTTATGCTAAAAATAACCTTATTTAAAAGGGAGAAGATTCTGAAAAGTTAGAATAATTGGAAAAGATGGCAATTTTAAAATGAAATAAAGTCATAGACTATGCTTAATAAGTAGCCTGTTCACCATAAGAAGCACTGAATGTGACATCCATTATGTGACTTATAAAATAGAAATGGGGCTTTTATTAGTATGTCTCAGGTTCTTTGTTACAACCCAAGTTACTGCCTTTTGAATGACTATGTAATGTTCTCCATCAGAAATTCAGCCACTTGGTAATGAGTAGCAAAGAGTTCCACCTCTAGACATGCTTGTCTTTCTGGGGGACATGGTGCTCCCTCACAGGGACTGCAGCACAATAAATGTCATTAACGTGCTCCATTCTCACCTACAGGGCTTGCAGTAGGTGTCCCACACCACACGAAAGCACATTTTGTGTAGAGGAGGTTTAGCAACGAGCTGCAAGATAAACTCTGATGGATATTACTCATTTTACCTTCCTTTAAATGAGCAGAAAGTTTTTTTATGGGCCACCCTTCAGCTCCAGGTGATAAAGGTCTGAAGCAGCTCCTCCCCTTGCCATTTAGACTTTATGAATAAACATGGATTTTGAAGGGTGATTAGCCTTCTCCGTGCTGTATTGCTGTAGTTTGGGCAGTGTAGAATGTTCTATAATATTTTGCATTCACAGAGAGTCCCACATTCAATACAAAACCCACAGCCGTGAACTTTATGGCTGCAGGATTGCACTGCAACGAGCAGAGCAGGAGGAATGTCCTCACACAGGGCTCATGGCCTTCACAGATTACTCTGCTCTCCTCCCCACACCCTGCCCCAGCCCCTGTGAAGCAGAAAGGGCCCTGTGTGGGACACGGACAGAGCAGCTCCATCCTAACCTCGGATGTGCCTAAGGACTTCCCCCTGGAAAGGAAGGGGAGGAAGGAATTGCAAGAAAAATGGGCAAACAAGGAGGTCAAGTTTGTTAATAAGCAATTTCCTTCTTTTGTGCCATAGCCAATAAAAAACAGTGAATGCAAAAGTGAGGCATTGATGACCCTTGTTTTAAAATACACTGAAAGAAATCTGAAAGACCTTAATTATTTTTTTTTTCCTAGCTAAACTGACTACTTGTGAGGACAGAGACTGCACTATGTTTGTTCTGAACAGACTACACTGTCAGCAGCCAATAAATTAAACTGTAATAAATGGAGTCATTCTGCTGCTGTGCACAGACTTTCCTGCTGGGACAGTTGAAAACTGGTTTGAGCTTCTCCTTGAACCTACTTTGTTATCCACGTCTTTCTCCAGGCTGATGATTTTCAATTATTTCCTTGTACATCTCTGTATTTTGCCAGGGGAGGTGTACAAGACTTCTGTGCTCCCCTCCATTCCTCATTACATTCTGCAGATCACTTTTTTTTTATCCTCCCCTCTGCTGCCCCCTTTGCCTTTTAAAATTTGTTGGACCTTTCTAAGTTATTCATATCCCATTTCAGCATGAACAGATTTTCCTTGCAAGGATATGTAGTTATACAAGAGATATACAATAGTAGGAATAGTTATAAAAATGTTACAATTTTAAGGCTTTTGGCACCCAGGAAAACAGTTTTGCTGCCTGTCCACTGGATTTTCCAAGTAAGCTTAAGTCATGTGAGTTAACAGTGGGAAACTTCAGATTAACTGTCCCACCTGTCTTTCTTTGCTTTTTCTGCAGTTTTCAGATCTCTCCATCTTTGTTGCTGTTCTTTACATCACCAGTCTGACAAGAGACATTGGGAGCTAAATGGTCTCATCAGACCAAGCTCTCATCATCTCTAGACAGGAGCAGAGTAGGTACCACACTGCAAATTTACTTTCCTGACTCCAAGCCACTCTATTCCTCCTGCACTTCATTTTTTCAGTCTGCAGTGCCAGAAGCAGCTGGCTCACATTAGCTCGAATTATCCAATAATTATTATCCAAAGAATTAAAATCCCAAGAGGTACCCAAAAAGTCAAGGTGCAACATTTTTCTTTCACCAGCTTTTGACCAATCCCCATGCCAGATGTTCTAAAACTGATGCCAGAATGTTTAGCCACTTCTGCCTTAAATTCTTAACTGAGACACGAAGGCTAACAGCATTTTGTTTGCTTACAGACACTCTCAGCTGTTCACAGATGATGTAAATGGATACAGTTCCTAAAAATCTGATATCCCCTTCATAAAGTGGTCAATTAGCCACCACACACAATAGTCTCCAACTTGTTCTGGTGCTAGAAAATTACTGAAAATTTCAAATTTTAATTGAGATGTGAATGCCCTTGGTAATGCATGGAGAAGAAAGTCAGATTATTCTTACTGTCTGCTTGCTCATAATGTCATCAGGTCTTTTACAGTGACAAATATTTTTAATAAAATGTATTCATATTAAAGACACCTGCTCTTTCAGGAAGGCACTGTGTTGCCTTTACAATGCTGATATTTAAGTATTTAATTGAGAATATGACCAGCATTAATAATAATGCAGCCATTTTTCTGCTCAGGGGCATTTTTGGTGTGCTGTACAGAGCATGCTGTACTTTTCTAGAGACATCAATAATGATTTAGAAAAGTTCTACTACCACACCAAACTCAGTGCAGCTGCTGAGGTCTGAGGCTTTAGCAGAAATATGTGGTGATTTTTTTCTGTGTTTATTGATTTCTGACCCACTTACATTCCAAGTTACTTTATAAAAAATGAGGAAGAGTGGTCTCTGATTCCTCTCATCCTCTACCCTAGGAAAAGCAAAGGTTCTTAGAAGTTCCTTCTTGGCAGACAGCAGGAGGAATTCTCCCTGAATCTATGGAAAGACACGAGGATGTCCCAGCTTGATGCCTCTCCGGGTTGATGTTTCCCGAGATTCCCCTCGGGGCGGCCGTTCCTCGAGGTGGTGAAATCTTCCCCCAGGGTTGCTGTTCCCTGGGTATTTTCCTGGGGTTGCTGTTCCCCAAGATAATAAGGTTTTCTGTCTTCTCTTTGCCCTGAGCGTTTCACACCGAAGGCAGAGACAACACTGTGAGTCCAGCAGCTCAGGTTATCAAGGTTGTTTATTTCATATTATCTAACAGTTCTTGTTCGGCTTTGCAAGGCGTCCCCAGCAAAGCAAGACACGCCGTTGGACTGGCGCTGGGCTGCTGCTGGACTGGGCGGATCAGAGAGCCCAGTACCTTATGTACCGTACCCCCGACCCAACCACAGTCCAAGACGTATTTATTGTTTACAGAACATTACCAATACTAACTTGCTACGCTAACATGTCAGTTCTATTCTAAACCAATCTCTAAAGTCCAAATCAGCAAAAGATGGGGGATGAGAACAAGAACAAGGAAACTAGGGGCCACTCCCCAATTCCTCCATCTTGTCCTCTCAGCCCCGTATACTATGAATCCTAATCTCTATATTTATACTCTATGACAAACTACTATCTACTTCTAAATTCTTAGGATCTGTGATTCTTCCTTCATGTGAGCATTCGCTTCCATGGATAGAAGCCAGAATCAGAGTCCTTCTGGGCTCTGTGGGAGGCTGGCTGACCCCCTTGTACAGATCCCAGACCCCCCTGTACAGCCCCCTGACTCTCCAGGGCTGTCAGAGGGATCCCCTGGACTCCAACAGATGCCCAGCCTCTGGAGGAGCCAAGGAAGGCTCAACTCTCAAAAAACTCAACCCTGGCTTACAGTGAGCCCAAGACAAGCTGAGCAAGTCTGCAGGAGCTTAAGCATCATGGCAAGTCAGGATCAGTGCTCAGATAGGATCTCAGGGACCAGCATCAGTGTTTTAACTGTTGGGAATGCTAAGAGGACACAAGCCACAGTCACCCCCAACAGTCTTTTAGGAAGTACCTTTCACTGACTCCAAAAGGGTTCATCTTGGTTGGGAGCTTGGAGGTTTTCCCATGGAAAGGCAGTTATATCATCTGGGAATCCTTGCTTAGAAATTCTAGAGTTACTTTTGCATATCCAGGACAAATGCAACCCTCAAGAAAGCTGAGTGCTGTGACACACTTCTGCCTGTTCCTGCCCCAGGTGACACTCAGATTTCCCAGAAGGAAGCTGCACAAGCTCAGGTTATTCAGGAATGATGGAAAAGCTCAAGGTTTTATTAGGGATGCCAGATGCACACAAGCCAGACCTCAGTCCAAACCTGAGCTGGTTATATACTGTTATGCAGGTGTTTATGCCTTAGTGCTTCCAGGGAGTATTTGCTTGTAAAAAGCAGCTGGTTCCAGGCAGAAATAGGAGATTGTACTTGGCCACCTTCTCTGCTGCATTCTTCCCATGAGAAGATCTACCAACCGCAATAAGAAATAAAGAAAATATTCATAATGGGAACCACTCTCTTCTCTTGATTGCCAGTAATATGCACATATTCATCAGAGGAGTATTTGTTGGGGAAGATTCAACTCCCTCCTTTCCCTTTACTTCAGAAAATCTTCACTCTTTTCGGTCTGTGGCAAAGAACCGCTTTTAAAGTGCAGGCTGTAACCCACCTAACTTCAGCCCTAATCAAGTCCACATCTGGGAGATATTAGAATGCTCTACAGTTTTTGAAGTGTGGGTGTTAGGACTCACTTGTTATTTTTAGAAGTGATGTGCGTGTTGTGTTCTAGACCACTCTCGGTGCTTTGTACTTGAATATGTATTTTAATTTGTGTTCCATTATGTTGCCTTTTTCTTTTGGGAAAGGTTTTCTGATGGCCTGTGATCTTCTCCATTATTCAAGTGGAAAGTTTCTGAAAATGTAAGAGGAGGCTTTAATGCAAAACAAAAAGGGGTTGTAATTTTAAAATATAAAAAGCATCTGTATCTTTTACTGGAGTGCAGTGATTTATAAGCTTCTTAGGGGTGAAGAAGCCTGGATATTTTAAGAGGTGGGATAGGTCTTAGAAACTGCCCTTTGGTCTCCTAATACACTCATGAACATGTATCAAGGGGATTTGAAGGTCCTAGGTCACATTTACTTGAAGGCGAAAAATATCTGAGGGCAACTTCTGACAGATCATTTTGCCAAGGAGATGTGACTTCCACAGGCATCTGGCCCTGGATTGCCTGCCCTGAGATTGACTGCTTCCTGAGTCAGTGGGGTCAGCCAGATCCCATTCCTCCCCCAAGTCCCTGCACTCCTGAGGTTACAGGAACTACACAACCCAAATGAGAGCTGATGGGTACTCTGGACAAATCCCTGATCTGGATAATTGAGGGGCCAAGGCTGGAGGGAGTGCACAAAGCACATCTGCTCCACAGCCTCTAAGTGGTCTTAGGCCCTTTCAGCTTCACTAGAAGTTTGAGCACATAATAGGAGCCTAAATGAACCTGATTTCCACCCTACTTTATTTTAAAGGAAAATAATGCAGAGAAGAGGGTACAACAGAGAGTACAGAGGGCACCAGGGCAGGAACACAAGGTAAGGTCAGTGTGAGCACTTGGAGGTTATCTCCAGGACAGGAGTGTCCTCTTCTTTGAATCTGGGCCATGCCAATCCCTTTCTACTGAATAGGTTTATAAAGCAAAGTTACTTAAATCCAGAAACTTGCCTGACACCATTTCTTACCAGATCAGTTATTATCATTACCATGGCTGAGGGCTGTGAGTTAGAATCCTTTTAAAGTCAGAAAACAGCTGGGAAAAGAGCTGCAGAAATCACGTCCTCCCAGGATGGGTGAGAGTGCTGTGTTTTTAAATTGTTGAATACAGGGTGAACTTAAAAGGAGAGACCATTTCCATTCTTCCCGAGGCAAGAATCACTGTTGGTTTCCTTTGAGCACAGTCCCTTTGCACAGAGCGTGCAAAGCAGCTGAAAGTGTCTCTGCATGACCTCAGTCAGCCTCCAAACAGATTAAGCAGGATGTGAAAGCAGCAGCAGCCACTGGGTGTGTCTTGCCTATGAGAAATTCAGAAGGCTGGATTGGCTTGCAGCTGCCTTTGAGCCCACTCTAGGGAATTACCATATCTGGTCTGGCAGGCCCCTCATGGTGAGGGAATTAATTCCCTTTCCAAAGCACACTGACAGAAAGCACAACCAAATTCTCTCTACATCCAGTGCAAAACTCCTGTTGAATGGTGGATGCTAACATCCTCCAGTCCAGGCTGAGAGGGAAGAGGGAGCTCTCTCCAGCTGGAACTGCAGCCTGGTAGAACAGAAAGTGCAGGTGGGTGAGATATTTTCATTATAAGAAACCAACTATTTCCATATTTTCTGTTTTATTTTAAGTTGAGCAACTTACAGAGCCTTCCTTTCCTCAAAGCCTCTCCTCTCAAACAAATCCTTTCATTATCCAGTGTGCACACAAGCAATGGAACACTCAGACCATGGTAAGTTGGAAACTCATTCTACAATTTAAACACAAGCACTTCTAATCCTCTGAAATGCACAGTGTTGTGAATTCAGCTTCTTCTATTTCACATTTTGCATTAGTGTCTGGTAGCTTTTTTTAATTAATTGATGCCCGTCTCTGCTGGCCTTAATTCCTCATTATTGATGCACTTTGCACATTTTCTTTCTGTCCAGCTGCACAGCCTTGCTTATGTGTAATGCAGGGTTTGAGGCAGAAGGTAAAATAAAGTCTGTGTGTCCCTCTTGAAGGCAGGATGTCCTCAGTTCTGGCATGGGGACATGGTCAGTGAAGAGCTGAGCTTTGCTGTGTGTCAATACAGTCCATGCAAGTCAGCCAATTTTCTCTACTATCCTACAAGAATTTAATTTCTTTCTGGGGTATTTTGAATACTTCCTCTCATATGGATGGTTTTAATGGATCATTTCTCCAGGAACAGTGCACAATACTGCAGGGCACTTGACATTTATATCAAGGATGTAGGGCAAAATTCCACTGTGCTTTATAAATAGCTGTGACTATGCTACTAGAAAGGGCCGGATAACATCAACTGCCAGAGCATTTTGTCCCATGGTGGTACAACAGACTGTGATTCCTGGGAGTAAAAGTGACATCTTTAATGTCTGTAAAATCTGAGATGTGTTAATCTCCATCATAACACCGTATTTGGTTTGTTGGACTGTAAACAATCCATGAGTATCAGCCATGAAAACACCTTCCCTTCAAAGTTCCAACAAAGATCAAAAGCCAATAGCTTTGGGGCCTAGGCCATTGAATTTTCCTGAGATTTTTTTCCAGTTTGCACTTCCTATGTTTAACAGCTTATAAATTTGATTTGGTATGATTGTCCTGGATACCAGTTTCTCTTCTATTTTGGTTCTTATCTTGCCATCCTTGTCTCCTAGAAGAGCCTAAAGCAATACAATTAATTGTCTATTCCCGAAACCACTGATCCAAACATCAGATTATTTTAGAAAGACTAAGATAAAAATGTTTTTGAATTTGTAGTCCTGTCCTTGAAAGAGTGGAGAAACAATACAGGAACACAGAAGCATTCAATTTTAAAAAGTGTTTGAATATTCATGTGTTGTCTGAAATGCCTCCTCTCACCAAAGGTATAAGAATGATATATTCAGTTTATGTGGAAGATGTGCTCTTTAAAGTAAATCTTCAGCACATACTAATAAAGTTAATCACAGTAAAGGCTAATCACAGTTAACAGTGAATAGTGTGGAGGAAACAAAGTAGAAATAAACTGCCAGGCAGTAAACTCCTCACACAGCAGAGCCCTCTTGAAGAGCTGATGCAAACATCCCTAGACTCCTAATTTATCTGACTTCTCCTATTTTATTCACTTTCATGCTTCTTATAAATATCTGTCACATATCTGCTTAGCTGCATTAAACCACTGTAAAAGGAAGACTTTGAAAGAGAGAATTTAAAATGTTGAACAGGCCAGTGATCACAGGACTACGTAATTAGCCAAAACAAGTAATTCTCTTCTATGGCATTATATATAAAATAACTCCCCAATGGCATTAAAAAAAATAACCCACAATACCAGCAAATGAAAACAAGCCTTGAAAATCTCCATAATCTGTCAGTTTTCATTTCTCTGTGCTCTCTTGTTCAGAACAGGCATCAGAAATGAAATCTCACCAGAGAGATTTCCTTTGACTGGAGGACTTGCAAACAATGACTGTAGAAATGTCTTTAAACATGCAAGTATCTGGCTGCATATGAAAGTCTCCACATTTCTCAGTGTGGAACATCAGAGGTTACAAAAGATTTTGAATCCTTAGATCATGCCTATTACCATTATGGTTGGACTTGACACTTATTAAGGTCTTTTCCACCCTAAATTATTCTGCACCACCACTGCTTTGAACTGAGATGTGAAATGGAAACTCATATTATCTCAGGAAGTGTTTCTCCCCAGCATCACCCTCACATGAATAACTTTGTCTTTATTTCCAGTTCCCATCAAATTCCAGATGAATAGGGCTGGCTCACAGGCTCAGTGCAGGAATCTCTTGGTAGACTTGCTGGTTGTTGTTGAGCTACTTCTTTGCCACTCTTCTGTGGCATAAAATCCTCTGAACTCCTGCACAGGCCCTGTTTCCTCATGTCCATGCTGCAGAGAACCAGCCCAGATGTTTCAGCTGCTCCTTCCACTGGGTGTCTCTGAGGACAGTGAGCTTTAGTGATCTAGGCAGTCAACTAAAATTTGGAAAAGGGACATAATGTCAAGATTTCTGATTTCTCTTCAGTTTGCAGAAAAGACATGTTAGGCTTAAGTCAGATATTTAACAGTCCTTGCCTGGAGGGCTTGAATGCTCCTATCTGCCTCAGACAGAGGCTTCAACAAAGACTTCAGCAAAGCCACAGTATTATTCATCGTCTGCCATCTCTGCATGTGGCACAGCATCTTCATTTTCCCCCTGGATCACCAACCAGGACAAGTGAACATTTACCTTCCTGTCTGATGCTTGGAGCCTCTGCTCCCATCCTCAACCTAGTCCTGTTTTTAGCTCAGGCAATCTCTCTTCCTGACAACAAAATCACTGAGGACCAAGGCTAGTTAAGCCACAGGGGTGACTCAGTGACCAAAACATTCCATGAGTAAGTGGCACTGCAGAGTGACACTCTCTCTGGGGCTGATGTCACAGGCATTAAATAAAGATGGTAACTTTGATGTTTTTATCTTCTCCCCATCTCAAAGCAGAGAACACAGTTCTTCCCAACCCAGATGGAGAGGAAATCATGGATCACTCCTCCTATCTTATTTTCTTGAAGAGGAATTGCTCATGAAGAGAGATTCAACCAAAGGGCTGGAGCTTCAGATGCAGCTTTCAAGCGAAAATCCAGCTTCAGCTTTTAAGTGAAAACTTACTTTATGGGTTTTCATTTATTTGAAAGAAGTTTGTTTTGTTCTCCAAAACTATTTAAAAATATAGTTTTCAAGGAGATTTTTAAATTTCTAACTAAATATGGCCCTGGTTTAATTGCACTCTTGAAGCTGATATAATGCAGAGCAAGAAAAGGCAACCACTGGCATTGCATATCAAAATATGCCATATCTCATTGTTGTGTTGGACTCTAAATGCCCTCAGAATCAACAGGAAATTATGTTTGACAGATGTGGTGACCTCTGCCACGTTTTTTACCTCAGCAATCCCTCCAATTGGCCAGAGCTGTTACTGTGTAGTGCTGGCACATTATTCGGTGGCATTGAGCAATGTGTCTTTTGGGCCAATGCTATTACTAAATTTATAGCTGTGAGTCTTCAAAGATCAGGAATTCTCCCATCCAAGACAGAGATTTTGAAGTAACCAGACTGGAGGATTGAAGGCTAATCAGACACAACTTACAACGTCAAGCTAATGTTTCCTACCTTTCCTGTCCAAAGCATTTTACAAATCCCAAGCAATGAACCCAAACATATAGCTTTATATGGAATAGTAAATTTTCACACAAGAGAAGGGAATTCATCCTGGCCAGAGGGGGAAAAAAAAAAAAAAAAAGGCATCAGAGTTAGAGCCTACAAGTAGCAATTCTAACTTCTGAACCTGAGAGCATCCCATTAGATTTTGCCTAATTGCCAGGCTAAATTGGGCTCCAATGGCTTCTCCAACTCCCATTTGCTTACTGCAGCAGGATAAAAATCAGATTGTGAGAAGCAAGAAAATGTTTGTGCTGGGACTCAAAAAATCTGAAAAAGAAGTTTATTTTCAAAAGCAGTTTTTCTTCTTAGATGTGATGGTGACAGCTGCCCTCAGAGAAAGACAGAGAGCTGGATAAGGAATACCTTTTTTTATGAGGAGAACAAAACATATATCTATATAGTCTTAGGTAGTCAGGTGTCCCACAGTAAAAGAGGAGAATGAGAAGAGAAAAATGCAATTAAATAAATGTCCCCCAAATCTTCCTCTTGAGGAATGTGGAGGGGGGGTTTCTGAGGGGGTTTCTACACCTCTCTGCTCAGTTGCTCTCAGAGGAAGGTTCCAGCCACACCAGCCTCCTCTAAAGCATCCACTGGGGAATTCCAGAACACTGCTCCAGCTCTCCCTGCCTGCCTTGAGCTGCAGAAGTCACACATGGAAGCCAGGAGGCTGGGGCTGGAAGCATCTACTTTTCCACAGAGGCAAAAGAGAATCCAGTCAGATTTCTTCTCAACAGGGAGGATATCCAGGCCTCCTGCTGACTCTCCTAAAGCCTAATTAGACTGGAAATGCTTGGCAGGCCTTTGCAGGAATTGTGCTGCTGGGGCTGTTCAGTCATTTCAGAGCCTCTAATAAGGGAACTTGACATACAGTACCTGCAGAATTCTTTATGCATTTCCCTGGATCCCTTTCCTTTCTCTCTGCCTGCATGTCAGCATCAAAATTGCATGCAACATTTATTCTGGTTTTCAGACTTCTGCTGCACCTGAGCACAAGGAAGGCAGACCTGCTCCCACACATCTGCTGCTTTGTGCCCATGCCATGGGCAAGTTCAGCCTGCCACGTTAAGGAGCAAGGTTTAGATCCTCTGAGCTTGCAGATGGTCCAGCAAACATAATGTGAGCTGAAACAAAATATATCAGCTCACTGTGCCAGGCAAGAGTTGCTGCAGCAGATTTTTAGGGTGACTGTTTGTATTCATGTGCAGGCTCCCAAAGCATTGCTGAAGTGACAGCCTGTTTTCTTTAAGAACTGCTGCTACAGAATGTTCCAATACAGTGATACAAGGAAATTGCTGCAACTCCCTGCATGTTTGATTTCTTGAAGTATCAGTGGAAATGCTCCATCTGTGTCTTCCCATCTGTACTGCACGTTTTGGCAAGACAACCTGCCAAAACTTCTTTCCTCTATCTCCCTCCTCCCCCTTGGGCCCTATCCCTCCCCCCCCCCTAGCTCTCCTTTTTCTTCAGAAACAGAGTGGGGAAAACCAGGTCCAATGCAGGTTTGCATCTCCTCTCTCTTGTTTTACGTCTGATTATCCTGGAGGCAGAGAATAAACCTTGTCATCTCCCCACTCTGCCCTGCATGGGCTACATGCTTACAAAATCCAAAGGGTCTGGCACTCGGTAAAACCTGGGATGGAGACAGGATGACTTCCAAAGAGAAAAATTATGCTGTGTTTTAGCTGCAGGGATTCCCAGGGAAACAAGCCAAAGCCACTGTAGGAGGAGACGTGGGGTGTGAGGCCAGAGGGAGAGGAGCTGGGATGATGGAGCTGAGCCCAGGAAGCAGACAATGCCCTGCAGGGTGAGATTCCCACTGCCAGGGGAGAGACAGGGCCAGCGCTGCTGCCCTTTGCCTGCCCAGCACTGCTGCTCTGCCCGGGCACCCCCGGCTCCCTCAGCAGCAGCAGCCTGAAGCTGTGTGTTTGCCACAGGCAGACAAAATCTGAGGATGGCTGGATGCTCCCAAAATCTGCTGCTGGGGGCAGCTGTTTACTTTGTCTGAGCTGCTGGCTGTCCAAATGAATTGCCCTAGTCTGAATATTTAAGGATTCCCTTTGCGTTTTATTCTCATACAGTCTTCTGATTACTGCATGCTAGTAGGTGTATCTGCTGATCCTAAAACCATCACTTATTTCATCACAAGAGGGTTGTTTTTTTGTCTGGATTATTTTGGCCTGACAGGAAGAAGAGAGGATTAGACTGAGTTTTCTAAAAATTTCTGAATGTTTTTGAAAAATACTCAGAACATGTTGTGTTTGTATTTTTCATTTTTTATACTACTCAGCCACCTGGCAGAGAGCACTAAAAAAAAAAATAAAAAAAAATAAAGTGTGTTGGCTTGCCACAGACATCAAACAAATAATGAACAATCAAAGCAAAGTGATTACAAGCAACCCAGAGGCAGAAAACAATTCAGTACAGCAGCTCAGATGAACTGTCACAAGCAAGGAGAACAGTCACAGACATAGCACTAAAGCCAACAAAATGGCCCAGTGGCACACGCCAGGTAATCCAGAAGGGGATCTGACTTGTAAGAGCTTTTAGAGCTCCTTCCTCTCCTAGACTGACATCTAATAAATTTCTTGAGAATGCTGGTGTTTGTGAATGGAAGCAGCTGTAATGGAAGCTCTCATATGCCTGCAGTTAGCATGTGCTAAACGACTTCATCAGACCCACTACAGAAATGTGAACAAAGCTGCAACCAGTAAAATGGGCAGGAGGAACAAATTCTCTTCCCTGGGATTCCTGACGCATGTATTTCTCATTCCTACTTCCCCCTCTCCCTCCCTCTTCCTCTGCCAGCATGAAAAATTCACACACTCATACACGTAGAGAATCTCACAGTGTCCTGATCTGACCCCGCCACTAGAAGCAATATGGGACAGCATTTAGCTATGAAAAAACCTATAAAGCCATGTGAAAACAACTGCAGCAGGCTTTTAGTGAACAACTGACAGAGCTTCCTCTCAGAAGGGCAAGTAACTGTGTTTAACACAGCTCTGGCAGCAGCTTCTCTGATGGTGCAGCTTTGGTCCATCTCCTCTCAGGGCACCTGGATCCCTGCTCAGGGGTGGGAGCAGCCACCACCACCCTGTGCTGGATATTGCTCCCACAAGGAGATTCCTGGGTTTTTCTCCACCTCTTGGTTGCCCCTGGGGTTATTCCTCAGCAGCAGCCTGTGGAACATAAGGTGCCGTTTTCATGCATGAGTAAGGAACAAGTCACTAGTCAGTCTTGCTACGCCAGTGCTTTACAGCCTGCTGCTGCTATAGATAAGTTCCCCTCCCTCAGTTGCTCCCTGGCATGTTCACACCCTGCTAAAGATACTAGTGTCCAACAGTATTGCTTGGCTCAGCCTAAGATCTCTGAACTCAGCAATTTCTGAGGCTGGCACATCAGACCATTCATCATCCTAAATCAGGAAAATATTATAAATGATGGTGTTTGCTTAGGGCTTGGCTGTGCTTGTCCTTAGTGTGCTGTTTTGGACATGATGCTCTTGCAGATGCCTAGCACATATTCCTACCATTTCACAGCTACATTTTCATCACACAAACTCCCCCTTGCATGAAGCACTCACTGGGCTTTTAAGGCAGTGCCCTTTGCTTCTAATAGTTATTGATTCCCTGAATGCCAAGGAATATGGATTCAATTAGCTGGTCATAGCACTGTAGTTCAGGGCTACTCAGCAGTTCCAGTGTGTAAGCTTCTGTTTTCAAGCTTTGTATAATATAATCATAAAAATTCAGTCTGCATTAAAGTTCTCATTCAAGGCCTTCCTGCAGGTGATTAGTTCATAACATGCACTAATTACTTTTATTATTTTACAGCTTCCACTTAATGCAAACATACAGTGAATTTCCAATGCAAGTTGCTTAAAGATGGGCACTTACACCAAGGCAGTGCTAGGCAGCCATACTCAGAAAGGTTTATTTTTCTGATTGGATGAGAAATTTCCCACAAAGGCTTCTGCAGGCTGCCATACCAAAGCATTAAACTTCCCCATTGCACAGAATAGAAATAATCTGATAGCCTCCAAAACCAGTGCCCCTTTATCAATGCCCCTAATACAGATCATGGCTTATCCCAATATTTTCTGATCAAGCTACTTACTGCTACATCTTTTCTCCAGAAATATCAGCATTTTCAGTTTTCCTGTATTTCCCAACAGCAGCTGGACTAGTGCTCCAGCAAAATCTTTAGGCTGCTATTACCTATATCTGTAGCTTAGCTTCAAGGATAGGGACATCTCCCCATTTGAGGAGAGAACTGCCCTCTCCACATCAGCAGGTGTGACTGCACTGCAGCCTGAGCTGATCTCACTGATCCCTGCAGTGCCTTTGCCACCTGTCCCCAGCTCTGTTCCTGCCCCCTTTGCACCAGCAGCACTTTCAGCCAGGTCTAGGGAAGAATCAGGCTGATGGCCACTGACAGATGCACTGGCTAAAGCAGTGGTCTGTTCCATGGCAATAAAACACACAGTCCAAAAATCCAGCATGTCCAGCAGACTCCCATATTTGCAAGGCAGCTTGGGACCCAGGGGTATCTTTCCAGTAAAAACAAGGACTTCCTAGATGTAAGTTCTTCCTGAATTAAGGCTCAGCAGAAACAGCGTGATTAGTGATGATGGTGCTGAGTATCTTGTTTGGAATTCCCTGGGATCTGGGATTCAAAAACCTTTGGCTCTCAGAGAAGCAGAGCAGTGCCAAGCAATGTTGCAGCACTGCGAGAGCCAGTCAGCCCTTGCTTTCTTGCTCCAGCTAGCTGGGAGCTCAGCAGAGCCACTGCTCCTCATCATGGCAGGATAATCTCCTGCAGGAGATGCTGCTGCAGCAATCCTGCTGCTGTGGTCCCAGGTCAGAGCAGCCAGGATCCCCCACATCCCACTGTGGTGGGCATTTGTCCATGTGAGAAGCTGCTCTTGGCTCCCAGCTCCTTTGCAGCACAGTGGCAACCTGGGGAGTCTGAAACTGCAATCCCTGCCTGTTCTTTTCGGTCTATTCAGGATTTAATATTCACTGTTATTGATTCATAATTACTATCTTCTAGAAATTGCCTAATCCTCTTCATTGGAGGCGTTTCTGCTCTAAACCTTTCTCATCTTCCCCCACCTTGTCGTGACTACACCAGAGCAATGCTTCCACCCATTTTCCTGTCTTTTAGAGGCATTCCCTCTCCCTGCTCCTCCTCCTGCTCTCTGACAGACAGCTGAAGCACACTCAGTATTTCAGTGCTTGGTATTCTCAGTGCACACCATCGAGCTGCCTGGAGTGGAAGGTGCAAGTTTAACATTCAGGCCAGTTCAGCCTGAGACCATTTCCCATCACTCAGCCTGCTCTGCCTGGATGAATCCTCTCACCACACCCTGACAGCAAGCCAGGCTGGGAGGTGTGGACATCATTCCCTTTTTCCATGCTATGCCCTGTTTGGCTTCCACTGGAAGAAATGGGCAGGAAAATTCCAGCTGGTCCTGTGAGATGGGTAGCTTGGGGACAAGCAGATGTCACCTCAGAGAATGGGCCTTTAAGGACAGCTGTAGCCTGAATACCTGTTTTTAATACATTTAAATTTTATAACTTTTCCCTGTCTGTAATCTAATATTGTTTTTCTAGCTGCAGCATGTCTCTTACTACAAGTATTCTAAAACAGCTAAAATAGCATAAATGCTTATAATATAAATGCTATAAGCATGGTATATTAAAATATATTTACATTTCAAAAATTTTAACCTGAAGCAGACTTGATATTATCTAAATAATTTGCTTAGGCCAACGTAAAATAATCTCTTTCTCTTCCAGGGGAGATGTAATATTTACAGAATCTTATCTTCACAAACAGAATTTGTATTTTAAGCTTGCAAATTACAATTTGCATGTTAAGAGGAGTCAAGCTGAAAAGGAATTAGGAGCATGTGAACAGCAAAGAGAGAAAAAAATGCTGAAATGTATCACTATTACTGAGATAATATATGGCAATCTTATGACAGGTAAATGTATAAGGACTTATTTGCCAACGCAGAACACTCTCTATGGAACATTGATTTAAATATAGCCGTGTCTTCCTCTCTTCAGTGTGTCATAATGTAGTAGCAGTAGTATGTCCTCTGATGTCCTCTGCTTTCACAGCTGATACAGGGACCCAGCCAGAAAGATGAGAGAAAATGGGTGGGGAGTAGCAGACTGCAGTCATTGCCTGGATGCATGCAGTGGTGTAGAACCAGTGCATTTCTGGAACTGGTAGGAATTGCTATTAACACCAGGCTAGGAATGCACATCCCCGTGGTCACTCAGCTATGGATTAAGGTGACATCCATGGCA
This sequence comes from Prinia subflava, assembly GCF_021018805.1. Lineage (NCBI taxonomy): Eukaryota > Metazoa > Chordata > Aves > Passeriformes > Cisticolidae > Prinia > Prinia subflava. The sequence goes on along the minus strand of NC_086249.1, from coordinate 100,807,473 downwards.
GCAGCACAAATTGACAGGAATCATTGAGGCTGAGATGCCATTTCTATGCCATGAATGGTGGCCCCTCTGCTCCTCCTCTTGTGTCTCTCCACAGGCAGTAGCACAATGACAACTCTGCATTCAGATTGTCACCGTGTGAGCAACAGTAATGGCTGCAAAGCACCCCTAATGCTGTGTCAATTAAACCATATGCATTTTAAATGTGCTGAAGTCTGAAGCCACATAATAGGTTGCAATCACTCAGAAGAGCTTTTAATTGCATATTACTTAAATCAATCCATGTCAGCTGTCCTCAGCCCAGTGTAGGGTAAAGGTCTTTTTTTGCAGTCTTCCTGGCTGGATGTGCACTGTACTTGGTTACTGCAGGTTGGCAAGAACAGGATGACTTCTTTTTCCAAGGCTTCCCCAAGTGCTCTTTCCCAATTGCAATGGAGGCTTACTCCCTCTTAACTACACTGTGACCTTTACTGGTAGTTATTACTGTCAAACAATTTTTAAAAGGTGTCCAGGTAAATATAAAGGGGGTTTTAATGCTGCCATAGCTGCAGTAAATTTCCTGTAGGTTGGATAACTTTTTAATATATTGGAAGTTGTGTCCTTTCAAGTAATCTGTCACTGCTCCACCTCTTTTGCTCACCCCAGCCCTGTGGGATCAGGTCAGAGTTTCCATCCTAAAAGCTTGTCTTTGCCTCCACATGGCTGGACAGATGGTCTGCACTCTTCTGTCCAAGATCTCCGAGCCAGAACAGGTTCCTGGAAGTAGCTTAAGGCTTTTGTCTGCAGTGACACCTAAAGATTTGTCTGAGGCTTTGCCTGTGAGTGCCACAGGAAACATTTGTGCTGTTGCTGTGGCCGGGTCCAGAATGGCAGTGCTGCAGTCAGGAGGCCTCCTTGGCCTCACCCTGGGTCCATCCCTGCCAGAGGGACTCTGGTGCTGATCTCAGGCTCCACCACCCTTCCCTCAGAGGATTTTGTAAAACTTGTGTGAAGCAGGCCTGTGAAACCATCAGTGTTTCACCCATTTCAGAGGGGGGCCATGTGCACAGCTCTGGCACCCTCCGGGCCTCGAGGACACACTGCTCAGAGCAGCAGCTTCTCTGGCAGCAAAAGAGGTTCTGAGGGCCTTTTTGTTCATTTTTTTCCTGCAGCATTTTATTGAGATGATAACAGGGAGGCGTCAGACTTCTCTGAATGCTCAGAAAGAGCTTCTGTCTGGATTTTCTGTCTAGTCAGCCTGTCACTCCAGGGCCTTGCGTTACAGAGAGGGTGAGAAAAGGCAGCAGCAGCTGTCACATGGAGTTGATGGTGTTTTATGGGGTCGCTGGTTTTCAGCTCCTGCAAAAGGACCTAAAGCAACAGAATTTGGGCTCCTCCTCAGGCAGGACAAAGGCAGAAGCTCCATGAGGGCTTTTACCATGCCAGGCTCACTGCTCTTCTCACAGCTCCCAGAGAGCACATCTGTCTCACACTGCAAATATTGATCAGCCCACAGCAGGGAGAGAATTGTGTTTGGGAGCATCAGGAGGCAGGCCAAGAGAGATCTTTTCTTCATGAGTTACCTTGCTAAGCTGTTTCTTCCCTCCACGTCAGGCAGTTAATTGTGCTCCACAGTTAACTTGAGAAACTCCAGGGGAGGTTTGGTGTTTATATTGGTCAGGGTGAGCCCAAGCTGACCCTCAGAACACTGGAAAGGGGCTGCAGGTAAAGTGTGCTTCCAGTCAGAGTTCATGAAGCCACAGAAAGACACAATTGCCATTTTTAGTCAAGTGCTTGTGTTGCAGTGCATTGCATCCAAAACACTGAGGGCTGGAAAATATGTGGGCATCTCAAGTGCAGTCCAACCTCTAGGTTGTTCAAGATTTTCAGCATGTTGTAAAACTGCTTCAGGGTGAAGAGTAACTGCTAGAGCTATAAAAAATGCACGTTCAGTTGGGTCAAAAATGGGTAGTGCAGGTTTTGGTTTTTTTAAATTTGAGAGTATGGGTCCTGTTCTCATTGTCCCTGACATTGCATCTCTCCAAGACTGGGAATTCTAAAATATTGTTCCTGATTTTGGGGATTATAGAGAATAAGGAAGGGTACCAGATGAAGGTGAGTCATTGACTACTGCTATTCCTTCCATCTAAGTCAAGGGAATATTTTCTGAACCTTCACTCATCCTACTTTTTGTTTCCTACCTTTATTTTTGTTTTCTACTTCTCTGGTTTGTTTCCATGCTATGTTTTGCTCCATCTTTAGCTGTTTACTACCTTCCACACTCCCTTTCCAAAGATTTCCCAGCACGCTTTAAATTTGTTGTTGAGAAGTTTCATCTGGCGAATCCCACCTTCCATTTTGCTTCCCTAGAGGCACATTTAAATGCTAAATGGGCTCGGTTCCTCTGCAGAAAATGAGAGTTGAGGCACAGAGGGATGTGAAAGGCACCAGAACGTGGCTCAGCTCCACGCTCTCTCCCCCGGTGCGGATGCCGAGTGAAGGAGTCATGCAGGAGTGGGATGGGGAGGGAGAGGCACTGCTGCGTGGCTTATCCTCACCTTCCTCAGGTCCAAGCAGCATCTGGAGGAAGACAGCCCACTCAGCTGGTGTACTCAGCCTCCTGCCAGCACCCCAAGCAAGGGCTGGCACCCCAAGCAAGGCCAGCAGGATTTTCCTTCAGTGAGATGCCACCTAGATACTGTAGCATGGCAACAGAGTGCCTGGTAGCTGTGCTCGAGATGAAGCACAAACCATTTTTCTGTGTTGCTGTCTCCAAGGAGTAGTTCAATATAAGTCAGTGCTGTAACATCAGTTTGACACCAGCCTATGTCTTTGCCACATTAATTCAATTTATTACCCAGTTTGATCCACACTTTGCGTTCTATTTAGGATGCCAGGGGACCTGTTCATCCCTAATGACTGAAGAAGCATTTGTGTTTTATAAGCTATTTGGGACACACCATAAGGAACTAAAAGTGTCTGCTTTATTTTCATTGTTAAATTTACCATGTACCCAATTCAGATGCTGTTGAAATTGATAGCAAATTTGCCAGAGACCACTGCAGCTGAAATGCTTTCTGGAATTTAAGGACCCCTGTAAAAAACATTTCAGATGTTCTCCCCCAGAAAAGACCTATTGGTGATAAATAATACATGACAAATGTTGTCAAGGGTGGGGAAGAAATTACAAAATGATATTTTGTTTTTCTGTCTTTTATCTCTAGCTAAACTTTGATCTCTATAAAGTGTTTCTACCATCATTTGTAAGACTTTCCTTAGTCTTTACTTGCTAGTACATTAAAATTCAGCTGACTAATTTCACTGTTTTTCTTTGATCTTTTTCCTTCAATGTGAATTACTCTAGCTGAAGAGTTTGCATCTGCCTGAACAAAATTCATCTTCCTTTTTCTGCACATTCAGATGGGCAGGAGTTCCCTTGTGCTGTATTTTCCCTACCTATCCCTGCTTATTCCAGTGTATTGCTCCTTTTTTTACCTATGCTCTTCTTTCCAAGTGGTCCTTGGCTGTCTCAAATATTCAACTTCTGCAGGTGATGAGTCTCTGGAGCATTTTCCAATCCCTCACTCCAGCTGCCCCTATGGATTACAGAGCCATACAGGACAGTTTCTCTGTTGAGTTAGCTATCAGAACACTGCCCATCAGTGCTGCTGAAGTCCATACTCCTTTTTAAAAGGATGTATTTATTTAGGAATGAATATTGTGGAGTTTGGAGTGTGGGATAGGGGATCAGGAGTAAGGGCACAATGGTAAGACAAGTTTAGTAAAAAAGAAGAAAAATTAGCTCACTGGCTTCTTGCATACTTCTGAGTCATAGTTCTTAGTATTGTTGTAGTGATGGTGGAGGTGCCTGGACCATACACTTTTGCCAGTAAAAAAGGACAAGCCATGTCTGGAGGTGCAGCAGGGGCACTTTGGAAGTGCACAGCACACACAGGCTGGGCCACAGAGGCAGCAGCAGCGCTCTCAGAGACTCCCTCAGCCACCAGCACAGGGATGATTAGAGACAGATGCACTCCCCATGTCTCCCACCCACTCACTGCTCACTTGCTCCTCAAGGGAGCAAAGCAAACATATTTTCCTTGTCCCTTATAAACAGACCCCGCTGCTGTCAAAGCCCCAACCTATGAGCACCATGTGCATATGCTTGTGTACACACACTCAGACTCCACCTGCTTCTCCCTACACAAGATCCGTGTTAACCCTCTGCAGAATGAAAAAGCATTTTAAGAACTCCTCAGAGATGTACAAAGGATTGGTTAAAACGCTGTTTACCCCTTCCACAACAGGGAAATCAAACTACATGGTAGAGCCCAGGCTTCTTTTCCCCTTGGGGAGTACTGCCTCTCCTCAGGACAGGAAGATATTTTTTCACAGGGCAGTGCAGAACTCGGAGCACAGTGATTTATCTAGGTGGGCCCTCACCATATGTTAGTTTCACCTGTCACACATGCTGGATGATGCTTGATGTTTAGCCAGAATTATCTTTAAGGGTTGGCCATTATACTTTTACAGACAAACAGTTGTTTGCATTATATTCTAGTAATGTAGTGATTTACACAAATCAGTGTAAATTAAAAGAGGAATGAATCTGCAGGGCTCTGTGCTGGCAAGGTGATGTGCTAGAGGAGAAAAAATAGCAGACCTTCCTTTGTGAACAAACCCTGTGACCTTGGGACAAATCCATTAAGTGATATCCTGCCACCCAAATTATTTTCATTCAATCCAGTTTTTCCCATTTTTATCAAACCCTTGATAACATATGGAGCTTGAAATGTAGAAAGGTTACCCAGTTAACCCAACTGATTTTTTGTGACTCACATATCCAAGGTGTCTGGGCAGACGAGAAGAGGGTCTCTCCTCTGACTGTGCCCACCTAGCCTTGTGCTAAAGAAGAGCCATTTGGGGTGCCAAGGGAATTGTGTATTCTTCATTTGATGTGCCAGTTCACCACCTCTGGCTCCCTGTGAGCCAGGCAGCGGCCCGTGACACCAGTCAGGGCTGCCTGATGCTGACCTGAAAGGTGTGATGCTCTGTCCTGCAGTGCTGTGGACTGGCTTCACATACCATGACAATTTGACTTTTCTCTACAGATCATGACCTCCTCTGATCCTCTCTCTTTCATTTTCCAGCCCAGGGCATCTCTGGCAATACTAGATTCCATCTGAGTGAGAAGGGTTTTCTCTCTCAAAATATTGTCTAGAGAGACAACTTTCAGACGAATGCAGTGTGTGAGAGCACAACAGCTCTCACCCACAGGGTTATTCTGAGCTCAGCAAATCAATGCTGTGTCTGCTGAGAAGCAGGAAGAAAGTCTCCACTGGCAGAGGAGGGGTGAAGCACCCACCAACTTGTCAGATCACATCATCATCTCATGAATGCATCGTGCAAGGCAGAGCCTCTGAAAAAGCAGTTTGATTCTCTCTGCTTCAACATCATGCTGATGATGAGTTGGTAATTCTGAATATCAGTACTTACATTCTCTCCCTATCCAAGCTATGGGTCCTTTAGGCCAGATGTACCTGGCTGTAAGCTGGTGTCGTTGCCTGATTTACCACGTACCTGACAGCCTTTTAACTCTTTTACTTTGTACTCTGTCTTTTCTCTTGGTACAACTTGCAATGAAACTGCAGCTTTATTGTTTTTTCCACTAGCAGGCAGACACAACAATCCAGGTCACAGACTGCTCTAGGATAAATGTGGGGAGATATAATTATTTTTGCCTTAACTCTCTGCATGCATGGTGGGAACTGCAAGTAGAAAACATCAGCCCTCTGCTTCAAATTTACCTTCTCATTTCCATATATCTCCCACTGCTTCTCACATGCATCCCCCTTCCAGCTTTGCTTCTGGAGATTAAAAGAGCTCTGAAATTAGTACTTTTTCACAGCTCTATGAGTATTGACAGCTATTTTCTTCTGTTGAATGAAAAGGGTGTGTGCATCCAAAATCTTATATTTACCCTGAAGCTTCACATTCACCTTCATAACACTGGCCACATAAACCCACTGAGAACAACCAGAAAAGTAGAAACTTGCTGGTCTCAAATTTCCTGAGTTGCTCCCAGAGCATAGAAAGTATTCTTGATATTTATAGAATATCATTAATATCCACGGATGAAATCAAAAATAAACCCAAAATGAGCCCAAGGGGTTGCAGCCTTCTTTGGGTGCATCCACCTGCTCCGGCATGGGTTCCTCCACAGGCTGGACCTCTGCTCCACCATAAACCTCCATGGGCTGCAGGGGAATCTCAGGTTTGGCACCTCTTCCCTACTACTGTTTCACAGACCTTGGTGTCTGCAGAGCTGTTGCTCTCAAATCTCCTCACTCCTCTCTCTGGCTGCCACTGCACACCAGATTTTCCTCTTCTTAAACACATTATCCCAGCGGTGCTCCCACCATCCCTGATGGGTTCAGCCTTGGCCAGCAGTGGAGCTGTTTTGCAGCCAGCTGGGATTGGTTCTGTGGGACACGAGGGAGCCTTCTGGCAGCTTCTCACAGAAGACACCTCTCTAGCCCCCCTCACAACCAAAACTTTGCCATGCAACCCCAATACAAATAGCTATTTACATAAATGTTGCCATGATGTGTGGAGGAATAAGAAGCACTGAGGACCAGGATCTCACCAACACTCACAGACAAAGAAAAGAGAGAAAAATTTGTGGGTTGCAGCCATATAAAATCATTCACAAATCAGAAGATAGCAGCATTTCCAGTGAGTAATTTACTTAATCTATGACCAGACTAACCTTTTGGGCATACTTTTTCTTTCCATTGTTTTTAAAGGACTTTTAAACCTTACAGAGGTGCCTAATGGTAGATGGGATACTTACATATGACAAACTGATAAGGTTAAAAATAAGATTAAGGTAGGAGACATGAACAAAGAAATTCGCTTGTAAGACAAAGGCAACATCCTCAGCAATTCCTCCTTGTAAAAAACATCACTCCATAAGCAGCAAATACAACTGAGCCTGCTTTCAGGTACATCATTCTACTACACTGTCCCCAGCTCCACTCAGAATTTTTATATTATTTCTTGTCACAGTACCCTCACAGCAGGCAGTGTCACATTTTCACCTAACTCTGCCAAGGGCCAGAGGCAGCCAGCCTTGGCACAGGCAGTCACAGTGCTGCATCCATCAGCAAATGCTGCCTGGCTGAGGGGCTGCCACTCTCACTGCCAGATCATCACTGGAGTCACTCAGTTTCTTTCCTAGGCAGTGACTTCACAGGAAATCAGACCTGGGTCCAAAGAAGGTATCATGAAGCTAAAGATGGAGGGTGGATGACAGTAAATGTTCATTTTGTCCTGTGTTTGCCAATTTTCATTTTGTCCAAATCAGGTAATTCATCTTTTGAGGTGCTATTTTGCCTTTCTTTTCCTTTCTTGAGAAGCAGAAGAAGATTGCTTCATGCAAAGTAGTATCAAAGCTGCTCCCATTGAAGGACTTCTGCTCTATTAGAAAAGTATTTCGAAACTCTTTCTCCACCTGCTTCATGTAGATTATGAATTTTAACAGGATGGAAGAACAGGTTGCTTTGCAAAAGTTGCAAGTGGAGAGACTTTGTATGCTCCATTAACTCAAGAGGCAACACCAAATAAGGCCTGTGGAGCATCTGACTCAAAAATTTCAGGGTAAATCACCAGAGTCACAAGTTAATTTCTACCTTAACATGTGTCTCAGGCATTTATCCTGTGTCAGAGAGGTGTCCAAGGGCTATCCTAATAATACTGTGTAAGCAATTCAGGGTAACTTTATTGTTCCACACAAAAACGAGCTTTGAACTTCTTGATTCTTCCAATCTGTTTGAATTCATGGCAAAAATGGCCTACAGCTTGACTGTGATCCCAGTGGCTCTTAAAGGTCAGGCAGGTGAGGTGCAAGGGGAGCAGAGGGATGCAGGAGCAAAGAAAGAGACTCAGACATATAAAATGGGTGTTATCAGTTTACTACGTGGTCTGGCTGCGTTGGACTCTTCAGCTCAGCAACCCAGCTGTGTTTTTGAGGAAAGGCTGTTCTAATGAAAGATTCAAAATTTCCTTAAGCACAGCCCTCAGTTTCTGAGGATACCCAGACTGTTTTAAAAAGCAGGCTCCTGCAGCTGACTTGCCACCAAGGCTTTAATATTGGTGGAGCCTCCAGAACTGTGCAGAAAGCAAGAGTTTCCATCTCTGTTGTGTCATTAATCCTGCCTTTCTACAGAATGTGTGTCATTTTTTCCCAGAAAAGCATCTGCAATTGATTTGCAAGTGATCACTTAGCAGAATGGTGGCCTGGTCTACAACACAAATAAAGGATAATAAATGGCAGGCTTCCAAACTCTTCCTAAACCAGGCACTTATAATCCAATCTTCTAAAAATTTGGACCAGATTTTCAACTGGAACACTCCACAGTGTCTCTAACCAGTTTTTTAAACGCACATTTAAGAAGGAAAGAAAGATAATCCTGTGATTAATCCCAAGAAATGGGTTCAAGGGGGATCTCAGGCCAGTGGCAGAGTTGGAGATTGGCTTACTGAGTCAGTTAATATGGCTTAACTTTGTCAGTGTCTCCATTCTCCAAAAGGGCAAACAAGAATTCACATCTCTTTGGTACTGTCTTAAAGTTTTCAGGGCTTTTCAGGGCTTGAAGGGCTTTAGGACTGCCAGATAGAGATTGTGTATTGCACGTTATGTTGGTGTGCTCAAAGGTTAAATAGTTCCTTTGGTGAACACACACCTGCAGAAATGCCACTGTCAAAGACAGAAAACAATGGTTATTCCAGGAATGTGAGGAGAAGACACAGAGCAAATATTCCTCAAAGTAAAATATTAAAGCTATACAGAATCAAAACTTTTATTTTCTGTAGGTGAATACCCAGCAGTTCTGTGCTCATTTGAAAATAGCAAACTTTTATTTTTCCATTGATTCAGCTTGAATGTTTGTTTCACTGTTACTTGACAAAGACAGTGAGGGTTACACTTTCAAAAGTCTTCAAGGAAAATGGTTTTGGGTAACTCCCAGTAACATCAAAAAGAATTGCAAAGCTAAAACCTGAACACTGGAAAGTCCTGAAAATCTAGCTTAGTTATAGGCCATAAAAAGAAGGACTCTAATGAAAATCTTTTTAGATGCAGTAGCAAAAACGTAGAACTAAAAATATGAGCTAAAGAGAAACTACAGAGAGACGGTGTCTATCATTTTGTAGGCAAACTGTTTTCATAGTTAAACCTGTTGGTGCATGCTGGATGATAAATGCCTCCTGCTTTCAAGGAGTCCTTAAAAAGGAAAAAATACTTTATAAGAGATGCCTACCAACTCTGTTGCCATGGCAGCTGCAAGCATCAGTGATAACCCAGAATTTCTAGGTTATAATGTGCATGCAACCCCATTAACAAGTTCCACAGCATAGTCCACATTAGTAATAGATAAGGTCATCTGGTGGCTCAGTGTCACAGCTTGGAACTCAATCAGAGGAGATCTAGATCCAAGCAAGGTCTTTCTGATACACCCTGTTCCCATATGTTAATGATACACAGCGTGGAAGATGATCATACCTTCTAGACAAAAATTTTACCTGAAGTTTGCAGGCTGCCTGTGCTGCTGCGGTCTGCACTTGAAAGGTGGGAGATGGAAACATGGAGAAATCAAAAAGCTGGGCACAGATCCCATGCAAGGAATCAAGAATAAATACTGTTCTCTTGCTGTCTCTCAGCTGGGTGAATGTTGTTTTCATTACTTGAGCATCAGCTTTTCTAAAAAAAAGTCACTGCCAGATTCTTGTTTCCTTTCACTTCAAATCTGGGACATGCCCATCTTTTTTAAGGCCTCTTTGGAATCAGGGGAGACAAGGACAAAGCACAGAAGGGCAAAAGTTAGGATTTCTCCTACTGCTTAGTCTCAGATTCACCACTGTGAGGGAATTTCCTACCAGGCATTGGTGTCTCGTGCCCTATGTCATTGCAGGAAAAGGTGCAGTGGCTCTCTGCTTGTTTCTTACCAAAGCCCTGAGGAGCACCTGCAGCACCTCCAGGGGCAACAGTGGCTCTGGAGAAGAGCCTCCATCCTGCCCCAGGACACTCAGAGCACTCCAGTCCCCACTACCTTTTCTCTGCATCACCCTTTCCTGTTTGGAAAATCGAGATGATGTTTCCTTTTCCCCTTTGCTGTGTGTTCCCTGTCCTGGCTGCATCAGCTGCCTCAAGCAGGAGCTGCCTGCAGTGGTAGTGATGGACCTGCCAAATAAATAATTGCAAGAACGCTGCCTCCTCCCAGTTCCATGAGTTTGGGCCTTCTTCTCCCTTGCACACCCAAATAACAAAGAAAAGGAAATGAGCTCTAGTTCTGGCTCTGGAGTACCCCATATGTGCAATTTCCAATTCTGTTAACATGGCTTTGCTTTTGTGTTGTTCTCCAGGTCCATTACTTCCATATATTTTTTCAGACCCAAAGAAGTAATTTATTGTTATGTCACATAGTGCTTATAGTCAATGAAAAGATTAATATGCCTCATTTATTTAAAGCATCTGGAAATAAGTGTTCAGTTTGTTTGAGTGAGGAAGGAGAATTCCTACTTACTGACAACTTTATATAAATCTCAAACATCTTGAAATATATACCACTGAAATATTTTAAAATATTCAGTGTATCTAAATACAATTTTCATCTCTTATAATGAAAAATTTCAGAAATGGACTGATCATCATGCTGACTAGACTAGAGACACATGTTAATTTCACATATTTTATTATTCCATTATTTTATTTCATAATTCTGTGGGGGAAAATCAGTTTCTATTGCAAATAATTAATCTAATACAGATTTTATCCAACTTAAACCAGTCAGTTTTGCTTGTCATGAATCTTTCTACAAGAGACACTAAATAATTGCTGTTCATCTTTATTCGAGAAGTTTCTAATTGATATTAAGGTCTGATTCATTATAATAATTATAAAACAACACTCATGTATTTTCTGAAGCCATGGTGGCAAATTCCACTATCATTAATACTGGATCTTTGCACTCCTGAATTTTCCAGGATTAACAATTGGATCCAGATCAGACTTGAATATACAGTTTAATCTCTGCCACATTAACTATAGTGCAAAAGACCTGATGCATGTATGCTTCTTTTATACTAGCTGTGAGAATATAGATTATATCTATTTTTTTATAAAAATTGACACTGGAATATTAACCCATAGAACCCACGAGGAAATGTGAACCAGGAGAGAGAATTTTATCTGGACAAATGCTTTGTGCTATATGTCTGCATCAGTTTTTATTTTGCATCAGAAGCCCTAGAGCTGGAGTTATTGAATTGTCCAATCTCAGTCCAAATAACACCTAAATTAACTCACAGGCTTGATAGCATATATCTTTCCCACCATGATCTTGTTTAGGATAGCAAAAAGGCCTATTATAAAAACACCTCATATGTGTAGAAATGTGAAGGCATGCCAGCACTTCTTGGAAATGGATCCAAGATTCCATGTTGGTTAAGATGAGAGGAAAAAATGTCAGTCATTTGGTATTGCCTTAAGGCAGCATTTAAGAATAAAAAGAAATAAAAAAGGAAAAAAGATTCTGTGTGATTGCTGAAATGCATGGGCGGGCAATGATGATTCCAGTTCCTCAAATAGCTGCACTGTAGAACAGGGCAGGATAAAGATAGAGTGCTCTGAGATCCCCTGGTAAAAGGCATTATCAGTGGGATGAGTATTTTAATTGCTTTCATACTGTTGATTTCAAACTTGAAACCACCAAAGATGCATCACTCTTGGTATGACAGAGAGTTCCTGTAAAGAAGGAGAAAATAGAATAAATACTCTTCACATTTGCTGTCATTTTCAATTCTTTTCTTCTAGCACTCTTCCTCCCTGCTGCCATTCTCTTCCTTGCCCTTATTTCCATTAAGTAAATTTTAAAAAGTTCTAACTTAAAACTTTGTAGAGAATGAATGGAACACGTTCAAGGCAAAATAAATACCCAGCTGGGCCTGTTTTCTTCCTTCCACTAAATAATACAGCATGCAAACCATTCAAACAGTTCAAAAAAATTCCCTTCCTAATTATTATTTTCATGTTAAGTTCAGTGAGGTGAAGAATAAAAAATTTCAACAGGTTGCAATGTTCTTCTGGAGAACAATAACTAGTAAATTTTATGCAGGTAACACACTTGAATTGCTCTTTCCAAGGAGAAAGGATAGATATTGCTGGAAGAGTTTTTGAATGTTTTTGTTGAATAGATTTTCTATTTTACCAGTGAAAGCTGGGAACACCTGGGCATAGAGAATCCAGGGATGATTTTGCAAACTGAATACCTTCTCCTCCCCCATCCCTCACCCAGGTTAGGTAAACCAAGCAAATTTTAATTCTGTGCCAGAGAATGCATTAAGCACAAACACACCCCCTCAGATGCTGCTCGCTAAAAATCACTTCTACTAGGATTAAACTTCAAATATCTCCCATGAAGACCCTGCTTAATCATCCAGCTGTACTGTGTTCAGCTTCCTGGATTTCCTTCCCTTTAGAGCACTCCTTTTGTTACTTAACCTGCATTTTCCAGGAGCAGTTTTAAACCTATTGTGTCACACTCTGCCTTTGATACCTAATGAGAATAATAGGTTTGCAGTATGCAAGGAAGACAAGCCTGGTGTTGAGCAAAGCCTCAGGGCTGCCCCTGAGAGTACAGACACAGCTATTATCTTTCCTGTGAAGACATTACTGTTCCATAGCTCCAGGAAACATGCAGTAAAATGTTCAATTAAAGTGGATTACATGTTCTTAGCTGGTCAGCTATAATACCTAAGCTTGAAAATGTATTAGGGGATCCAGGAAAGAACAGTGCTTCTTTGCTAACCTCAGAATTCTGCCCTTTATGTTGAGGATGCATTTTACTTTCATGTTCCTTTGCAAATTTTCCTGGAAGCAATCAGTTTTACAGAATGGTTGCTTTCACTACAAACATTACTTCCTGCAAAAAATCTGGTCTGAATACCTTTGCATTGCAATGGCTTAAACTGAGAAGGGGAATCATTTACTTCTATATTCTTCCACATTACTTTGTTGCAATCATTTCTTTATTATGTACATCCAGTTCTTTCACTGCTCTCCAGTACAACCCCTGCAAATCTCCAGACCTCAAAACCCTTCCAGAATGAGTTATCCAGGATCTCAGTCTCCTCTGTTCTGATCCAAGATTGGTTCTGTTCTGACATGACATGAGAGATGTAAGGTAACTGAACACTCCTGTGGCACATGCCTTTATTTCCTGCTGTAGCTACATGGCAGTTTGTAAGGGCTGCAAAAGTCATGCCTTGTTATATGGTAGGGATTGCTTTCCACTGGCTCCTGTAGCAACCATTACTGGAGGGAAAGAACATGATGAATGTTAGAGTGAAAGAAACAAAGCTCTGTTGGAGCAAGTCCCTGAGAGCCCTTCTATTTATTCAAGTTCAGTGTTTTAGGAAGTCATTACAATGAGCCATCCCAAAAACCAGCTCAGCAGAAAAATGTATTTAACTGAAAGCTATTGTATTCAGCTCTCAGGGCAGACACAGCACACTATGTTAATTCAAGAATTAGAGCTCTTTGTTTAATCCCCTTATTTCCTCCTTTCAGCCTGGCATTGTTCCTCCTCTTGCTCCCAGACACACAGGGAGAGGCAGGTCCATTACATTCACCCCAAGGCCCAGCAGAAACCTGCCAGCACAGCCCAGACTTATCCTTCCAGTGCTTCAAGCTTTCCAAAAGCAACAAGTGACTGACTGCAGCTCTTGTCTCTAGAGGAACTGCCTGGAAAAACAACTCCTTGCTTTACTTTATCACCATCTGGGAAGACCTCCCTGATTCACAAGCTGATGTGGAAGTTCAATTGAATTTTTACCCTCTCTCTCTCTCTCTCTCTCAATCATTTTTAGCCAAAACCCCCTGAGGAATGAGTGTCCTCACTCTAAAGTAAATCTATCAGCCAGGGTTGCTGTGTCTCAGTGTGGAGTGATATACAGAGCTGTCTCCACTTCCTCCTCCTTCTGACTGGAATCTCAGCTGGGTACAGGAAGGCACGAGGCCCTTTAAAATCCCCTCAGTGTCAGAGGAGCACCCTTTATATGGAACTGGCAGCTGCTCCTGTATGAAAATTTAAACACTTTAAGGTATCTTTTAAGAGGTACAAAAGGTAGAAAAAATACCACAGAAGATAAGTAGTCCAAGGCTTCTCAACACAAACACAACCTGTTGCAATGTCCATTTTTCAAACAGATGCAACCACCTTCCATTACAAACCTGCAGCTTAAGGCTGGAGGATGCAGCTTAATAGGTCAGCAAACAATATGTGACTGATTATGGCTTCACTTAATGTAACTGTGGTTACACAGAGCTCTTTGGTTTTTAAGTCAGAGACACAAGTTTACCAAAGAAACTTGTGTAAATGTGTCTGTATAAGCGTGTTCAAGTATGTGAAGGAAGGCAAGGGATTCATCTCATGGCAGACAAATGGTAGGTGTCATGCTCTTTTTAAAGTATTTTTTCTGTGGGTAACATTTCTCACATGGTTTGGAATTATTTTACCAAAACTTAATTTAGAATAATTTAAAAAAAATCTTCCATTTAGAATATTTCCTATATTCCAGTACATCTTGCTCCTGCTCTCCCAGACTGATCTTTCTGCATATGCAAAAGCAGCAAATAACTGAACTATGTAGCAGTCAATAGATGATATTTTCTATTCCAGCAGGAGAATATGTTGGTTCCCAGGAATTATGGGCTAGCTCTTTGAAATGTGTGAATTGTAAAGATGAATGGCATGATCCATAACATCAGAAAATGTTACTGCACTTGGGAAAAGGAACAATAACTGCCGCAAAGGATTTCTGCTTTTTCCTTCTGTAACAGTGAGCTTGTCAGAGCTGTAAGTGTTTGCAATGATGTAACTATGGGGACAAAGTCACACAGCCAGCAAAACTGTAGTAAAGATAAGACTGAGCACTGTTTTCAATGCTGTGACTTCCAATGAGTTTATGGAAGGCAGGTTTGCCCCTCAGGTTTGTGGAAGTGGGAAGGAATTATACTATCTTCATTGCATTGCTAATAAAATATCTGTGAGAGATCCTACAGAGTTCCAGGAAGATTTATCAGGCTCATGAATTCCAAAGTCACTATTTTGCTAGAGAATGATGCAGTGTTGTCATTAGTGACCTTAATACAACAGGAGAATTGCACAACCACAAGCCACAGTGCCAGGGTCAGTTCCCTTGGGAGATGAGCCAGATTTTCCAAGGGAAGGGGGAGCTGAAGCTCAGGGTTCACATATCCAGAAGAGACTTCATTTGCATAAACTGTGCTGGCATTTAGCTCTTTATAACACTACAGTGAGATGTTATTGTAGCTTTAGTTAAATGCTGCATTTTCTCTTAGCATGAGTTATCACAACATCAAGCCATTACTATCAGTTAATGGAAACCCAGCACTATGGCACCACAAGCTATCGTAACATTTCCTGGAAAACACATATGATATTTCCAGAAGGCATCCTAAACTACTTTTTTAACTGCTTTGCATTCCAGGAAAGAAACACCACAAGCAATAAACCCTTATAAACATTTTTTAATAGCTAACATTTCAGAATTAGGAGGAGAAAAAAGAAAAATAAAGAAAAGTAATAGTCTTGGCAGTTTTCTCTAAAGCTGAGATTTGCTGGACAGCATAGCATCTCAGAACTCTCTATTTAGAACTTTTCTCTTTGCATGAAACGTAGCTGAAAGGGGAAGACAGGAGAGGTGTGGAAGAGGCTTTCACTAGGCAGTCTGCAGTTCCTGCATCTTTGTAAAATGCTTACTTACAAAAGAGCCATTTCAGTTGTACAAACCCAGAGTGATTGCAAGCTGTTAGCCAGCATGTGGCATTTGCAATGTGCTGTATTAAGACCCACAGCCAGGAGAGAGGCTGAGTGCCTGGTGAACAAGGTGATTTCTAAGAGCAGAGTGAACAGGTGGCACAGCAGATCTCTCAGACTGTGTTCATAGGAGAGGTTCTCCAGACCTCTGATCATCTTCCTGGCCTCCTCTGACTCCAACAGATCCATGTTCTCTTGTGCTGGGGACCCCGGAGCTTGAGGCAGCACTGCAGGGGGGGTCTCATGAGGACAGAGCACAGGGACAGAATCCCCTCCCTTGCCCTGATGCCTACGGTGCTGTTGATGCAGCCCAGGACATATTTGGATTCTGGGCAGTGAATGCACACTGTTGCCTCATGTGTCCAGCTTCTTACCCACGAGAACCCTGAAGTCCTTCTCCTCAAGGCTGCTCTCAATGACTTCTCCCAGTCTGTGCTCATGTCTGGGAGGCCTTGGGGGATTCCAATGAGCTGATACCCAAGGCAGCCTCAGGTTACATGCACTATTAAAGTGTTGCTTACTGAAAGCATCAACATTATTATTGTGCACCATCTGGCTCAGGCTTCCTGAATAGGTTGCTGAGAAAGGGAGACTTAGCCCTGAGAAATACTTTGTATACCATGGACTCCTGAGGAAAGGATCAAGAGAAATCAGCAGTGGTTGATTCCCCTGATGGAGTTATTGCTTTTTGAAGCTGTGGGGAATAGATGTGTCTACTCTGAGAAAGGTAAATCCTAACAGTCGTGAAGACTGGTCAAAAAATGAGAATAAGAGAGAAAATAATTCAGGGGGTTGTGAGCTAACTGGCAAAGCAGCAACCTACACTCATAAAATGTTAGTTTTTCAAAGGGATGGTTGCTCCACAGTCACTGTGACACATGAGGGTAATACAGCCTTATCTGGGGTGGCAGGAAGAATTCAAATTCCTGTTAATGCCCAGCAAGTGCATGCTGGCATTGAAACAACCAAAGATATCCCTGGAATGTCAACAGGCTGACTCAAAGCAGCTGAGACCTCCAGGTTCAAAAAGACTCTGCTGTCCTGAGCACTGGGCTTGAAAGAGATGGTGTCACATGAGTGACACAGAGAGCCAACACAACCTCATCCCAGAGAGGAAATGTGATGCAATGGCAGTCTTTTGTCCTCACCAGCCAGCAAATGATTGCAAAAAGATCCAGCACCAATAAAAATGGTTAAAGACAGGAGTCAGCAACCTGGTTCAAGCTTTGAGACGGTTTGCAAAGCCAGTGTTCAGAGAAGATACTGGGAAAGGAGTCTACATGGTCACAGAAATTCAATAAAGATTCGGCTTCCTCTCAAAATAGAATCATTTCATCAGTCTGTGAGCTGGTTTTCTGGAGCACAGCAGCTCTGTTCCAAATCTGTGGTGCATCCCTGAACAAGGTCCTTTCCTTCCACAGGGATCTCTTCCCCTGCCACATTTTGTCCATCTTCCCTGCACAGCTTGCAAAGTCTTTGGGCCAGGATTGTCTGTTGCCACATGACCAGTGATGTCCTTGTCAAAACTGTTTTCCAGGCACCAGCCTCCCACAGATAATGGAGCACAGAGCAGCACAGTGACAAAGCTGCTCTCTGTGAAAAGAGCTTATGCTAAGCTCTGTAATTAAGACATATGGGGCCTTATCCACAGCTTAGAGAAGTCAGTGGAAACACTGTCTCGTAGGCTGGATGACAAGATGGTGATGAAGCAGATTTTATTTTAAGAATTTTTTTTTCTATTTGGGGATATTCTGAGGCTTTAAGAAGAACTATGCTACTAAAATGCATGAAAACAAAGAAGAGGAAAATTAATAAAGTTAAAAATATATCAAGTTATAAATGGGCTTAAACTGAGATACAGAAAAAATTCACAAACAGAACAAATGAGATTTATGTTAGTGGATCACTTCTTTGGGGTTCTTTATGGCTTTTTTAAGGGCTAGTTTTATTCAAAATATAAATAAATCCTCTTCTTTGCATGTCAACTTTAATTATCTTATGGAATAGAGATGATGTAAGAAAAAGGGAACCTGACCCCACATGATTTAAATTTAAGGGAATTGTTAGAAATTATTATAATACTGAATAGGATGTAAGGTATGCATTTTTCAACAGCAGAGGAAAATGCCAGTATGCCTGTGGAGAGAGTACCTGGTTGGACCACTACATGCTGATATTTAGTAATTTCTTTATGTGACAGTTTGCCTGTAAAGAGGAAAATATTGATCCCTCTTTGGCTTTGCAAATCAGTGACCTTAAGTGCTCTGGCCAGAAACTCGTAACACAGCAATACAAAAATTAAGTTCGAGGAATGAGTCTGGCCCTAAATGTTCACGAGGCAGAGGGAAGCATTTTTCTTGCTCACAAAAAGACATTTAAGCTCCCAGTTTCCTGCCTTGCAAGGTATATTGTAGAGGCTCTGAAAATAAAACATACAGTAAGCATGGTCTCCTGTAACCCAAACAATTACAGTCATCACAACAATAAATTTTTAAACAGTTAGGTAATATATAATAAATAAAAGATGAACAGGAAAGCACTCACAGCTACTCCCCTAATGCATCTGGAAAGTAATTAACTTTTTTTCCTCGGTTAAGAATGTAATGTATTATACCCTGGCAAAGGAGGAGCCTGGCCATGCATCCCTGATGAGGATTTATCTGAGGTCGGACTCGGAGGGAGCAGAGCTGCCATCCATCCTGCCCGAGCACAGCATCTCCCAGTCCCTGCTCCAGCACTGCCCTTCCCTGCTTGCAGCAGGTGCTGGATCAGGGGTGCAGATCTCCGGGGAACTGGGATGGGTACCAGGGTGAGCCCTGCCCTGTCAGGGACACACCAGGCCCCTGCTTTGCCAATGTGGATCAAAGCAACGCTCAAGTCGCCTGGCAAGGACTAATGAGAAAATAATCACGGCAGGAAAGGAATTAAAGACACACTTGGAGGCCAGCGGGCCCCTCCTGGGGTTCCTGGAGTGTGGCAAAGCATAAATCTTCTTATTGCAGGGCCTGGCAGGGCTGCCCAGGCACTGGAACACAGGATTGGCATCACCTCAGGGCCTGCCTTGGCTCTGTGGGGAGGTTTCGCCCCAGACAAGCCCAGGCAGCCTCTTTCAGTCCCCCCCACCAGCAGGAGCAGGGGGGGAACCACAGAATCACAAGGGTCAAAGGTGGAAAACTTGTGGGCTGAGATAAAGACAGTTTAATAGGCAAAGCAAAAGCCATGCACACAAGCAAAGCAAAACAAGGAACTCATTCACTGCTTCCCAAGAGCAGGCAGGTGTTCAGCCATCTCCAGGAGAGCAGGGCCCCATCCCACTTAGTGTGACTTGGGGAAAAAAACAACATCACTCCAAATGTTCCCCCCAAATTTATACACTGAGCCATGATGTCACATGGTCTGGAATATCCCTCTGGTCAGTTTGGGTCACTGTCCTGGCTGTGTCCCCTCCCAGCCTCCCATGCACACCAGTCTCCTCACCAGTGTGGCAGCAGGAAAGCAGAAAAGGCCTTGGTTCTGTGCAAGCCCTGCTCAGCAGTAACAAAAACATCCCTGTATTATCATCACTGTGTTCAGCACAAATCCAAAACACAGCCCCACACCAGCCACTGGGAAGAAAATTAACCCTACCCCATCCCAAACCAGCGCACTCTGACATTTCCAGCCACTACAAGGGTGCAGCCAGGCTGGCAGCTCCCTGGGAATGGGAGCCCTGGGAACGGATCCCTATGACAGGGACAGCAGATCCATCCCATTCTCAGCCAGGAGCAGCCAGGGACATTGGACACCTCCCTGGCTGAGGGCAGGACCAAGGCTAGGCTGGGTTTGAGCTCCTGGGTGGGCATGGCTCAGCTGGGCAGGGCTTGGTGAGCTGGAGACCAGCCCTGCTGCAGCATCACCCGGTGCTCACCTGGGCTTCAGGGCCATGGGCAGGTGCAGAAGCCCTGGGGGGCTGCCAAAGGACAGTCAGGGCTGTCATGAGCTTTGTCCATGTCACCAGAGCCAGGGGCTACCTGAGCTGTTGGCCTCACTGAACGATGGAGTGTGATCCTGGCCGAGGTCTGGTGAGGAGAAGA
Organism: Prinia subflava; assembly: GCF_021018805.1. Lineage (NCBI taxonomy): Eukaryota > Metazoa > Chordata > Aves > Passeriformes > Cisticolidae > Prinia > Prinia subflava. The sequence goes on along the minus strand of NC_086249.1, from coordinate 100,787,525 downwards.
AGTTGTGAACCACTGAGCCACTGCGTGTTTTCCCTGGTGGGAATGGGAAGAACTCCTCAAATATGTTGCCAGAGCCAAATTCAGTAGAAACTCCCACGGCTGGTTTAAAAGGAGGGAGGTTGCCAATGTGGGTAATGCATCAGCTTTGGCATTTACAACAAATAGCACGAAATTGATGTGCCCTGAGGTGTATTGCAAAATCAATTACTGCTGGAAACTTTTAGAGAATGGACATGTTGCTGAGGGGGAACTTTTAGGACAGTCAGAAACCTAAATTCATTTGTATTTTTCTTAGATGATCTCATTGACTGCTCCTTTTTAAAGATTAATGATGCTTTTAATCCATTGTCAAAGATACTGGTGGTAAAGGTGGGTGATTGGAATTAATTTAGATAAAAAATACATCACACTAAATGCAAATTAAAGCACAGGCTGAGCAGGACTCTAGGTAATGTTTTTAGTAGACAGTTTCTCAAAGGTAGCTACGAGGGAACAGGTGATCTGATGAGTGGTTTTCTATGTCTGAGTTGTGTGGTGAGGACACAGGGAACTGCTCCATGGCTACCCACTTCCTGGTCTAAACCTTGCATGTCATTTAATTTATACTTAGAGAAATCAAGTCGCAACCAAACACTTGAGGGCTGATTAATTCCTGGAACATCTGTTGGAGGCAGGCTATTATTAGACATGAACTTTTGACACAATCTGCAGACATAATCATACACAGAGATTAACCTCTCCTCAATGAGCGCAGTCCTGCGCTGCATCCGGAGCAAGACACCATGACCCAGATTCCCAGCTGTGGCTGAGCAGCAGCACAGCCCAGCCCCAAAGGGCAAAAAAGGCCTGACCTCAGCTCTCTGTGTGGTGGTCCAGTCCCATGGCAGAAGTTGGAGCAACCTGTGCCAGCTGCCGACAGAGACTGAAGTCTCCAGGGGACACAAATGCCACAGCCGTGCCCCCTCCATTCAGTCATGTAACAAAAGTAGTCAGCAGGAAGAAAAGGAGTTTGAGAGGGCTAAATCAGGTCTGAGCTCCTGGGATATGTCTCCTTTAATGGCTACATAGCACCACACTCTCACCACATCTGCCTTACATAGGGGAAGCTACAGATTCTCTGTTAATAATGCACACGGACCAAAGATGTTTTGTTGCATAGATGTGACCTTTGCAAAATATGATGTCAGAGAATTCCTGCACCCTTACATGAACCACACGTGTTCTGACTCTGCTGTCTTTTTTTTCTGGCTGTCATGGGTTAACACAGCTTGGTTTTTTTCCCTACAATGCAACAAGAAGCATCTGTAACCCTAATGCTAATGCTGAGGTCCCCAGAACCACATGTGACCCATGTCCCCCTTAACACACCTTTTCCAGCCCCAGTGTTCCTGGAGCTGTTGGCTGTGTGGTGCTCTGAACCCAGCCCTAATCCTGAAGAGCCCTACTGAGCCCTCATGGGAACTTGGGACAGAGGCTGAGATCATCACCACTGGGAAGGTCCATGGCTTACTTTGATACCAAACCTAATCCACACAGGCTGACTGCCTTACCTTAAAACTGTGTGATTCACCTTGAATGGTCTGCATGATTTCATCCGTGTATAACTCACTGACAACTGTCTAAGGCTTTCTCTGCATATCCATCCTACACATAAACAACTCTTTTAAAAAAACACTGATAACATCACAAAATTCACCCTGAAAAGGTAAACAATCCTTAGACACATCGCCCCACTTCTCTGTACATGTATTTTAAGGAATGGTCTGTGCTCGGCCAGCTGCATAACTTAGCTCAATGGGGAATGGCCTAATTCAGTCCTACAAAGCCAGGGTTGTCCTGTGACTCCTTTTCTCATGGATGGGGCTCAGTCCCAGACTCCTTTGCCTGAGCATTTCAGAGATTTCAAACTCAGCATGACTGACAGTGAAAAGTCTAACTGGGGCACTTAATGTAAGGGTTGAGGCACAAGGGCATTTCCAATGTCTGACTTCTCAAATTACTCAGTACCCATTTATGCTGCTTACTATTGCATTTAAAAATCAATCCCCAATCATGCCTAAGTGACACAGGAAATCTGTGGCCATGGAGTCTCCAGTGTCTTTCCCACAAAGCCTGCCTCCTGCTTCCTCCCCTTCTGCCTCTCAGACCCTCCATTGTGTGAACAGTTCTTCTGTCTCTGACTGATTTTCCTGCTTCTGGGGAGGGCAGTTGCAGCACTCTGGAAATGAAATGAAAAGGAAATTAAAACAGATTAAGTTCATAGCATGTTGCATTAAGCTGTTTGGCCCTTTAACAGAATAACCCCTCTACAAATATCTTTTGTTTGACTATATTTTTTTTTTCGTTTAGAATTCTTTCCTAATTTATGTTGTATGCACCATACTGGTTGTCATTTGATATGAAATAATTAGCATACAGTAGCTATCTTCTCTTCCCCTTTGTCGCAATATCCCCTGGCACTAGTGAGAGCACCAGCAATGAGGCTTGACATTCTAAAAGCCTTTTTATTTCCCAATGAAAAATGGTATTTAGGCTATAATTAAATTTAAGCGTACCCTCAGTGGACTCCAGAGTCCACAAGCACTTTCCTCTTCATAGGTTCACTCCCATTGACTAAAATCTGCACTTGGATCACAGATTCATTGATTTGCAGCCTTGGTCTGAGCCTCCTGTGCCTTTCATTTCCTTTATTAGGAAGTAGCATATTTTCAATAAGATTCTTTGCTCCACCTCTTGCAGATATCTTCCCATTTGAAGCCACTCTCAGCAATAATGGTATGATCATTTTCTGAAGAAATGTCAATTATCTCTGTCTGCAAAACTCTTGAAACACTCAACTCCATTCTAGTTCTTAGGCAGCCTGGTATAAAGAAAATTGTTTCCAGAGTTCCAAGAATATACTGCATATTTTCCAATCAATCCTCTAGAGGATTAGGAGGAATTTAAATTTTTCAGTGGCCTCAGAGCACTATTAGCAATTCCTTCCCTGTTGCACCAGATGATTACCTCCTGAGATGTCTACCAAAATTCAGGAGTGATTCGCAAGGCTGTGGTAAATTCTGTTTGATCTGTTTATACTCATACATGTTTCTCAAAGACCAGGCTCCCATCCAAAAAACCTCAGACTATCCTGCAGGTATTTAACTGTGGTGCACAAAACTATGAAGAAGGAGAGCAGGTCTTGCAGAATAGTGAAATACAGAAAAATAAGAAGCTGCATGTCAACTAGTTAAGAAAATAAGACTTTTTGGGTTCTAATTCCACTTCTCATGGCCATATCAAAAGTGACCTTGATTATCTCACCTCCTGTTTCTCTGGGCTGCAATTAAGAGCATGAGGGAGGTTCTCAGGCCAAACCAGAAGTCCATCTATCCCTGAATCCCATGTCTGGTGTCAAGCTGGAACAGCAGCTTGAGAACAAAATACCAGAGCAGAGCAAATAGGAAACAGGGACTTTTTAGGCCTGAAGTGGATTAGCATCTTGATGTTTAGCAACCAGGGATGGAGTTTTCATCTGTGAGCTTGTCTAATTGCTTTGTTAATTTATACTCTTGGCTTCCACAACACCCTGTGGCAGTAAGCTCTGCTGTTTAATTATGCACTGTGTGGAAAATTCTGCCTCTTCTTTATTTTCAAACCTTAGTTTGATGGTTTAATTTGAAAGACATTCCTTTTGGAGCACAAGAAATAATTTCTCTTTTCAGCATCACCTATATTTTTTGAAATCACTATGCACCTCATATTTTTTCTTTATGGAAAATAACTTGTGCATTTAATTTCTCATTGTACAGAAACTATTCCATAACAACATTACTTTTGTTGGTTACTTTTTGGTACCAGAAGACAAGACTGTAAAATTTAGATGCATCACTGTTTTACTTGCTGACGTACAGGTGTGCTTTTCTTTCCTTTCCTTTCATGTTTGGGGTTTTTCCTGTTGTTTTCCTTCTTTCTTTTTTTTCTTTATTAAAAACTTGTGCCATTTTGTAGAAATGCCCTGGAACAGTGAGCCATATCCACAGACCAGCTTACAATGATCTGAATATCTAATCCTTGAATAACAGTATCTCATGGGAATTGTCACTCTTTGTGTATAGGTGGGGTTCTTTTTCTCCATGTGTACCAGGTTTTCAGCTGATTGAAAGATAATTTCACCTGCTGTTTTATTGCCCATCACTCAGCCATCCTCCTGCAAGTCTTCACAGTCAATTTTAGTTTTTATTACTCCTCAGCAAAGGCTTCTCTTTTCCTCTTTGTTCTTCTTTCCAGATCATTTACTAATACACTGGAGAGCACAAGCTCCAGCACAGATCTCAGTGGTCACCTCTTGCAGCATTTTCTCTGCTGTGATAACAGAGCTTTTATACTCAGATTTGTTTCCTGTCTTTTAATCAGATATCAGTCCATGAGATGAACTTGACCCTTCTACCTCACTACTTATTATCTTCACGTATTTTTGGGGAGGGAACTTTCAAGTGTGCTTTATCAAAGGGTTCATCACAGAGACATTGACTTCATTTCTTTTAACACTTGCCTGCATCACAATGAGCTTATCATATGGAAACTGCTAAGACACAAGAAACCTCAAATTTGTCACTGTTCACACAGATGTTGGATATCTCCAGGAGTGTTGACTTATACAGAATGTGGTGCCTCTGAGATGTGTTATCCTTGTTTCATGCTGCATATGTTTGGATGTGAATGCCTATAGGAATGTGTGTCTGGCACTCAGATTGTTTCCTATGCCAAACTATTTTTTGTTTTTAAATATTGGATGATTTCAACCAAATTTAACATAGATATAAAAGTTTAAAAATAAAAAATACTCCTTCCAGAACTGTGAAGAAAGGAGGGCTGGTAAAGAGTCAAATTCTCATAGTGCTGCAGGGGGAGTGGGTATGTTTAAAACCAGCACATGTTGGAGCACATTGTTACACGTCAGAGAGTGAGGGAAATGGAGGAAGAAGGGTTGAAGGAGCAGATGGTATGAAACCTTCAGCTGTAGGGATAAATTCCAGTCAGATTTTAGACAAATTAGATACCAGGGGACACAACCATCAGTCACAAGAGGCTTTGAAACAAGGTTTTGATCACTCACAGACCATCTTATCTGGTGGTGTCCTTGGTGTAGACAGCTCAGCTCCACATACACTACCAGCAGAGAAAGATGGCAGTCTGTACTCCTAATTTAGCAATGTAGAAGACATCTATCAATTAAAAAAAGAAAAGTGAGAGTGGAAGAAGAAGTGCCAGGGAAAATGTGTCAGGTTTTTTTACATTTTGCTTTGTGAAAGAGACTGATGTATGAAAATAACACTGCCTGCAAAACCAAGCATTACAGGAAGGTGAACAACAAGAGTAAGATAACCAAGAAAAAACTGAACAGTTCAGTGCCTCATCACATCAACAGCTGTTCTATTTGAGGAAAGCTGAGCCACATAAACTGAACTACTTCAATAAGTTATTGATGTAATTGATGATGTCAGTAAGCAAACTTTCCACGATTAAAATCATTCTGCTATATTCCTTTACCTGGTGTACCTTTGGAGCTCTTGCAGCTTATATAAGAAGCACCAGTGGTGTTCTATAATTCATGTTTAGAAACCACTACAAAACTATAAACTGATACTATATTGCAAATTCCATATTTATGTACACAAATAATTAGCTTGCTTTAATAAACATCTATCAGTCGCATCCAATGGAAGCTGAAAGGAACTTGGCAAAGCTAATACTTGAAATTTCATTTCCATGAAAAAAAAATGCAGATTCTGGGACACTGAAATGTTTGCTCATTCATCTCAGTTTCAATAAAATATTGCACTCCATAACAAGGTCCATTTTAATATTTTAAGCCAAAACATTTTACTTTTCATATTATAAGCAGCTTCTCATTTGGAAAGAAATGCACATTTTTATCATAGTTTTGTAACAGGTTTTGACTGCAAAATTGCTGGTTTCATTTTCTCCCCCCAAAAAATTGTATTTGCTAAAAATACCATGAGCTGGAGATGATGTTTTACACTTGCCAAGGAATTGGAAAAAAAAGTTATTTGCATACCTCCAGAATTCAGAGCTCTTCAAAATCATGTCATTTTTGAAGTTCTGTTTGAATTTAGAATTTTTCCCTACTACTTCTCTAACTAAAATAAGATGTAGTGTCATTAAAATGCTCAGAATTTCCCACACACCTGCACATCACAGAGGGATCCTCCTAAGAGGAGAAATTTTGACTTATAACTAGAAATAGAAGCAGTACACAGCGAGGGCGTTTTCTTTATCAGCGAACACTCCATTCATGTGGTGGCACAAAGGAAGGAACGTGCTTCTGAGCACAGAGAAACAGCAACACTGCTCCTCTCTGTTTGTTGTATTCTGTGCTCAGAACTCCCCAAAACATTTTCTGCAGCCCTGCACAGGCTGTGAAGGAGCTCGTCCCACAACAAAAGCACTCATGGAGGGGATTGGTCTTTGTCTGGCTTTGCCCTCGTGTGACACCTCCTGCTGCAGATACAACTCCCAGGCTCCCTGCCATTCATGTTCCCAGCCTTGTGCACTGGCACACAGTGCCAACAGACTGCTTTCTATTTTCTTACTTCTGCTTAGTGTGGAGGATGTGCCTTTTTTCTCTATTGATCATCCTTCTCATTCTTTTTCTGCTGAATTTCCAGTTCTCTTGCCTCAATTCCTCTTGGGTTGTTTGTTGTTTTTTGGTTTTTTCTGCTGAGAAATGAGGGGTGCACAATTTGTTTTTTCATTGCTGGCTCCCAACAGCTCTAGAGAAGGCTCAGGCAAGCTGCCACCTTCTCCTTCTGGCACTCATTGTCCCTGCAGCCAGTGACTTACTCACGGGCATCTGGCTTTTCACATGGTGAGCACAATCTCTTCACCAGAGTGGCAAGGAAGATCCTCAGCGTACCCTCACAGTGTGCTCTGCCCTTTTCAGGGTCTTTGGATGACCACAGATGGAATTTTGAAAAGGTCTGGATGAATAATGCATTTTTGGTTCAGTTCCCAATCTGAGACACTGTGGGTGGGGAATGAGAATGAAAATTTTAGATAAATGTGGAAATGTTTTATTTGATGGATAAGGAACTGTTGAGTTGTGATTAGTGTTCAGAACTCCTTTAAATAATACGGACAACTTTTAAGAAAAAAAGAATTACAGCCTGAAATGAAAGAATATCAAAATACTGTATTTTAAAGGCCACATAAAACATATTTATATCTTTAATAGCATTCCCCTATTTTTTCTTACAGAAATCATTCATCATATTTATCCAAGCATTCACAGACGGCTTGTCCACCCAAAAAGGGCTTTCATTTTTGATTAATTTCTTTTTTACCTGCTTAAAAGCAGATATGTCACTGTGAGTCAAAATTGCCATATTTAATCACTAAGGCACTTGAAAAATCCCACTCTTCACCAGCAGAATTCACAAGGCTTCAACCATATTTGCCTGTGGCAAACAGCAGCAAACACATTGAGGGTTTGCCATCAGCAAAAGGAGCTGTGCTGATGACATTGATTGTGTCTGGGCAATTGCAACCATGATTTTCAGTGTACCCAATACAAAAAATCAATTATGAATTCTTGCCCTCTTTTTTTTTTTCATTTATCACTCCCTGGGTCATGGTGTTCTTAGAATTTCCAGGTATTATTTTATTCAGAATAAGTTGATTAAGGAGATTGGTAGTTGAACATGGCCAGCAGAGTGCCTCCTCTTTCCCATCCTCTGCCTGCTACAGATACTGAATATCTTCATGATGCTCCAGATGCTCTGTCCTCATCACTGTTATTTCTCTGTATTTTGAAAGTGAAAAGAAAGGATTTTCAAGCATCCCTGTGCCTCTAAAAACAGCAGAAAAGAAGCTGGATACAAGGAATTAAACCAATTGCCACATACCTAACCAAACTGGGAGGACAGGCTCTGTGTGGTGGCCACTTACGGATTGTTGGCCACAAAGAGCTCCTAAAAGCCTTCCTGCCACTACTCAGTGTCAATAAAGCATCAGGATTATGCTGACTCTGAAAAGAAAAGACTAAAGTCTCTCTCCTGTAACATCTTAAATACATTTAGCAGCTTCATGCATAGAGTGACTGAACTCTTGTTGTTCACAGCACACTTTTCTATCTCCCACTCTTACAGACTGGTGAGATTCAGCCTTGACACCCTGCCAGGCGCAATATGAAGAATTCTATAATTATCAATCCAGTGATGGCATTTAAAAGCAAATGCATTATCATTCACAGAAATCATCTCATGTCCCCTACAGCGTGTTCCACAACAAGGGCTGTCGCTCTGACTGTAACTCTGGCTTTATTACATTTAAAGCTCTCCCATCAACAGACCTCCCCAGAAAAAATAAAAATACTTTTGTTTAGAAAATAGCACGTAGTCTGGAGTGGCTGTCAGTGTACCTAAAGGTCATATAATGTCAGAATCATTATTTTCAAATCATCCACACTCATGAGCCATACTTTGCAAGGCCAGCTATCTAAACATTAATAAACACAGAGCGTGCGTGGTGAGGCATGAAAATTTGTGTGTTATCATTTAAGAATATGGAATAGAAGCAGAAAGATTCCTCCCAACTCCTCCTCCTTCCATCACTGGGCAACCACTGTATCCAGCAGACCATTATATTAAATGTAATTAATGGCCTGAACCCCTCTTAACCAACACCTTTTTCTCCCATTTGGTAATCCAAGGCAATGCATTTACAAGCCAGATTATCCATTGCAGAGCTGCCAGCTCTGACACACCCTGATATTTCACCCTGTCATGGATCAAAAAGATTAAAAGCAACTTTAAAAAGCACGAGTTACGATACTAAATCCAGTAACTGTAGCCTGTCTCCTTCAGCTCAGATTTGGAAACTAAGTAAAGATTAATGTTTTGAATGGTATCTGAATTAATGTTCTGTCAACCAGCTGCAGAGACAGGGGTTGCTGTTTTCCCATTTGTTTGGTTGGTTTTAGTTTCCTTAATCCAGATAGTTTTCAATCACTGTTTGCAGCCTCAGGAAGTCTGTGCTCCATCTGCAGTCCTGGGCATTGTTAGAACTATTATTTCCAGCCACACTCCAGGTGGGAGCCACGGGTCACTGGTTCCACAGGTTAACGTGACTGACACAGATCTCACTAACTCTAAGAATGATTACATTTATTTGCTGACCTGGCTCTCCCGTAGATTAAGACATACTCCTACCTTCACCTTTTCTACCCTCCCATTTCCTCTACCTTAAAAAAATAAATTGGTTAACAGATGTAGGCAACTGGGAGGTTTCACATTTCACTTCTCTGCCTTTTCTTGGTGACAAAAGCAGTGAAGGAGGAAAGGGGCTGAGATAAAAACAATAACCATTCTCTGTTTACTTCAGCCAGCTGTACCATCCACTACCCCACTCTGGGTCAATACCTGGCAGTAGTTTTCATAGTCTATATAACATCAGACAAGGCTGAAACAGAAGACAGACAGACTTTAAATTTGTGTATCCAGATCTGGCCATGTTTATCTGGGCTGAGCTGCATGCAATGCCCTGCATGAGCTGCAGTCAACAGAAAGCAATTTCTCCTTATATTACTCTGAATTATTTACTACAACATTTTGAACTGACATGCAGATTTTCACCCCTCTGTTCAGTTTTATTGCAATGTAAGGAGAGAAGTAAATGAATAACAGGAGAGGGGAAATAAATTCCACCGAAATGCACTGGCTGATAAAATAAGTGTCTTTGAAACAGTGCTGCATGCAGGAATAATTGTATCATTTGTTACAGTGCCATGCTGATGTACTTAGGACCATTTCTGACTATGGCAGAGATGCTGGAAACAAAAATCCAGTTTAACAGCATCCACAGGACTGTGGGACTTTGCTTTTAGGATGTTAGTGAAGATACTAGCCCTGAAGACAGTGAGATTGAGTGTTTCCAATAAACTATGGAGGAGTCTAGAGCTAAGACAGGGGACACCCACACACGCACAGGCCAGAGGGGAAAGTCTTCCTCATTTACCAAGTGACTAAGGACATTCTGTCCTTGGCAGAGAGAACAGAGCAGACACCCTGTGTCTTGTTTTCCGCCCCAAACACAGAAGCAGACAGGTCTCAGAACAGGTCCCCTGTGTGTCTCTTCCACAAAGCATTAGCAGGGAGAGTGAGCTTAGTCCTGAAAACAAAGTTCAGCTATTACTGACTGCCTCAGCATCAGAGGTAACTCAGGAAGAAGTGCATGTAAACCTTCCTGTGCAGGAAAAGGCTGTGCTCCACAAGTTATGTCTGGTTCCAGTTCTGAATCGAAGATGTGAATCTTCCTCCTTGAGTCCATACCTCAGGAGTTTCTAGATCTGTCACAGGAATATCTGTTATTTTAAGCAGTGCCAAATGAAGTTCAGAGGCTAGGGACTATCCTGGAGGCTTGATGTTTGGACCAACTCATCCTTTCTCTTCCAAAACTTGCAATTGCTCCCAATCCAAAATCCAGTATCTTCCTCAATGAAAGATTGAATCGGTTGTAAAGATCTTTTCCACAGCCTCTGGTTCTTGCCATCAATGCCATTGCTGAATCTAACATGACTGGTGGTTGAATTTCACCTTCATTTCTAGGGAAGATAGGATTTAGGTCCACTGCTGTCCCTCAGAGGTTTCACTGTGCAACAGGAGTTAAGGAATTAAGTTAAGCTGTTATGAATGATATTGTGTATGATCCCGCCTCAGCAAATTATCAAATTAACATTGCATCCATGCATTTTTGACAGGATAAAAACCTATTTGGACAAGCCAGCAGGAAACTTGGCTGAGTGATTACCAGGGGCAACCCCATGAGACAGGGGTAAAGCCAGAGACCCAGAGCTGAAGCAGCTGACAGTCAGGAATGAGAGGCCAGTGAGAGGCTGCACTGCTGAGCTCTGTGCTCACACAGCCAGAGGTGGGCACTTGACAAGCTGGTAGTGCCCAAGAGCAATTCCAGTGGAAGCAGGGAGCAAATTCTGGGCCCACCCCTTCCTCAGCTGCTTTGCTTGCCCACACACACTGAGTTACAGACACCCACAAAGCAGTCAGTGACTGAAGGCAACAGCACCACCAATTCTTCCCTTTAACAGCCAGACTACTCCCAAAGAGGAAAATAATGACCAGGGTGGCAGCAAAACATGATGGGACAGCCCCTCACATCTGCAGCACTCCTTCCTTTGGAAGCAGCAGAAGCAAAAGCCTGATCCTCTGTGGCTGTCCCCTGAACTCTGTTCCTTTTCTCAGATGAGCAGCTTCACCTTTAAGTGACAAAACTCTGCACCCACCATGGGCCAAGCACTTTTTCCAAGGTGGAATCTGGAAGTCTGGCTTGGAACCCTCCTGTATCAGATTGTCTCTGACTGCCTGCAATGATCCTACTACTGGAAAAATAAACAAACACACACTTGTCCTCTAGCTAAACACTTCTTCTCTTGAGAAAAATTCTTTAATGAAGCATTTTTTCAATGGAAAAGGCAAGAGGAGCCACTCAGGGAATAAAAGACTTGTGTGAGACATGGATGTAGATGATGCAACCAAGGGATTTGGGGGCAGGGGTGGGTAAGGGGGGAGAGAAGTAGTAAACAGTGTTTCTCTCTGTGCATGAAGGGACCAATCCAGCCTTCTGCCTGAATAGATGTCATCCTGCAGGATAAGAAAAGGCTGAGGCTCTGCTGCATTACTCTCTGTGCTCCTCCCCTGCACCTCTGCAGTTCAGTCCCATGGCAGTGGTGTAGTGAAGAGGGAGTGGTGGGACCAGGAGCAATACCTGGATCAGATAAAGGGCAGTCATACCCCAAAGAGTCCATCTTGGTGACTGGGCTGCCCCTGGGCAGCAGCCCCAGGGATTTTTGACCAGAATCATCCACATGCAAAAACTGAAATTGGAATCCTCTCATCTACCCCTGCTTTCCAGTGCCAGATTTTCTTCTGGATGCTCAAGTATTCACTGGATTTACCCTGGAGTGTGGAGCAATGAACTTAACTACTGGAGAGTCTGGATGCTACAGATGCAGGCGTGTCCCATCTGCCTCCTTGCTCAGACTGCCAAACACCAAGGGAAGGAATGAGCCTCTGTCAGCTCACAGAGGCTGTGGAAACCTTGAACCATTCATTCACAGCACCCCTGTGAGCAGACATGTGAGCTGCCTCTGGCAACTTAGGTAAGGTGAAAATGCTGTGAAAATGAGAGAGAGAACTGTCAAGCTTATAATAAATGTACAGTTAAAAATCATGCCTTGTTGATTCTGTCCTGGTTAGAGGAACAGGGCTGGGAAGAGGCTCTGGACCAGCTTGTTCTCTCACTCTGTGAATTTCCATGTGTGTTGTGGTGGACATTATGCAAGTACTCTTTTAGCCAGTTCAAACTGAGACAGAATAGTGGTTTTTTGGTGTTTTTTTTTTTCCTGAGACTGCAGACTCTCTTACTTTGTCAGGTATCTCCTACCTGAATGAAAAGAACCTCTTTCTTTCCTAACAGAGACAAACACAGGATTAAAAAGGCACTCACTATCACTCGCCTGCTGGTTTTAGCAGCTTTGCTGGCAGTCTTTTGTCCAGGACTTTCTTATGTTTTCCTAAGAGAGAGAAAAAAGATGATCTGATGCCCTCACCTCATTCAAAGTGGAGTGCAGGAGGTCTCGAGGAGGAAACAGAGTAGTTCCAGGTCTTAGACAATCCAAACATGGATTTGCATTAGAAGTCCAAATCTGGACTGGCATCAGAAGGCAACCACTTCCCTTCCCCTCCCTTTCCAGCAAATTGTTCCTGTTCACAGAAATCCAGAAGGGAAGTTCACAGAACTGTCTTCACAGGCAATAAACCAAAGTTAATGACCTGATGTAAAGCCACTGGAGTAAGAATATTTTCATATGGTTGGAAGACGGAGGCAGACCAGGCAGAAATACGGCCTTGTGGCTGCCACATGCCTTCCTATGTTACACAGCATCTGAACCCTTCTTCCAGCCTTTGAAAGGAATACCGCTTAAATTTATAGCCTGTAGAACAAAGGAGTTTAATGAATTAATGCAGAGGTGCTCTGGAGCAGAACCACCTCAATGAGCAACACAAACAGCCTGGCTGTCCCATTGAAGCTACACACACACAACACAATTGAGCTGTGGTCAGCAGGGTTGTGCTGGAGGAGGTGTGTGGTCAACCCCCGGGCCCTGCACATGCAGTGAAAGGAGCCCACGCTCCTTTTTTGTTAGGGAACACTGGGAGTCCTTTGCCTGCTGAAAGAAAGGCTCCAGATACGTTACTGGTACATCCAAAAGAATTAACATCCTGCCTCCGCTCCCACAAAGAGAGGGCTCCCGCTCGGTGCCAAACCGCCATGTGCACTGATACAGAAATAATGTCTTGGCACTCAGCAGGAGGGAAGGGAAGCCAAATTACATCATTCACTCTCCTTTCAGTGGGAATAAAAGACTCTATTTACTACTTTGGCCGTAGCCATCACCACAGCTGCCGCTGGTCACATGTAAGGGCAATGAAAGGCAACAAAAAATATAATTGAATCTTCAGAGTCTATGGATCCCCTCCATAAAATACCCCACACTTGGTGCAACAGGGGCTATCCCAGGGCTCAAAAAGCTCTGTTCTGGTCCCACTGCTCCCACAGACCTCCACTGCATGACCTTGACCCATGACTTCACCTCTCTTCTTTCCTCCTGCTCTTGGGCCTGTTTATTTGGCTCACAAGCTTTTGAGGGCAGGGATTGACAGGGGTTATGTAACCCCTGTGCTTGGCTCAGCACTCTGCCAGTCTGGTTCCTATGGGCACTCCTGCTCAAAATGAAACCTCAGCTCTAATTCTAACACAAATACATTGAAAGGGCCAAGGAGGGATACATTTTCAGACTGATGGGATATATATGAGACATGGATGTTATGAGATGGGAAGTTCTGCCACTCCAGAGCACCTTCAGCTTTGCAAATGCCTGATGGAATATGTGTACAACAATGAGAAGTTGTGTGGCCAGAATGGGCAGCAGAAGTAGTTATGTTGTTTAAATTTTTTTTAAGCTGAAACTCAGGAAGAGGAGCTGAATTCATATGAGAAAGAAATAATAAGTGCCTCTGTAAATGATTGTCAGATTTGTCTTTATAGGAAGAGCCATACTGCATAAAAAAATACACCTACAGGGCATAAACAGAAAAGAACAAGTGTTTAATTGCATGGCCTAATAAGTTTTAAGATTTGTGCAATTTTCATCACCAGAAAGCTCAACCCTACCTGTCTGAACACATCTTCTTGTATGCTTCAAGCGACTGATGATTATCAAACACAGAAGAGGATGACCCCATCTTAATTTAAAACGCATGCTCAAGTGACACAACTCAATTCTGACTGCTCAAGCAAACCCCTGCAGAACAGTAATGTGATAAATGAAGATTAAAACATCCCCCTGAAAAACTAGAGCCCTTCTCTCAGGACAGAATGCAGGGCCAGTTTGTGGCACTGCACTGAAAAAAATTATATAATTCAACAAAGCCTGCTAAAAAACTGAAGGAGCTGGTGCCTCAGAGAATTTCTGTACTTTTGAAACAAACCATAATTGTCCTATTGAGAGAAGCTGAGGAGACCCTCATCTGCAGAGCAGATCCACAACTTCATTAAGAGAATCAGTGTATTTTGTAACTAAATGAGATTCTGTCTCGCTGGCAGGCATATCCTGCTCACAGAACAAAGAAACCACACACACAAATATTCCAAAGGGAGATGTCCTTAAAAAAAAAGTCATTGTAGCACCATCAGACTGCAGAGTATGCCAGAAACTATGACTTTGTGGAAGAAAAAAGATAGACTGATGGGAATTAGGAAGCAAGCCAGATGTGTGTGACAAAAATGTCTTGAGCATTTTATTTCTTGGTTAATTCCTGTGAGTTTCTGCTTGTATCAAGCAAATTTTGTGTTGTTTCTTTTCCCCCCAGCATTCAAAAATTCACATTGCTGCCCACCAGCCTCAGGGAGCTAGGTGTAGGGACAGGGCAGCACCCTTGGTCTCGTTGGTGTTGGTTTTTCAGAGCATTTCCCCAGCCTGCAGAGCCCTGGAGAACAAAGGTTCAAAGGTTTTCTCTCACAGGCAACAGGCTCTTTTCTCATCTCCTGGTGTGCCTGTCCTCAGCTCCATGCCTGGCTGGCCCCATTAGGCCTGAGATGAGCAACTGCCTGAAAGACAAATGTGAAAAATCACAGCACTAAAGTGCTGGGAAATCCAAACTTCTCCATGCATGGGAGGCAGCGAGGCTGCTGAGCTGTGAGGAGATAGTCAGACACTGATTCATGCTCTGTCCTCCTGCTCAGAGTCTGGCTAGGAGAGGAAAGGGATAACAAGATCCCAGATCTGGCAAGTAATGATAACAGAAGGCAAGAAAAGGGAAAAGGAAAAAAACACTAGTGAACTAGGGAGGGGTGCAGATGGTGGTCTGGGATTTGGAGTATTTCTGTCTGACATGTTTTACTTCTCTCCTTTAAGGTACACAAAAACAAGATAAAAAGGGGACCTGGAGGTAAACACAAAGTTCATTTTTTATGAGGGACTTCATATTTTTCCCTTATACATGGCAAATTGTTAATTATTGAACCTCATTTATCAATAGAAGAACATGAAATTAGTAGGTGCAAACATTTCCAATAATAAACATTTCCAATATATAAATTTAAAGATTTATGCAAGATGTCCAGTGTGAGGTAGGTGTTCTCATTCAAGGAATTTTTTCCCAACTACCATAGACACAGGTTCACTCAAAAGAAACCAGTCTGGGTGAAATGTTATGCTTGGACACTTCTGCAGTTAAAGGAGATGAATCTCTCATGAGGTCACTGCCAGCCTGTAAAGTCACATCTTGGGCTGACACCAATGCTTCATTACAGCTTGCAAACAAACCCCATCTCAACTTTGCTCCAGATTCTTCTCAAATTCCTCAATTCTGAAAAAAAAAAAAAAAGCATTTGCAGCATTTATGGAGAGATTAGCTCTGATATCCATGGCAGCAGGAAAAACAGTCCAGAATAAGAAACATTTCTTAGAAAATCCCTTATTGATGTCTGTCTTTTACATCAAAAAAGCCATCTCATGCTGCTGATCTCAGTGAGTGTTTGATAGAAAAAGATCAAGTGCCTCCAGGCAATGTAGACCCAAATCAGTTAGGGATTTAGCTCTAATTCTGAGACTATGGGTTGCTTCCAGTTTGTTTTGGCTGGCTCTAGAGTGACTCTTTGCACATGAAATCATTATTAAACTCTGCTCAGAAGTCAGCTGCTAACTTGTGCAGTCTGTAGCACTCTGGCATTCTGTAATGCCAGAGTAAAACTACACTAGTAAATGGAATAAATCATCCTGAACAAGTTTCCTGGAATACAGAGTCTCATGGAAAACACTAGCAGTCCATTCTACAAGTGATGGATAAGTATGTCATCCAAAAAAAAATGTGCTTACCTTATCAAGCCCAAAACATTCTTTTCCCCTTACAGTTCAGGACTTCTGTTTCATGCACCAAGTTAAAAATCATGTCTAGACTCCAGCTAGCATCAAGCCCCACCAACACCAGTTCCTTCAGAGTCCCAATTTGTTTTCTAGATGTATACACACATTTTTTTGTTAAGCCACATAGTCCTTGTGCACAGTGAATGTCTGTCTGGACTACTGAAAATTTACCATGATGCAAGTTCCTACAGACGATATTTGAATATTTTCTGCATGCTGAAGGTGCTGTAATCATGTCAAGTGTTGAGCAAAAGGAGTTAAAAAGAGAAGCATTTTTGTCTTTATTTCTACAATCAGTTATTTTGGGGCTTTAATTTTTTTTCCAAAATTTTGCTGCATGGCATTCATAGAAGGCCAGAAAGGTAAATCAGACATTGAAGCATCTTTAAGCAACCTAGAGAAAATATAATTAATGTGTTGACACTATCAGATTACTGTGGTAAATCACTGACATTTTTAAAGCACTCTGTAGGCTGAATATAGCATTGAAATAAATTTGTCTGCACTTCTTGGTCCTGTTTTTCCTGCACCCAGAGAAGCAGGACCCCCATCTCACCCTCCTCCACCCCATCCCTTCATACATGAAAGTTCACCAGGAAATGGGAAGGATCGACCCTGACAGCTTTTCCAGAGGTTTCCTCAGGTGCCTCCACAGAGCAGGAAAGTCTGTCAATGATGTTTTTCAAATAACAATCCTCCTCTGCAGATGCCCTACCCAAATTAAAACCGTGCTGGAACCCATGGAGGCTAGAAAATTCATTAATGGATTTGGGTGAAATTGCTGCTTTATGGAATGTAATTTCACATATGGGTGGCTACACTATCTATGGAGTTCATGGTTGAAACAATTTAAAGCACTTCTCACCCTAACACAAAAGATAAGCTCATTTTATGAGTTTCTCAGCTTTCTCTAGCCCATAATAAGCACAAATATGTAATGTGAACAACAATCTTGTAAGCCAGATCTTGAAGAGGAGCTGAATACTGATTTATTGCTGTAGAAACACAGCCCTGTTCAGGGTGATATGCAGTGCCCTGCTGTTTCAGAAATACAATATGAAGCATCAACAAGCCTGCAGTTGACTTGCCAGACAACTTCTGCTATAGGGTGCCTATTTTTAAATATTTAATAGACATACTTTCACTTTAGGGAAATGTTTTCCATCTTCAATTTTTGTGGAGCATGACTGGCGAGTAAAAAGTTGTCTTCTCTCCAGAGAAAATAATGTAAGTATGTTCCAATGCAAACCTCACAAAGATTACAGGAATAATGTGCAGACCTCAAATTTGAGGCACATTTTAGTGTCATATTAAAAAGAATTTATTTTTAGCTTGCTTTGGTTTATCAAAAGTCTTAAGTTTCCCACTTCAAATCAGTGTCTGGTATCAATACCTGGGGTTTAATCTTCCATTCAAACCAATTCTTCTGCAAAAAATATTTCTTACCTGATTCACTTTATCACCTGATATCACTTTTACATTGCATTTAGAAGATCCTATCACAAGCCATAGGCATGTTTAATATTATTGAAATTGCACTGCTAATATCCATATCAATTATATTTTGAGATTTATGTTTAGTGTAGATATTAATGCAGTCTGGTTTTTCCGTTTTTACTTCTGCAAGTATAATTTATTGAGACATAAATAGTAATATTAAAGCTATCAAGTAGAAACATCAATACTTCACAGCACTGTGTAATTTAAGAGTTACATGCATCTAAATTCAGTTACAGTCCTTTCTGAATGCTCAAATCTTAACTGCAGACTGCAGCTCACCAGGAATTCTGAGTTTGGAAGCAGCAGGCTGTCAAGTAATGCAGCACTAACATCTTGAAATAAACCTTTCAGGAGGACTGGGGAACTGGCACATGGCTGGGACATTAAAAAAGCATGGATTCCTTTTTTCTTTTTTTTTTTTTCACTAAACACTCACTGTTTGCACACTGTAACCCTCTTCCCTATCTCACAGTCATTTCAAATTATTTATGTTTTTGGTGTTTTAGTGGTTCCAAAGGTGTTTAGGAGAGGGGCTGGAAGGAACTACCCTAAGCCAGCCACCAGATTCTGTCTTAACACCCACCAGTGCTGGGAATGCCACCCTCCACAGATAACACTGCTTTGCTCTGTTATTCAGTGTTGGTCAGAATGCACATTTCGTGCATCTTCAGTCCCCAATTTCATGCATCCTGTTGCATGAAACTAGGAGTTACTGGTGAGCACTGGTATGTGGTTTGGCAAAGAGGCAAAATATGTGACAAGGTCTGGCCAAAACCCTTTTTTTTTTTTTTACTTCAAAAAGATTAATTTTGTTTGTTTGTTTGTTTTTGTGGTTTTGTTTGGTTTTTTGGTTGGTTGGTTGGGGGTTTTTTTGTTTGTTTGTTTGTTTGTTTGTTTTTGTGAGCCATAATAAAAATACCTTCCTCAAGGTAAAAACTTGCAAAGCAGGGATGCCTGTTGTCCAGTTAAAATAAAACTGGCAGTGTAGGTGGGATTGTCTAAATGTTCAGTCACTAATAAAAGCTTTTTTACTTTTAGCTTATTGTGGACATAGGCAATGTGAGCTGGAAGGGCTTTTCCTCTAGAAGTGTATTTTCCTCTCGTTTGGCAGTGGAGGGGACATCAGTGATTGCCATAAATTCTTAAGTTACATGAAGCAGAGTGAGGTGAAGTCCAGTTTCAGTGTTTGCAGAGGAACTGATGATACCCCCTGATTTGTCATTGTTACAAAGAGCCCACACTTAGGTTTTTGAATATCCATGGGTGCACAGTGCTGCCTTCAATTTTAAGCTGAAAGTAAAAATGCCTTATTATTTTCACAGCTGTTCTGAGCAAACAAGGGGTACCTCTGAAGTACCACTGGCATATTTTGGGCTGAATGCTCCAGGGATGAAGCAAACTGAGAGGGAAGCCATGAAAGTCATATTGAAGGCAAAAGTTTTGTGCTGCCTTGGATCAGCGAATTTCCTGATAGAGACAGATGCTTGTACTTACCAAGAGGAGTTACCTCTAGACAAAAAGCTAAAGACCACATTTGGCACTGTCGAACACTCATCATCCTTTACACCTCAAAGTGTAAATCTGATCACGCTTTGTAAGTCTCAATGAACTTATGAGCTTACAGCCCTTTTATCTTGTATAACTCCTTTCCTTTTTCTGTTTGATAATCTGATTTTATTAGGATTTTTCAGTGTAGTCAAGTGTGCATCTGAATAGCCTGAGAGATTTACAGTGCAAGTAATGGAGAATCATGTCTTGTTGCATCTGGGGGCATCTGCCCTTAAATAGAGAGGTTTTTTCTGCCATGTGCACTAACTTCTGTCTTTCTATCAGAAAACTGGGTACAACCCACCTTTGTATGGAGAAGAGTGACTAAATACTAGGCTGCACATGCATTTGTCTGAGTGTACACAGAGGAAATATTGCTACAATACTACATTGGTATTGTTTGTTTATTTAAACATCTCATGACAGAATGAGAAAAAAACACTTCTCACTAAGAAAAACAAGATCTCCCAGTGCTCTCATTGCTATAGAAGTACCAGTATGTAGTCAGGAATGTCCCACATCAGTCAAACTGGAGCTGAAGATGCTTTGAAGAAATAACTTGAACCCCAGCCTCACACTCTTGTGCCCCAGGTGAAATCCCAGCTAACAATTTCAGTGCTTCATGTGGGTGCTTCTCAGCTTTAGGAAGCCTGCAGGTGATGGAGGTATGGCCAAAGAGCAGAGATACCAGAAGGATCCCTATTAAAATAGGAACTGTTGACAACACAGATGAAGAAATGTATCTGTGGGTGAGCAGTGGTTCCATAAATTTAGCTTTGGAAATATTTGTGGGATCAGCTGCATTTTTTCATCTCATATATGATTAATGTTCCCTAGTTGGTGGGGAATACACCAATATTTTAGGACTTTTTTTAGGATTTTAAAATCCAGCTGACAACACACTAATCTGGCTAACTTTGACCTCCTTTGAATTTTAGATTTCAGTAGGAGTCATCTAATTTTAGCCAGTCTGACCAAGTTAAAATAAATGTGGTACAGACCATGAAGGCAGCTATTCATTTATGAGCAAGAGGCAGCTGCTTTCAGTATAGATGCTTATTGTGGAAAAGGCAATGATCAAAAGAAAACATTGGAAAAAAAGATGCAGAGAATTACACTCCCTGCTGTCAGGAAATTTATTAATTTCAAAGCATCATGGGTGGTACATGGAGAGGTGAATTATTAAAAAGTAAATAAAGATTCTCTTTTGGTTATATTCTCTGTATAAATCACTTGGGGTTTTGCCTGCAGCTGTGCAGGTAACACAGCCATTATTCTTGCAGCCCTTGTTGTCACCCCCTCACCTGATGGCTGGAAAGACAGATTCTGCTTTCCTTTGAAGCAGCTGAAAATGAGAACAACAACACCTTTATGCTGCTTAGCCCTCCTTGCTGGCAGGTCTCAACCTTTTTTGCAGAAGCCATCAGCATAATTACCTAGATTTTAGCAGTGTGGAGACCAGGGCCAGTGAAGAGCAAGTTGTGTCTAAGAATGCACGGTGAGCTGGTAGGAAAAGCAGGAGGAGCTCCAAGTTTTCACCTGCAGGTGGTGAGGACACTGTGCATCCTCCCAGAAAGGAATTATTTCTTTGCCAGGGTGCTCCAAGCCTCCAAAAGCTCCCCTGCCCGTCAGCTCGGGGCCTTCTCCAGAGATTCAGGCTTCATTTCTCCCACATGTTGGGTGCCTTTTTGTTCTCCTGGCAGCTTCACTCCTGGCCACAATTCCTTTCTGCCTGTTTAGCATTCACCCCACCAAGGTGTCTATCAGCAGAAACCCTGCTTCCTGTCACCCCCATTCCAGAAAATTAATCAAGCCAAGCTCTCCCAGAACCCCTTCATATATTATGCTCTTCATTTTTCTGACCATCTTAATAGCCCTTGTCAATCATGCATTCCACTTTAAAGCAATTGGGTTTGATCCCAGGTGACCAAATTACGCTGCACCTGCCAGCGTGGATGTGTACAGCCCTCTCTCTGCAGGAAATAACTCACCTAATCCATCTTGGGTTTCCAGGGTCTCTGAGATTTCTGTCATGTTGACAGCCTCTCTTGCAAGGTTACGTGTCTTTATCTTGTCTTTGCTCTGCCATCCCAGCAGAAGGGCCTTTAACAGCAAGCAGCTAATGGCAGCAAGCATTCTCATAGGTCCATGTATGATTTTGCACTCTTGACTGTGAAACGAATCCAGTTTAAAATGCCTCCAGTTTAAATGGACCTGAAATTCTGCCTGTGAAATATTCTGAGTGCCCCGTCTCTACCTGGGATGTGTCATCAACAAGTCAGATGACTGCACTCCCACTTGTTGTGTAAAATAAACCATGTGTCTTCCAAGGTAGTCCTTGAGGAAATCAATTTCTTCCAGCTGAAGACATGTCCCTATTTCTTTGCTCTCATAGGGAAAACAGTTATTTTATCCACCATTAAGGAGTCAGGGCTGTGTGCATGCTGGTGTGTGTGAGAGAGAGGGGGGAAATGAGGCAGAATCAGGGATATCTGTTTTCACACTGAAAATAATTTGGGACTAATGGATAAATATTCACAATGTGAAGCACAATAGAAAAATCTGAAGGTAGCTGTCAGGGCAAGTCAGGGCAAGGTAGAAAATTGATGCAGCTTCAATAAAGGCTAAAGGCAGCAGTGCATGGCAGTGCTGTCATTACCAGAAGACATTAGTGCTCAAAACACAAAGCAAGAGATGGAATGACAAGTGAGAAGGTAGGGAATAAACAATCAATTCAAAAAAAAGCCCTTTTTTTTTTTCCCAGAGAGCTGCATCACAAGGAGAAAAACATCTTTAAAGAAAGAAAAATATGGTCAAAAACATGAGGTCTCAGAAAAGGGAGGATCTTTTATGTACGTGCTTATCATCAATTTTACTCACTACCTTCTGCATGGAGGCCCTGGAAGAGCAAAGGAGACATTGCTTCAAATTGAAGTGTCCTGAAATAAGGTTTTAAAGCAACAGGATGAAGTGGTAGCAAAAAATTTTGGAAGAGTTATCCTGGGAATTAGTAACCAATAACTTGGTTTCTGGACTGCAAACCTTAGAAATTACAGTAATTAAGAAAAAAAAATATGTGTAAGAAATGCCAAGGAAAAGACAGCATGGCTTTTGCAAAGGGCAGCCATATATCACACAGCCTCACAGATCACACAGTTCTCAGAACAGGTGAGGAGAAAAAAACATTAGAGGTAATACAGTCTTTTTGCATTGCCCAAAAAAAATGGCAGTGAGTCATTGCCATTGCCATGAGTCAACAGCCCTTGTAAAAACTAAATATTCACAGCACAAATGACAATGATCAATTAGTAGATGCTTGAAAATAGAAAAAATTTAAAAAGGAAAGAAAAGACAAGAATAATTAGATTCTTCACAGTACAATACTGTCACTTGTGGTGCTACTAATGGATTGGACCTGGGCCCAGGGCTCCTCAACATATTCATGAATGTTGTAGGAAGCAGAGAAGAAAGGCCCTGATAACACTGGCTCCTACAAAATTATTAATAAAAGGCTAATCTAAAGCTGACTGAAGTATTTCAGAAGACCATGAGTGCTTGTAATCAATTCCATATTGGTGACTGCAGTGTGGTGAAGGGTGATACAGAAACAGGCAGTGCTGACATACATCTGCATGTACATGTATGTAAAGATGTACAGCCTCTACATACAGTCACTTAGGGGGTAATTTGCCTCTTATCATTAAAGAAGAATACTTGGAGTCCTTCAGGATTCACTGAACACTTTGAATACCTGACACATTAATGCTCAGGAGCTCAGAAACAAAGAATATTAAGAGTGGTTAGGAAAGACAAAGAGAAGAAAAATCAAATAACATTGTGCTACTGTGTATTATTGCTCTACATTATGTACTTATTATTAATTTCATGCCATCTCAAAGGGAGGTACTGGAACTAAGACAGAGATGGGAAGACCAAATTTATCCCACGGTTTTGTTACATGGAGAGTGGATAGACCAGGTGACAGATAATACATAATAACAGACTAGATAATAGAGGACAGAGATGGAATATGGCTGAGGTAGATATGAAGAATGGGAAGTGATTTATTCACTGTTTCTCACAATACAACAGCAGGTAGGCTGATAATGAAATTATCAACCATCAATTTCAGAGCAGAGAGAAAAAAAGATCTTTTCATACAAGGCCAGGGAATTAATTCTCACAGAATCCTGTGGAAGCTACAGAATAAATCTGCTGCCAAGAGTCAGTGGGAGTCACTGAAAGCAGGGCTACTCACACCTCTGGCCTAGAAACATCCAATCCAGGTCAAAAACATCATCAATGAGCAGCTCCTAAAGTTGCCAATTTATGCTTTTAGAAAAATCCCTGTGTATCTGTTCCTTCTCTGAAATTCTCTTTCTAACCAGCATTAGTGCCAGGTTCTAGAGGCCACCAGAAAACCTCATTGGGACATGCATGTATTTGCAGTTTTAGTGCACTTCAATGAAATTACATCACACAAAATCTTGAAATGTCTCCAGTGTGTTTCCATAACTCAGGTTTTTCTCTTACAGAAATAAAGGAAGAGAAAAGCAATGCATAAGTTCCGTGTTTCTGTTCTTGGGTTGAGCTCTTTTCCTCACAAAACAGCAGTTGCTGCCAATCCTAGTTTTGCCACTGGTACCCCCCAGTTTATTCACAGAAGTAATCACTTCATTCTGCCTGCAAATGCAGGAGTCTGCCCTTTTTCCTCCATTTATTAAAACAAATAAATGAACAAACCACACAATTAAATAAGGTCAGAACTATTCTGTAAAAAATCACATCCTCAGATGAGATAAATTACTGTAACTTTATTGGCTTCAGTGGAGCTGTGGCAATTTACAGCAGCTGAATATTGCTTCAGCACTATGATTCAAGTTATCAAGAATGTGAAATGCTCCAATATTGATTCAGAAAAGTCTATTTGAATTTATTTTTCTAAATTAATTTGCTCCCAGATTCATTAAACATTGTGGGGAAATAGTCCTAGAATGCACATTAAGTGCAAAAATGCAGACTGGAGTGCAAACTCACCAATGCATTTAGGCAATCCTGGGCATTTTTAGCCTCATATATGAGACCCTCATGGCATAGGATGGTATTAATTGCCTATTTGATAAATATATCATCATCCATATGGGGGCTTTTTAATGAAGGCCCAAATATTACTGCTGTTATATTTTTGTAATGGCAGTATTCCAGCAGCAATCACAGGGAGTGTTCCCCAGCAGACCTGTGGACATACCCTGCCTTGAGATCCCTCAATTTACAGACAGTATAGGGAGGGTTCATGGAGATGCTCCCTTCAGATTGAGCTTGGCCAGTGACCCTTTTGCCTTTGTTAATGTATAATGGATAATTTCCTTCATGTACCCCAGTAAAAATGGTTCTTGAGCAGGATCATGAAGGAAGAAATGACCTTGTGATTCAGTTGTTCTCTGACAATCCATCCATAAAGTCAAGGTTGAAGACAGCATAAAGGACTCTCTTGAGATTGCCATGAACTTGTCATTTACTCATTGTAGCCTCTTTTCTCCAGTAATTGTGAAGTCTAGAAGCAATGCTGGCACCAAGATTTGCTCCTTTCTCTCTTGAATCTCTTCACAGCACCAGCGCCTGATTTATGGGCACCACAGACAGCCTGGGATCAAGGAGGCACCCAGGGAGTCCCATCTGGCAAGGGCCAGAAGTGGCAGGGCACAAGGTGGTGACACTGGGGATTATAGGACATTTCAATTTAAGGAGTGTTGATAATAAAGGTGGTAACTCTGTGCTACCAACAGTGGTTTGGGGCCCCTGTGGGCAGGGGGGAGCAGAAAGATGACTTGGGGCAAGGAGAGGCGCAGCCAAGGAGATCTGTGTTATTCAAAGACTGAGGCAAGGAGAGGCTTGGATGAGAGTTTGGGGTGGAATTCAAGGGTGGGATGCCTAAAATACCATAAAATAAATTACTCTGAAAGCAAATGGGAAAGCTTTCATGTAGCTGTAGTGCCAAGAAGGCACGGCCCAAGATGAAGGAGGAGGATCTCATCATTTTGGATGTGACACAATTTCTCTCACCCAGTGCTCCATTTATGAAGTGCTAGTCATATTTCATTTCTAATGCTTGTCTTGGTTTTAAGCATCCAGCTGTAAATTTGCTGGGTGATAGCCTTTAGACATGTGCATATGCATGTGTGGACACAGGTTTTCATAAGAGAGTCCAATTTTTAGCTGAGCCTCTAGAAAATACTGTAAACCAAGCTTCACTTTAGCAATAAAGCATGATTATAAAATTGTAGGCCTGAAAGACATGAAAATTATAAGACTGTCAACAGTTAAAAAGAAAAAGAGATTACAAAAATAGAAAAACAGAGAATATCTTTGAGATAAATATAATGAAGACAGCATTGACTTCTCTTCACGTACATATGCTTTTGACTCTCATAGGGTCCTCAAGGATGTTGTTATTAAAATTTTTTGAGAATCTGGATCTTGCCCACAAGGCGTCTGCATGTTTTAATATTATGTGTATCCTTGCTAGCCTTTTTTTTTTTA
Organism: Prinia subflava; assembly: GCF_021018805.1. NCBI lineage: Eukaryota > Metazoa > Chordata > Aves > Passeriformes > Cisticolidae > Prinia > Prinia subflava. The sequence continues at coordinate 100,761,433 of NC_086249.1, read as the reverse complement.
TTTATGGTATTTGCAAGTGGCACCATAAGCAACTGAGAAAGGGGGACAGTTTTTCTCCACTCTCTGTGTATTTATCTTGTATGTTTGGCAACATTTGGAACCAGACCAAAACGAATTTAAGTCAATACTCAGTTTTGTTTGTTCCCTTTATAGCCCATTTCTTCTCTTGGTTTGCGTGGGTATTTCCAACAGCAACAGAGAAGGGAAAATATTTCAAAGCAAAACAAAATGTGGTTATATAAGAGCAAACAAAGGCAGGAGGCTTCAAGGGGAAATGTGACTCCTGAAAATAATTTTAAGAACTTGTTTTTACACAGACTGCTACACACAATAATATAATTACAGCAGTACAAACCCCACACACACATACCAATGCATAGAGTAAATACAATTACATCAGTGCTTGTATGGGCACAGCTTGTTTTATAACAGACAGAGGAAGAAGATGGGATGGTACTAAGCCTGTGCACTGTACATCTGTGATATTATTATTATTGTTGTTGTTGTTGTTGTTGTTAATAATAGCAATAATAATGATATAGCAATAGAAATAATAACAATTAATCTCAGACAATTGCATCCTTCATACATTCATTCAAACTGGTACAAACAGCAGATGTAGAGCAATGTTGTCTTCCCTCCACCCCCATATCCCCCTGATTTTAAGGTTCTTTCTCTTCTGAGCTCTTGAATTGTCATTAGGTTGCAGGGTGGTCAGCCCACCCACAGGAGAGAGATTTGGTTCTGCTGGTGAGCTGTTTATTAGTGGTTTAACTCCAAAGTGTGTGCTTGGCTTCTTTGTGGCAGCTGCTGGAGGTGAGGACTGCAGAGCTCCAGCAGCTGTCAACACAACCCACACAGCAGTATAATGGTTAGGGGAAAATTGCTGAAATTAAATAGAATATGTTGAGTTAAAAGCACTTTTCTAATCCAGCCTTTGGAGGTTTGTGTCTTCCTAATGGCTTGTTGTAGCTATGGGAACAGGGGCTTTCCCCTCTCCCCCAGGTTTTGCCTTTGACTGTGCTCAGTGCAGTTCTGCTCCTGGTTTTCTTTGAGCTGGAGGAGACAGCAGCATAAATACTTCCATTGCAATACATGCACAGCCACCTACAGGGAGGGAAAAGGCTGATTTTCTTCTCCGTGGCAGGCACAGTGTTAGATAACACAGTTAACTGATTGTAATTGATAATTTGCTCCACTGAGGTTTATTGCCTGATTTGCTCTTTCTTTCTCTCCTTTCTTTTAAGTATGGAGGATCTTAAACTTATCAGAGGTTTTGATGTCTCTTGAAAAAAAAGCAGCAAGGTTGGAAAGCATTTGGCTGTGCAATTAGTAATGTTAAATCAGTGTGAATTCAAATTATTTAACTTGCTCCTTTAGCAGCTGATACCAGGAATACAAATTAGAAGGTGAAACTAAAATTGAACTATTGAAACTGGAAATCATCAAAACAAAAACCCTGGGTTTCAGACTGAGGAGAACAGAGCCTGCTTTTAATACAGCAAGAAATAAAAGAGAGGGGGCCAGAACATGCGTTTAATGAGCACATTTTCTTCCCTTTGGAGGACTGGCAGCTCTGCAGAGTGTGACTGAGGATGGTTGCAGGGGCACAAAGGGCACTCTCACCCTTCTTCCTTTGGTCATGATCAACACCCAGCTCGCTGCTCAGCAGAGAGAGGAAGAGCACAATAACTGCTGTGTCATGGAGCACTCTCCTCCACGTCCATCTCCCACTGGAGAAGGGGAAAAATACACACCAAAAATCACTGAATGTTGCTGAGGAAGGCTTGTGCTGCCATTCCTGGGGATGTTGTACCTGAAAGGAGACACTGCAGCCTTTATCTCTGCCCCAGGCACATCACTGCCTCCAGCTGAGAGTGAAAGGATGCCACGGGAGTGGATTTTTTCTTCCTTATTTCTTTGATTTAAACAATGTCATTGCTGAAGGAGAGCAGAACAGCTGATTCCTCTGAGTACTGCAGCCATGCACAGCTGCATTTTATGTGCAGTATCTCCCAGCCAGAGTCACTGTGCTCAAAGCTTTAGGGCTCTGTTTCCCTGCTCTTGTCTCCTGGCAGAGATGCACACAACCAGATTTCCCAGCTCACACTCCGTACCTTCCAACTTGAAAAGCAATTATTTCCTACCAGCATTTTTGGTCTCATTTTTTCCTTCCACCTTCCATCTAATTTCACTTTGAATACTTTTTCACAGGGAGGTTGAATCAGATCAAATGGGCCTTGCGTTTTGGTGGGAAGTTGATGAGTTCACTGTTATCCTGAGGCCTTCCCAGGACTTCTAAACTTGGGGCATGTGCAGAAAAACCTCTTGCTTCACATCCCTGTAGCTTCATCATGAGTCTTGCACTCCTTGCCAGCTTGTCAGTGACTGAGCTGTTGAGAGCAGCCTGTGGAGGAGCAGTGGGGGAGGCAGTGGGGATGGGGGTTGGTGGCCAGAGCCAGTGCCATGAGAAGCAGTGGGATGCTGTGTCCTAGAGAAGTCCAATTCACAGGCTGTGTTGGTTTAACACAGTGTCTCACTGACAGCTTTTATGTGTTATTGGCAGTTTAGCTTCTGTTTAATAACTCCTGAAATAATGGTGGGAGGACAAAGAAATAACGGAGACTGAAGTGTTTATTGCCCTCCACGTGAGCTGCCAGGTGAGCAGCAGTAAGACACATAAGCAAAAGAAGTTTTAAGGCTAAATTTACTAAACTGTTATATGAATAAACTGCCAGACTATCTCTTTTGACCTCCCTGGTTGTCAGAGTCTTTCTGAAAGCCTTAAAAAGCTCTTGTGGATGAATTTGCTCTGAATCATGGAATAATTTAGGAATTAGGCCTCTTTGTCCAGCCCAGTTTCCTCCATGTATCCCACCTGCTTTTCCACAAGGCCACACAACCAACATCACTCACTGGGTGGCTCAGTGCTTTTCTTCAGGGCTCTGAAGTCAAATATCATAAAGCCAGGGAGCATTTAGGAGCAGCCTAAATCCTAGATCCAGCCCACAGGAAAAGGATTTAAGATGCTTCTCCATGTATGTCCTGGGAAGCTCAGGAGCAGGGGAGGTGTAACCTAGGAGCTTCTGCTGCTTTCTGCAGAACTGGAGACCATCTGAATCCTGGAGTCTCAGTGCCCAAAAATCTCTTGCCCGAGGCAGCAGTGAAGAACTCAGGAGAGGTTTGCACCCCACGCTTTTTCCTGCAGATTACACAGTTTCCATAAATACCTCTGCACAGGAAGGCTGTGCTTCAGACTCTCACACATCAGAGGGAGTTTCAGAACCAGGCTAGGCAGGTGTGAAGCTACTGATAACTTCCACCTGCGCCCTAATCTCCACTTGTCTCTGCTGTAACCATATCAAAGTACACTTGGGGACACGTGTCATGGTGATGCTCCAAAGGTGCTCTGTGGAGGAGAAAATGTCTGTTTCATTGTCTGGCTGTGCATGACAGTCCATGGAGGAGCTTCTCTATATAATGTTTTAAATGAGGAAATCAGTGGAGAGGCCCCCCTCTCTCAGTTTAATTTGGTTTTTAATTTTTCACAAAGTTCCTGCTAAGGAATACTAAATGCCACAATGGAGAGGAAATCGCTCCAGTGTGTCACACAAAGTCAAACCTTTTCATCTGACCTGAGAGATAATTCCTCTAAACAATATCACTGTAGTCAAAAGGAATTACAATTAATTCATACAGAGAGAATATAATTAGCATTCTTAGAAAAGAACTGGCTGCTGATGTACTTACTGCCTTATGAAAAGGTTTTTCTTTGGAGTGATAGAAATAACCTAAGAGGCCTGAAAATCCCTTTTTATTAGTCTCAAGTGCAGGATGATCATATTCACCACTGCCAGGAAGTTTAATATACGAAGAAGCTGTACATCAAATAAAAACACAGAGCTGACTGTTACAGAAGTTGTGTCCTTCTGTGTTAATAGCTGAAGAGCAAGCAATCCTCTCCATCTTCATGTCCATCTATGCAGTCAAGCTCAAATTGATTCTTAGACTGATTTATAGATATGATATCAAAAAATCTGGGAGGCTGTGCAGGGACACACTTATTTGTATCAATTACAATGTCATCAGCTGGGCCTGTATTATTTTTTCTCCAGCAATCACACTGCTTGTTTAGCAGAGGGAGCCCTACCCACAGTCCTGGTGGACACTTATTTCTCCCTTGAAACATTTAAGCAGGAATTGTTTGGATGGCAAAGAACAAACTGGGAATACTTCTGGTTGAGAAAAACATTAATTCACAAACCACCTCTCTCTTATTTTGAAAGTCAACAGCAATAATAAACAACAAAGCTTAAAGAATATGAAACAAGGAAATTTTCTTACCATGCATTTCCATCAACCCATAAGACAACAGAATGGTACAACTTTCTTGACCCAAAATACACATATGTGATTTGTCAAATTTCTCCAAATTCTTTGGCTAAAATCATTGATTTTTTAATTATTTTCATGGAAAATATTCAAATACTTGTTTAATATTAATCCAGCATTTTGCAATGACATTTAATTTTGAAATTTACTCTCAAATAACACTTAAAAGGGTGAAAAAAATGTAGCACAAAGAAACAAAACAGATTTTTCTGATTCAAAAACAAATATCTAGTTGGACTTGGAATAAAATAAATTTATTTTTTTGCTGAAGCACAAAAACTGTAGGTAAATTAGAACTATACTTCATTCCCCAGCTAAGTTTGCAAAAACTCAATTATTTTTACAGATTTATTTGTGACATAATATATTAATCAGACCCCAAAAACTCAACTGATCTATTTGTTCCATAATTTCTATGGTGCTTGCTAGCACTGATTTTGATGAGTGAATGATGAGGTTCTGTAGGAATGTAGGTGAAATTCTGTTGTCCACATGTTGTGAATAAAGGCTTCATCCTCTTGTATTATTTCTCTCTACAAATTGGCTGGGAAATGTGGGCCTGATATTTTTTGAGCCTTAGAGATTTTAGTCTGCTGGTAGCTGCTAAGTCCTTTCCCAAGGGAAAAGTTTCTTAGGAAAGCTTCTTCCCAAAACAATCTTGGCAAAACAACTAACCTTTCCCAAAACAATCCTTCTGGTTCTCAGAGAAAAATATTTTGGCCGTTCCTCTAGTTTGCCCAATGGGACTGGGGAGGTGTCAGTCCTGTTCACCAGTCGTGTTAAGTCTGTATTGGAACACCTTATAAAATTAGGCAATTAAAGTTTTTTTATGTCTTTTGCCTTCTGAAATATTTGGAGTCTTTCATATTTGTTCATGCCTTACAGCAACAGTGAAAAAAGAAAAAAATTGCCCATGTCTATTCAATGAGCTGAAAAAAAAAGCACCCTACTAGCATTCTTGCAACATTATTTTAACTTTAATTTGTCTTTTCTTTCACCAAACAGGAGGGGTGGGTACAAGTGATATGAAGAGGTATAAAACATGATAAAGAGCATCCCTGAAGTGTTCAAGGCCAGGCTGGGTGGGGCTCTGAGCAACCTGGTCTGGTGGGAGATGTCTCTGTCAGGGGGATGGAACCAGATGATCTTTAAGGTCCCTTCCAACCCAAACTATTCTATGATTCTGTGGAAAGCTTTCCTCATCTAGGATGTCAAAGATCTGACTTAGCCATATATATATATATATTATTTTTAGCTGTAGTTCTTCTACTTCAATTCACTTACTGATTTACAGTTTTGGCAAGTTGCACCCCAACAAGATTGGGTTTGCTACTCTTCCATGCTGCTCAGGGGAGCAGGAATTTTGGTTTAATATATATCTACAATAGTTTAATTTGGGGGCTTTGGAGTGTGTCTTCCTTTTCATTCTTCATCCTGGAGACAGCTCAAAGATTTTAGACCCTAAATGTGCAGCACATAAAACCGAAATAAAGAGTATAGACTATTGCATGAGTATAGGGTGCAAGAAATACCCTCTGCAGGCCAGGTGAGGTAGGGTGGAAGATCTCTCTTTAAGCAGACATTTCTAGCTGTTTGCACAGAATTTAAGATTTCCAGATTTTCCACTCCCATTTAATATCAGCATTCATTAGTCTTCCCCCTGCTTTTCTTTAAATGTGGGCTTTTACTCATAACTTAATCCCAGGAACTCCATCCCTAATCGTTTGCCCAAAAGTGATGAGAAGGTATAGCTACACATATTATTGGAAAAAGTGACACCCAAAGTGATGAAAGGAGATTAAAATTCGTTATCAAATCAACTATTTAGTGAATAGTAAAAAAATGTGCACATACCAAACAATGGAAAATGGGGTTTGTAACAGAGTAAAGGCTTGTAATTGGTTTTGGTGGGGAAAAGCTGCAAAATCAATAAGCACTAAGGTTGCAGACTGGTTTTGCTGATTGATCTCATGATCTGGGTGACTTCTAAGCACCACAGTTACTACTGCTGGCCATTAAAAAAAGTTACGCTTGTTTTGAAGAGTGACTAAATAACTAAAACAATACTGTTATTTTTAAAGGTCTCCTAACTCTGCCATGTCAAATCAATGTTAATTGTTTGAGGTTGTTGCCTTTGAGAGGAAACATTCAGGATATGATAATGCAGTTCAGCCTGGTGCTCCTCTGTCCAAAAAGCTGTTGTAAAAGTCACTTGACTCAGACAGACTTTCACACAAGGATTTACATATTTGATGCCATGTCTGGTCTGCACCAGGACTCAGCAAGAAGCTGCATCTCTAGTTCTCTTCTGTAGGTCTGTGTTTTCATTGTGTATGTTATAAATGTACCTTAATTGCCATGGAAATCTAGAATATTCTCTATTTGCAAGGAGAACTTAATTCGTAATGGATAGGGGGTATTTTTATGCTACAGTCAGGTATCAGATCTTTCACCAGATGCCTGAGGGATCTGAGCATTTCCAGAGCATCTTTAGAAACCCGTGATCACTTGTGGCAAGTATTAAAACCTGAGATTTCATTAAGTGTCAAGTGTATGAATTGCAACAAATCCTCAAGGGGGCATTTGAGTCTGGAGGAAGCCGAGGGAGAAGAAGAGTAGTATGGGAGA